>NC_141285.1:6275000-6875000 GCF_037954325.1 Fistularia commersonii | reverse complement strand
TTAGGACATGATTCTGCACTATATATGTCAAATTCTGTGTAATCCAGCCACAACTTCAAAAGATATAGCCATTCGTTCAAAAAGTGCTTATTTCTCCGAGTTGAAGCGTTTTTGATTAGGAGTGGAATATAACCCATGAATTTCTTCAAGCTGGTTTTTTCTGTTGCAATATGTTGTTTAGGACATGATTATGCATAATATATGCCGAATGCAGTGCAATCCCATCACAGTTTTTAAAGATATAGCAATTCGTTCAAATAATGCTTATCTCACCGAGTTGAAGCGTTTTTGATTAGGAGTGGAATTAAGTCATGAATTTCATCAAGCTGGTTTTTGCTGTTGCAATATATTGTTTAGGACATGATTCTGCACACTATATGTCAAATTCAGTGTAATCCAGCAACAAGTTCAAAAGATAAAGCCTTTCGTTCAAAAAGTGCTTATCTCTCCGAGTTGAAGCGTTTGTGATTAGAAGTGGAATTAACTCATGATTGTCATCAAGCTGGTTTCTGCTGTTGCAATATGTTGTTTAGGTTTTGATTCTGCACAATATATTTCAAATTCAAGGTAATCCAGCAACAAGTTCAAAAGATATAGCCATACGTTCAAAAAGTGCTTATCTCATCGAGTTGAAGCGTTTTTGATTAAGAGTGGAAATAATTCATGACTTTCATCAAGCTGGTTTCTGTTGTTGCAATATGTTGTTTAGGACATGATTCTGCACAATATAATTCAAATTCAGTGTATTCAAGCTACAAGTTCAAAAGATATAGCCATTCGTTCAAAAAGTGCTTATCTCTCCGAGTTGAAGCGTTTTTGATTAGGAGTGGAATTAACTCATGAATTTCATCAAGCTGGTTTCTGCTGTTGCAATATGTTGTTTAGGTCTTGATTCTGCACAATATATTTCAAATTCAAGGTAATCCAGCAAGAAGTTCAAAAGATATAGCCATTCGTTCAAAAAGTGCTTATCTCATCGAGTTGAAGCGTTTTTGATTAGGAGTGGAAATAACTCATGAATTTCATCAAGCTGGTTTCTGATGTTGCAATATGTTGTTTAGGACATGATTCTGCACAATACATTCAAATTCAGTGTATTTAAGCTACAAGTTCAAAAGATATAGCCATTCTTTCAAAAAGTGCTTATCTCACCAAGTTGAAGCGTTTTTGATTAAGAGTGGAAATAATTCATGACTTTCATCAAGCTGGTTTTTGCTGTTGCATTATGTTTTTTAGGACATGATTCTGCACAATATGTATCATATTCAGTGTAATCCCATCACAGTTTATAAAGATATAGCCATTCGTTGAAAAAAGTCCTTATCTCACCGAGTTGAAGCGTTTTTGATTAGGAGTGGAATATAACTCATGAAATTCTTCAAGATGGTTTCTGCTGTTGCAATATGTTGTTTAGGACATGATTCTGCACTATATATGTCAAATTCTGTGTAATCCAGCCACAACTTCAAAAGATATAGCCATTCGTTCAAAAAGTGCTTATCTCTCCGAGTTGAAGCGTTTTTGATTAGGAGTGGAATTAACTCATGAATTTCATCAAGCTGGTTTCTGCTGTTGCAATATGTTGTTTAGGACATGATTATGCATAATATATGTCGAATGCAGGGCAATCCCATCACAGTTTATAAAGATATAGCAATTCGTTCAAATAATGCTTATCTCACCGAGTTGAAGCGTTTTTGATTAGGAGTGGAAATAACTCATGAATTTCATCAAGCTGGTTTCTGCTGTTGCAATATATTGTTTAGGACATGATTTTGCACAATATATGTCAAATTCAGTGTAATCCAGCAACAAGTTCAAAAGATATAGCCTTTCGTTCAAAAATGGCTTATCTCTCCGAGTTGAAGCGTTTGTGATTAGAAGTGGAATTAACTCATGAATGTCATCAAGCTGGTTTCTGCTGTTGCAATATGTTGTTTAGGTCTTGATTCTGCACAATATATTTCAAATTCAAGGTAATCCAGCAACAAGTTCAAAAGATATAGCCATACGTTCAAAAAGTGCTCATCTCATCGAGTTGAAGCGTTTTTGATTAGGAGTGGAAATAATTCATGAATTTCATCAAGCTGGTTTCTGCTGTTGCAATATGTTGTTTAGGACATGATTCTGCAAAATATAATTCAAATTTAGTGTATTCAAGCTACAAGTTCAAAAGATATAGCCATTCGTTCAAAAAGTGCTTATCTCTCCGAGTTGAAGCGTTTTTGATTAGGAGTGGAATTAACTCATGAATTTCATCAAGCTGGTTTCTGCTGTTGCAATATGTTGTTTAGGACATGATTCTGCACAATACATTCAAATTCAGTGTATTCAAGCTACAAGTTCAAAAGATATAGCCATTCCTTCAAAAAGTGCTTATTTCACCAAGTTGAAGCGTTTTTGATTAGGAGTGGAAATAACTCATGAATTTCATCAAGCTGGTTTCTGCTGTTGCAATATGTTGTTTAGGACATGATTCTGCACAATATATGTCAAATTCAGTGTAATCCAGCAACAAGTTCAAAAGATATAGCCATTTGTTCAAAAAGTGCTTATCCCACCGAGTTGAAGCGTTTTTGATTAGGAGTGGAAATAATTCATGAATTTCATCAAGCTGGTGTCTGCTGTTGTAATATGTTGTTTTGGACATGATTCTGCACAATATAATTAAATTTAGTGTATTCAAGCTACAAGTTCAAATGATATAGCCATTCGTTCAAACAGTGCTTTTCTCACCAAGTTGAAACGTTTTTGATTAGGAGTGGAAATAACTCGTGAATTTCATCAAGCTGGTTTCTGATGTTGCAATATGTTGTTTAGGACATGATTATGCACAATATATGTCAAATTATGAGTAATCCCATCACAGTTTATAAAGATATTGCCATTCGTTCAAAAAGTGCTTATCTTACCGAGCTGAAGCGTTTTTGATTAGGACTGGAAATAACTCATGAATTTCTTCAAGCTGGTTTTTGCTGTTGCAATATGTTGTTTAGGACATGATTCTGCACAATATATATCAAATTCAGTGTAATCCCATCACAGTTTATAAAGATATAGCCATTCGTTCAAAAAAGTCCTTATCTCACCGAGATGAAGCGCTTTTGATTAGAAGTGGAAATAACTCATGAATTTCATCAAGCTGGTTTCTGCTGTTGCAATATGTTGTTTAGGACATGATTTTGCACAATATATGTCAAATTCTGTGTAATCCAGCCAGAAGTTCAAAAGAGCTTATCTCTCCGAGTTGAAGCGTTTTTAATTACGAGTGGAAATAACTCATGAATTTCATCAAGCTGGTTTCTGCTGTTGCAATATGTTGTTTAGGACATGATTTTGCATAATATATGTCAAATTCTGTGTAATCCAGCCAGAAGTTCAAAAGAGCTTATCTCTCCGAGTTGAAGCGTTTTTAATTACGAGTGGAAATAAGTCATGAATTTCATCAAGCTGGTTTCTGCTGTTGCAATATGTTGTTTAGGACATGATTCAGCACAATATAATTCAAATTCAGTGTATTCAAGCTACAAGTTCGAAAGATATGGCCATTTGATCAAAAAGTGCTTATCTCACCAAGTTGAAGCGTTTTTGATTAGGAGTGGAAATAACTCATGAATTTCATCAAGCTGGTTTTTGCTGTTGCAATCTGTTGTTAAGGACATGATTCTGAATAATATATGTCAAATTATTGTTAAACCCATCATAGTTCATAAAGATATTGCCATTCGTTCAAAAAGTGCTTATCCCACCGAGTTGATGCATTTTTAATTATGAGTGGAAATAACTCATGAATTTCATTAAGCTGGTTTCTGTTGTTGCAATAGGTTGTTTAGGGCATGATTCAGCACAATACATATCAAATTCAGTGTTATCCCATCACAGTTTGTAAAGATATAGCCATTCGTTCAATAAAGTCCTTATCTCAACGAGTTGATGCGTTTTTGATTAGGAGTGGAAATAATTCATGAATTTCTTCAAGTTAGTTTCTGCTGTTGCAATGTGTTTTTTAGGACATGGTTCTGCACAATATATGTCAAATTCAGTGTAATCCAGCAACAAGTTCAAAAGATATAGCCATTCGTTCAAAAAGTGGTTATCTCACCAAGTTGAAGCGTTTTTGATTAGGAGTGGAATATAACCCATGCATTTCATCAAGCTGGTTTCTGATGTTGAAATATTTTAATAGGACATGATTATGCATAATATATGTCGAATGCAGTGTAATCCCATCACAGTTTATAAAGATATAGCAATTCGTTCAAAAAATGCTTATCCACCGAGTTGAAGCGTTTTTGATTAGGAGTGGAAATAACTCATGAATTTCATCAAGCTGGTTTATGCTGTTGCAATATATTGTTTAGGTCTTGATTCTGCACAATATATTTCAAATTCAAGGTAATCCAGCAACAAGTTCAAAAGGTATAGCCATTCGTTCAAAAAGTGCTTATCCCCCCGAGTTGATGCATTTTTAATTATGAGTGGAAATAACTCGTGAATGTCATTAAGCTGGTGTCTGCTGTTGTAATATTTTGTTTAGGACATTATTCTGCACAATATAATTAAATTCAGTGTATTCAAGCTACAAGTTCAAAAGATATAGCCATTTGTTCAAACAGTGCTTTTCTCACCAAGTTGAAACGTTTTTGATTACAAGTGGAAATAACTCATGAATTTCATCAAGCTGGTTTCTGATGTTGCAAGATGTTGTTTAGGACATGATTCTGCACAATATATATCAAATTCAGTGTAATCCCATCACAGTTTATAAAGACATAGCCATTCGTTCAAAAAAGTCCTTATCTCACCGAGATGAAGCGCTTTTGATTAGGAGTGGAAATAACTCATGAATTTCATCAAGCTGGTTTTTGCTGTTGCAATATGTTGTTTAGGACATGATTTTGCACAATATATGTCAAATTCTGTGTAATCCAGCCAGAAGTTCAAAAGATATAGGCATTCGTTCAAAAGTGCTTATCTCTCCGAGTTGAAGCGTTTTTGATTAGGAGTGGAATTAACTCATGAATTTCATCAAGCTGGTTTCTGCTGTTGCAATATGTTGTTTAGGTCTTGATTCTGCACAATATATTTCAAATTCAAGGTAATCCAGCAACAACTTCAAAAGATATAGACATTCGTTCAAAAAGTGCTTATCTCATTGAGTTGAAGCGTATTTGAATAGGAGTGGAAATAACTCATGAATTTCATCAAGCTGGTTTATGATGTTGAAATATGTTGTTTAGGACATGATTTTGCACAATATAATTCAAATTCAGTGTATTCAAGCTACAAGTTCAAAAGATATGGCCATTTTGATCAAAAAGTGCTTATCTCACCAAGTTGAAGCGTTTTTGATTAGGAGTGGAAATAACTCATGAATTTCATCAAGCTGGTTTTTGCTGTTGCAATATGTTGTAAAGGACATGATTCTGAACAATATATGTCAAATTCAGTGTAATCCAGTCACAAGTTCAAAAGATATAGCCATTCGTTCAAAAAGTGCTTCTATCACCGAATTGAAGCGTTTTTGATTAGGAGTGAAAATAACACATGAATTTTATCAAACTGGTGTCTGCTGTTGTAATATGTCGTTTAGGGCATGATTCTGCACAATACATATCAAATTCAGTGTAATCCAGCTACAAGTTCAAAAGATATAACCAGTCTTTCAAAAAGTGCTTATCTCTCCGAGTTGAACAGTTTTTGATTAGGAGTGAAAATAACTCATGAATTTCATCAAGCTGGTTTATGCTGTTGAAATATGTTGTTAAGGACATGATTCTGCACAATAAAATTCAAATTCAGTGTAATCAAGCTACAAGTTCAAAAGATATAGCCATTCGTTCAAAAAGTGTTTGTCTAACCAAGTTGAAGCGTTTTTGATTACGAGTGGAAATAACTCATGAATTTCATCAAGCTGGTTTCTGCTGTTGTAATATTTTGTTTAGGGCATTATTCTGCACAATATTTGTCAAATTCAGTGTAATCCCATCACATTTTATAAAGATATAGCCATTCGTTCAATAAAGTCCTTATCTCAACGAGTTGATGCGTTTTTGATTAGGAGTCGAAATAATTCATGAATTTCTTCAAGTTGGTTTCTGCTGTTGCAATACCTCGTTTAGGACATGATTCTGCACAATATAATTAAATTCAGTGTAATCCAGCAACAAGTTCAAAAGATATAGCCATTCGTTCAAAAAGTGCTTATCTCACTGAGTAGAAGGGCTTTTGATTAGGAGTGGAAATAACTCATGAATTTCATCAAGCTGGTTTCTGATGTTGCAATATGTTGTTTAGGACATGATTCTGCACAATATATGTCAAATTCAGTGTAATCCCATCACAGTTTATAAAGATATAGCCATTCGTTCAAAAACTGCTTATCTCACCGAATTGAAGCGTTCTAGATTAGGAATGGAAATAACTCATGAATTTAATCAAGCTGGTTTCTGCTGTTGCAATATATTGTTTAGGACATGATTCTGCACAATATATGTCAAATTCAGTGCAATCAGGCTAAAAGTTTAAAAGATATAGCCATTCGTTCAAAAAGTGCTTATCTCATCGAATTGAAGCGTTTTTGATTAGGAGTGGAAATAACTCATGAATTTCATCAGGTGGTTTCTGCTGTTGCAATATGTTGTTTAGGACATGATTCTGCACAATATAATTCAAATTATGTGTAATCCCATCACAAAATATAAAGATATTGCCATTCGTTCAAAAAGTGCTTGTCTCACCAAGTTGAAGCGTTTTTGATTAGGAGTGGAAATAACTCATGAATTTCATCAAGCTGGTTTTTGCTGTTGCAATATGTAGTTTAGGACATGATTCTGCACAATATATGTCAAATTCAGTGTAATCCAGCTACAAGTTCAAAATATATAGATATTCGTTCATAAAACTCCTTATCTCACCGAGTTGAAGCGTTTTTGATTAAGAGTGGAAATAACTCGTGAATTTCATAAAGCTCGTTTCTGCTGTTGCAATATGTTATTTAGGGCATGATTCTGCACAATATATGTCAAATTAAGTGTAATCCAGCTACAAGTTCAAAAGATATAGCCATTCCTTCAAAAAGTGCTTATCTCACCAAGTTGAAGCGTTTTTGATTAGGAGTGGAAATAACTGATGAATTTCATCAAGCTGGTTTCTGCTGTTGAAATATGATGTTTAGGACATGATTTTGCACAATATATGTCAAATTCAGTGTAATCCAGCTATAAGTTCAAAAGATATTGCCATTCGTTCATAAAACTCCTTATCTGACCGAGTTGAAGCGTTTTTGATTAGGAGTGGAAATAACTCGTGAATTTCATCAAGCTGGTTTCTGCTGTTGCAATATGTTGTTTAGGACATGATTCTGCACAATATAATTCAAATTCAGTGTAATCAAGCTACCAGTTCAAAAGATATAGCCAGTCGTTCAAAAAGTGGTTATCTCACCAAGTTGAAGCGTTTTTGATTAGGAGTGGAAATAACTCATGAAATTCATCAAGCTGGTTTCTGCTGTTGTAATATTTTGTTTAGGGCATGATTCTGCACAATATATGTCAAATTCAGTGCAATCAAGCTACAAGTTCAAAAGATATAGCCATTCGTTCAAAAATTACTTATCTCACTGAATTGAAGCGTTCTTGATTAGGAGTGTGAATAACTCATGAATTTCTTCTAGTTAGTTTCTGCTGTTGCAATATGTTGTTTAGGACATGATTCTGCACAATATATATCAAATTCAGTGTAATCCCATCACAGTTTATAAAGATATAGCCATTCGTTCAAAAAAGTCCTTATCTCACCGAGATGAAGCGCTTTTGATTAGGAGTGGAAATAACTCATGAATTTCATCAAGCTGGTTTCTGCTGTTGCAATTTGTTGTTTAGGACATGATTTTGCACAATATATGTCAAATTCTGTGTAATCCAGCCAGAAGTTCAAAAGATATAGCCATTCGTTCAAAAGAGCTTATCTCTCCGAGTTGAAGCGTTTTTGATTAGGAGTGGAATTAACTCATGAATTTCATCAAGCTGGTTTCTGCTGTTGCAATATGTTGTTTAGGTCTTGATTCTGCACAATATATTTCAAATTAAAGGTAATCCAGCCACAACTTCAAAAGATATAGACATTCGTTCAAAAAGTGCTTATCTCATTGAGTTGAAGCGTATTTGAATAGGAGTGGAAATAACTCATGAATTTCATCAAGCTGGTTTATGCTGTTGAAATATGTTGTTTAGGACATGATTCTGCACAATATAATTCAAATTCAGTGTAATCCCATCACAGTTTATAAAGATATAGCCATTCGTTCAAAGAAGTTCTTATCTCACCGAGTTGAAGCGCTTTTGATTAGCAGTGGAAATAACTCATGAATTTCATCAAGTTGGTTTCTGCTGTTGCAATATGTTGTTTAGGACATGATTCTGCACAATATATGTCAAGTTATTGTTAAACCCATCATAGTTCATAAAGATATTGCCATTCGTTCAAAAAGTGCTTATCCCACCGAGTTGATGCATTTTTAATTATGAGTGGAAATAACTCGTGAATTTCATTAAGCTGGTTTCTGTTGTTGCAATAGGTTGTTTAGGGCTTGATTCTGCACAATATATGTCAAATTCAGTGTAATCCAGCAACAAGTTCAAAAGATATAGCCATGCGTTCAAAAAGTGCTGATCTCACCAAGTTGAAGCGTTATTGATTAGGAGTGAAAATAACTCATGAATTTCATCAAGCTGGTGTCTGCTGTTGCAATATGTTGTTTAGGACATGATTCTGCACAATATATGTCAAATTCAGTGCAATCAAGTTACAAGTTCAAAAGATATAGCCATTCGTTCAAAAACTCCTTATCTCACCGAGTTGAAGCGTTTTTGATTAAGAGTGGAAATAACTCGTGAATTTCATCAAGCTTGTTTCTGCTGTTGCAATATGTTGTTTAGGACATGATTCTGTACAATATATGTCAAATTATGTGTAATCCCATCACAGTTTATAAAGATATTGCCATTCGTTCAAAAAGTGCTTGTCTCACCAAGTTGAAGCGTTTTCGATTAACAGTGGAAAAAACTCATGAATTTCATCAAGCTGGTTTCTGCTGTTGCAATATGTTGTTCAGGACATGATTCTGCATAGCCATTCGTTCAAAAAGTGCTTATCTCACCGATTTGAAGCGTTTTTGATTAGGAGTGGAAACAACTCATGAATTTCATCAAGCTGGTTTCTGCTGTTGCAATATGTTGTTTAGGACATGATTCTGCACAATATATGTCAAATTCAGTGCAATCAAGCTACAAGTTCAAAAGATATAGCCATTCGTTCAAAAAGTACTTTTCTCACTGAATTGAAGCGTTCTTGATTAGGAGTGGAAATAACTCGTGAATTTCATCAAGCTAGTTTCTGCTGTTGCAATATGTTGTTTAGGACATGATTCTGCACAATATATGTCAAATTCAGTGCAATCAAGTTACAAGTTCAAAAGATATAGCCATTCGTTCAAAAATTGCTTATCTCACCGAGGTGAAGCGTTTTTGATCAGGAGTGGAAATAACTCATGAATTTCATCAAGCTGGTTTCTGCTGTTGCAATATGTTGTTTAGGACATGATTCTGCACAATATATGTCAAATTCAGTGTAATCAAGCTACAAGTTCAAAAGATATAGCCATTCGTTCAAAAAGTGTTTGTCTCACCAAGTTGAAGAGTTTTTGATTACGAGTGGAAATAACTCATGAATTTCATCAAGCTGGTTTCTGCTGTTGTAATATTTTGTTTAGGGCATCATTCTGCACAATTTATGTCAAATTCAGTGCAATCAAGCTACAAGTTCAAAAGATATAGCCATTCGTTCAAAAAGTACTTTTCTCACTGAATTGAAGCGTTCTTGATTAGGAGTGGAAATAACTCATGAATTTCATCAAGCTGGTTTCTGCTGTTGCAATATGTTGTTTAGGACATGATTCTGCACAATATATGTCAAATCCAGTGTAATCCAGCTACAAGTTCAAAAGATATAGCCATTCGTTCAAAAAGTGCTTATCTCACCAAGTTGAAGCGTTTTTGATTAGGAGTGGAAATAACTCGTGAATTTCATCAAGCTAGTTTCTGCTGTTGCAATATGTTGTTTAGGACATGATTCTGCACAATATATGTCAAATTCAGTGCAATCAAGTTACAGTTCAAAAGATATAGCCATTCGTTCAAAAATTGCTTATCTCACCGAGGTGAAGCGTTTTTGATTAGGAGTGGAAATAACTCATGAATTTCATCAAGCTGGTTTCTGCTGTTTCAATATGTTGTTTAGGACATGATTCTGCACAATATATGTCAAATTCAGTGTAATCCAGCTACAAATTCAAAAGATATAGCCATTCGTTCAAAAAGTGCTTATCTCACCGAGTTGAAGCGTTTTTGATTAAGAGTGGAAATAACTCGTGAATTTCATCAAGCTTGTTTCTGCTGTTGCATTATGTTGTGTAGGACATGATTCTTCACAAAATATTTCAAATTCAGTGTAATCATGCTACAAGTTCAAAAGATATAGCCATTCGTTCAAAAAGTGCTTATCTCACCAAGTTGAAGCGTTTTTGATTACGAGCGGAAATAACTCATGAATTTCATCAAGCTGGTTTCTGCTGTTGTAATATGTTGTTTAGGGCATGATTTTGCACAATATATGTCAAATTCAGTGCAATCAAGCTACAAATTCAAAAGATACAGCCATTTGTTCAAAAAGTGCTTATCTCACAGAGGTGAAGCGTTTTTGATTAGGAGTGGAAATAACTCATGAATTTCATCAAGCTGGTTTCTGCTGTTGCAATATGTTGTTTAGGACATGATTCTGCACAATATATGTCAAATTCAGTGTAATCAAGCTACAAGTTCAAAAGATATAGCCATTCGTTCAAAAAGTGTTTGTCTCACCAAGTTGAAGCGTTTTTGATTACGATTGGAAATAACTCATGAATTTCATCAAGCTGGTTTCTGCTGTTGTAATATGTTGTTTAGGGCATGATTTTGCACAATATATGTCAAATTCAGTGCAATCAAGCTACAAATTCAAAAGATACAGCCATTTGTTCAAAAAGTGCTTATCTCACAGAGGTGAAGCGTTTTTGATTAGGAGTGGAAATAACTCATGAATTTCATCAAGCTGGTTTCTGCTGTTGCAATATGTTGTTTAGGACATGATTCTGCACAATATATGTCAAATTCAGTGTAATCAAGCTACAAGTTCAAAAGATATAGCCATTCGTTCAAAAAGTGTTTGTCTCACCAAGTTGAAGCGTTTTTGATTACGATTGGAAATAACTCATGAATTTCATCAAGCTGGTTTCTGCTGTTGTAATATTTTGTTTAGGGCATCATTCCGCACAATTTATGTCAAATTCAGTGCAATCAAGCTACAAGTTCAAAAGATATAGCCATTCGTTCAAAAAGTACTTTTCTCACTGAATTGAAGCGTTCTTGATTAGGAGTGGAAATAACTCATGAATTTCATCAAGCTGGTTTCTGCTGTTGCAATATGTTGTTTAGGACATGATTCTGCACAATATATGTCAAATCCAGTGTAATCCAGCTACAAGTTCAAAAGATATAGCCATTCGTTCAAAAAGTGCTTATCTCACCAAGTTGAAGCGTTTTTGATTAGGAGTGGAAATAACTCGTGAATTTCATCAAGCTAGTTTCTGCTGTTGCAATATGTTGTTTAGGACATGATTCTGCACAATATATGTCAAATTCAGTGCAATCAAGTTACAGTTCAAAAGATATAGCCATTCGTTCAAAAATTGCTTATCTCACCGAGGTGAAGCGTTTTTGATTAGGAGTGGAAATAACTCATGAATTTCATCAAGCTGGTTTCTGCTGTTTCAATATGTTGTTTAGGACATGATTCTGCACAATATATGTCAAATTCAGTGTAATCCAGCTCCAAGTTCAAAAGATATAGCCATTCGTTCATAAAACTCCTTATCTCACCGAGTTGAAGCGTTTTTGATTAAGAGTGGAAATAACTCGTGAATTTCATCAAGCTGGTTTCTGCTGTTGCAATATGTTGTGTAGGACATGATTCTTCACAAAATAATTCAAATTCAGTGTAATCATGCTACAAGTTCAAAAGATATAGCCATTCGTTCAAAAAGTACTTACCTCACCAAGTTGAGGCGTTTTTGATTAGGAGTGGAAATAACTCATGAATTTCATCAAGCTGGTTTCTGCTGTTGCAATATGTTGTTTAGGGCATGATTTTGCACAATATATGTCAAATTCAGTGCAATCAAGCTACAAATTCAAAAGATATAGCCATTCGTTCAAAAAGTGCTTATCTCACAGAGGTGAAGCGTTTTTGATTAGGAGTGGAAATAACTCATGAATTTCATCAAGCTGGTTTCTGCTGTTGCAATATGTTGTTTAGGACATGATTCTGCACAATATATGTCAAATTCAGTGTAATCCCATCACAGTTTATAAAGATATTGCCATTCGTTCAAAAAGTGCTTGTCTCACCAAGTTGAAGCGTTTTTGATTAGGAGTGGAAATAACTCATGAATTTCATCAAGCTGGTTTCTGCTGTTGCAATATATTGTTTAGGACATGATTCTGCACAATATATGTCAAATTCAGTGTAATCAAGCTACAAGTACAAAAAGATATAGCCATTCGTTCAAAAAGTGCTTATCTCACCAAGTTTAAGCGTTTTTGATTACGAGTGGAAATAACTCATGAATTTCATCAAGCTGGTTTCTGCTGTTGCAATATGTTTTTTAGGACATGATTTTGCACAATATATGTCAAATTATGTGTAATCCCATCACAGTTTATAAAGATATTGCCATTCGTTCAAAAAGTGCTTATCTCACCAAGTTGAAGCGTTTTTTATTAGGAGTGGAAATAACTCATGAATTTCATCAAGCTGGTTTCTGATGTTGCCATATGTTGTTTAGGACATGATTCTGCACAATATATGTCAAATTCAGTGTAATCCAGCTACAGGTTCACAAGATATAGCCATTCCTTCATAAAACTCCTTATCTCACCGAGTTGAAGCTTTTTTGATTAGGAGTGGAAATAACTCGTGAATTTCATCAAGCTGGTTTCTGCTGTTCCAATATGTTGTGTAGGACATGATTCTGCACAATATAATTCAAATTCAGAATAATCAAGCTACAAGTTCAAAAGATATAGCCATTCGTTCAAAAATTGCTTATCTCACCAAGTTGAAGCGTTTTTGATTAGGAGTGGAAATAACTCATGAATTTCATCAAGCTGGTTTCTGTTGTTGCAATATGTTGTTTAGGACATGATTCTGCACAATATATGTCAAATTCAGTGCAATCAAGCTACAAGTTCAAAAGATATAGCCATTCGTTCAAAAAGTACTTTTCACACTGAATTGAAGCGTTCTTGATTAGGAGTGGAAATAACTCATGAATTTCATCAATCTGGTTTCTGCTGTTGCAATATGTTGTTTAGGACATGATTCTGCACAATATATGTCAAATCCAGTGTAATCCAGCAACAAGTTCAAAAGATATAGCCATTCGTTCAAAAAGTGCTTATCTCAAAGAGGTGAAGCGTTTTTGATTAGGAGTGGAAATAACTCATGAATTTCATCAAGCTAGTTTCTGCTGTTGCAATATGTTGTTTAGGACATGATTCTGCACAATATATGTCAAATTCAGTGCAATCAAGCTACAAATTCAAAAGATATAGCCATTCGTTCAAAAAGTGCTTATCTCAAAGAGGTGAAGCGTTTTTGATTAGGAGTGGAAATAACTCATGAATTTCATCAAGCTGGTTTCTGCTGTAGCAATATGTTGTTTAGGACATGATTCTGCACAATATATGTCAAATTCAGTGTAATCCCATCACAGTTTATAAAGATATTGCCATTCGTTCAAAAAGTGCTTGTCTCACCAAGTTGAAGCGTTTTTGATTAGGAGTGGAAATAACTCATGAATTTCATCAAGCTGGTTTCTGCTGTTGCAATATATTGTTTAGGACATGATTCTGCACAATATATGTCAAATTCAGTGTAATCAAGCTACAAGTACAAAAAGATATAGCCATTCGTTCAAAAAGTGCTTATCTCACCAAGTTTAAGCGTTTTTGATTACGAGTGGAAATAACTCATGAATTTCATCAAGCTGGTTTTTGCTGTTGCAATATGTTTTTTAGGACATGATTCTGCACAATATATGTCAAATTCAGTGCAATCAAGCTACAAGTTCAAAAGATATAGCCATTCGTTCAAAAAGTGCTTATCTCACAGAGGTGAAGCGTTTTTGATTACCAGTGGAAATAACTCATGAATTTCATCAAGCTGGTTTCTGCTGTAGCAATATGTTGTTTAGGACATGATTCTGCACAATATATGTCAAATTCAGTGTAATCCCATCACAGTTTATAAAGATATTGCCATTCGTTCAAAAAGTGCTTGTCTCACCAAGTTGAAGCGTTTTTGATTAGGAGTGGAAATAACTCATGAATTTCATCAAGCTGGTTTCTGCTGTTGCAATATATTGTTTAGGACATGATTCTGCACAATATATGTCAAATTCAGTGTAATCAAGCTACAAGTACAAAAAGATATAGCCATTCGTTCAAAAAGTGCTTATCTCACCAAGTTTAAGCGTTTTTGATTACGAGTGGAAATAACTCATGAATTTCATCAAGCTGGTTTTTGCTGTTGCAATATGTTTTTTAGGACATGATTTTGCACAATATATGTCAAATTATGTGTAATCCCATCACAGTTTATAAAGATATAGCCATTCGTTCAAAAAAGTCCTTATCTCACCAAGGTGAAGCGTGTTTGATTAGGAGTGGTTATAACTCATGAATTTCATCAAGCTTGTGTCTGCTGTTGCAATATGTTGTTCAGGGCATGATTTTGCACAATATATGTCAAATTCAGTGTAATCCAGCTACAAGTTCAAAAGATATAGCCATTCGTTCATAAAACTCCTTATCTCACCGAGTTGAAGCGTTTTTGATTAGGAGTGGAAATAACTCGTGAATTTCATCAAGCTGGTTTCTGCTGTTGCAATATGTTGTTTAGGACATGATTCTGCACAATAAAATTCAAATTCAGTGTAATCCAGCTACAAGTTCAAAAGATATAGCCATTCGTTCAAAAAGTGCTTATCTCACCAAGTTGAAGCGTTTTTGATTAGGAGTGGAAATAACTCGTGAATTTCATCAAGCTAGTTTCTGCTGTTGCAATATGTTGTTTAGGACATGATTCTGCACAATATATGTCAAATTCAGTGCAATCAAGTTACAAGTTCAAAAGATATAGCCATTCGTTCAAAAACTCCTTATCTCACCGAGTTGAAGCGTTTTTGATTAAGAGTGGAAATAACTCGTGAATTTCATCAAGCTTGTTTCTGCTGTTGCAATATGTTGTGTAGGACATGATTCTTCACAAAATATTTCAAATTCAGTGTAATCATGCTACAAGTTCAAAAGATATAGCCATTCGTTCAAAAAGTGCTTATCTCACCAAGTTGAAGCGTTTTTGATTACGAGTGGAAATAACTCATGAATTTCATCAAGCTGGTTTCTGCTGTTGTAATATGTTGTTTAGGGCATGATTTTGCACAATATATGTCAAATTCAGTGCAATCAAGCTACAAATTCAAAAGATACAGCCATTTGTTCAAAAAGTGCTTATCTCACAGAGGTGAAGCGTTTTTGATTAGGAGTGGAAATAACTCATGAATTTCATCAAGCTGGTTTCTGCTGTTGCAATATGTTGTTTAGGACATGATTCTGTACAATATATGTCAAATTATGTGTAATCCCATCACAGTTTATAAAGATATTGCCATTCGTTCAAAAAGTGCTTGTCTCACCAAGTTGAAGCGTTTTCGATTAACAGTGGAAAAAACTCATGAATTTCATCAAGCTGGTTTCTGCTGTTGCAATATGTTGTTCAGGACATGATTCTGCATAGCCATTCGTTCAAAAAGTGCTTATCTCACCGATTTGAAGCGTTTTTGATTAGGAGTGGAAACAACTCATGAATTTCATCAAGCTGGTTTCTGCTGTTGCAATATGTTGTTTAGGACATGATTCTGCACAATATATGTCAAATTCAGTGCAATCAAGCTACAAGTTCAAAAGATATAGCCATTCGTTCAAAAAGTACTTTTCTCACTGAATTGAAGCGTTCTTGATTAGGAGTGGAAATAACTCGTGAATTTCATCAAGCTAGTTTCTGCTGTTGCAATATGTTGTTTAGGACATGATTCTGCACAATATATGTCAAATTCAGTGCAATCAAGTTACAAGTTCAAAAGATATAGCCATTCGTTCAAAAATTGCTTATCTCACCGAGGTGAAGCGTTTTTGATCAGGAGTGGAAATAACTCATGAATTTCATCAAGCTGGTTTCTGCTGTTTCAATATGTTGTTTAGGACATGATTCTGCACAATATATGTTAAATTCAGTGTAATCCAGCTGCAAGTTCAAAAGATATAGCCATTCGTTCATAAAACTCCTTATCTCACCGAGTTGAAGCGTTTTTGGATTAAGAGTGGAAATAACTCGTGAATTTCATCAAGCTGGTTTCTGCTGTTGCAATATGTTGTGTAGGATATGATTCTTCACAAAATAATTCAAATTCAGTGTAATCATGCTACAAGTTCAAAAGATATAGCCATTCGTTCAAAAAGTGCTTATCTCACCGAGTTGAATCGTTTTTGTTTAGGAGTGGAAAAAACTCATGAATTTCATCAAGCTGGTTTCTGCTGTTGCAATATGTTGTTCAGGACATGATTCTGCATAGCCATTTATTCAAAAAGTGCTTATATCACCGATTTGAAGCGTTTTTGATTAGGAGTGGAAATAACTCATGAATTTCATCAAGCTGGTTTCTGCTGTTGCAATATGTTGTTTAGGACATGATTCTGCAAAATATATGTTAAATTATTGGTAATCCCATCACAGTTTATAAAGATATTGCCATTCGTTCAAAAAGTGCTTGTCTCACCAAGTTGAAGCGTTTTTGATTAGGAGTGGATATAACTCATGAATTTCATCTTGCAGGTTTCTGCTGTTGCAATATGTTGTTTAGGACATGATTCTGCACAATATATGTCAAATTCAGTGTAATCCAGCAACAAGTTAAAAAGATATAGCCATTCGTTCAAAAAGTGCTTATCTCACCGAGTTGAAGCGTTTTTGATTAGGAGTGGAAATAACTCATGATTTTCATCAAGCTGGTTTCTGCTGTTGCAATATGTTGTTTAGGAAATGATTTTGCACAATATATGTCAAAAATATGTGTAATCCCATCACAGTTTATAAAGATATTGCCATTCGTTCAAAAAGTACTTATCTCTTTGAATTGAAGCGTTCTTGATTAGGAGTGGAAATAACTCATGAATTTCATCAAGCTGGTTTCTGCTGTTGCAATATGTTGTGTAGGACATGATTCTGCACAATGTAATTCAAAGTCAGTGTAATCAAGCTACAAGTTCAAAAGATATAGCCAGTCGATCAAAAAGTGCTTATCTCACCAAGTTGAAGCATTTTTGATTATGAGTGGAAATAACTCGTGAATATCATCAAGCTGGTTTCTGCTGTTGCAATATGTTGTTTAGGACATGATTCTGCACAATAAAATTCAAATTCAGTGTAATCAAGCTACAAGTTCAAAAGATATAGCCATTCGTTCAAAAAGTGTTTGTGTCACCAAGTTGAAGCGTTTTTGATTAGGAGTGGAAATAACTCATGAATTTCATCAAGCTGGTTTCTGCTGTTGTAATATTTTGTTTAGGGCATTATTCTGCACAATATATGTCAAATTCAGTGCAATCAAGCTACAAGTTCAAAAGATATAGCCATTCGTTCAAAAAGTACTTATCTCACTGAATTGAAACGTTCTTGATTAGGAGTGGAAATAACTCATGAATTTCATCAAGCTGGTTTCTGCTGTTGCAATATGTTGTTTAGGACATGATTCTGCAAAATATATGTTAAATTATGTGTAATCCCATCACAGTTTATAAAGATATTGCCATTCGTTCAAAAAGTGCTTATCTCACCAAGTTAAAGCGTTTTTGATTAGGAGTGGAAATAACTCATGAATATCATCAAGCTGGTTTCTGCTGTTGCAATATGTTGTTTAGGACATGATTCTGCACAATATATGTCAAATTCAGTGTAATCCAGCCACAAGTTCAAAAGATATAGCCATTCGTTCAAAAAGTGCTTATCTCACCGAGTTGAATAGTTTTTGTTTAGGAGTGGAAATAACTTATGAATTTCATCAAGCTGGTTTCTGCTGTTGCAATATGTTGTTTAGGGCATGATTTTGCACAATATATGTCAAATTCAGTGTAATCCCATCACAGTTTATAAAGATATAGCCATTCGTTCAAAAATTGCTTATCTTACCAAGTTGAAGCGTTTTTGATTAGGAGTGGAAATAACTCGTGAATTTCATCAAGCTGGTTTCTGCTGTTGCAATATGTTGTTTAGGACATGATTCTGCACAATATGATTCAAATTATCTGTAATCCCATCACAGTTTATAAAGATATAGCCATTCGTTCAAAAAAGTCCTTATCTCACCAAGGTGAAGCGTTTTTGATTAGGAGTGGAAATAACTCATGAATTTCATCAAGCTGGTTTCTGCTGTTGCAATATGTGGTTCAGGGCATGATTTTGCACAATATATGTCAAATTCAGTGTAATCCAGCTACATGTTCAAAAGATATAGCCATTCGTTCATAAAACTCCTTATCTCACCGAGTTGAAGCGTTTTTGATTAGGAGTGGAAATAACTCGTGAATTTCATCAAGCTGGTTTCTGCTGTTGCAATATGTTGTTTAGGACATGATTCTGCACAATAAAATTCAAATTCAGTGTAATCAAGCTACAAGTTCAAAAGATATAGCCATTCATTCAAAAAGTGTTTGTCTCACTGAATTGAAGCGTTTTTGATTACGAGTGGAAATAACTCATGAATTTCATCAAGCTGGTTTCTGCTGTTGCAATATGTTGTTTAGGACATGATTCTGCACAATATATGTCAAATCCAGTGTAATCCAGCTACAAGTTCAAAAGATATAGCCATTCGTTCAAAATGTGCTTATCTCACCAAGTTGAAGCGTTTTTGATTAGGAGTGGAAATAACTCGTGAATTTCATCAAGCTAGTTTCTGCTGTTGCAATTTGTTGTTTGGGACATGATTCTGCACAATATATGTCAAATTCAGTGCAATCAAGCTACAAGTTCAAAAGATATAGCCATTTGTTCAAAAATTGCTTATCTCACCGAGGTGAGGCGTTTTTGATTAAGAGTGGAAATAACTCGTGAATTTCATCAAGCTGGTTTTTGCTGTTGCAATATGTTGTGTAGGACATGATTCTTCACAAAATAATTCAAATTCAGTGTAATCATGCTACAAGTTCAAAAGATATAGTTATTCGTTCAAAAAGTGCTTATCTCACCAAGTTGAAGCGTTTTTGATTAGGAGTGGAAATAACTCATGAATTTCATCAAGCTGGTTTTTGCTGTTGCAATATGTTGTTTAGGGCATGATTTTGCACAGTATATGTCAAATTCAGTGCAATCAAGCTACAAATTCAAAAGATATAGCCATTTGTTCAAAAAGTGCTTATCTCACAGAGGTGAAGCGTTTTTGATTAGGAGTGGAAATAACTCATGAATTTCATCAAGCTGGTTTCTGCTGTTGCAATATGTTGTTTAGGACATGATTCTGCACAATATATGTCAAATTATGTGTAATCCCATGACAGTTTATAAAGATATTGCCATTCGTTCAAAAAGTGCTTGTCTCACCAAGTTGAAGCGTTTTTGATTAGGAGTGGAAATAACTCATGATTTTCATCAAGCTGGTTTCTGCTGTTGCAATATGTTGTTTAGGACATGATTCTGCACAATATATGTTAAATTATTGGTAATCCCATCACAGTTTATAAAGATATTGCCATTCGTTCAAAAAGTGCTTGTCTCACCAAGTTGAAGCGTTTTTGATTAGGAATGGAAATAACTCATGAATTTCATCTTGCAGGTTTCTGCTGTTGCAATATGTTGTTTAGGACATGATTCTGCACAATATATGTCAAATTCAGTGTAATCCAGCAACAAGTTAAAAAGATATAGCCATTCGTTCAATAAGTGCTTATCTCACCGAGTTGAAGCATTTTTGATTAGGAGTGGAAATAACTCATGATTTTCATCAAGCTGGTTTCTGCTGTTGCAATATGTTGTTCAGGACATGATTTTGCACAATATATGTCAAATTATGTTTAATCCCATCACAGTTTATAAAGATATTGCCATTCGTTCAAAAAGTACTTAGCTCACTGAATTGAAGCGTTCTTGATTAGGAGTTGAAATAACTCATGAATTTCATCAAGCTGGTTTCTGCTGTTGCAATATGTTGTGTAGGACATGATTCTGCACAATATAATTCAAATTCAGTGTAATCAAGCTACAAGTTCAAAAGATATAGGCAGTCGTTCAAAAAGTGCTTATCTCACCAAGTTGAAGCGTTTTTGATTACGAGTGGAAATAACTCGTGAATTTCATCAAGCTGGTTTCTGCTGTTGTAATATGTTGTGTAGGACATGATTCTGCACAATAAAATTCAACTTCAGTGTAATCAAGCTACAAGTTCAAAAGATATAGCCATTCGTTCAAAAAGTGTTTGTCTCACCAAGTTGAAGCGTTTTTGATTACGAGTGGAAATAACTCATGAATTTCATCAAGCTGGTTTCTGCTGTTGTAATATTTTGTTTAGGGCATTACTTTGCACAATATATGTCAAATTCAGTGCAATCAAGCTACAAGTTCAAAAGATATAGCCATTCGTTCAAAAAGTACTTATCTCACTGAATTGAAGCGTTCTTGATTAGGAGTGGAAATAACTCATGAATTTCATCAAGCTGGTTTCTGCTGTTGCAATATGAGGTGTAGGACATGATTTTGCACAATATATGTCAAATTCAGTGCAATCAAGTTACAAGTTCAAAAGATATAGCCATTTGTTCAAAAATTGCTTATCTCACCGAGGTGAAGCGTTTTTGATTAGGAGTGGAAATAACTCATGAATTTCATCAAGCTGGTTTCTGCTGTTTCGATATGTAGTTTAGGACATGATTCTGCACAATATATGTCAAATTCAGTGTAATCCAGCTACAAGTTCAAAAGATATAGCCATTCGTTCAAAAAACTCCTTATCTCACCGAGTTGAAGCGTTTTTGATTAAGAGTGGAAATAACTCATGAATTTCATCAAGCTGGTTTCTGCTGTTGCAATATGTTGTGTAGGACATGATTCTTCACAAAATAATTCAAATTCAGTGTAATCATGCTACAAGTTCAAAAGATATAGCCATTCGTTCAAAAAGTGCTTATCTCACCAAGTTGAAGCGTTTTTGATTAGGAGTGGAAATAACTCATAAATTTCATCAAGCTGGTTTCTGCTGTTGCAATATGTTGTTTAGGACATGATTCTGCACAATATATGTCAAATTATGTGTAATCCCATCACAGTTGATAAAGATATTGCCATTCGTTCAAAAAGTGCTTGTCTCACCAAGTTAAAGCGTTTTCGATTAGGAGTGGCAATAACTCATGATTTTCATAAAGCTGGTTTCTGCTGTTGCAATATGTTGTTTAGGACATGATTCTGCACAATATATGTTAAATTATTGGTAATCCCATCACAGTTTATAAAGATATTGCCATTCGTTCAAAAAGTGCTTGTCTCACCAAGTTGAAGCGTTTTTGATTAGGAATGGAAATAACTCATGAATTTCATCTTGCTGGTTTCTGCTGTTGCAATATGTTGTATAGGATATGATTCTGCACAATATATGTCAAATTCAGTGTAATCCAGCAACAAGTTAAAAAGATATAGCCATTCGTTCAAAAAGTGCTTATCTCACCGAGTTGAAGCATTTTTGATTAGGAGTGGAAATAACTCATGATTTTCATCAAGCTGGTTTCTGCTGTTGCAATATGTTGTTTAGGACATGATTTTGCACAATATATGTCAAATTATGTGTAATCCCATCACAGTTTATAAAGATATTGCCATTCGTTCAAAAAGTACTTAGCTCACTGAATTGAAGCGTTCTTGATTAGGAGTGGAAATAACTCATGAATTTCATCAAGCTGGTTTCTGCTGTTGCAATATGTTGTGTAGGACATGATTCTGCACAATATAATTCAAATTCAGTGTAATCAAGCTACAAGTTCAAAAGATATAGGCAGTCGTTCAAAAAGTGCTTATCTCACCAAGTTGAAGCGTTTTTGATTACGAGTGGAAATAACTCGTGAATTTCATCAAGCTGGTTTCTGCTTTTGCAATATGTTGTTTAGGACATGATTCTGCACAATAAAATTCAAATTCAGTGTAATCAAGCTACAAGTTCAAAAGATATAGCCATTCGTTCAAAAAGTGTTTGTCTCACCAAGTTGAAGCGTTTTTGATTACGAGTGGAAATAACTCATGAATTTCATCAAGCTGGTTTCTGCTGTTGTAATATTTTGTTTAGGGCATTACTCTGCACAATATATGTCAAATTCAGTGCAATCAAGCTACAAGTTCAAAAGATATAGCCATTCGTTCAAAAAGTACTTATCTCACTGAATTGAAGCGTTTTTGATTAGGAGTGGAAATAAATCATGAATTTCATCAAGCTGGTTTCTGCTGTTGCAATATGTTGTTTAGGACATGATTCTGCACAATATATGTCAAATTCAGTGCAATCAAGTTACAAGTTCAAAAGATATAGCCATTAGTTCAAAAATTGCTTATCTCACCGAGGTGAAGCGTTTTTGATTAGGAGTGGAAATAACTCATGAATTTCATCAAGCTGGTTTCTGCTGTTTCAATATGTAGTTTAGGACATGATTCTGCACAATATATGTCAAATTCAGTGTAATCCAGCTACAAGTTCAAAAGATATAGCCATTCGTTCATAAAACTTCTGATCTTACCGAGTTGAAGCGTTTTTGATTAAGAGTGGAAATAACTCGTGAATTTCATCAAGCTGGTTTCTGCTGTTGCAATATGTTGTGTAGGACATGATTCTTCACAAAATAATTCAAATTCAGTGTAATCATGCTACAAATTCAAAAGATATAGCCATTCGTTCAAAAAGTGCTTATCTCACCAAGTTGAAGCGTTTTTTATTAGGAGTGGAAATAACTCGTGAATTTCATCAAGCTGGTTTCTGCTGTTGCAATATGTTGTTTAGGGCATGAATTTGCAAAATATATGTCAAATTCAGTGCAATCAAGCTACAAATTCAAAAGATATAGCCATTCGTTCAAAAAGTGCTTATCTCACAGAGGTGAAGCGTTTTTGATTAGGAGTGGAAATAACTCATGAATTTCATCAAGCTGGTTTCTGCTGTTGCAATATGTTGTTTAGGACATGATTCTAAACAATATATGTCAAATTATGTGTAATCCCATCACAGTTTATAAAGATATTGCCATTCGTTCAAAAAGTGCTTGTCTCACCAAGTTAAAGCGTTTTCGATTAGGAGTGGAAAAAACTCATGAATTTCATCAAGCTTGTTTCTGCTGTTGCAATATGTTGTTCAGGACATGATTCTGCACAATATATGTCAAATTATGTGTAATCCCATTACAGTTTATAAAGATATAGACATTCGTTCAAAAAAGTCCTTATCTCACCGAGTTGAAGCGTTTTTTGATTAGGAGAGGAAATATCTCGTGAATTTCATCAAGATGGTTTCTGCTGTTGCAATATGTTGTTTAGGACATGATTCTGCACAATATATGTTAAATTATGTGTAATCCCATCACATTTTATAAAGATATTGCCATTCGTTCAAAAAGTGCTTGTCTCACCAAGTTGAATCGTTTTTGATTAGGAGTGGAAATAACTCATGAATTTCATCAAGCTGTTTTCTGCAGTTGCAATATGTTGTTCAGGGCAAGATTCTGCACAATATATGTCAAATTCAGTGCAATCAAGCCAAAAGTTCAAAAGATATAGCCTTTCGTTCAAAAAGTGCTTATCTCACCGAATTGAAGCGTTTTTGATTAGCAGTGGAAATAACTCATGAATTTCATCAAGCTGGTTTTTGCTGTTGCAATATGTTGTTTAGGACATGATTCTGCACAATATAATTCAAATTCAGTGTAATCAAGCTACAAGTTCAAAAGATATAGCCATTCGTTCAAAAAGCGCTGATCTCACCTAGTTGAAGCGTTTTTGATTACAAGTGGAAATAACTCATGAATTTCATCAAGCTGGTTTCTGCTGTTGCAATATGTTGTTAAGGGCAAGATTTTGCACAATATATGTCAAATTCAGTGCAATCAAGCCAAATGTTCAAAAGATATAGCCTTTCGTTCAAAAAGTGCTTATCTCACCGAATTGAAGCGTTTTTGATTAGGAGTGGAAATAACTCATGAATTTCATCAAGCTGGTTTTTGCTGTTGCAATATGTTGTTTAGGACATGATTCTGCACAATATATGTCGAATTCAGTGTAATCCCATCACATTTTATAAAGATATAGCCATTCGTTCAAAAATTGCTTATCTTACCAAGTTGAAGCGATTTTGATTAAGAGTGGAAATAACTCTTGAATTTCATCAAGCTGGTTTCTGCTGTTGCAATATGTTGTTTAGGACATGATTCTGCACAATATATTTCAAATTCAGTGTAATCCAGCTACAAGTTCAAAAGATATAGCCATTCGTTCAAAAAGTGCTTATCTCACCGAGTTCAAGCGTTTTTGATTACCAGTGGAAATAACTCATGAATTTCATCAAGCTGGTTTCTGCTGTTGCAATATGTTGTTTAAGACATGATTCTTCACAATATATGTCAAATTATGTGTAATCCCATCACAGTTTATAAGGATATAGCCATTCGTTCAAAAAGTGCTTATCTCACCAAGTTGAAGCGTTTTTGATTAGGAGTGGAAATAACTCATGAATTTCATCAAGCTGGTTTCTGCTGTTGCAATATGTTGTTTAGGACATGATTCTGCACAATATATGTCAAATTCAGTGTAATCCAGCCACAAGTTCAAAAGATATAGCCATTCGTTTAAAAAAAGCTTATCTCACCGAGTTGAAGCGTTTTTGATTAGGAGTGGAAATAACTCGTGAATTTCATCAAGCTAGTTTCTGCTGTTGCGATATGTTGTTTAGGACGTGATTCTGCACAATATATGTCAAATTATGTGTAATCCCATTACACTTTATAAAGATATAGACATTCGTTCAAAAAAGTCCTTATCTCACCGAGTTGAAGTGTTTTTTGATTAGGAGAGGAAATATCTCGTGAATTTCATCAAGCTGGTTTCTGCTGTTGCAATATGTTGTTTGGAACATGATTCTGCACAATATAATTCAAATTCAGTGTAATCAAGCTACAAGTTCAAAAGATATAGCCATTCGTTCAAAAAGCGCTGATCTCACCAAGTTGAAGCGTTTTTGATTACAAGTGGAAATAACTCATGAATTTCATCAAGCTGGTTTCTGCTGTTGCAATATGTTGTTTAGGGCATGATTCTGCACAATATATGTCAAATTCAGAGCAATCAAGCTACAAGTTCAAAAGATATAGCCATTCGTTCAAAAAAGTCCTTATCTCACCGAGTCGAAGCGTTTTTGATTAGGAGTGGAAATAACTCGTGAATTTCATCAAGCTGGTTTCTGCTGTTGCAATATGTTGTTTAGGACGTGATTCCGCACAATATATGTTAAATTATGTGTAATCCCATCACATTTTATAAAGATATTGCCATTCGTTCAAAAAGTGCTTGTCTCACCAAGTTGAATCGTTTTTGATTAGGAGTGGAAATAACTCATGAATTTCATCAAGCTGTTTTCTGCTGTTGCAATATGTTGTTCAGGGCAAGATTCTGCACAATATATGTCAAATTCAGTGCAATCAAGCCAAAAGTTCAAAAGATATAGCCTTTCGTTCAAAAAGTGCTTATCTCACCGAATTGAAGCGTTTTTGATTAGCAGTGGAAATAACTCATGAATTTCATCAAGCTGGTTTTTGCTGTTGCAATATGTTGTTTAGGACATGATTCTGCACAATATAATTCAAATTCAGTGTAATCAAGCTACAAGTTCAAAAGATATAGCCATTCGTTCAAAAAGCGCTGATCTCACCAAGTTGAAGCGTTTTTGATTACAAGTGGAAATAACTCATGAATTTCATCAAGCTGGTTTCTGCTGTTGCAATATGTTGTTAAGGGCAAGATTTTGCACAATATATGTCAAATTCAGTGCAATCAAGCCAAATGTTCAAAAGATATAGCCTTTCGTTCAAAAAGTGCTTATCTCACCGAATTGAAGCGTTTTTGATTAGGAGTGGAAATAACTCATGAATTTCATCAAGCTGGTTTTTGCTGTTGCAATATGTTGTTTAGGACATGATTCTGCACAATATATGTCGAATTCAGTGTAATCCCATCACATTTTATAAAGATATAGCCATTCGTTCAAAAATTGCTTATCTTACCAAGTTGAAGCGATTTTGATTAAGAGTGGAAATAACTCTTGAATTTCATCAAGCTGGTTTCTGCTGTTGCAATATGTTGTTTAGGACATGATTCTGCACAATATATTTCAAATTCAGTGTAATCCAGCTGCAAGTTCAAAAGATATAGCCATTCGTTCAAAAAGTGCTTATCTCACCGAGTTCAAGCGTTTTTGATTACCAGTGGAAATAACTCATGAATTTCATCAAGCTGGTTTCTGCTGTTGCAATATGTTGTTTAAGACATGATTCTTCACAATATATGTCAAATTATGTGTAATCCCATCACAGTTTATAAGGATATAGCCATTCGTTCAAAAAGTGCTTATCTCACCAAGTTGAAGCGTTTTTGATTAGGAGTGGAAATAACTCATGAATTTCATCAAGCTGGTTTCTGCTGTTGCAATATGTTGTTTAGGACATGATTCTGCACAATATATGTCAAATTCAGTTTAATCCAGCCACAAGTTCAAAAGATATAGCCATTCGTTTAAAAAAAGCTTATCTCACCGAGTTGAAGCGTTTTTGATTAGGAGTGGAAATAACTCGTGAATTTCATCAAGCTAGTTTCTGCTGTTGTGATATGTTGTTTAGGACGTGATTCTGCACAATATATGTCAAATTATGTGTAATCCCATTACAGTTTATAAAGATATAGACATTCGTTCAAAAAAGTCCTTATCTCACCGAGTTGAAGTGTTTTTTGATTAGGAGAGGAAATATCTAGTGAATTTCATCAAGCTGGTTTCTGCTGTTGCAATATGTTGTTTGGAACATGATTCTGCACAATATAATTCAAATTCAGTGTAATCAAGCTACAAGTTCAAAAGATATAGCCATTCGTTCAAAAAGCGCTGATCTCACCAAGTTGAAGCGTTTTTGATTACAAGTGGAAATAACTCATGAATTTCATCAAGCTGGTTTCTGCTGTTGCAATATGTTGTTTAGGGCATGATTCTGCACAATATATGTCAAATTCAGAGCAATCAAGCTACAAGTTCAAAAGATATAGCCATTCGTTCAAAAAAGTCCTTATCTCACCGAGTCGAAGCGTTTTTGATTAGGAGTTGAAATAACTCGTGAATTTCATCAAGCTGGTTTCTGCTGTTGCAATATGTTGTTTAGGACGTGATTCCGCACAATATATGTTAAATTATGTGTAATCCCATCACATTTTATAAAGATATTGCCATTCGTTCAAAAAGTGCTTGTCTCACCAAGTTGAATCGTTTTTGATTAGGAGTGGAAATAACTCATGAATTTCATCAAGCTGTTTTCTGCTGTTGCAATATGTTGTTCAGGGCAAGATTCTGCACAATATATGTCAAATTCAGTGCAATCAAGCCAAAAGTTCAAAAGATATAGCCTTTCGTTCAAAAAGTGCTTATCTCACCGAATTGAAGCGTTTTTGATTAGCAGTGGAAATAACTCATGAATTTCATCAAGCTGGTTTTTGCTGTTGCAATATGTTGTTTAGGACATGATTCTGCACAATATAATTCAAATTCAGTGTAATCAAGCTACAAGTTCAAAAGATATAGCCATTCGTTCAAAAAGCGCTGATCTCACCAAGTAGAAGCGTTTTTGATTACAAGTGGAAATAACTCATGAATTTCATCAAGCTGGTTTCTGCTGTTGCAATATGTTGTTAAGGGCAAGATTTTGCACAATATATGTCAAATTCAGTGCAATCAAGCCAAATGTTCAAAAGATATAGCCTTTCGTTCAAAAAGTGCTTATCTCACCGAATTGAAGCGTTTTTGATTAGGAGTGGAAATAACTCATGAATTTCATCAAGCTGGTTTTTGCTGTTGCAATATGTTGTTTAGGACATGATTCTGCACAATATATGTCGAATTCAGTGTAATCCCATCACATTTTATAAAGATATAGCCATTCGTTCAAAAATTGCTTATCTTACCAAGTTGAAGCGATTTTGATTAAGAGTGGAAATAACTCTTGAATTTCATCAAGCTGGTTTCTGCTGTTGCAATATGTTGTTTAGGACATGATTCTGCACAATATATTTCAAATTCAGTGTAATCCAGCTGCAAGTTCAAAAGATATAGCCATTCGTTCAAAAAGTGCTTATCTCACCGAGTTCAAGCATTTTTGATTACCAGTGGAAATAACTCATGAATTTCATCAAGCTGGTTTCTGCTGTTGCAATATGTTGTTTAAGACATGATTCTTCACAATATATGTCAAATTATGTGTAATCCCATCACAGTTTATAAGGATATAGCCATTCGTTCAAAAAGTGCTTATCTCACCAAGTTGAAGCGTTTTTGATTAGGAGTGGAAATAACTCATGAATTTCATCAAGCTGGTTTCTGCTGTTGCAATATGTTGTTTAGGACATGTTTCTGCACAATATATGTCAAATTCAGTTTAATCCAGCCACAAGTTCAAAAGATATAGCCATTCGTTTAAAAAAAGCTTATCTCACCGAGTTGAAGCGTTTTTGATTAGGAGTGGAAATAACTCGTGAATTTCATCAAGCTAGTTTCTGCTGTTGCGATATGTTGTTTAGGACGTGATTTTGCACAATATATGTCAAATTATGTGTAATCCCATTACAGTTTATAAAGATATAGACATTCGTTCAAAAAAGTCCTTATCTCACCGAGTTGAAGTGTTTTTTGATTAGGAGAGGAAATATCTCGTGAATTTCATCAAGCTGGTTTCTGCTGTTGCAATATGTTGTTTGGAACATGATTCTGCACAATATAATTCAAATTCAGTGTAATCAAGCTACAAGTTCAAAAGATATAGCCATTCGTTCAAAAAGCGCTGATCTCACCAAGTTGAAGCGTTTTTGATTACAAGTGGAAATAACTCATGAATTTCATCAAGCTGGTTTCTGCTGTTGCAATATGTTGTTTAGGGCATGATTCTGCACAATATATGTCAAATTCAGAGCAATCAAGCTACAAGTTCAAAAGATATAGCCATTCGTTCAAAAAAGTCCTTATCTCACCGAGTCGAAGCGTTTTTGATTAGGAGTGGAAATAACTCGTGAATTTCATCAAGCTGGTTTCTGCTGTTGCAATATGTTGTTTAGGACGTGATTCCGCACAATATATGTCAAATTCAGTGTAATCCCATCACAGTTAATAAAGAT
Organism: Fistularia commersonii; assembly: GCF_037954325.1. NCBI lineage: Eukaryota > Metazoa > Chordata > Actinopteri > Syngnathiformes > Fistulariidae > Fistularia > Fistularia commersonii. The sequence continues at coordinate 6,845,351 of NC_141285.1, read as the reverse complement.
ATAGCCATTCGTTCAAAAATTGCTCATCTCACCAAGGTGAAGAGTGTTTGATTAGGAGTGGAAATAACTCATGAATTTCATCAAGCTGTTTTCTGCTGTTGAAATATGTTGTTCAGGGCAAGATTCTGCACAATATATGTCAAATTCAGTGCAATCAAGCCAAATGTTCAAAAGATATAGCCTTTCGTTCAAAACGTGCTTATCTCACCGAATTGAAGCGTTTTTGATTAGGAGTAGAAATAACTCATGAATTTCATCAAGCTGGTTTTTGCTGTTGCAATATGTTGTTTAGGACATGATTCTGCACAATATATGTCAAATTATGTGTAATCCCATCACAGTTTATAAAGATATAGCAATTCGTTCAAAAATTGCTTATCTCACCAAGTTGAAGTGTTTTTGATTAGGAGTGGAAATAACTCTTGAATTTCATCAAGCTGGTTTCTGCTGTTGCAATATGTTGTTAAGGACATGATTCTGCACAATATATGTCAAATTCAGTGTAATCCAGCTACAAGTTCAAAAGATATAGCCATTCGTTCAAAAAGTGCTTATCTCACCGAGTTGAAGCGTTTTTGAATACCAGTGGAAATAACTCATGAATTTCATCAAGCTGGTTTCTGCTGTTGCAATATGTTGTTTAGGACATGATTCTGCACAATATATGTCAAATTATCTGTAATCCCATCACAGTTTATAAGGATATAGCCATTCGTTCAAAAAAGTCCTTATCTCACCGAGTTGAAGCGCTTTTGATTAGGAGTGGAAATAACTCATGAATTTCAACAAGCTGGTTTCTGCTGTTGCAATATGTTGTTTAGGACATGATTCTGCACAACATATGTCAAATTATGTGTAATCCCATCACAGTTTATAAAGATATAGCCATTCGTTCAAAAAGTGCTTATCTCACCAAGTTGAAGCGTTTTTGATTAGGAGTGGAAATAACTCATGAATTTCATCAAGCTGGTTTCTGCTGTTGCAATATGTTGTTTAGGACATGATTCTGCACAATATATGTCAAATTCAGTGTAATCCAGCCACAAGTTCAAAAGATGAAGCCATTCGTTAAAAAAAAGCTTATCTCACCGAGTTGAAGCGTTTTTGATTAGGAGTGGAAATAACTCGTGAATTTCATCAAGCTAGTTTCTGCTGTTTCAATATGTTGTTTAGGACATGATTCTGCACAAAATATTTCAAATTATGTGTAATCCCATCACAGTTCATAAAGATATTGTCATTCGTTCAAAAAGTGCTTATCTCACCAAGTTGAAGCGTTTTTGATTAGGAGTGGAAATAACTCATGAATTTCATCAAGCTGGTTTCTGCTGTTGCAATATGTTGTTCAGGACATGATTCTGCACAATATATGTTAAATTATTTGTCATCCCATCACAGTTTATAAAGATATAGCCATTTGTTCAAAATAGTCCTTATCTCACCGAGTTGAAGCGCTTTTGATTAAGAGTGGAAATAACTCATGAATTTCATCAAGCTGGTTTCTGCTGTTTCAATATATTGTTTAGGACATGATTCTGCACAATATATGTCAAATTCAGTGTAATCCAACTACAAGTTCAAAAGATATAGCCATTCGTTCATAAAACTCCTTATCTCACCGAGTTGAAGCGTTTTTGATTAAGAGTGGAAATAACTCGTGAATTTCATCAAGCTGGTTTCTGCTGTTGCAATATGTTGTGTAGGACATGATTCTTCACAAAATAATTCAAATTCAGTGTAATCATGCTACAAGTTCAAAAGATATAGCTATTCGTTCAAAAAGTGCTTATCTCACCAAGTTGAAGCGTTTTTGATTACGAGTGGAAATAACTCATGAATTTCATCAAGCTGGTTTCTGCTGTTGCAATATGTTGTTTAGGGCATGATTTTGCACAATATATATCAAATTCAGTGCAATCAAGCTACAAATTCAAAAGATATAGCCATTTGTTCAAAAAGTGCTTATCTCACAGAGGTGAAGCGTTTTTGATTAGGAGTGGAAATAACTCGTGAATTTCATCAAGCTGGTTTCTGCTGTTGCAATATGTTGTTTAGGACATGATTCTGCACAATATATGTCAAATTATGTGTAATCCCAATTACAGTTTATAAAGATATTGCCATTCGTTCAAAAAGTGCTTGTCTCACCAAGTTGAAGCGTTTTTGATTAGGAGTGGAAATAACTCATGATTTTCATCAAGCTGGTTTCTTCTGTTGCAATATGTTGTTTAGGACATGATTCTGCACAATATATGTTAAATTATTGGTAATCCCATCACAGTTTATAAAGATATTGCCATTCGTTCAAAAAGTGCTTGTCTCACCAAGTTGAAGCGTTTTTGATTAGGAATGGAAATAACTCATGAATTTCATCTTGCAGGTTTCTGCTGTTGCAATATGTTGTTTAGGACATGATTCTGCACAATATATGTCAAATTCAGTGTAATCCAGCAACAAGTTAAAAAGATATAGCCATTCGTTCAAAAAGTGCTTATCTCACCGAGTTGAAGCATTTTTGATTAGGAGTGGAAATAACTCATGATTTTCATCAAGCTGGTTTCTGCTGTTGCAATATGTTGTTTAGGACATGATTTTGCACAATATATGTCAAATTATGTGTAATCCCATTACAGTTTATAAAGATATTGCCATTCGTTCAAAAAGTACTTAGCTCACTGAATTGAAGCGTTCTTGATTAGGAGTGGAAATAACTCATGAATTTCATCAAGCTGGTTTCTGCTGTTGCAATATGTTGTGTAGGACATGATTCTGCACAATAAAATTTAAATTCAGTGTAATCAAGCTACAAGTTCAAAAGATATAGCCATTCGTTCAAAAAGTGTTTGTCTCACCAAGTTGAAGCGTTTTTGATTACGAGGGGAAATAACTCATGAATTTCATCAAGCTGGTTTCTGCTGTTGTAATATTTTGTTTAGGGCATTACTCTGCACAATATATGTCAAATTCAGTGCAATCAAGCTACAAGTTCAAAAGATATAGCCATTCGTTCAAAAAGTACTTATCTCACTCAATTGAAGCGTTCTTGATTAGGAGTGGAAATAACTCATGAATTTCATTAAGCTGGTTTCTGCTGTTGCAATATGTTGTTTAGGACATGATTCTGCACAATATATGTCAAATCCAGTGTAATCCAGCTACAAGTTCAAAAGATATAGCCATTCGTTCAAAAAGTGCTTATCTCACCGAGGTGAAGCGTTTTTGATTAGGAGTGGAAATAACTCATGAATTTCATCAAGCTGGTTTCTGCTGTTTCAATATGTAGTTTAGGACATGATTCTGCACAATATATGTCAAATTCAGTGTAATCCAGCTACAAGTTCAAAAGATATAGCCATTCGTTCATAAAACTACTTATCTCACCGAGTTGAAGCGTTTTTGATTAAGAGTGGAAATAACTCGTGAATTTCATCAAGCTGGTTTCTGCTGTTGCAATATGTTGTGTAGGACATGATTCTTCACAAAATAATTCAAATTCAGTGTAATCATGCTACAAGTTCAAAAGATATAGCCATTCGTTCAAAAAGTGCTTATCTCACCAAGTTGAAGCGTTTTTGATTAGGAGTGGAAATAACTCATGAATTTCATCAAGCTGGTTTCTGCTGTTGCAATATGTTGTTTAGGACATGATTCTGCACAATATATGTCAAATTATGTGTAATCCCATGACAGTTTATAAAGATATTGCCATTCGTTCAAAAAGTGCTTGTCTCACCAAGTTGAAGCGTTTTTGATAAGAGGGGAAATAACTCATGATTTTCATCAAGCTGGTTTCTGCTGTTGCAATATGTTGTTTAGGACATGATTCTGCACAATATATGTTAAATTATTGGTAATCCCATCACAGTTTATAAAGATATTGCCATTCGTTCAAAAAGTGCTTGTCTCACCAAGTTGAAGCGTTTTTGATTAGGAATGGAAATAACTCATGAATTTCATCTTGCAGGTTTCTGCTGTTGCAATATGCTGTTTAGGACATGATTCTGCACAATATATGTCAAATTCAGTGTAATCCAGCAACAAGTTAAAAAGATATAGCCATTCGTTCAAAAAGTGCTTATCTCACCGAGTTGAAGCATTTTTGATTAGGAGTGGAAATAACTCATGATTTTCATCAAGCTGGTTTCTGCTGTTGCAATATGTTGTTTAGGACATGATTTTGCACAATATATGTCAAATTATGTGTAATCCCATCACAGTTTATAAAGATATTGCCATTCGTTCAAAAAGTACTTAGCTCACTGAATTGAAGCGTTCTTGATTAGGAGTGGAAATAACTCATGAATTTCATCAAGCTGGTTTCTGCTGTTGCAATATGAGGTGTAGGACATGATTTTGCACAATATAATTCAAATTCAGTGTCATCAAGCTACAAGTTCAAAAGATATAGGCAGTCGTTAAAAAGTGCTTATCTCACCAAGTTGAAGCGTTTTTGATTACGAGTGGAAATAACTCGTGAATTTCATCAAGCTGGTTTCTGCTTTTGCAATATGTTGTGTAGGACATGATTCTGCACAATAAAATTCAAATTCAGTGTAATCAAGCTACAAGTTCAAAAGATATAGCCATTCGTTCAAAAAGTGTTTGTCTCACCAAGTTGAAGCGTTTTTGATTACGAGTGGAAATAACTCATGAATTTCATCAAGCTGGTTTCTGCTGTTGTAATATTTTGTTTAGGGCATTACTCTGCACAATATATGTCAAATTCAGTGCAATCAAGCTACAAGTTCAAAAGATATAGCCATTCGTTCAAAAAGTACTTATCTCACTGAATTGAAGCGTTCTTGATTAGGAGTGGAAATAACTCATGAATTTCATCAAGCTGGTTTCTGCTGTTGCAATATGTTGTTTAGGACATGATTCTGCACAATATATGTCAAATCCAGTGTAATCCAGCTACAAGTTCAAAAGATATAGCCATTCGTTCAAAAAGTGCTTATCTCACCAAGTTGAAGCGTTTTTGATTAGGAGTGGAAATAACTCGTGAATTTCATCAAGCTAGTTTCTGCTGTTGCAATATGTTGTTTAGGACATGATTCTGCACAATATATGTCAAATTCAGTGCAATCAAGTTACAAGTTCAAAAGATATAGCCATTCGTTCAAAAATTGCTTATCTCACCGAGGTGAAGCGTTTTTGATTAGGAGTGGAAATAACTCATGAATTTCATCAAGCTGGTTTCTGCTGTTTCAATATGTAGTTTAGGACATGATTCTGCACAATATATGTCAAATTCAGTGTAATCCAGCTACAAGTTCAAAAGATATAGCCATTCGTTCATAAAACTCCTTATCTCACCGAGTTGAAGCGTTTTTGATTAAGAGTGGAAATAACTCGTGAATTTCATCAAGCTGGTTTCTGCTGTTGCAATATGTTGTGTAGGACATGATTCTTCACAAAATAATTAAAATTCAGTGTAATCATGCTACAAGTTCAAAAGATATAGCCATTCGTTCAAAAAGTGCTTATCTCACCAAGTTGAAGCGTTTTTGATTAGGAGTGGAAATAACTCATAAATTTCATCAAGCTGGTATCTGCTGTTGCAATCTGTTGTTTAGGACATGATTCTGCACAATATATGTCAAATTATGTGTAATCCCATCACAGTTGATAAAGATATTGCCATTCGTTCAAAAAGTGCTTGTCTCACCAAGTTAAAGCGTTTTCGATTAGGAGTGGCAATAACTCATGATTTTCATCAAGCTGGTTTCTGCTGTTGCAATATGTTGTTTAGGACATGATTCTGCACAATATATGTTAAATTATTGGTAATCCCATCACAGTTTATAAAGATATTGCCATTCGTTCAAAAAGTGCTTGTCTCACCAAGTTGAAGCGTTTTTGATTAGGAATGGAAATAACTCATGAATTTCATCTTGCAGGTTTCTGCTGTTGCAATATGTTGTTTAGGACATGATTCTGCACAATATATGTCAAATTCAGTGTAATCCAGCAACAAGTTAAAAAGATATAGCCATTCGTTCAAAAAGTGCTTATCTCACCGAGTTGAAGCATTTTTGATTAGGAGTGGAAATAACTCTTGAATTTCATCAAGCTGGTTTCTGCTGTTGCAATATGTTGTTTAGGACATGATTTTGCACAATATATGTCAAATTATGTGTAATCCCATCACAGTTAATAAAGATATAGCCATTCGTTCAAAAATTGCTCATCTCACCAAGGTGAAGAGTGTTTAATTAGGAGTGGAAATAACTCTTGAATTTCATCAAGCTGGTTTCTGCTGTTGCAATATGTTGTTTAGGACATGATTTTGCACAATATATGTCAAATTATGTGTAATCCCATCACAGTTAATAAAGATATAGCCATTCGTTCAAAAATTGCTTATCTCACCAAGTTGAAGTGTTTTTGATTAGGAGTGGAAATAACTCTTGAATTTCATCAAGCTGGTTTCTGCTGTTGCAATATGTTGTTAAGGACATGATTCTGCACAATATATGTCAAATTCAGTGTAATCCAGCTACAAGTTCAAAAGATATAGCCATTCGTTCAAAAAGTGCTTATCTCACCGAGTTGAAGCGTTTTTGAATACCAGTGGAAATAACTCATGAATTTCATCAAGCTGGTTTCTGCTGTTGCAATATGTTGTTTAGGACATGATTCTGCACAATATATGTCAAATTATCTGTAATCCCATCACAGTTCATAAGGATATAGCCATTCGTTCAAAAAAGTCCTTATCTCACCGAGTTGAAGCGCTTTTGATTAGGAGTGGAAATAACTCATGAATTTCAACAAGCTGGTTTCTGCTGTTGCAATATGTTGTTTAGGACATGATTCTGCACAACATATGTCAAATTATGTGTAATCCCATCACAGTTTATAAAGATATAGCCATTCGTTCAAAAAGTGCTTATCTCACCAAGTTGAAGCGTTTTTGATTAGGAGTGGAAATAACTCATGAATTTCATCAAGCTGGTTTCTGCTGTTGCAATATGTTGTTTAGGACATGATTCTGCACAATATATGTCAAATTCAGTGTAATCCAGCCACAAGTTCAAAAGATATAGCCATTCGTTAAAAAAAAGCTTATCTCACCGAGTTGAAGCGTTTTTGATTAGGAGTGGAAATAACTCGTGAATTTCATCAAGCTAGTTTCTGCTGTTGCAATATGTTGTTTAGGACATGATTCTGCACAAAATATGTCAAACTTTGTGTAATCCCATCACAGTTCATAAAGATATTGTCATTCGTTCAAAAAGTGCTTATCTCACCAAGTTGAAGCGTTTTTGATTAGGAGTGGAAATAACTCATGAATTTCATCAAGCTGGTTTCTGCTGTTGCAATATGTTGTTCAGGACATGATTCTGCACAATATATGTTAAATTATTTGTCATCCCATCACAGTTTATAAAGATATAGCCATTCGTTCAAAAAAGTCCTTATCTCACCGAGTTGAAGCGCTTTTGATTAAGAGTGGAAATAACTCATGAATTTCATCAAGCTGGTTTCTGCTGTTTCAATATGTTGTTTAGGACAAGATTCTGCACAATATATGTCAAATTCAGTGTAATCCAACTACAAGTTCAAAAGATATAGCCATTCGTTCATAAAACTCCTTATCTCACCGAGTTGAAGCGTTTTTGATTAAGAGTGGAAATAACTCGTGAATTTCATCAAGCTGGTTTCTGCTGTTGCAATATGTTGTTTAGGACATGATTCTTCACAAAATAATTCAAATTCAGTGTAATCATGCTACAAGTTCAAAAGATATAGCTATTCGTTCAAAAAGTGCTTATCTCACCAATTTGAAGCGTTTTTGATTACGAGTGGAAATAACTCTTGAATTTCATCAAGCTGGTTTCTGCTGTTGCAATATGTTGTTTAGGGCATGATTTTGCACAATATATATCAAATTCAGTGCAATCAAGCTACAAATTCAAAAGATATAGCCATTTGTTCAAAAAGTGCTTATCTCACAGAGGTGAAGCGTTTTTGATTAGGAGTGGAAATAACTCATGAATTTCATCAAGCTGGTTTCTGCTGTTGCAATATGTTGTTTAGGACATGATTCTGCACAATATATGTCAAATTATGTGTAATCCCAATTACAGTTTATAAAGATATTGCCATTCGTTCAAAAAGTGCTTGTCTCACCAAGTTGAAGCGTTTTTGATTAGGAGTGGAAATAACTCATGATTTTCATCAAGCTGGTTTCTGCTGTTGCAATATGTTGTTTAGGACATGATTCTGCACAATATATGTTAAATTATTGGTAATCCCATCACAGTTTATAAAGATATTGCCATTCGTTCAAAAAGTGCTTGTCTCACCAAGTTGAAGCGTTTTTGATTAGGAATGGAAATAACTCATGAATTTCATCTTGCAGGTTTCTGCTGTTGCAATATGTTGTTTAGGACATGATTCTGCACAATATATGTCAAATTCAGTGTAATCCAGCAACAAGTTAAAAAGATATAGCCATTCGTTCAAAAAGTGCTTATCTCACCGAGTTGAAGCATTTTTGATTAGGAGTGGAAATAACTCATGATTTTCATCAAGCTGGTTTCTGCTGTTGCAATATGTTGTTTAGGACATGATTTTGCACAATATATGTCAAATTATGTGTAATCCCATCACAGTTTATAAAGATATTGCCATTCGTTCAAAAAGTACTTAGCTCACTGAATTGAAGCGTTCTTGATTAGGAGTGGAAATAACTCATGAATTTCATCAAGCTGGTTTCTGCTGTTGCAATATGTTGTGTAGGACATGATTCTGCACAATATAATTCAAATTCAGTGTAATCAAGCTACAAGTTCAAAAGATATAGGCAGTCGTTCAAAAAGTGCTTATCTCACCAAGTTGAAGCGTTTTTGATTAGGAGTGGAAATAACTCGTGAATTTCATCAAGCTAGTTTCTGCTGTTGCAATATGATGTTTAGGACATGATTCTGAACAATATATTACAAATTCAGTGTAATCCCATCACAGTTTATAAAGATATAGACATTCGTTCAAAAAGGTCCTTATCTCACCGAGTTGAAGCGCTTTTGATTAGGAGTGGAAATAACTCATGAATTTCATCAAGCTGGTTTCTGCTGTTTCAATATGTAGTTTAGGACATGATTCTGCACAATATATGTCAAATTCAGTGTAATCCAGCTACAAGTTCAAAAGATATAGCCATTCGTTCATAAAACTCCTTATCTCACCGAGTTGAAGCGTTTTTGATTAAGAGTGGAAATAACTCGTGAATTTCATCAAGCTGGTTTCTGCTGTTGCAATATGTTGTGTAGGACATGATTCTTCACAAAATAATTCACATTCAGTGTAATCATGCTACAAGTTCAAAAGATATAGCCATTCGTTCAAAAAGTGCTTATCTCACCAAGTTGAAGCGTTTTTGATTAGGAGTGGAAATAAGTCATGAATTTCATCAAGCTGGTTTCTGCTGTTTCAATATGTAGTTTAGGACATGATTCTGCACAATATATGTCAAATTATGTGTAATCCCATCACAGTTTATAAAGATATTGCCATTCGTTCAAAAAGTACTTGTCTCACCAAGTTAAAGCGTTTTCGATTAGGAGTGGCAATAACTCATGATTTTCATCAAGCTGGTTTCTGCTGTTGCAATATGTTGTTTAGGACATGATTCTGCACAATATATGTTAAATTATTGGTAACCCCATCACAGTTCATAAAGATATTGCCATTCGTTCAAAAAGTACTTGTCTCACTAAGTTGAAGCGTTTTTGATTAGGAATGGAAATAACTCATGAATTTCATCTTGCAGGTTTCTGCTGTTGCAATATGTTGTTTAGGACATGATTCTGCACAATATATGTCAAATTCAGTGTAATCCAGCAACAAGTTCAAAAGATATAGCCATTCGTTAAAAAAAAGCTTATCTCACCGAGTTGAAGCGTTTTTGATTAGGAGTGGAAATAACTCGTGAATTTCATCACGCTAGTTTCTGCTGTTGCAATATGTGGTTTAGGACATGATTCTGCACAAATATGTCAAATTATGTGTAATCCCATCATGGTTTATAAAGATATTGCCATTCGTTCAAAAAGTACTTAGCTCACTGAATTGAAGCGTTCTTGATTAGGAGTGGAAATAACTCATGAATTTCATCAAGCTGGTTTCTGCTGTTGCAATATGTTGTGTAGGACATGATTCTGCACAATATAATTCAAATTCAGTGTAATCAAGCTACAAGTTCAAAAGATATAGGCAGTCGTTCAAAAAGTGCTTATCTAACCAAGTTGAAGCGTTTTTGATTACGAGTGGAAATAACTCGTGAATTTCATCAAACTGGTTTCTGCTTTTGCAATATCTTGTTTAGGACATGATTCTGCACAATAAAATTCAAATTCGGTGTAATCAAGCTACAAGTTCAAAAGATATAGCCATTCGTTCAAAAAGTGTTTGTCTCACCAAGTTGAAGCGTTTTTGATTACGAGTGGAAATAACTCATGAATTTCATCAAGCTGGTTTCTGCTGTTGCAATATGTTGTTTAGGACATGATTCTGCACAATATATGTCAAATTATGTGTAATCCCATCACAGTTTATAAAGATATTGCCATTCGTTCAAAAAGTGCTTGTCTCACCAAGTTAAAGCGCTTTCGATTAGGAGTGGAAAAAACTCATGAATTTCATCAAGCTGGTTTCTGCTGTTGCAATATGTTGTTCAGGACATGATTCTGCACAATATATGTCAAATTATGTGTAATCCCATTACAGTTTATAAAGATATAGACATTCGTTCAAAAAAGTCCTTATCTCACCGAGTTGAAGCGTTTTTTGATTAGGAGAGGAAATATCTCGTGAATTTCATCAAGCTGGTTTCTGCTGTTGCAATATGTTGTTTAGGACATGATTCTGCACAACATATGTTAAATTATGTGTCATTCCATCACAGTTTATAAAGATATTGCCATTCGTTCAAAAAGTGCTTGTCTCACCAAGTTGAAGCGTTTTTGATTAGGAGTGGAAATAACTCATGAATTTCATCAAGCTGGTTTCTGCTGTTGCAATATGTTGTTTAGGACATGATTCTGCACAATATATATCAAATTCAGTGTAATCCAGCCACAAGTTCAAAAGATATAGCCATTCGTTCAAAAAGTGCTTATCTCACCGAGTTGAAGCGTTTTTGATTAGGAGTGGAAATAACTCGTGAATTTCATCAAGCTAGTTTCTGCTGTTGCAATATGATGTTTAGGACATGATTCTGAACAATATATTACAAATTCAGTGTAATCCCATCACAGTTTATAAAGATATAGACATTCGTTCAAAAAGGTCCTTATCTCACCGAGTTGAAGCGCTTTTGATTAGCAGTGGAAATAACTCATGAATTTCATCAAGCTGGTTTCTGCTGTTTCAATATGTAGTTTAGGACATGATTCTCCACAGTATATGTCAAATTCAGTGTAATCCAGCTACAAGTTCAAAGGATATAGCCATTCGTTCATAAAACTCCTTATCTCACCGAGTTGAAGCGTTTTTGATTAAGAGTGGAAATAACTCGTGAATTTCATCAAGCTGGTTTCTGCTGTTGCAATATGTTGTGTAGGACATGATTCTTCACAAAATGATTCAAATTCAGTGTAATCATGCTACAAGTTCAAAAGATATAGCCATTCGTTCAAAAAGTGCTTATCTCACCAAGTTGAAGCGTTTTTGATTAGGAGTGGAAATAACTCGTGAATTTCATCAAGCTGGTTTCTGCTGTTGCAATATGTTGTTTAGGGCATGATTTTGCACAATATATGTCAAATTCAGTGCAATCAAGCTACAAATTCAAAAGATATAGCCATTCGTTCAAAAAGTGCTTATCTCACCAAGTTGAAGCGTTTTTGATTAGGAGTGGAAATAACTCATGAATTTCATCAAGCTGGTTTCTGCTGTTGCAATATGTTGTTTAGGACATGATTCTGCACAATATATGTCAAATTATGTGTAATCCGATCACTGTTTATAAAGATATAGCCATTCGTTCAAAAGTGCTTATCTCACCAAGTTGAAGCGTTTTTGATTAGGAGTGGAAATAACTCATGAATTTCATCAAGCTGGTTTCTGCTGTTGCAATATGTTGTTTAGGACATGATTCTGCACAATATATGTCAAATTCAGTGTAATCCAGCCACAAGTTCAAAAGATATAGCCATTCGTTTAAAAAAAGCTTATCTCACCGAGTTGAAGCGTTTTTGATTAGGAGTGGAAATAACTCGTGAATTTCATCAAGCTAGTTTCTGCTGTTGCGATATGTTGTTTAGGACGTGATTCTGCACAATATATGTAAAATTATGTGTAATCCCATTACAGTTTATAAAGATATAGACATTCGTTCAAAAAAGATATCTCACCGAGTTGAAGTGTTTTTTGATTAGGAGAGGAAATATCTCGTGAATTTCATCAAGCTGGTTTCTGCTGTTGCAATATGTTGTTTAGGACATGATTCTGCACAATATAATTCAAATTCAGTGTAATCTAGCTACAAGTTCAAAAGATATAGCCATTCGTTCAAAAAGCGCTGATCTCACCAAGTTGAAGCGTTTTTGATTTCAAGTGGAAATAACTCATGAATTTCATCAAGCTGGTTTCTGCTGTTGCAATATGTTGTTTAGGGCATGATTCTGCACAATATATGTCAAATTCAGAGCAATCAAGCTACAAGTTCAAAAGATATAGCCATTCGTTCAAAAAAGTCCTTATCTCACCGAGTCGAAGCGTTTTTGATTAGGAGTGGAAATAACTCATGAATTTCATCAAGCTGGTTTTTGCTGTTGCAATATGTTGTTTAGGACATGATTCTGCACAATATATGTCAAATTCAGTGTAATCCCATCACAGTTAATAAAGATATAGCCATTCGTTCAAAAATTGCTCATCTCACCAAGTTTAAGTGTTTTTGATTAGGAGTGGAAATAACTCTTGAATTTCATCAAGCTGGTTTCTGCTGTTGCAATATGTTGTTAAGGACATGATTCTGCACAATATATGTCAAATTCAGTGCAATCAAGCCAAATGTTCAAAAGATATAGCCTTTCGTTCAAAACGTGCTTATCTCACCGAATTGAAGCGTTTTTGATTAGGAGTGGAAATAACTCATGAATTTCATCAAGCTGGTTTTTGCTGTTGCAATATGTTGTTTAGGACATGATTCTGCACAATATATGTCAAATTCAGTGTAATCCCATCACAGTTTATAAAGATATAGCAATTTGTTCAAAAATTGCTTATCTCACCAACTTGAAGTGTTTTTGATTAGGAGTGGAAATAACTCTTGAATTTCATCAAGCTGGTTTCTGCTGTTGCAATATGTTGTTAAGGACATGATTTTGCACAATATATTTCAAACTCAGTGTAATCCAGCTACAAGTTCAAAAGATATAGCCATTCGTTCAAAAAGTGCTTATGTCACCGAGTTGAAGCGTTTTTGAATACCAGTGGAAATAACTCATGAATTTCATCAAGCTGGTTTCTGCTGTTGCAATATGTTGTTTAGGACATGATTCTGCACAATATATGTCAAATTATATGTAATCCCATCACAGTTTATAAGGATATAGCCATTCGTTCAAAAAAGTCCTTATCATACCGAGGTGAAGCGTTTTTAATTAGGAGTGGAAATAACTCATGAATTTCAACAAGCTGATTTCTGCTGTTGCAATATGTTGTTTAGGACATGATTCTGCACAATATATGTCAAATTATGTGTAATCCCATCACAGTTTATAAAGATATTGCCATTCGTTCAAAAAGTGCTTGTCTCACCAAGTCAAAGTGTTTTCGATTAGGAGTGGCAAAACTCATGATTTTCATCAAGCTGGTTTCTGCTGTTGCAATATGTTGTTTAGGACATGATTCTGCACAATATATGTTAAATTATTGGTAATCCCATCACAGTTTATAAAGATATTGCCATTCGTTCAAAAAGTGCTTGTCTCACCAAGTTGAAGCGTTTTTGATTAGGAATGGAAATAACTCATGAATTTCATCAAGCTGGTTTCTGCTTTTGCAATATATTGTTTAGGACATGATTCTGCAATATATATGTCAAATTCAGTGTAATCCAGCAACAAGTTAAAAAGATATAGCGATTCGTTCAAAAAGTGCTTATCTCACCGAGTTGAAGCATTTTTGATTAGGAGTGGAAATAACTCATGATTTTCATCAAGCTGGTTTCTGCTGTTGCAATATGTTGTTTAGGACATGATTTTGCACTATATATGTCAAATTATGTGTAATCCCATCACAGTTTATAAAGATATTGCCATTCGTTCAAAAAGTACTTAGCTCACTGAATTGAAGCGTTCTTGATTAGGAGTGGAAATAACTCATGAATTTCATCAAGCTGGTTTCTGCTGTTGCAATATGTTGTGTAGGACATGATTCTGCACAATATAATTCAAATTCAGTGTAATCAAGCTACAAGTTCAAAAGATATAGGCAGTCGTTCAAAAAGTGCTTATCTCACCAAGTTGAAGCGTTTTTGATTAGGAGTGGAAATAACTCATGAATTTCATCAAGCTGGTTTCTGCTTTTGCAATATGTTGTTTAGGACATGATACTGCACAATAAAATTCAAATTCAGTGTAATCAAGCTACAAGTTCAAAAGATATAGCCATTCGTTCAAAAAGTGTTTGTCTCACCAAGTTGAAGCGTTTTTGATTACGAGTGGAAATAACTCATGAATTTCATCAAGCTGGTTTCTGCTGTTGTAATATTTTGTTTAGGGCATTACTCTGCACAATATATGTCAAATTCAGTGCAATCAAGCTACAAGTTCAAAAGATATAGCCATTCGTTCAAAAATTGCTTATCTCACCGAGGTGAAGCGTTTTTGATTAGGAGTGGAAATAACTCATGAATTTCATCAAGCTGGTTTCTGCTGTTTCAATATGTAGTTTAGGACATGATTCTCCTCAGTATATGTCAAATTCAGTGTAATCCAGCTACAAGTTCAAAGGATATAGCCATTCGTTCATAAAACTCCTTATCTCACCGAGTTGAAGCGTTTTTGATTAAGAGTGGAAATAACTCGTGAATTTCATCAAGCTGGTTTCTGCTGTTGCAATATGTTGTGTAGGACATGATTCTTCACAAAATGATTCAAATTCAGTGTAATCATGCCACAAGTTCAAAAGATATAGCCATTCGTTCAAAAAGTGCTTATCTCACCAAGTTGAAGCGTTTTTGATTAGGAGTGGAAATAACTCGTGAATTTCATCAAGCTGGTTTCTGCTGTTGCAATAAGTTGTTTAGGGCATGATTTTGCACAATATATGTCAAATTCAGTGCAATCAAGCTACAAATTCAAAAGATATAGCCATTCGTTCAAAAAGTGCTTATCTCACAGGGGTGAAGCGTTTTTGATTAGGAGTGGAAATAACTCATGAATTTCATCAAGCTGGTTTCTGCTGTTGCAATATGTTGTTTAGGACATGATTCTGCACAATATATGTCAAATTATGTGTAATCCCATCACAGTTTATAAAGATATTGCCATTCGTTCAAAAAGTGCTTGTCTCACCAAGTTAAAGCGTTTTCGATTAGGAGTGGAAAAAACTCATGAATTTCATCAAGCTGGTTTCTGCTGTTGCAATATGTTGTTCAGGACATGATTCTGCACAATATATGTCAAATTATGTGTCATCCCATTACAGTTTATAAAGATATAGACATTCGTTCAAAAAAGTCCTTATCTCACCGGGTTGAAGCGTTTTTTGATTAGGAGAGGAAATATCTCGTGAATTTCATCAAGCTGGTTTCTGCTGTTGCAATATGTTGTTTAGGACATGATTCTGCACAATATATGTTAAATTATGTGTAATCCCATCACATTTTATAAAGATATTGCCATTCGTTCAAAAAGTGCTTGTCTCACCAAGTTGAATCGTTTTTGATTAGGAGTGGAAATAACTCATGAATTTCATCAAGCTGTTTTCTGCTGTTGCAATATGTTGTTCAGGGCAAGATTCTGCACAATATATGTCAAATTCAGTGCAATCAAGCCAAAAGTTCAAAAGATATAGCCTTTCGTTCAAAAAGTGCTTATCTCACCGAATTGAAGCGTTTTTGATTAGCAGTGGAAATAACTCATGAATTTCATCAAGCTGGTTTTTGCTGTTGCAATTTGTTGTTTAGGACATGATTCTGCACAATATAATTCAAATTCAGTGTAATGAAGCTACAAGTTCAAAAGATATAGCCATTCGTTCAAAAAGCGCTGATCTCACCAAGTTGAAGCGTTTTTGATTACAAGTGGAAATAACTCATGAATTTCATCAAGCTGGATTTTGCTGTTGCAATATGTTGTTTAGGACAAGATTCTGCACAATATATGTCGAATTCAGTGTAATCCCATCACATTTTATAAAGATATAGCCATTCGTTCAAAAATTGCTTATCTCACCAAGTTGAAGCGTTTTTGATTAGGAGTGGAAATAACTCGTGAATTTCATCAAGCTGGTTTCTGCTGTTGCAATATGTTGTTAAGGACATGATTCTGCACAATATATGTCAAATTATGTGTAATCCAGCTACAAGTTCAAAAGATATAGCCATTCGTTCAAAAAGTGCTTATCTTACCGAGTTGAAGCGTTTTTGAATACCAGTGGAAATAACTCATGAATTTCATCAAGGTGGTTTCTGCTGTTGCAATATGTTGTTTAGGACATGATTCTGCACAATATATGTCTAATTATCTGTAATCCCATCACAGTTTATAAGGATATAGCCATTCGTTCAAAAAAGTCCTTATCATACCGAGTTGAAGCGTTTTTAATTAGGAGTGGAAATAACTCATGAATTTCAACAAGCTGGTTTCTGCTGTTGCAATATGTTGTTTAGGACATGATTCTGCACAACATATGTCAAATTATGTGTAATCCCATCACAGTTTATAAAGATATAGCCATTCGTTCAAAAAGTGCTTATCTCACCAAGTTGAAACGTTTTTGATTAGGAGTGGAAATAACTCATGAATTTCATCAAGCTGGTTTCTGCTGTTGCAATATGTTGTTTAGGACATTATTCTGCACAATATATGTCAAATTCAGTGTAATCCAGCCACAAGTTCAAAAGATATAGCCATTCGTTAAAAAAAAGCTTATCTCACCGAGTTGAAGCGTTTTTGATTAGGAGTGGAAATAACTCGTGAATTTCATCAAGCTGGTTTCTGCTGTTGCAATATGTTGTTAAGGACATGATTCTGCACAATATATGTCAAATTATGTGTAATCCAGCTACAAGTTCAAAAGATATAGCCATTCGTTCAAAAAGTGCTTATCTCACCGAGTTGAAGCGTTTTTGAATACCAGTGGAAATAACTCATGAATTTCATCAAGGTGGTTTCTGCTGTTGCAATATGTTGTTTAGGACATGATTCTGCACAATATATGTCAAATTATCTGTAATCCCATCACAGTTTATAAGGATATAGCCATTCGTTCAAAAAAGTCCTTATCATACCGAGTTGAAGCGTTTTTAATTAGGAGTGGAAATAACTCATGAATTTCAACAAGCTGGTTTCTGCTGTTGCAATATGTTGTTTAGGACATGATTCTGCACAACATATGTCAAATTATGTGTAATCCCATCACAGTTTATAAAGATATAGCCATTCGTTCAAAAAGTGCTTATCTCACCAAGTTGAAACGTTTTTGATTAGGAGTGGAAATAACTCATGAATTTCATCAAGCTGGTTTCTGCTGTTGCAATATGTTGTTTAGGACATGATTCTGCACAATATATGTCAAATTCAGTGTAATCCAGCCACAAGTTCAAAAGATATAGCCATTCGTTAAAAAAAAGCTTATCTCACCGAGTTGAAGCGTTTTTGATTAGGAGTGGAAATAACTCGTGAATTTCATCAAGCTAGTTTCTGCTGTTGCAATATGTTGTTTAGGACATGATTCTGCACAAAATATGTCAAATTATGTGTAATCCCATCACAGTTCATAAAGATATTGTCATTCGTTCAAAAAGTGCTTATCTCACCAAGTTGAAGCGTTTTTGATTAGGAGTGGAAATAAGTCATGAATTTCATCAAGCTGGTTTCTGCTGTTGCAATATGTTGTTCAGGACATGATTCTGCACTATATATGTTAAATTATTTGTCATCCCATCACAGTTTATAAAGATATAGCCATTCGTTCAAAAAAGTCCTTATCTCACCGAGTTGAAGCGCTTTTGATTAAGTGTGGAAATAACTCATGAATTTCATCAAGCTGGTTTCTGCTGTTTCAATATGTTGTGTAGGACATGATTCTTCACAAAATAATTCAAATTCAGTGTAATCATGCTACACGTTCAAAAGATATAGCTATTCGTTCAAAAAGTGCTTATCTCACCAAGTTGAAGCGTTTTTGATTACGAGTGGAAATAACTCATGAATTTCATCAAGCTGGTTTCTGCTGTTGCAATATGTTGTTTAGGGCATGATTTTGCACAATATATATCAAATTCAGTGCAATCAAGCTACAAATTCAAAAGATATAGCCATTTGTTCAAAAAGTGCTTATCTCACAGAGGTGAAGCGTTTTTGATTAGGAGTGGAAATAACTCATGAATTTCATCAAGCTGGTTTCTGCTGTTGCAATATGTTGTTTAGGACATGATTCTGCACAATATATGTCAAATTATGTGTAATGCCATGACAGTTTATAAAGATATTGCCATTCGTTCAAAAAGTGCTTGTCTCACCAAGTTGAAGCGTTTTTGATTAGGAGTGGAAATAACTCATGATTTTCATCAAGCTCGTTTCTGCTGTTGCAATATGTTGTTTAGGACATGATTCTGCACAATATATGTTAAATTATTGGTATTCCCATCACAGTTTATAAAGATATTGCCATTCGTTCAAAAAGTGCTTGTCTCACCAAGTTGAAGCGTTTTTGATTAAGAATGGAAATAACTCATGAATTTCATCTTGCAGGTTTCTGCTGTTGCAATATGTTGTTGAGGACATGATTCTGCACAATATATGTCAAATTCAGTGTAATCCAGCAACAAGTTAAAAAGATATAGCCATTCGTTCAAAAAGTGCTTATCTCACCGAGTTGAAGCATTTTTGATTAGGAGTGGAAATAACTCATGATTTTCATCAAGCTGTTTTCTGCTGTTGCAATATGTTGTTTAGGACATGATTTTGCACAATATATGTCAAATTATGTGTAATCCCATCACAGTTTATAAAGATATTGCCATTCGTTCAAAAAGTACTTAGCTCACTGAATTGAAGCGTTCTTGATTAGGAGTGGAAATAACTCATGAATTTCATCAAGCTGGTTTCTGCTGTTGCAATATCTTGTGTAGGACATGATTCTGCACAATATAATTCAAATTCAGTGTCATCAAGCTACAAGTTCAAAAGATATAGGCAGTCGTTAGAAAAGTGCTTATCTCACCAAGTTGAAGCGTTTTTGATTACGAGTGGAAATAACTCGTGAATTTCATCAAGCTGGTTTCTGCTGTTGCAATATGTTGTGTAGGACATGATTCTGCACAATAAAATTTAAATTCAGTGTAATCAAGCTACAAGTTCAAAAGATATAGCCATTCGTTCAAAAAGTGTTTGTCTCACCAAGTTGAAGCGTTTTTGATTAGGAGTGGAAATAACTCATGAATTTCATCAAGCTGGTTTCTGCTGTTGTAATATTTTGTTTAGGGCATTACTCTGCACAATATATGTCAAATTCAGTGCAATCAAGCTACAAGTTCAAAAGATATAGCCATTCGTTCAAAAAGTACTTATCTCACTGAATTGAAGCGTTCTTGATTAGGAGTGGAAATAACTCATGAATTTCATCAAGCTGGTTTCTGCTGTTGCAATATGTTGTTTAGGACATGATTCTGCACAATATATGTCAAATCCAGTGTAATCCAGCTACAAGTTCAAAAGATATAGCCATTCGTTCAAAAAGTGCTTATCTCACCAAGTTGAAGCGTTTTTGATTAGGAGTGGAAATAACTCGTGAATTTCATCAAGCTAGTTTCTGCTGTTGCAATATGTTGTTTAGGACATGATTCTGCACAATATATGTCAAATTCAGTGCAATCAAGTTACAAGTTCAAAAGATATAGCCATTCGTTCAAAAATTGCTTATCTCACCGAGGTGAAGCGTTTTTGATTAGGAGTGGAAATACCTCATGAATTTCATCAAGCTGGTTTCTGCTGTTTCAATATGTAGTTTAGGACATGATTCTGCACAATATATGTCAAATTCAGTGTAATCCAGCTACAAGTTCAAAAGATATAGCCATTCGTTCATAAAACTCCTTATCTCACCGAGTTGAAGCGTTTTTGATTAAGAGTGGAAATAACTCGTGAATTTCATCAAGCTGGTTTCTGCTGTTGCAATATGTTGTGTAGGACATGATTCTTCACAAAATAATTCAAATTATCTGTAATCCCATTACAGTTTATAAGGATATAGCCATTCGTTCAAAAAAGTCCTTATCATACCGAGTTGAAGCGTTTTTAATTAGGAGTGGAAATAACTCATGAATTTCAACAAGCTGGTTTCTGCTGTTGCAATATGTTGTTTAGGACATGATTCTGCACAACATATGTCAAATTATGTGTAATCCCATCACAGTTTATAAAGATATAGCCATTCGTTCAAAAAGTGCTTATCTCACCAAGTTGAAACGTTTTTGATTAGGAGTGGAAATAACTCATGAATTTCATCAAGCTGGTTTCTGCTGTTTCAATATGTTGTTTAGGACATGATTCTGCACAATATATGTCAAATTCAGTGTAATCCAACTACAAGTTCAAAAGATATAGCCATTCGTTCATAAAACTCCTTATCTCACCGAGTTGAAGCGTTTTTGATTAAGAGTGGAAATAACTCGTGAATTTCATCAAGCTGGTTTCTGCTGTTGCAATATGTTGTGTAGGACATGATTCTTCACAAAATAATTCAAATTCAGTGTAATCATGCTACAAGTTCAAAAGATATAGCTATTCGTTCAAAAAGTGCTTATCTCACCAAGTTGAAGCGTTTTTGATTACGAGTGGAAATAACTCATGAATTTCATCAAGCTGGTTTCTGCTGTTGCAATATGTTGTTTAGGGCATGATTTTGCACAATATATATCAAATTCAGTGCAATCAAGCTACAAATTCAAAAGATATAGCCATTTGTTCAAAAAGTGCTTATCTCACATAGGTGAAGCGTTTTTGATTAGGAGTGGAAATAACTCATGAATTTCATCAAGCTGGTTTCTGCTGTTGCAATATGTTGTTTAGGACATGATTCTGCACAATATATGTCAAATTATGTGTAATCCCATGACAGTTTATAAAGATATTGCCATTCGTTCAAAAAGTGCTTGTCTCACCAAGTTGAAGCATTTTTGATTAGGAGTGGAAATAACTCATGATTTTCATCAAGCTGGTTTCTGCTGTTGCAATATGTTGTTTAGGACATGATTCTGCACAATATATGTTAAATTATTGGTAATCCCATCACAGTTTATAAAGATATTGCCATTCGTTCAAAAAGTGCTTGTCTCACCAAGTTGAAGCGTTTTTGATTAAGAATGGAAATAACTCATGAATTTCATCTTGCAGGTTTCTGCTGTTGCAATATGTTGTTTAGGACATGATTCTGCACAATATATGTCAAATTCAGTGTAATCCAGCAACAAGTTAAAAAGATATAGCCATTCGTTCAAAAAGTGCTTATCTCACCGAGTTGAAGCATTTTTGATTAGGAGTGGAAATAACTCATGATTTTCATCAAGCTGTTTTCTGCTGTTGCAATATGTTGTTTAGGACATGATTTTGCACAATATATGTCAAATTATGTGTAATCCCATCACAGTTTATAAAGATATTGCCATTCGTTCAAAAAGTACTTAGCTCACTGAATTGAAGCGTTCTTGATTAGGAGTGGAAATAACTCATGAATTTCATCAAGCTGGTTTCTGCTGTTGCAATATGTTGTGTAGGACATGATTCTGCACAATATAATTCAAATTCAGTGTAATCAAGCTACAAGTTCAAAAGATATAGGCAGTCGTTCAAAAAGTGTTTGTCTCACCAAGTTGAAGCGTTTTTGATTAGGAGTGGAAATAACTCATGAATTTCATCAAGCTGGTTTCTGCTGTTGTAATATTTTGTTTAGGGCATTACTCTGCACAATATATGTCAAATTCAGTGCAATCAAGCTACAAGTTCAAAAGATATAGCCATTCGTTCAAAAAGTACTTATCTCACTGAATTGAAGCGTTCTTGATTAGGAGTGGAAATAACTCATGAATTTCATCAAGCTGGTTTCTGCTGTTGCAATATGTTGTTTAGGACATGATTCTGCACAATATATGTCAAATCCAGTGTAATCCAGCTACAAGTTCAAAAGATATAGCCATTCGTTCAAAAAGTGCTTATCTCACCAAGTTGAAGCGTTTTTGATTAGGAGTGGAAATAACTCGTGAATTTCATCAAGCTAGTTTCTGCTGTTGCAATATGTTGTTTAGGACATGATTCTGCACAATATATGTCAAATTCAGTGCAATCAAGTTACAAGTTCAAAAGATATAGCCATTCGTTCAAAAATTGCTTATCTCACCGAGGTGAAGCGTTTTTGATTAGGAGTGGAAATAACTCATGAATTTCATCAAGCTGGTTTCTGCTGTTTCAATATGTAGTTTAGGACATGATTCTGCACAATATATGTCAAATTCAGTGTAATCCAGCTACAAGTTCAAAAGATATAGCCATTCGTTCATAAAACTCCTTATCTCACCGAGTTGAAGCGTTTTTGATTAAGAGTGGAAATAACTCGTGAATTTCATCAAGCTGGTTTCTGCTGTTGCAATATGTTGTGTAGGACATGATTCTTCACAAAATAATTCAAATTCAGTGTAATCATGCTACAAGTTCAAAAGATATAGCCATTCGTTCAAAAAGTGCTTATCTCACCAAGTTGAAGCGTTTTTGATTAGGAGTGGAAATAACTCATGAATTTCATCAAGCTGGTTTCTGCTGTTGCAATATGTTGTTTAGGACATGATTCTGCACAATATATGTCAAATTATTTGTAATCCCATGACAGTTTATAAAGATATTGCCATTCGTTCAAAAAGTGTTTGTCTCACCAAGTTGAAGCGTTTTTGATTAGGAGTGGAAATAACTCATGATTTTCATCAAGCTGGTTTCTGCTGTTGCAATATGTTGTTTAGGACATGATTCTGCACAATATATGTTAAAATATTGGTAATCCCATCACAGTTTATAAAGATATTGCCATTCGTTCAAAAAGTACTTGTCTCACCAAGTTGAAGCGTTTTTGATTAGGAATGGAAATAACTCATGAATTTCATCTTGCAGGTTTCTGCTGTTGCAATATGTTGTTTAGGACATGATTCTGCACAATATATGTCAAATTCAGTGTAATCCAGCAACAAGTTAAAAAGATATAGCCATTCGTTCAAAAAGCGCTGATCTCACCAAGTTGAAGCGTTTTTGATTACAAGTGGAAATAACTCATGAATTTCATCAAGCTGGTTTTTGCTGTTGCAATATGTTGTTTAGGACAAGATTCTGCACAATATATGTCGAATTCAGTGTAATCCCATCACATTTTATAAAGATATAGCCATTCGTTCAAAAATTGCTTATCTCACCAAGTTGAAGCATTTTTGATTAGGAGTGGAAATAACTCTTGAATTTCATCAAGCTGGTTTCTGCTGTTGCAATATGTTGTTTAGGACATGATTCTGCACAATATATTTCAAATTCAGTGTAATCCAGCTACAAGTTCAAAAGATATAGCCATTCGTTCAAAAAGCGCTTATCTCACCGAGTTCAAGCGTTTTTGATTACCAGTGGAAATAACTCATGAATTTCATCAAGCTGGTTTCTGCTGTTGCAATATGTTGTTTAGGACATGATTCTGCACAACATATGTCAAATTATGTGTAATCCGATCACAGTTTATAAGGATATAGCCATTCGTTCAAAAAGTGCTTATCTCACCAAGTTGAAGCGTTTTTGATTAGGAGTGGAAATAACTCATGAATTTCATCAAGCTGGTTTCTGCTGTTGCAATATGTTGTTTAGGACATGATTCTGCACAATATATGTCAAATTCAGTGTAATCCAGCCACAAGTTCAAAAGATATAGCCATTCGTTTAAAAAAAGCTTATCTCACCGAGTTGAAGCGTTTTTGATTAGGAGTGGAAATAACTTGTGAATTTCATCAAGCTGGTTTCTGCTGTTGCAATATGTTGTTAAGGACATGATTCTGCACAATATATGTCAAATTATGTGTAATCCAGCTACAAGTTCAAAAGATATAGCCATTCGTTCAAAAAGTGCTTATCTCACCGAGTTGAAGCGTTTTTGAATACCAGTGGAAATAACTCATGAATTTCATCAAGGTGATTTCTGCTGTTGCAATAAGTTGTTTAGGACATGATTCTGCACAATATATGTCAAATTATCTGTAATCCCATCACAGTTTATAAGGATATAGCCATTCGTTCAAAAAAGTCCTTATCATACCGAGTTGAAGCGTTTTTGATTAGGAGTGGAAATAACTCATGAATTTCATCAAGCTGGTTTCTGCTGTTGCAATATGTTGTTTAGGACATGATTCTGCACAAAATATGTCAAATTCAGTGTAATCCAGCCACAAGTTCAAAAGATATAGCCATTCGTTAAAAAAAAGCTTATCTCACCGAGTTGAAGCGTTTTTGATTAGGAGTGGAAATAACTCGTGAATTTCATCAAGCTAGTTTCTGCTGTTGCAATATGTTGTTTAGGACATGATTCTGCACAAAATATGTCAAATTATGTGTAATCCCATCACAGTTCATAAAGATATTGTCATTCGTTCAAAAAGTGCTTATCTCACCAAGTTGAAGCGTTTTTGATTAGGAGTGGAAATAACTCATGAATTTCATCAAGCTGGTTTCTGCTGTTGCAATATGTTGTTCAGGACATGATTCTGCACAATATATGTTAAATTATTTGTCATCCCATCACAGTTTATAAAGATATAGCCATTCGTTCAAAAAAGTCCTTATCTCACCGAGTTGAAGCGCTTTTGATTAAGAGTGGAATTAACTCATGAATTTCATCAAGCTGGTTTCTGCTGTTTCAATATGTTGTTTAGGACATGATTCTGCACAATATATGTCAAATTCAGTGTAATCCAACTACAAGTTCAAAAGATATAGCCATTCGTTCATAAAACTCCTTATCTTACCGAGTTGAAGCGTTTTTGATTAAGAGTGGAAATAACTCGTGAATTTCATCAAGCTGGTTTCTGCTGTTGCAATATGTTGTGTAGGACATGATTCTTCACAAAATAATTCAAATTCAGTGTAATCATGCTACAAGTTCAAAAGATATAGCTATTCGTTCAAAAAGTGCTTATCTCACAGAGGTGAAGCGTTTTTGATTAGGAGTGGAAATAACTCATGATTTTCATCAAGCTGGTTTCTGCTGTTGCAATATGTTGTTTAGGACATGATTTTGCACAATATATGTCAAATTATGTGTAATCCCATCACAGTTTATAAAGATATTGCCATTCGTTCAAAAAGTACTTAGCTCACTGAATTGAAGCGTTCTTGATTAGGAGTGGAAGTAACTCATGAATTTCATCAAGCTGGTTTCTGCTGTTGCAATATGTTGTGTAGGACATGATTCTGCACAATATAATTCAAATTCAGTGTAATCAAGCTACAAGTTCAAAAGATATAGGAAGTCGTTCAAAAAGTGCTTATCTCACCAAGTTGAAGCGTTTTTGATTACGAGTGGAAATAACTCGTGAATTTCATCAAGCTGGTTTCTGCTGTTGCAATATGT
Organism: Fistularia commersonii; assembly: GCF_037954325.1. Classification (NCBI taxonomy): domain Eukaryota; kingdom Metazoa; phylum Chordata; class Actinopteri; order Syngnathiformes; family Fistulariidae; genus Fistularia; species Fistularia commersonii. Next base: position 6,819,521 of record NC_141285.1, on the reverse strand, counting down.
TGTGTAGGACATGATTCTGCACAATAAAATTTAAATTCAGTGTAATCAAGCTACAAGTTCAAAAGATATAGCCATTCGTTCAAAAAGTGTTTGTCTCACCAAGTTGAAGCGTTTTTGATTAGGAGTGGAAATAACTCATGAATTTCATCAAGCTGGTTTCTGCTGTTGTAATATTTTGTTTAGGGCATTACTCTGCACAATATATGTCAAATTCAGTGCAATCAAGCTACAAGTTCAAAAGATATAGCCATTCGTTCAAAAAGTACTTATCTCACTGAATTGAAGCGTTCTTGATTAGGAGTGGAAATAACTCATGAATTTCATCAAGCTGGTTTCTGCTGTTGCAATATGTTGTTTAGGACAAGATTCTGCACAATATATGTCAAATCCAGTGTAATCCAGCTACAAGTTCAAAAGATATAGCCATTCGTTCAAAAAGTGCTTATCTCACCAAGTTGAAGCGTTTTTGATTAGGAGTGGAAATAACTCGTGAATTTCATCAAGCTAGTTTCTGCTGTTGCAATATGTTGTTTAGGACATGATTCTGCACAATATATGTCAAATTCAGTGCAATCAAGTTACAAGTTCAAAAGATATAGCCATTCGTTCAAAAATTGCTTATCTCACCGAGGTGAAGCGTTTTTGATTAGGAGTGGAAATAACTCATGAATTTCATCAAGCTGGTTTCTGCTGTTTCAATATGTAGTTTAGGACATGATTCTGCACAATATATGTCAAATTCAGTGTAATCCAGCTACAAGTTCAAAAGATATAGCCATTCGTTCATAAAACTCCTTATCTCACCGAGTTGAAGCGTTTTTGATTAAGAGTGGAAATAACTCGTGAATTTCATCAAGCTGGTTTCTGCTGTTGCAATATGTTGTGTAGGACATGATTCTTCACAAAATAATTCAAATTCAGTGTAATCATGCTACAAGTTCAAAAGATATAGCCATTCGTTCAAAAAGTGCTTATCTCACCAAGTTGAAGCGTTTTTGATTAGGAGTGGAAATAACTCATGAATTTCATCAAGCTGGTTTCTGCTGTTGCAATATGTTGTTTAGGACATGATTCTGCACAATATATGTCAGATTATTTGTAATCCCATGACAGTTTATAAAGATATTGCCATTCGTTCAAAAAGTGCTTGTCTCACCAAGTTGAAGCGTTTTTGATTAGGAGTGGAAATAACTCATGATTTTCATCAAGCTGGTTTCTGCTGTTGCAATATGTTGTTTAGGACATGATTCTGCACAATATATGTTAAAATATTGGTAATCCCATCACAGTTTATAAAGATATTGCCATTCGTTCAAAAAGTGCTTGTCTCACCAAGTTGAAGCGTTTTTGATTAGGAATGGAAATAACTCATGAATTTCATCTTGCAGGTTTCTGCTGTTGCAATATGTTGTTTAGGACATGATTCTGCACAATATATGTCAAATTCAGTGTAATCCAGCAACAAGTTAAAAAGATATAGCCATTCGTTCAAAAAGTGCTTATCTCACCGAGTTGAAGCATTTTTGATTAGGAGTGGAAATAACTCATGATTTTCATCAAGCTGGTTTCTGCTGTTGCAATATGTTGTTTAGGACATGATTTTGCACAATATATGTCAAATTATGTGTAATCCCATCACAGTTTATAAAGATATTGCCATTCGTTCAAAAAGTACTTAGCTCACTGAATTGAAGCGTTCTTGATTAGGAGTGGAAATAACTCATGAATTTCATCAAGGTGGTTTCTGCTGTTGCAATATGTTGTGTAGGACATGATTCTGCACAATATAATTCAAATTCAGTGTAATCAAGCTACAAGTTCAAAAGATTTAGGCAGTCGTTCAAAAAGTGCTTATCTCACCAAGTTGAAGCGTTTTTGATTACGAGTGGAAACAACTCGTGAATTTCATCAAGCTGGTTTCTGCTGTTGCAATATGTTGTGTAGGACATGATTCTGCACAATAAAATTCAAATTCAGTGTAATCAAGCTACAAGTTCAAAAGATATAGCCATTCGTTCAAAAAGTGTTTGTCTCACCAAGTTGAAGCGTTTTTGATTACGAGTGGAAATAACTCATGAATTTCATCAAGCTGGTTTCTGCTGTTGTAATATTTTGTTTAGGGCATTACTCTGCACAATATATGTCAAATTCAGTGCAATCAAGCTACAAGTTCAAAAGATATAGCCATTCGCTCAAAAAGTACTTATCTCACTGAATTGAAGCGTTCTTGATTAGGAGTGGAAATAACTCATGAATTTCATCAAGCTGGTTTCTGCTGTTGCAATATGTTGTTTAGGACATGATTCTGCACAATATATGTCAAATCCAGTGTAATCCAGCTACAAGTTCAAAAGATATAGCCATTCGTTCAAAAAGTGCTTATCTCACCAAGTTGAAGCGTTTTTGATTAGGAGTGGAAATAACTCGTGAATTTCATCAAGCTAGTATCTGCTGTTGCAATATGTTGTTTAGGACATGATTCTGCACAATATATGTCAAATTCAGTGCAATCAAGTTACAAGTTCAAAAGATATAGCCATTCGTTCAAAAATTGCTTATCTCACCGAGGTGAAGCGTTTTTGATTAGGAGTGGAAATAACTCATGAATTTCATCAAGCTGGTTTCTGCTGTTTCAATATGTTGTTTAGGACATGATTCTGCACAATATATGTCAAATTCAGTGTAATCCAACTACAAGTTCAAAAGATATAGCCATTCGTTCATAAAACTCCTTATCTTACCGAGTTGAAGCGTTTTTGATTAAGAGTGGAAATAACTCGTGAATTTCATCAAGCTGGTTTCTGCTGTTGCAATATGTTGTGTAGGACATGATTCTTCACAAAATAATTCAAATTCAGTGTAATCATGCTACAAGTTCAAAAGATATAGCTATTCGTTCAAAAAGTGCTTATCTCACAGAGGTGAAGCGTTTTTGATTAGGAGTGGAAATAACTCATGATTTTCATCAAGCTGGTTTCTGCTGTTGCAATATGTTGTTTAGGACATGATTTTGCACAATATATGTCAAATTATGTGTAATCCCATCACAGTTTATAAAGATATTGCCATTCGTTCAAAAAGTACTTAGCTCACTGAATTGAAGCGTTCTTGATTAGGAGTGGAAGTAACTCATGAATTTCATCAAGCTGGTTTCTGCTGTTGCAATATGTTGTGTAGGACATGATTCTGCACAATATAATTCAAATTCAGTGTAATCAAGCTACAAGTTCAAAAGATATAGGAAGTCGTTCAAAAAGCGCTGATCTCACCAAGTTGAAGCGTTTTTGATTACAAGTGGAAATAACTCATGAATTTCATCAAGCTGGTTTCTGCTGTTGCAATATGTTGTGTAGGACATGATTCTGCACAATAAAATTTAAATTCAGTGTAATCAAGCTACAAGTTCAAAAGATATAGCCATTCGTTCAAAAAGTGTTTGTCTCACCAAGTTGAAGCGTTTTTGATTAGGAGTGGAAATAACTCATGAATTTCATCAAGCTGGTTTCTGCTGTTGTAATATTTTGTTTAGGGCATTACTCTGCACAATATATGTCAAATTCAGTGCAATCAAGCTACAAGTTCAAAAGATATAGCCATTCGTTCAAAAAGTACTTATCTCACTGAATTGAAGCGTTCTTGATTAGGAGTGGAAATAACTCATGAATTTCATCAAGCTGGTTTCTGCTGTTGCAATATGTTGTTTAGGACATGATTCTGCACAATATATGTTAAAATATTGGTAATCCCATCACAGTTTATAAAGATATTGCCATTCGTTCAAAAAGTGCTTGTCTCACCAAGTTGAAGCGTTTTTGATTAGGAATGGAAATAACTCATGAATTTCATCTTGCAGGTTTCTGCTGTTGCAATATGTTGTTTAGGACATGATTCTGCACAATATAAGTCAAATTCTGTGTAATCCAGCAACAAGTTAAAAAGATATAGCCATTCGTTCAAAAAGTGCTTATCTCACCGAGTTGAAGCATTTTTGATTAGGAGTGGAAATAACTCATGATTTTCATCAAGCTGGTTTCTGCTGTTGCAATATGTTGTTTAGGACATGATTTTGCACAATATATGTCAAATTATGTGTAATCCCATCACAGTTTATAAAGATATTGCCATCCGTTCAAAAAGTACTTAGCTCACTGAATTGAAGCGTTCTTGATTAGGAGTGGAAATAACTCATGAATTTCATCAAGCTGGTTTCTGCTGTTGCAATATGTTGTGTAGGACATGATTCTGCACAATATAATTCAAATTCAGTGTAATCAAGCTACAAGTTCAAAAGATATAGGCAGTCGTTCAAAAGGTGCTTATCTCACCAAGTTGAAGCGTTTTTGATTACGAGTGGAAATAACTCGTGAATTTCATCAAGCTGGTTTCTGCTTTTGCAATATGTTGTTTAGGACATGATTCTGCACAATAAAATTCAAATTCAGTGTAATCAAGCTACAAGTTCAAAAGATATAGCCATTCGTTCAAAAAGTGTTTGTCTCACCAAGTTGAAGCGTTTTTGATTACGAGTGGAAATAACTCATGAATTTCGTCAAGCTGGTTTCTGCTGTTGTAATATTTTGTTTAGGGCATTACTCTGCACAATATATGTCAAATTCAGTGCAATCAAGCTACAAGTTCAAAAGATATAGCCATTCGTTCAAAAAGTACTTATCTCACTGAATTGAAGCGTTTTTGATTAGGAGTGGAAATAACTCATGAATTTCATCAAGCTGGTTTCTGCTGTTGCAATATGTTGTTTAGGACATGATTCTGCACAATATATGTCAAATCCAGTGCAATCAAGCTACAAGTTCAAAAGATATAGCCATTCGTTCAAAAAGTGCTTATCTCACCAAGTTGAAGCGTTTTTGATTAGGAGTGGAAATAACTCATGAATTTCATCAAGCTAGTTTCTGCTGTTGCAATATGTTGTTTAGGACATGATTCTGCACAATATATGTCAAATTCAGTGCAATCAAGTTACAAGTTCAAAAGATATAGCCATTCGTTCAAAAATTGCTTATCTCACCGAGGTGAAGCGTTTTTGATTAGGAGTGGAAATAACTCATGAATTTCATCAAGCTGGTTTCTGCTGTTTCAATATGTAGTTTAGGACATGATTCTGCACAATATATGTCAAATTCAGTGTAATCCAGCTACAAGTTCAAAAGATATAGCCATTCGTTCATAAAACTCCTTATCTCACCGAGTTGAAGCGTTTTTGATTAAGAGTGGAAATAACTCGTGAATTTCATCAAGCTGGTTTCTTCTGTTGCAATATGTTGTGTAGGACATGATTCTTCACAAAATAATTCAAATTAAGTATAATCATGCTACAAGTTCAAAAGATATAGCCATTCGTTCAAAAAGTGCTTATCTCACCAAGTTGAAGCGTTTTTGATTAGGAGTGGAAATAACTCGTGAATTTCATCAAGCTGGTTTCTGCTGTTGCAATATGTTGTTTAGGGCATGATTTTGCACAATATATGTCAAATTCAGTGCAATCAAGCTACAAATTCAAAAGATATAGCCATTCGTTCAAAAAGTGCTTATCTCACAGAGGTGAAGCGTTTTTGATTAGGAGTGGAAATAACTCATGAATTTCATCAAGCTGGTTTCTGCTGTTGCAATATGTTGTTTAGGACATGATTCTGCACAATATATGTCAAATTATGTGTAATCCCATTACAGTTTATAAAGATATTGCCATTCGTTCAAAAAGTGCTTGTCTCACCAAGTTAAAGCGTTTTCGATTAGGAGTGGAAAAAACTCATGAATTTCATCAAGCTGGTTTCTGCTGTTGCAATATGTTGTTCAGGACATGATTCTGCACAATATATGTCAAATTATGTGTAATCCCATTACAGTTTATAAAGATATAGACATTCGTTCAAAAAAGTCCTTATCTCACCGAGTTGAAGCGTTTTTTGATTAGGAGAGGAAATATCTCGTGAATTTCATCAAGCTGGTTTCTGCTGTTGCAATATGTTGTTTAGGACATGATTCTGCACAATATATGTTAAATTATGTGTAATCCCATCACATTTTATAAAGATATTGCCATTCGTTCAAAAAGTGCTTGTCTCACCAAGTTGAATCGTTTTTGATTAGGAGTGGAAATAACTCATGAATTTCATCAAGCTGTTTTCTGCTGTTGCAATATGTTGTTCAGGGCAAGATTCTGCACAATATAACTCAAATTCAGTGCAATCAAGCCAAAAGTTCAAAAGATATAGCCTTTCGTTCAAAAAGTGCTTATCTCACCGAATTGAAGCGTTTTTGATTAGCAGTGGAAATAACTCATGAATTTCATCAAGCTGGTTTTTGCTGTTGCAATATGTTGTTTAGGACATGATTCTGCACAATATAATTCAAATTCAGTGTAATCAAGCTACAAGTTCAAAAGATATAGCCATTGGTTCAAAAAGCGCTGATCTCACCAAGTTGAAGCGTTTTTGATTACAAGTGGAAATAACTCATGAATTTCATCAAGCTGGTTTCTGCTGTTGCGATATGTTGTTAAGGGCAAGATTTTGCACAATATATGTCAAAACTAGTGCAATCAAGCCAAATGTTCAAAAGATATAGCCATTCGTTCAAAAAGTGCTTATCTCACCGAATTGAAGCGTTTTTGATTAGGAGTGGAAATAACTCATGAATTTCATCAAGCTGGTTTTTGCTGTTGCAATATGTTGTTTAGGACAAGATTCTGAACAATATATGTCGAATTCAGTGTAATCCCATCACATTTTATAAAGATATAGCCATTCGTTCAAAAATTGCTTATCTCACCAAGTTGAAGCATTTTTGATTAGGAGTGGAAATAACTCTTGAATTCTATCAAGCTGGTTTCTGCTGTTGCAATATGTTGTTTAGGACATGATTCTGCACAATATAATTCAAATTCAGTGTAATCAAGCTACAAGTTCAAAAGATATAGCCATTCGTTCAAAAAGTGCTTATCTCACCGAGTTCAAGCGTTTTTGATTACCAGTGGAAATAACTCATGAATTTCATCAAGCTGGTTTCTGCTGTTGCAATATGTTGTTTAGGGCATGATTTTGCACAATATATGTCAAATTCAGTGCAATCAAGCCAAAAGTTCAAAAGATATAGCCTTTCGTTCAAAAAGTGCTTATCTCACCGAATTGAAGCGTTCTTGATTAGGAGTGGAAATAACTCATGAATTTCATCAAGCTGGTTTCTGCTGTTGCAATATGTTGTTTAGGACATGATTCTGCACAATATATGTCAAATCCAGTGTAATCCAGCTACAAGTTCAAAAGATATAGCCATTCGTTCAAAAAGTGCTTATCTCACCAAGTTGAAGCGTTTTTGATTAGGAGTGGAAATAACTCGTGAATTTCATCAAGCTAGTATCTGCTGTTGCAATATGTTGTTTAGGACATGATTCTGCACAATATATGTCAAATTCAGTGCAATCAAGTTACAAGTTCAAAAGATATAGCCATTCGTTCAAAAATTGCTTATCTCACCGAGGTGAAGCGTTTTTGATTAGGAGTGGAAATAACTCATGAATTTCATCAAGCTGGTTTCTGCTGTTTCAATATGTTGTTTAGGACATGATTCTGCACAATATATGTCAAATTCAGTGTAATCCAACTACAAGTTCAAAAGATATAGCCATTCGTTCATAAAACTCCTTATCTTACCGAGTTGAAGCGTTTTTGATTAAGAGTGGAAATAACTCGTGAATTTCATCAAGCTGGTTTCTGCTGTTGCAATATGTTGTGTAGGACATGATTCTTCACAAAATAATTCAAATTCAGTGTAATCATGCTACAAGTTCAAAAGATATAGCTATTCGTTCAAAAAGTGCTTATCTCACAGAGGTGAAGCGTTTTTGATTAGGAGTGGAAATAACTCATGATTTTCATCAAGCTGGTTTCTGCTGTTGCAATATGTTGTTTAGGACATGATTTTGCACAATATATGTCAAATTATGTGTAATCCCATCACAGTTTATAAAGATATTGCCATTCGTTCAAAAAGTACTTAGCTCACTGAATTGAAGCGTTCTTGATTAGGAGTGGAAGTAACTCATGAATTTCATCAAGCTGGTTTCTGCTGTTGCAATATGTTGTGTAGGACATGATTCTGCACAATATAATTCAAATTCAGTGTAATCAAGCTACAAGTTCAAAAGATATAGGAAGTCGTTCAAAAAGCGCTGATCTCACCAAGTTGAAGCGTTTTTGATTACAAGTGGAAATAACTCATGAATTTCATCAAGCTGGTTTCTGCTGTTGCAATATGTTGTGTAGGACATGATTCTGCACAATAAAATTTAAATTCAGTGTAATCAAGCTACAAGTTCAAAAGATATAGCCATTCGTTCAAAAAGTGTTTGTCTCACCAAGTTGAAGCGTTTTTGATTAGGAGTGGAAATAACTCATGAATTTCATCAAGCTGGTTTCTGCTGTTGTAATATTTTGTTTAGGGCATTACTCTGCACAATATATGTCAAATTCAGTGCAATCAAGCTACAAGTTCAAAAGATATAGCCATTCGTTCAAAAAGTACTTATCTCACTGAATTGAAGCGTTCTTGATTAGGAGTGGAAATAACTCATGAATTTCATCAAGCTGGTTTCTGCTGTTGCAATATGTTGTTTAGGACATGATTCTGCACAATATATGTTAAAATATTGGTAATCCCATCACAGTTTATAAAGATATTGCCATTCGTTCAAAAAGTGCTTGTCTCACCAAGTTGAAGCGTTTTTGATTAGGAATGGAAATAACTCATGAATTTCATCTTGCAGGTTTCTGCTGTTGCAATATGTTGTTTAGGACATGATTCTGCACAATATAAGTCAAATTCTGTGTAATCCAGCAACAAGTTAAAAAGATATAGCCATTCGTTCAAAAAGTGCTTATCTCACCGAGTTGAAGCATTTTTGATTAGGAGTGGAAATAACTCATGATTTTCATCAAGCTGGTTTCTGCTGTTGCAATATGTTGTTTAGGACATGATTTTGCACAATATATGTCAAATTATGTGTAATCCCATCACAGTTTATAAAGATATTGCCATCCGTTCAAAAAGTACTTAGCTCACTGAATTGAAGCGTTCTTGATTAGGAGTGGAAATAACTCATGAATTTCATCAAGCTGGTTTCTGCTGTTGCAATATGTTGTGTAGGACATGATTCTGCACAATATAATTCAAATTCAGTGTAATCAAGCTACAAGTTCAAAAGATATAGGCAGTCGTTCAAAAGGTGCTTATCTCACCAAGTTGAAGCGTTTTTGATTACGAGTGGAAATAACTCGTGAATTTCATCAAGCTGGTTTCTGCTTTTGCAATATGTTGTTTAGGACATGATTCTGCACAATAAAATTCAAATTCAGTGTAATCAAGCTACAAGTTCAAAAGATATAGCCATTCGTTCAAAAAGTGTTTGTCTCACCAAGTTGAAGCGTTTTTGATTACGAGTGGAAATAACTCATGAATTTCGTCAAGCTGGTTTCTGCTGTTGTAATATTTTGTTTAGGGCATTACTCTGCACAATATATGTCAAATTCAGTGCAATCAAGCTACAAGTTCAAAAGATATAGCCATTCGTTCAAAAAGTACTTATCTCACTGAATTGAAGCGTTTTTGATTAGGAGTGGAAATAACTCATGAATTTCATCAAGCTGGTTTCTGCTGTTGCAATATGTTGTTTAGGACATGATTCTGCACAATATATGTCAAATCCAGTGCAATCAAGCTACAAGTTCAAAAGATATAGCCATTCGTTCAAAAAGTGCTTATCTCACCAAGTTGAAGCGTTTTTGATTAGGAGTGGAAATAACTCATGAATTTCATCAAGCTAGTTTCTGCTGTTGCAATATGTTGTTTAGGACATGATTCTGCACAATATATGTCAAATTCAGTGCAATCAAGTTACAAGTTCAAAAGATATAGCCATTCGTTCAAAAATTGCTTATCTCACCGAGGTGAAGCGTTTTTGATTAGGAGTGGAAATAACTCATGAATTTCATCAAGCTGGTTTCTGCTGTTTCAATATGTAGTTTAGGACATGATTCTGCACAATATATGTCAAATTCAGTGTAATCCAGCTACAAGTTCAAAAGATATAGCCATTCGTTCATAAAACTCCTTATCTCACCGAGTTGAAGCGTTTTTGATTAAGAGTGGAAATAACTCGTGAATTTCATCAAGCTGGTTTCTTCTGTTGCAATATGTTGTGTAGGACATGATTCTTCACAAAATAATTCAAATTAAGTATAATCATGCTACAAGTTCAAAAGATATAGCCATTCGTTCAAAAAGTGCTTATCTCACCAAGTTGAAGCGTTTTTGATTAGGAGTGGAAATAACTCGTGAATTTCATCAAGCTGGTTTCTGCTGTTGCAATATGTTGTTTAGGGCATGATTTTGCACAATATATGTCAAATTCAGTGCAATCAAGCTACAAATTCAAAAGATATAGCCATTCGTTCAAAAAGTGCTTATCTCACAGAGGTGAAGCGTTTTTGATTAGGAGTGGAAATAACTCATGAATTTCATCAAGCTGGTTTCTGCTGTTGCAATATGTTGTTTAGGACATGATTCTGCACAATATATGTCAAATTATGTGTAATCCCATTACAGTTTATAAAGATATTGCCATTCGTTCAAAAAGTGCTTGTCTCACCAAGTTAAAGCGTTTTCGATTAGGAGTGGAAAAAACTCATGAATTTCATCAAGCTGGTTTCTGCTGTTGCAATATGTTGTTCAGGACATGATTCTGCACAATATATGTCAAATTATGTGTAATCCCATTACAGTTTATAAAGATATAGACATTCGTTCAAAAAAGTCCTTATCTCACCGAGTTGAAGCGTTTTTTGATTAGGAGAGGAAATATCTCGTGAATTTCATCAAGCTGGTTTCTGCTGTTGCAATATGTTGTTTAGGACATGATTCTGCACAATATATGTTAAATTATGTGTAATCCCATCACATTTTATAAAGATATTGCCATTCGTTCAAAAAGTGCTTGTCTCACCAAGTTGAATCGTTTTTGATTAGGAGTGGAAATAACTCATGAATTTCATCAAGCTGTTTTCTGCTGTTGCAATATGTTGTTCAGGGCAAGATTCTGCACAATATAACTCAAATTCAGTGCAATCAAGCCAAAAGTTCAAAAGATATAGCCTTTCGTTCAAAAAGTGCTTATCTCACCGAATTGAAGCGTTTTTGATTAGCAGTGGAAATAACTCATGAATTTCATCAAGCTGGTTTTTGCTGTTGCAATATGTTGTTTAGGACATGATTCTGCACAATATAATTCAAATTCAGTGTAATCAAGCTACAAGTTCAAAAGATATAGCCATTGGTTCAAAAAGCGCTGATCTCACCAAGTTGAAGCGTTTTTGATTACAAGTGGAAATAACTCATGAATTTCATCAAGCTGGTTTCTGCTGTTGCGATATGTTGTTAAGGGCAAGATTTTGCACAATATATGTCAAAACTAGTGCAATCAAGCCAAATGTTCAAAAGATATAGCCATTCGTTCAAAAAGTGCTTATCTCACCGAATTGAAGCGTTTTTGATTAGGAGTGGAAATAACTCATGAATTTCATCAAGCTGGTTTTTGCTGTTGCAATATGTTGTTTAGGACAAGATTCTGAACAATATATGTCGAATTCAGTGTAATCCCATCACATTTTATAAAGATATAGCCATTCGTTCAAAAATTGCTTATCTCACCAAGTTGAAGCATTTTTGATTAGGAGTGGAAATAACTCTTGAATTCTATCAAGCTGGTTTCTGCTGTTGCAATATGTTGTTTAGGACATGATTCTGCACAATATAATTCAAATTCAGTGTAATCAAGCTACAAGTTCAAAAGATATAGCCATTCGTTCAAAAAGTGCTTATCTCACCGAGTTCAAGCGTTTTTGATTACCAGTGGAAATAACTCATGAATTTCATCAAGCTGGTTTCTGCTGTTGCAATATGTTGTTTAAGACATGATTCTTCACAATATATGTCAAATTATGTGTAATCCCATCACAGTTTATAAGGATATAGCCATTCGTTCAAAAAAGTCCTTATCATACCGAGTTGAAGCGTTTTTGATTAGGAGTGGAAATAACTCATGAATTTCAACAAGCTGGTTTCTGCTTTTGCAATATGTTGTTTAGGACATGATTCTGCACAACATATGTCAAATTATGTGTAATCCGATCACAGTTTATAAAGATATAGCCATTCGTTCAAAAAGTGCTTATCTCACCAAGTTGAAGCGTTTTTGATTAGGAGTGGAAATAACTCGTGAATTTCATCAAGCTGGTTTCTGCTGTTGCAATATGTTGTTTAGGGCATGATTTTGCACAATATATGTCAAATTCAGTGCAATCAAGCCAAAAGTTCAAAAGATATAGCCTTTCGTTCAAAAAGTGCTTATCTCACCGAATTGAAGCGTTTTTGATTAGCAGTGGAAATAACTCATGAATTTCATCAAGCTGGTTTTTGCTGTTGCAATATGTTGTTTAGGACATGATTCTGCACAATATAATTCAAATTCAGTGTAATCAAGCTACAAGTTCAAAAGATATAGCCATTCGTTCAAAAAGCGCTGATCTCACCAAGTTGAAGCGTTTTTGATTACAAGTGGAAATAACTCATGAATTTCATCAAGCTGGTTTCTGCTGTTGCAATATGTTGTTAAGGGCAAGATTTTGCACAATATATGTCAAATTCAGTGCAATCAAGCCAAATGTTCAAAAGATATAGCCTTTCGTTCAAAAAGTGCTTATCTCACCGAATTGAAGCGTTTTTGATTAGGAGTGGAAATAACTCATGAATTTCATCAAGCTGGTTTTTGCTGTTGCAATATGTTGTTTAGGACAAGATTCTGAACAATATATGTCGAATTCAGTGTAATCCCATCACATTTTATAAAGATATAGCCATTCGTTCAAAAATTGCTTATCTCACCAAGTTGAAGCATTTTTGATTAGGAGTGGAAATAACTCTTGAATTTCATCAAGCTGGTTTCTGCTGTTGCAATATGTTGTTTAGGACATGATTCTGCACAATATATTTCAAATTCAGTGTAATCCAGCTACAAGTTCAAAAGATATAGCCATTCGTTCAAAAAGTGCTTATCTCACCGAGTTCAAGCGTTTTTGATTACCAGTGGAAATAACTCATGAATTTCATCAAGCTGGTTTCTGCTGTTGCAATATGTTGTTTAAGACATGATTCTTCACAATATATGTCAAATTATGTGTAATCCCATCACAGTTTATAAGGATATAGCCATTCGTTCAAAAAAGTCCTTATCATACCGAGTTGAAGCGTTTTTGATTAGGAGTGGAAATAACTCATGAATTTCAACAAGCTGGTTTCTGCTGTTGCAATATGTTGTTTAGGACATGATTCTGCAAAACATATGTCAAATTATGTGTTATCCGATCACAGTTTATAAAGATATAGCCATTCGTTCAAAAAGTGCTTATCTCACCAAGTTGAAGCGTTTTTGATTAGGAGTGGAAATAACTCATGAATTTCATCAAGCTGGTTTCTGCTGTTGCAATATGTTGTTTAGGACATGATTCTGCACAATATATGTCAAATTCAGTGTAATCCAGCCACAAGTTCAAAAGATATAGCTATTCGTTTAAAAAAAGCTTATCTCACCGAGTTGAAGCGTTTTTGATTAGGAGTGGAAATAACTCGTGAATTTCATCAAGCTAGTTTCTGCTGTTGCGATATGTTGTTTAGGACGTGATTCTGCACAATATATGTAAAATTATGTGTAATCCCATTACAGTTTATAAAGATATAGACATTCGTTCAAAAAATATATCTCACCGAGTTGAAGTGTTTTTTGATTAGGAGAGGAAATATCTTGTGAATTTCATCAAGCTGGTTTTTGCTGTTGCAATATGTTGTTTAGGACATGATTCTGCACAATATAATTCAAATTCAGTGAAATCAAGCTACAAGTTCAAAAGATATAGCCATTCGTTCAAAAAGCGCTGATCTCACCAAGTTGAAGCCTTTTTGATTTCAAGTGGAAATAACTCATGAATTTCATCAAGCTGGTTTCTGCTGTTGCAATATGTTGTTTAGGGCATGATTCTGCACAATATATGTCAAATTCAGAGCAATCAAGCTACAAGTTCAAAAGATATAGCCATTCGTTCAAAAAAGTCCTTATCTCACCGAGTCGAAGCGTTTTTGATTAGGAGTGGAAATAACTCGTGAATTTCATCAAGCTGGTTTCTGCTGTTGCAATATGTTGTTTAGGACGTGATTCCGCACAATATATGTCAAATTCAGTGTAATCCCATCACAGTTAATAAAGATATAGCCATTCGTTCAAAAATTGCTCATCTCACCAAGGTGAAGAGTGTTTGATTAGGAGTGGAAATAACTCATGAATTTCATCAAGCTGTTTTCTGCTGTTGCAATATGTTGTTCAGGGCAAGATTCTGCACAATATATGTCAAATTCAGTGCAATCAAGCCAAATGTTCAAAAGATATAGCCTTTCGTTCAAAACGTGCTTATCTCACCGAATTGAAGCGTTTTTGATTAGGAGTGGAAATAACTCATGAATTTCATCAAGCTGGTTTTTGCTGTTGCAATATGTAGTTTAGGACATGATTCTGCACAATATATGTCAAATTCAGTGTAATCCCATCACAGTTTATAAAGATATAGCAATTCGTTCAAAAATTGCTTATATCACCAAGTTGAAGTGTTTTTGATTAGGAGTGGAAATAACTCTTGAATTTCATCAAGCTGGTTTCTGCTGTTGCAATATGTTGTTAAGGACATGATTCTGCACAATATATGTCAAATTCAGTGTAATCCAGCTACAAGTTCAAAAGATATAGCCATTCGTTCAAAAAGTGCTTATCTCAAAGAGTTGAAGCGTTTTTGAATACCAGTGGAAATAACTCATGAATTTCATCAAGCTGGTTTCTGCTGTTGCAATATGTTGTTTAGGACATGATTCTGCACAATATATGTCAAATTATCTGTAATCCCATCACAGTTTATAAGGATATAGCCATTCGTTCAAAAAAGTTCTTATCATACCGAGTTGAAGCGTTTTTGATTAGGAGTGGAAATAACTCATGAATCTCAACAAGCTGGTTTCTGCTGTTGCAATATGTTGTTTAGGACATGATTCTGCACAACATATGTCAAATTCAGTGTAATCCCATCACAATTAATAAAGATATAGCCATTCGTTCAAAAATTGCTTATCTCACCAAGGTGAAGAGTGTTTGATTAGGAGTGGAAATAACTCCTGAATTTCATCAAGCTGTTTTCTGCTGTTGCAATATGTTGTTCAGGGCAAGATTTTGCACAATATATGTCAAACTCAGTGTAATCCAGCTACAAGTTCAAAAGATATAGCCATTCGTTCAAAAAGTGCTTATCTCACCGAGTTCAAGCGTTTTTGATTACCAGTGGAAATAACTCATGAATTTCATCAAGCTGGTTTCTGCTGTTGCAATATGTTGTTTAGGACATGATTCTGCACAATATATGTCAAATTATATGTAATCCCATCACAGTTTATAAGGATATAGCCATTCGTTCAAAAAAGTCCTTATCATACCGAGTTGAAGCGTTTTTAATTAGGAGTGGAAATAACTCATGAATTTCAACAAGCTGGTTTCTGCTGTTGCAATATGTTGTTTAGGACATGATTCTGCACAATATATGTCAAATTCAGTGTAATCCAGCCACAAGTTCAAAAGATATAGCCATTCGTTAAAAAAGCGCTGATCTCACCAAGTTGAAGCGTTTTTGATTACAAGTGGAAATTACTCATGAATTTCATCAAGCTGGTTTCTGCTGTTGCAATATGTTGTTAAGGGCAAGATTTTGCACAATATATGTCAAATTCAGTGCAATCAAGCCAAATGTTCAAAAGATATAGCCTTTCGTTCAAAAAGTGCTTATCTCACCGAATTGAAGCGTTTTTGATTAGGAGTGGAAATAACTCATGAATTTCATCAAGCTGGTTTTTGCTGTTGCAATATGTTGTTTAGGACAAGATTCTGAACAATATATGTCGAATTCAGTGTAATCAAGCTACAAGTTCAAAAGATATAGCCATTGGTTCAAAAAGCGCTGATCTCACCAAGTTGAAGCGTTTTTGATTACAAGTGGAAATAACTCATGAATTTCATCAAGCTGGTTTCTGCTGTTGCAATATGTTGTTAAGGGCAAGATTTTGCACAATATATGTCAAAACTAGTGCAATCAAGCCAAATGTTCAAAAGATATAGCCTTTCGTTCAAAAAGTGCTTATCTCACCGAATTGAAGCGTTTTTGATTAGGAGTGGAAATAACTCATGAATTTCATCAAGCTGGTTTTTGCTGTTGCAATATGTTGTTTAGGACAAGATTCTGAACAATATATGTCGAATTCAGTGTAATCCCATCACATTTTATAAAGATATAGGCATTCGTTCAAAAATTGCTTATCTCACCAAGTTGAAGCATTTTTGATTAGGAGTGGAAATAACTCTTGAATTTCATCAAGCTGGTTTCTGCTGTTGCAATATGTTGTTTAGGACATGATTCTGCACAATATATTTCAAATTCAGTGTAATCCAGCTACAAGTTCAAAAGATATAGCCATTCGTTCAAAAAGTGCTTATCTCACCGAGTTCAAGCGTTTTTGATTACCAGTGGAAATAACTCATGAATTTCATCAAGCTGGTTTCTGCTGTTGCAATATGTTGTTTAAGACATGATTCTTCACAATATATGTCAAATTATGTGTAATCCCATCACAGTTTATAAGGATATAGCCATTCGTTCAAAAAAGTCCTTATCATACCGAGTTGAAGCGTTTTTGATTAGGAGTGGAAATAACTCATGAATTTCAACAAGCTGGTTTCTGCTGTTGCAATATGTTGTTTAGGACATGATTCTGCACAACATATGTCAAATTATGTGTAATCCGATCACAGTTTATAAAGATATAGCCATTCGATCAAAAAGTGCTTATCTCACCAAGTTGAAGCGTTTTTGATTAGGAGTGGAAATAACTCATGAATTTCATCAAGCTGGTTTCTGCTGTTGCAATATGTTGTTTAGGACATGATTCTGCACAATATATGTCAAATTCAGTGTAATCCAGCCACAAGTTCAAAAGATATAGCCATTCGTTTAAAAAAAGCTTATCTCACCGAGTTGAAGCGTTTTTGATTAGGAGTGGAAATAACTCATGAATTTCATCAAGCTAGTTTCTGCTGTTGCGATATGTTGTTTAGGACGTGATTCTGCACAATATATGTAAAATTATGTGTAATCCCATTACAGTTTATAAAGATATAGACATTCGTTCAAAAAAGATATCTCACCGAGTTGAAGTGTTTTTTGATTAGGAGAGGAAATATCTCGTGAATTTCATCAAGCTGGTTTCTGCTGTTGCAATATGTTGTTTAGGACATGATTCTGCACAATATAATTCAAATTCAGTGTAATCAAGCTACAAGTTCAAAAGATATAGCCATTCGTTCAAAAAGCGCTGATCTCACCAAGTTGAAGCCTTTTTGATTTCAAGTGGAAATAACTCATGAATTTCATCAAGCTGGTTTCTGCTGTTGCAATATGTTGTTTAGGGCATGATTCTGCACAATATATGTCAAATTCTGAGCAATCAAGCTACAAGTTCAAAAGATATAGCCATTCGTTCAAAAAAGTCCTTATCTCACCGAGTCGAAGCGTTTTTGATTAGGAGTGGAAATAACTCGTGAATTTCATCAAGCTGGTTTCTGCTGTTGCAATATGTTGTTTAGGACGTGATTCCGCACAATATATGTCAAATTCAGTGTAATCCCATCACAGTTAATAAAGATATAGCCATTCGTTCAAAAATTGCTCATCTCACCAAGGTGAAGAGTGTTTGATTAGGAGTGGAAATAACTCATGAATTTCATCAAGCTGTTTTCTGCTGTTGCAATATGTTGTTCAGGGCAAGATTCTGCACAATATATGTCAAATTCAGTGCAATCAAGCCAAATGTTCAAAAGATATAGCCTTTCGTTCAAAAAGTGCTTATCTCACCGAATTGAAGCGTTTTTGATTAGGAGTGGAAATAACTCATGAATTTCATCAAGCTGGTTTTTGCTGTTGCAATATGTTGTTTAGGACAAGATTCTGAACAATATATGTCGAATTCAGTGTAATCAAGCTACAAGTTCAAAAGATATAGCCATTGGTTCAAAAAGCGCTGATCTCACCAAGTTGAAGCGTTTTTGATTACAAGTGGAAATAACTCATGAATTTCATCAAGCTGGTTTCTGCTGTTGCAATATGTTGTTAAGGGCAAGATTTTGCACAATATATGTCAAAACTAGTGCAATCAAGCCAAATGTTCAAAAGATATAGCCTTTCGTTCAAAAAGTGCTTATCTCACCGAATTGAAGCGTTTTTGATTAGGAGTGGAAATAACTCATGAATTTCATCAAGCTGGTTTTTGCTGTTGCAATATGTTGTTTAGGACAAGATTCTGAACAATATATGTCGAATTCAGTGTAATCCCATCACATTTTATAAAGATATAGGCATTCGTTCAAAAATTGCTTATCTCACCAAGTTGAAGCATTTTTGATTAGGAGTGGAAATAACTCTTGAATTTCATCAAGCTGGTTTCTGCTGTTGCAATATGTTGTTTAGGACATGATTCTGCACAATATATTTCAAATTCAGTGTAATCCAGCTACAAGTTCAAAAGATATAGCCATTCGTTCAAAAAGTGCTTATCTCACCGAGTTCAAGCGTTTTTGATTACCAGTGGAAATAACTCATGAATTTCATCAAGCTGGTTTCTGCTGTTGCAATATGTTGTTTAAGACATGATTCTTCACAATATATGTCAAATTATGTGTAATCCCATCACAGTTTATAAGGATATAGCCATTCGTTCAAAAAAGTCCTTATCATACCGAGTTGAAGCGTTTTTGATTAGGAGTGGAAATAACTCATGAATTTAATCAAGCTGGTTTCTGCTGTTGCAATATGTGTTTTAGGACATGATTCTGCACAATATATGTCAAATTATGTGTAATCCCATCACAGTTTATAAAGATATTGCCATTCGTTCAAAAAAGTCCTTATCATACCGAGTTGAAGCGTTTTTGATTAGGAGTGGAAATAACTCTTGAATTTCATCAAGCTGGTTTCTGCTGTTGCAATATGTTGTTTAGGACATGATTCTGCACAATATATTTCAAATTCAGTGTAATCCAGCTACAAGTTCAAAAGATATAGCCATTCGTTCAAAAAGTGCTTGTCTCACCAAGTTAAAGCGTTTTCGATTAGGAGTGGAAAAAACTCATGAATTTCATCAAGCTGGTTTCTGCTGTTGCAATATGTTGTTCAGGACATGATTCTGCACAATATATGTCAAATTATGTGTAATCCCATTACAGTTTATAAAGATATAGACATTCGTTCAAAAAAGTCCTTATCTCACCAAGTTGAAGCGTTTTTTGATTAGGAGAGGAAATATCTCGTGAATTTCATCAAGCTGGTTTCTGCTGTTGCAATATGTTGTTTAGGACATGATTCTGCACAATATATGTTAAATTATGTGTAATCCCATCACATTTTATAAAGATATTGCCATTCGTTCAAAAAGTGCTTGTCTCACCAAGTTGAATCGTTTTTGATTAGGAGTGGAAATAACTCATGAATTTCATCAAGCTGTTTTCTGCTGTTGCAATATGTTGTTCAGGGCAAGATTCTGCACAATATAATTCAAATTCAGTGCAATCAAGCCAAAAGTTCAAAAGATATAGCCTTTCGTTCAAAAAGTGCTTATCTCACCGAATTGAAGCGTTTTTGATTAGCAGTGGAAATAACTCATGAATTTCATCAAGCTGGTTTTTGCTGTTGCAATATGTTGTTTAGGACATGATTCTGCACAATATAATTCAAATTCAGTGTAATCAAGCTACAAGTTCAAAAGATATAGCCATTGGTTCAAAAAGCGCTGATCTCACCAAGTTGAAGCGTTTTTGATTACAAGTGGAAATAACTCATGAATTTCATCAAGCTGGTTTCTGCTGTTGCGATATGTTGTTAAGGGCAAGATTTTGCACAATATATGTCAAAACTAGTGCAATCAAGCCAAATGTTCAAAAGATATAGCCTTTCGTTCAAAAAGTGCTTATCTCACCGAATTGAAGCGTTTTTGATTAGGAGTGGAAATAACTCATGAATTTCATCAAGCTGGTTTTTGCTGTTGCAATATGTTGTTTAGGACAAGATTCTGAACAATATATGTCGAATTCAGTGTAATCCCATCACATTTTATAAAGATATAGCCATTCGTTCAAAAATTGCTTATCTCACCAAGTTGAAGCATTTTTGATTAGGAGTGGAAATAACTCTTGAATTTCATCAAGCTGGTTTCTGCTGTTGCAATATGTTGTTTAGGACATGATTCTGCACAATATATTTCAAATTCAGTGTAATCCAGCTACAAGTTCAAAAGATATAGCCATTCGTTCAAAAAGTGCTTATCTCACCGAGTTGAAGCGTTTTTGATTACCAGTGGAAATAACTCATGAATTTCATCAAGCTGGTTTCTGCTGTTGCAATATGTAGTTTAAGACATGATTCTTCACAATATATGTCAAATTATGTGTAATCCCATCACAGTTTATAAGGATATAGCCATTCGTTCAAAAAAGTCCTTATCATACCGAGTTGAAGCGTTTTTGATTAGGAGTGGAAATAACTCATGAATTTCAACAAGCTGGTTTCTGCTTTTGCAATATGTTGTTTAGGACATGATTCTGCACAACATATGTCAAATTATGTGTAATCTGATCACAGTTTATAAAGATATAGCCATTCGTTCAAAAAGTGCTTATCTCACCAAGTTGAAGCGTTTTTGATTAGGAGTGGAAATAACTCGTGAATTTCATCAAGCTGGTTTCTGCTGTTGCAATATGTTGTTTAGGGCATGATTTTGCACAATATATGTCAAATTCAGTGCAATCAAGCTACAAATTCAAAAGATATAGCCATTCGTTCAAAAAGTGCTTATCTCACAGAGGTGAAGCGTTTTTGATTAGGAGTGGAAATAACTCATGAATTTCATCAAGCTGGTTTCTGCTGTTGCAATATGTTGTTTAGGACATGATTCTGCACAATATATGTTAAATTATGTGTAATCCCATCACATTTTATAAAGATATTGCCATTCGTTCAAAAAGTGCTTGTCTCACCAAGTTGAATCGTTTTTGATTAGGAGTGGAAATAACTCATGAATTTCATCAAGCTGTTTTCTGCTGTTGCAATATGTTGTTCAGGGCAAGATTCTGCACAATATAATTCAAATTCAGTGCAATCAAGCCAAAAGTTCAAAAGATATAGCCTTTCGTTCAAAAAGTGCTTATCTCACCGAATTGAAGCGTTTTTGATTAGCAGTGGAAATAACTCATGAATTTCATCAAGCTGGTTTTTGCTGTTGCAATATGTTGTTTAGGACAAGATTCTGAACAATATATGTCGAATTCAGTGTAATCCCATCACATTTTATAAAGATATAGCCATTCGTTCAAAAATTGCTTATCTCACCAAGTTGAAGCATTTTTGATTAGGAGTGGAAATAACTCTTGAATTTCATCAAGCTGGTTTCTGCTGTTGCAATATGTTGTTTAGGACATGATTCTGCACAATATATTTCAAATTCAGTGTAATCCAGCTACAAGTTCAAAAGATATAGCCATTCGTTCAAAAAGTGCTTATCTCACCGAGTTCAAGCGTTTTTGATTACCAGTGGAAATAACTCATGAATTTCATCAAGCTGGTTTCTGCTGTTGCAATATGTTGTTTCAGACATGATTCTTCACAATATATGTCAAATTATTTGTAATCCCATCACAGTTTATAAGGATATAGCCATTCGTTCAAAAAAGTCCTTATCATACCGAGTTGAAGCGTTTTTGATTAGGAGTGGAAATAACTCATGAATTTCAACAAGCTGGTTTCTGCTGTTGCAATATGTTGTTTAGGACATGATTCTGCACAACATATGTCAAATTATGTGTTATCCGATCACAGTTTATAAAGATATAGCCATTCGTTCAAAAAGTGCTTATCTCACCAAGTTGAAGCGTTTTTGATTAGGAGTGGAAATAACTCATGAATTTCATCAAGCTGGTTTCTGCTGTTGCAATATGTTGTTTAGGACATGATTCTGCACAATATATGTCAAATTCAGTGTAATCCAGCCACAAGTTCAAAAGATATAGCTATTCGTTTAAAAAAAGCTTATCTCACCGAGTTGAAGCGTTTTTGATTAGGAGTGGAAATAACTCGTGAATTTCATCAAGCTAGTTTCTGCTGTTGCGATATGTTGTTTAGGACGTGATTCTGCACAATATATGTAAAATTATGTGTAATCCCATTACAGTTTATAAAGATATAGACATTCGTTAGAAAAATATATCTCACCGAGTTGAAGTGTTTTTTGATTAGGAGAGGAAATATCTCGTGAATTTCATCAAGCTGGTTTCTGCTGTTGCAATATGTTGTTTAGGACATGATTCTGCACAATATAATTCAAATTCAGTGTAATCAAGCTACAAGTTCAAAAGATATAGCCATTCGTTCAAAAAGCGCTGATCTCACCAAGTTGAAGCCTTTTTGATTTCAAGTGGAAATAACTCATGAATTTCATCAAGCTGGTTTCTGCTGTTGCAATATGTTGTTTAGGGCATGATTCTGCACAATATATGTCAAATTCTGAGCAATCAAGCTACAAGTTCAAAAGATATAGCCATTCGTTCAAAAAAGTCCTTATCTCACCGAGTCGAAGCGTTTTTGATTAGGAGTGGAAATAACTCGTGAATTTCATCAAGCTGGTTTCGGCTGTTGCAATATGTTGTTTAGGACGTGATTCCGCACAATATATGTCAAATTCAGTGTAATCCCATCACAGTTAATAAAGATATAGCCATTCGTTCAAAAATTGCTCATCTCACCAAGGTGAAGAGTGTTTGATTAGGAGTGGAAATAACTCATGAATTTCATCAAGCTGTTTTCTGCTGTTGCAATATGTTGTTCAGGGCAAGATTCTGCACAATATATGTCAAATTCAGTGCAATCAAGCCAAATGTTCAAAAGATATAGCCTTTCGTTCAAAAAGTGCTTATCTCACCGAATTGAAGCGTTTTTGATTAGGAGTGGAAATAACTCATGAATTTCATCAAGCTGGTTTTTGCTGTTGCAATATGTTGTTTAGGACAAGATTCTGAACAATATATGTCGAATTCAGTGTAATCAAGCCACAAGTACAAAAGATATAGCCATTGGTTCAAAAAGCGCTGATCTCACCAAGTTGAAGCGTTTTTGATTACAAGTGGAAATAAACCATGAATTTCATCAAGCTGGTTTCTGCTGTTGCAATATGTTGTTAAGGGCAAGATTTTGCACAATATATGTCAAAACTAGTGCAATCAAGCCAAATGTTCAAAAGATATAGCCTTTCGTTCAAAAAGTGCTTATCTCACCGAATTGAAGCGTTTTTGATTAGGAGTGGAAATAACTCATGAATTTCATCAAGCTGGTTTTTGCTGTTGCAATATGTTGTTTAGGACAAGATTCTGAACAATATATGTCGAATTCAGTGTAATCCCATCACATTTTATAAAGATATAGGCATTCGTTCAAAAATTGCTTATCTCACCAAGTTGAAGCATTTTTGATTAGGAGTGGAAATAACTCTTGAATTTCATCAAGCTGGTTTCTGCTGTTGCAATATGTTGTTTAGGACATGATTCTGCACAATATATTTCAAATTCAGTGTAATCCAGCTACAAGTTCAAAAGATATAGCCATTCGTTCAAAAAGTGCTTATCTCACCGAGTTCAAGCGTTTTTGATTACCAGTGGAAATAACTCATGAATTTCATCAAGCTGGTTTCTGCTGTTGCAATATGTTGTTTAAGACATGATTCTTCACAATATATGTCAAATTATGTGTAATCCCATCACAGTTTATAAGGATATAGCCATTCGTTCAAAAAAGTCCTTATCATACCGAGTTGAAGCGTTTTTGATTAGGAGTGGAAATAACTCATGAATTTAATCAAGCTGGTTTCTGCTGTTGCAATATGTGTTTTAGGACATGATTCTGCACAATATATGTCAAATTATGTGTAATCCCATCACAGTTTATAAAGATATTGCCATTCGTTCAAAAAGTGCTTGTCTCACCAAGTTAAAGCGTTTTCGATTAGGAGTGGAAAAAACTCATGAATTTCATCAAGCTGGTTTCTGCTGTTGCAATATGTTGTTCAGGACATGATTCTGCACAATATATGTCAAATTATGTGTAATCCCATTACAGTTTATAAAGATATAGACATTCGTTCAAAAAAGTCCTTATCTCACCAAGTTGAAGCGTTTTTTGATTAGGAGAGGAAATATCTCGTGAATTTCATCAAGCTGGTTTCTGCTGTTGCAATATGTTGTTTAGGACATGATTCTGCACAATATATGTTAAATTATGTGTAATCCCATCACATTTTATAAAGATATTGCCATTCGTTCAAAAAGTGCTTGTCTCACCAAGTTGAATCGTTTTTGATTAGGAGTGGAAATAACTCATGAATTTCATCAAGCTGTTTTCTGCTGTTGCAATATGTTGTTCAGGGCAAGATTCTGCACAATATAATTCAAATTCAGTGCAATCAAGCCAAAAGTTCAAAAGATATAGCCTTTCGTTCAAAAAGTGCTTATCTCACCGAATTGAAGCGTTTTTGATTAGCAGTGGAAATAACTCATGAATTTCATCAAGCTGGTTTTTGCTGTTGCAATATGTTGTTTAGGACATGATTCTGCACAATATAATTCAAATTCAGTGTAATCAAGCTACAAGTTCAAAAGATATAGCCATTGGTTCAAAAAGCGCTGATCTCACCAAGTTGAAGCGTTTTTGATTACAAGTGGAAATAACTCATGAATTTCATCAAGCTGGTTTCTGCTGTTGCGATATGTTGTTAAGGGCAAGATTTTGCACAATATATGTCAAAACTAGTGCAATCAAGCCAAATGTTCAAAAGATATAGCCTTTCGTTCAAAAAGTGCTTATCTCACCGAATTGAAGCGTTTTTGATTAGGAGTGGAAATAACTCATGAATTTCATCAAGCTGGTTTTTGCTGTTGCAATATGTTGTTTAGGACAAGATTCTGAACAATATATGTCGAATTCAGTGTAATCCCATCACATTTTATAAAGATATAGCCATTCGTTCAAAAATTGCTTATCTCACCAAGTTGAAGCATTTTTGATTAGGAGTGGAAATAACTCTTGAATTTCATCAAGCTGGTTTCTGCTGTTGCAATATGTTGTTTAGGACATGATTCTGCACAATATATTTCAAATTCAGTGTAATCCAGCTACAAGTTCAAAAGATATAGCCATTCGTTCAAAAAGTGCTTATCTCACCGAGTTGAAGCGTTTTTGATTACCAGTGGAAATAACTCATGAATTTCATCAAGCTGGTTTCTGCTGTTGCAATATGTAGTTTAAGACATGATTCTTCACAATATATGTCAAATTATGTGTAATCCCATCACAGTTTATAAGGATATAGCCATTCGTTCAAAAAAGTCCTTATCATACCGAGTTGAAGCGTTTTTGATTAGGAGTGGAAATAACTCATGAATTTCAACAAGCTGGTTTCTGCTTTTGCAATATGTTGTTTAGGACATGATTCTGCACAACATATGTCAAATTATGTGTAATCTGATCACAGTTTATAAAGATATAGCCATTCGTTCAAAAAGTGCTTATCTCACCAAGTTGAAGCGTTTTTGATTAGGAGTGGAAATAACTCGTGAATTTCATCAAGCTGGTTTCTGCTGTTGCAATATGTTGTTTAGGGCATGATTTTGCACAATATATGTCAAATTCAGTGCAATCAAGCTACAAATTCAAAAGATATAGCCATTCGTTCAAAAAGTGCTTATCTCACAGAGGTGAAGCGTTTTTGATTAGGAGTGGAAATAACTCATGAATTTCATCAAGCTGGTTTCTGCTGTTGCAATATGTTGTTTAGGACATGATTCTGCACAATATATGTTAAATTATGTGTAATCCCATCACATTTTATAAAGATATTGCCATTCGTTCAAAAAGTGCTTGTCTCACCAAGTTGAATCGTTTTTGATTAGGAGTGGAAATAACTCATGAATTTCATCAAGCTGTTTTCTGCTGTTGCAATATGTTGTTCAGGGCAAGATTCTGCACAATATAATTCAAATTCAGTGCAATCAAGCCAAAAGTTCAAAAGATATAGCCTTTCGTTCAAAAAGTGCTTATCTCACCGAATTGAAGCGTTTTTGATTAGCAGTGGAAATAACTCATGAATTTCATCAAGCTGGTTTTTGCTGTTGCAATATGTTGTTTAGGACATGATTCTGCACAATATAATTCAAATTCAGTGTAATCAAGCTACAAGTTCAAAAGATATAGCCATTCGTTCAAAAAGCGCTGATCTCACCAAGTTGAAGCGTTTTTGATTACAAGTGGAAATAACTCATGAATTTCATCAAGCTGGTTTCTGCTGTTGCAATATGTTGTTAAGGGCAAGATTTTGCACAATATATGTCAAATTCAGTGCAATCAAGCCAAATGTTCAAAAGATATAGCCTTTCCTTCAAAAAGTGCTTATCTCACCGAATTGAAGCGTTTTTGATTAGGAGTGGAAATAACTCATGAATTTCATCAAGCTGGTTTTTGCTGTTGCAATATGTTGTTTAGGACAAGATTCTGAACAATATATGTCGAATTCAGTGTAATCCCATCACATTTTATAAAGATATAGCCATTCGTTCAAAAATTGCTTATCTCACCAAGTTGAAGCATTTTTGATTAGGAGTGGAAATAACTCTTGAATTTCATCAAGCTGGTTTCTGCTGTTGCAATATGTTGTTTAGGACATGATTCTGCACAATATATTTCAAATTCAGTGTAATCCAGCTACAAGTTCAAAAGATATAGCCATTCGTTCAAAAAGTGCTTATCTCACCGAGTTCAAGCGTTTTTGATTACCAGTGGAAATAACTCATGAATTTCATCAAGCTGGTTTCTGCTGTTGCAATATGTTGTTTCAGACATGATTCTTCACAATATATGTCAAATTATGTGTAATCCCATCACAGTTTATAAGGATATAGCCATTCGTTCAAAAAAGTCCTTATCATACCGAGTTGAAGCGTTTTTGATTAGGAGTGGAAATAACTCATGAATTTCAACAAGCTGGTTTCTGCTGTTGCAATATGTTGTTTAGGACATGATTCTGCACAACATATGTCAAATTATGTGTTATCCGATCACAGTTTATAAAGATATAGCCATTCGTTCAAAAAGTGCTTATCTCACCAAGTTGAAGCGTTTTTGATTAGGAGTGGAAATAACTCATGAATTTCATCAAGCTGGTTTCTGCTGTTGCAATATGTTGTTTAGGACATGATTCTGCACAATATATGTCAAATTCAGTGTAATCCAGCCACAAGTTCAAAAGATATAGCTATTCGTTTAAAAAAAGCTTATCTCACCGAGTTGAAGCGTTTTTGATTAGGAGTGGAAATAACTCGTGAATTTCATCAAGCTAGTTTCTGCTGTTGCGATATGTTGTTTAGGACGTGATTCTGCACAATATATGTAAAATTATGTGTAATCCCATTACAGTTTATAAAGATATAGACATTCGTTAGAAAAATATATCTCACCGAGTTGAAGTGTTTTTTGATTAGGAGAGGAAATATCTCGTGAATTTCATCAAGCTGGTTTTTGCTGTTGCAATATGTTGTTTAGGACATGATTCTGCACAATATAATTCAAATTCAGTGAAATCAAGCTACAAGTTCAAAAGATATAGCCATTCGTTCAAAAAGCGCTGATCTCACCAAGTTGAAGCCTTTTTGATTTCAAGTGGAAATAACTCATGAATTTCATCAAGCTGGTTTCTGCTGTTGCAATATGTTGTTTAGGGCATGATTCTGCACAATATATGTCAAATTCAGAGCAATCAAGCTACAAGTTCAAAAGATATAGCCATTCGTTCAAAAAAGTCCTTATCTCACCGAGTCGAAGCGTTTTTGATTAGGAGTGGAAATAACTCGTGAATTTCATCAAGCTGGTTTCTGCTGTTGCAATATGTTGTTTAGGACGTGATTCCGCACAATATATGTCAAATTCAGTGTAATCCCATCACAGTTAATAAAGATATAGCCATTCGTTCAAAAATTGCTCATCTCACCAAGGTGAAGAGTGTTTGATTAGGAGTGGAAATAACTCATGAATTTCATCAAGCTGTTTTCTGCTGTTGCAATATGTTGTTCAGGGCAAGATTCTGCACAATATATGTCAAATTCAGTGCAATCAAGCCAAATGTTCAAAAGATATAGCCTTTCATTCAAAACGTGCTTATCTCACCGAATTGAAGCGTTTTTAATTAGGAGTGGAAATAACTCATGAATTTCATCAAGCTGGTTTTTGCTGTTGCAATATGTAGTTTAGGACATGATTCTGCACAATATATGTCAAATTCAGTGTAATCCCATCACAGTTTATAAAGATATAGCAATTCGTTCAAAAATTGCTTATCTCACCAAGTTGAAGTGTTTTTGATTAGGAGTGGAAATAACTCTTGAATTTCATCAAGCTGGTTTCTGCTGTTGCAATATGTTGTTAAGGACATGATTCTGCACAATATATGTCAAATTCAGTGTAATCCAGCTACAAGTTCAAAAGATATAGCCATTCGTTCAAAAAGTGCTTATCTCACCGAGTTGAAGCGTTTTTGAATACCAGTGGAAATAACTCATGAATTTCATCAAGCTGGTTTCTGCTGTTGCAATATGTTGTTTAGGACATGATTCTGCACAATATATGTCAAATTATCTGTAATCCCATCACAGTTTATAAGGATATAGCCATTCGTTCAAAAAAGTCCTTATCATACCGAGTTGAAGCGTTTTTGATTAGGAGTGGAAATAACTCATGAATCTCAACAAGCTGGTTTCTGCTGTTGCAATATGTTGTTTAGGACATGATTCTGCACAACATATGTCAAATTCAGTGTAATCCCATCACAATTAATAAAGATATAGCCATTCGTTCAAAAATTGCTTATCTCACCAAGGTGAAGAGTGTTTGATTAGGAGTGGAAATAACTCCTGAATTTCATCAAGCTGTTTTCTGCTGTTGCAATATGTTGTTCAGGGCAAGATTTTGCACAATATATGTCAAACTCAGTGTAATCCAGCTACAAGTTCAAAAGATATAGCCATTCGTTCAAAAAGTGCTTATCTCACCGAGTTCAAGCGTTTTTGATTACCAGTGGAAATAACTCATGAATTTCATCAAGCTGGTTTCTGCTGTTGCAATATGTTGTTTAGGACATGATTCTGCACAATATATGTCAAATTATATGTAATCCCATCACAGTTTATAAGGATATAGCCATTCGTTCAAAAAAGTCCTTATCATACCGAGTTGAAGCGTTTTTAATTAGGAGTGGAAATAACTCATGAATTTCAACAAGCTGGTTTCTGCTGTTGCAATATGTTGTTTAGGACATGATTCTGCACAATATATGTCAAATTCAGTGTAATCCAGCCACAAGTTCAAAAGATATAGCCATTCGTTAAAAAAGCGCTGATCTCACCAAGTTGAAGCGTTTTTGATTACAAGTGGAAATAACTCATGAATTTCATCAAGCTGGTTTCTGCTGTTGCAATATGTTGTTAAGGGCAAGATTTTGCACAATATATGTCAAATTCAGTGCAATCAAGCCAAATGTTCAAAAGATATAGCCTTTCGTTCAAAAAGTGCTTATCTCACCGAATTGAAGCGTTTTTGATTAGGAGTGGAAATAACTCATGAATTTCATCAAGCTGGTTTTTGCTGTTGCAATATGTTGTTTAGGACAAGATTCTGAACAATATATGTCGAATTCAGTGTAATCAAGCTACAAGTTCAAAAGATATAGCCATTGGTTCAAAAAGCGCTGATCTCACCAAGTTGAAGCGTTTTTGATTACAAGTGGAAATAACTCATGAATTTCATCAAGCTGGTTTCTGCTGTTGCAATATGTTGTTAAGGGCAAGATTTTGCACAATATATGTCAAAACTAGTGCAATCAAGCCAAATGTTCAAAAGATATAGCCTTTCGTTCAAAAAGTGCTTATCTCACCGAATTGAAGCGTTTTTGATTAGGAGTGGAAATAACTCATGAATTTCATCAAGCTGGTTTTTGCTGTTGCAATATGTTGTTTAGGACAAGATTCTGAACAATATATGTCGAATTCAGTGTAATCCCATCACATTTTATAAAGATATAGCCATTCGTTCAAAAATTGCTTATCTCATCAAGTTGAAGCATTTTTGATTAGGAGTGGAAATAACTCTTGAATTTCATCAAGCTGGTTTCTGCTGTTGCAATATGTTGTTTAGGACATGATTCTGCACAATATATTTCAAATTCAGTGTAATCCAGCTACAAGTTCAAAAGATATAGCCATTCGTTCAAAAAGTGCTTATCTCACCGAGTTCAAGCGTTTTTGATTACCAGTGGAAATAACTCATGAATTTCATCAAGCTGGTTTCTGCTGTTGCAATATGTTGTTTAAGACATGATTCTTCACAATATATGTCAAATTATGTGTAATCCCATCACAGTTTATAAGGATATAGCCATTCGTTCAAAAAAGTCCTTATCATACCGAGTTGAAGCGTTTTTGATTAGGAGTGGAAATAACTCATGAATTTCAACAAGCTGGTTTCTGCTGTTGCAATATGTTGTTTAGGACATGATTCTGCACAACATATGTCAAATTTTGTGTAATCCGATCACAGTTTATAAAGATATAGCCATTCGATCAAAAAGTGCTTATCTCACCAAGTTGAAGCGTTTTTGATTAGGAGTGGAAATAACTCATGAATTTCATCAAGCTGGTTTCTGCTGTTGCAATATGTTGTTTAGGACATGATTCTGCACAATATATGTCAAATTCAGTGTAATCCAGCCACAAGTTCAAAAGATATAGCCATTCGTTTAAAAAAAGCTTATCTCACCGAGTTGAAGCGTTTTTGATTAGGAGTGGAAATAACTCATGAATTTCATCAAGCTAGTTTCTGCTGTTGCGATATGTTGTTTAGGACGTGATTCTGCACAATATATGTAAAATTATGTGTAATCCCATTACAGTTTATAAAGATATAGACATTCGTTCAAAAAAGATATCTCACCGAGTTGAAGTGTTTTTTGATTAGGAGAGGAAATATCTCGTGAATTTCATCAAGCTGGTTTCTGCTGTTGCAATATGTTGTTTAGGACATGATTCTGCACAATATAATTCAAATTCAGTGTAATCAAGCTACAAGTTCAAAAGATATAGCCATTCGTTCAAAAAGCGCTGATCTCACCAAGTTGAAGCCTTTTTGATTTCAAGTGGAAATAACTCATGAATTTCATCAAGCTGGTTTCTGCTGTTGCAATATGTTGTTTAGGGCATGATTCTGCACAATATATGTCAAATTCTGAGCAATCAAGCTACAAGTTCAAAAGATATAGCCATTCGTTCAAAAAAGTCCTTATCTCACCGAGTCGAATCGTTTTTGATTAGGAGTGGAAATAACTCGTGAATTTCATCAAGCTGGTTTCTGCTGTTGCAATATGTTGTTTAGGGACGTGATTCCGCACAATATATGTCAAATTCAGTGTAATCCCATCACAGTTAATAAAGATATAGCCATTCGTTCAAAAATTGCTCATCTCACCAAGGTGAAGAGTGTTTGATTAGGAGTGGAAATAACTCATGAATTTCATCAAGCTGTTTTCTGCTGTTGCAATATGTTGTTCAGGGCAAGATTCTGCACAATATATGTCAAATTCAGTGCAATCAAGCCAAATGTTCAAAAAATATAGCCTTTCGTTCAAAACGTGCTTATCTCACCGAATTGAAGCGTTTTTGATTAGGAGTGGAAATAACTCATGAATTTCATCAAGCTGGTTTTTGCTGTTGCAATATGTAGTTTAGGACATGATTCTGCACAATATATGTCAAATTCAGTGTAATCCCATCACAGTTTATAAAGATATAGCAATTCGTTCAAAAATTGCTTATCTCACCAAGTTGAAGTGTTTTTGATTAGGAGTGGAAATAACTCTTGAATTTCATCAAGCTGGTTTCTGCTGTTGCAATATGTTGTTAAGGACATGATTCTGCACAATATATGTCAAATTCAGTGTAATCCAGCTACAAGTTCAAAAGATATAGCCATTCGTTCAAAAAGTACTTATCTCACCGAGTTGAAGCGTTTTTGAATACCAGTGGAAATAACTCATGAATTTCATCAAGCTGGTTTCTGCTGTTGCAATATGTTGTTTAGGACATGATTCTGCACAATATATGTCAAATTATCTGTAATCCCATCACAGTTTATAAGGATATAGCCATTCGTTCAAAAATTGCTCATCTCACCAAGGTGAAGAGTGTTTGATTAGGAGTGGAAATAACTCATGAATTTCATCAAGCTGTTTTCTGCTGTTGCAATATGTTGTTCAGGGCAAGATTCTGCACAATATATGTCAAATTCAGTGCAATCAAGCCAAATGTTCAAAAGATATAGCCTTTCGTTCAAAACGTGCTTATCTCACCAAATTGAAGCGTTTTTGATTAGGAGTGGAAATAACTCATGAATTTCATCAAGCTGGTTTTTGCTGTTGCAATATGTAGTTTAGGACATGATTCTGCACAATATATGTCAAATTCAGTGTAATCCCATCACAGTTTATAAAGATATAGCAATTCGTTCAAAAATTGCTTATCTCACCAAGTTGAAGTGTTTTTGATTAGGAGTGGAAATAACTCTTGAATTTCATCAAGCTGGTTTCTGCTGTTGCAATATGTTGTTAAGGACATGATTCTGCACAATATATGTCAAATTCAGTGTAATCCAGCTACAAGTTCAAAAGATATAGCCATTCGTTCAAAAAGTACTTATCTCACCGAGTTGAAGCGTTTTTGAATACCAGTGGAAATAACTCATGAATTTCATCAAGCTGGTTTCTGCTGTTGCAATATGTTGTTTAGGACATGATTCTGCACAATATATGTCAAATTATCTGTAATCCCATCACAGTTTATAAGGATATAGCCATTCGTTCAAAAAAGTCCTTATCATACCGAGTTGAAGCGTTTTTGATTAGGAGTGGAAATAACTCATGAATCTCAACAAGCTGGTTTCTGCTGTTGCAATATGTTGTTTAGGACATGATTCTGCACAACATATGTCAAATTCAGTGTAATCCCATCACAATTAATAAAGATATAGCCATTCGTTCAAAAATTGCTTATCTCACCAAGGTGAAGAGTGTTTGATTAGGAGTGGAAATAACTCATGAATTTCATCAAGCTGTTTTCTGCTGTTGCAATATGTTGTTCAGGGCAAGATTTTGCACAATATATGTCAAACTCAGTGTAATCCAGCTACAAGTTCAAAAGATATAGCCATTCGTTCAAAAAGTGCTTATCTCACCGAGTTCAAGCGTTTTTGATTACCAGTGGAAATAACTCATGAATTTAATCAAGCTGGTTTCTGCTGTTGCAATATGTGTTTTAGGACATGATTCTGCACAATATATGTCAAATTATATGTAATCCCATCACAGTTTATAAGGATATAGCCATTCGTTCAAAAAAGTCCTTATCATACCGAGTTGAAGCGTTTTTAATTAGGAGTGGAAATAACTCATGAATTTCAACAAGCTGGTTTCTGCTGTTGCAATATGTTGTTTAGGACATGATTCTGCACAATATATGTCAAATTCAGTGTAATCCAGCCACAAGTTCAAAAGATATAGCCATTCGTTAAAAAAAAGCTTATCTCACCGAGTTGAAGCGTTTTTGATTAGGAGTGGAAATAACTCGTGAATTTCATCACGCTAGTTTCTGCTGTTGCAATATGTGGTTTAGGACATGATTCTGCACAAAATATGTCAAATTATGTGTAATCCCATCACAGTTCATAAAGATATTGTCATTCGTTCAAAAAGTGCTTATCTCACCAAGTTGAAGCGTTTTTGATTAGGAGTGGAAATAACTCATGAATTTCATAGAGCTGGTTTTTGCTGTTGCAATATGTTGTTTAGGACATGATTTTGCACAACACATGTCAAATTCAGTGCAATCAAGCTACAAGTTCAAAAGATATAGCCATTCGTTCAAAAAGTGCTTATCTCACCGAGGTGAGGCGTTTTTGATTAGGAGTGGAACTAAATCATGAATTTCATCAAGATGGTTTCTGCTGTTGCAATATGTTGTTCAGGACAAGATTCTGCACAAAATATGTTAAATTATTTGTCATCCCATCACAGTTTATAAAGATATTGCCATTCGTTCAAAAAGCGCTGATCTCACCAAGTTGAAGCATTTTTGATTAGGAGTGGAACTAATTCATGAATTTCATCAAGCTGGTTTCTGCTGTTGCAATATGTTGTTTAGGACATGATTCTGCACAATATACGTCAAATTCAGTGTAATCCAGCCACAAGTTCAAAAGATATAGCCATTCGTTTAAAAAAAGCTTATCTCACCGAGTTGAAGCGTTTTTGATTAGGAGTGGAAATAACTCGTGAATTTCATCAAGCTAGTTTCTGCTGTTGCGATATGTTGTTTAGGACGTGATTCTGCACAATATATGTAAAATTATGTGTAATCCCATTACAGTTTATAAAGATATAGACATTCGTTAGAAAAATATATCTCACCGAGTTGAAGTGTTTTTTGATTAGGAGAGGAAATATCTCGTGAATTTCATCAAGCTGGTTTTTGCTGTTGCAATATGTTGTTTAGGACATGATTCTGCACAATATAATTCAAATTCAGTGAAATCAAGCTACAAGTTCAAAAGATATAGCCATTCGTTCAAAAAGCGCTGATCTCACCAAGTTGAAGCCTTTTTGATTTCAAGTGGAAATAACTCATGAATTTCATCAAGCTGGTTTCTGCTGTTGCAATATGTTGTTTAGGGCATGATTCTGCACAATATATGTCAAATTCAGAGCAATCAAGCTACAAGTTCAAAAGATATAGCCATTCGTTCAAAAAAGTCCTTATCTCACCGAGTCGAAGCGTTTTTGATTAGGAGTGGAAATAACTCGTGAATTTCATCAAGCTGGTTTCTGCTGTTGCAATATGTTGTTTAGGACGTGATTCCGCACAATATATGTCAAATTCAGTGTAATCCCATCACAGTTAATAAAGATATAGCCATTCGTTCAAAAATTGCTCATCTCACCAAGGTGAAGAGTGTTTGATTAGGAGTGGAAATAACTCATGAATTTCATCAAGCTGTTTTCTGCTGTTGCAATATGTTGTTCAGGGCAAGATTCTGCACAATATATGTCAAATTCAGTGCAATCAAGCCAAATGTTCAAAAGATATAGCCTTTCATTCAAAACGTGCTTATCTCACCGAATTGAAGCGTTTTTAATTAGGAGTGGAAATAACTCATGAATTTCATCAAGCTGGTTTTTGCTGTTGCAATATGTAGTTTAGGACATGATTCTGCACAATATATGTCAAATTCAGTGTAATCCCATCACAGTTTATAAAGATATAGCAATTCGTTCAAAAATTGCTTATCTCACCAAGTTGAAGTGTTTTTGATTAGGAGTGGAAATAACTCTTGAATTTCATCAAGCTGGTTTCTGCTGTTGCAATATGTTGTTAAGGACATGATTCTGCACAATATATGTCAAATTCAGTGTAATCCAGCTACAAGTTCAAAAGATATAGCCATTCGTTCAAAAAGTGCTTATCTCACCGAGTTGAAGCGTTTTTGAATACCAGTGGAAATAACTCATGAATTTCATCAAGCTGGTTTCTGCTGTTGCAATATGTTGTTTAGGACATGATTCTGCACAATATATGTCAAATTATCTGTAATCCCATCACAGTTTATAAGGATATAGCCATTCGTTCAAAAAAGTCCTTATCATACCGAGTTGAAGCGTTTTTGATTAGGAGTGGAAATAACTCATGAATCTCAACAAGCTGGTTTCTGCTGTTGCAATATGTTGTTTAGGACATGATTCTGCACAACATATGTCAAATTCAGTGTAATCCCATCACAATTAATAAAGATATAGCCATTCGTTCAAAAATTGCTTATCTCACCAAGGTGAAGAGTGTTTGATTAGGAGTGGAAATAACTCCTGAATTTCATCAAGCTGTTTTCTGCTGTTGCAATATGTTGTTCAGGGCAAGATTTTGCACAATATATGTCAAACTCAGTGTAATCCAGCTACAAGTTCAAAAGATATAGCCATTCGTTCAAAAAGTGCTTATCTCACCGAGTTCAAGCGTTTTTGATTACCAGTGGAAATAACTCATGAATTTCATCAAGCTGGTTTCTGCTGTTGCAATATGTTGTTTAGGACATGATTCTGCACAATATATGTCAAATTATATGTAATCCCATCACAGTTTATAAGGATATAGCCATTCGTTCAAAAAAGTCCTTATCATACCGAGTTGAAGCGTTTTTAATTAGGAGTGGAAATAACTCATGAATTTCAACAAGCTGGTTTCTGCTGTTGCAATATGTTGTTTAGGACATGATTCTGCACAATATATGTCAAATTCAGTGTA
The DNA here is from genome assembly GCF_037954325.1 of Fistularia commersonii. Taxonomy (NCBI): domain Eukaryota; kingdom Metazoa; phylum Chordata; class Actinopteri; order Syngnathiformes; family Fistulariidae; genus Fistularia; species Fistularia commersonii. The sequence goes on along the minus strand of NC_141285.1, from coordinate 6,782,836 downwards.
ATCCAGCCACAAGTTCAAAAGATATAGCCATTCGTTAAAAAAGCGCTGATCTCACCAAGTTGAAGCGTTTTTGATTACAAGTGGAAATAACTCATGAATTTCATCAAGCTGGTTTCTGCTGTTGCAATATGTTGTTAAGGGCAAGATTTTGCACAATATATGTCAAATTCAGTGCAATCAAGCCAAATGTTCAAAAGATATAGCCTTTCGTTCAAAAAGTGCTTATCTCACCGAATTGAAGCGTTTTTGATTAGGAGTGGAAATAACTCATGAATTTCATCAAGCTGGTTTTTGCTGTTGCAATATGTTGTTTAGGACAAGATTCTGAACAATATATGTCGAATTCAGTGTAATCAAGCTACAAGTTCAAAAGATATAGCCATTGGTTCAAAAAGCGCTGATCTCACCAAGTTGAAGCGTTTTTGATTACAAGTGGAAATAACTCATGAATTTCATCAAGCTGGTTTCTGCTGTTGCAATATGTTGTTAAGGGCAAGATTTTGCACAATATATGTCAAAACTAGTGCAATCAAGCCAAATGTTCAAAAGATATAGCCTTTCGTTCAAAAAGTGCTTATCTCACCGAATTGAAGCGTTTTTGATTAGGAGTGGAAATAACTCATGAATTTCATCAAGCTGGTTTTTGCTGTTGCAATATGTTGTTTAGGACAAGATTCTGAACAATATATGTCGAATTCAGTGTAATCCCATCACATTTTATAAAGATATAGCCATTCGTTCAAAAATTGCTTATCTCACCAAGTTGAAGCATTTTTGATTAGGAGTGGAAATAACTCTTGAATTTCATCAAGCTGGTTTCTGCTGTTGCAATATGTTGTTTAGGACATGATTCTGCACAATATATTTCAAATTCAGTGTAATCCAGCTACAAGTTCAAAAGATATAGCCATTCGTTCAAAAAGTGCTTATCTCACCGAGTTCAAGCGTTTTTGATTACCAGTGGAAATAACTCATGAATTTCATCAAGCTGGTTTCTGCTGTTGCAATATGTTGTTTAAGGACATGATTCTTCACAATATAATGTCAAATTATGTGTAATCCCATCACAGTTTATAAGGATATAGCCATTCGTTCATAAAAGTCCTTATCATACCGAGTTGAAGCGTTTTTGATTAGGAGTGGAAATAACTCATGAATTTCAACAAGCTGGTTTCTGCTGTTGCAATATGTTGTTTAGGACATGATTCTGCACAACATATGTCAAATTTTGTGTAATCCGATCACAGTTTATAAAGATATAGCCATTCGATCAAAAAGTGCTTATCTCACCAAGTTGAAGCGTTTTTGATTAGAGAGTGGAAATAACTCATGAATTTCATCAAGCTGGTTTCTGCTGTTGCAATATGTTGTTTAGGACATGATTCTGCACAATATATGTCAAATTCAGTGTAATCCAGCCACAAGTTCAAAAGATATAGCCATTCGTTTAAAAAAAGCTTATCTCACCGAGTTGAAGCGTTTTTGATTAGGAGTGGAAATAACTCATGAATTTCATCAAGCTAGTTTCTGCTGTTGCGATATGTTGTTTAGGACGTGATTCTGCACAATATATGTAAAATTATGTGTAATCCCATTACAGTTTATAAAGATATAGACATTCGTTCAAAAAAGATATCTCACCGAGTTGAAGTGTTTTTTGATTAGGAAGTAGGAAATATCTCGTGAAGTTCATCAAGCTGGTTTCTGCTGTTGCAATATTGTTGTTTAGGACATGATTCTGCACAATATAATTCAAATTCAGTGTAATCAAGCTACAAGTTCAAAAGATATAGCCATTCGTTCAAAAAGCGCTGATCTCACCAAGTTGAAGCCTTTTTGATTTCAAGTGGAAATAACTCATGAATTTCATCAAGCTGGTTTCTGCTGTTGCAATATGTTGTTTAGGGCATGATTCTGCACAATATATGTCAAATTCTGAGCAATCAAGCTACAAGTTCAAAAGATATAGCCATTCGTTCAAAAAAGTCCTTATCTCACCGAGTCGAATCGTTTTTGATTAGGAGTGGAAATAACTCGTGAATTTCATCAAGCTGGTTTCTGCTGTTGCAATATGTTGTTTAGGACGTGATTCCGCACAATATATGTCAAATTCAGTGTAATCCCATCACAGTTAATAAGATATAGCCATTCGTTCAAAAATTGCTCATCTCACCAAGGTGAAGAGTGTTTGATTAGGAGTGGAAATAACTCATGAAATTTCATCAAGCTGTTTTCTGCTGTTGCAATATGTTGTTCAGGGCAAGATTCTGCACAATATATGTCAAATTCAGTGCAATCAAGCCAAATGTTCAAAAAATATAGCCTTTCGTTCTAAACGTGCTTATCTCACCGAATTGAAGCGTTTTTGATTAGGAGTGGAAATAACTCATGAATTTCATCAAGCTGGTTTTTGCTGTTGCAATATGTAGTTTAGGACATGATTCTGCACAATATAATTCAGTGTAATCCCATCACAGTTTATAAAGATATAGCAATTCGTTCAAAAATTGCTTATCTCACCAAGTTGAAGTGTTTTTGATTAGGAGTGGAAATAACTCTTGAATTTCATCAAGCTGGTTTCTGCTGTTGCAATATGTTGTTAAGGACATGATTCTGCACAATATATGTCAAATTCAGTGTAATCCAGCTACAAGTTCAAAAGATATAGCCATTCGTTCAAAAAGTACTTATCTCACCGAGTTGAAGCGTTTTTGAATACCAGTGGAAATAACTCATGAATTTCATCAAGCTGGTTTCTGCTGTTGCAATATGTTGTTTAGGACATGATTCTGCACAATATATGTCAAATTATCTGTAATCCCATCACAGTTTATAAGGATATAGCCATTCGTTCAAAAATTGCTCATCTCACCAAGGTGAAGAGTGTTTGATTAGGAGTGGAAATAACTCATGAATTTCATCAAGCTGTTTTCTGCTGTTGCAATATGTTGTTCAGGGCAAGATTCTGCACAATATATGTCAAATTCAGTGCAATCAAGCCAAATGTTCAAAAGATATAGCCTTTCGTTCAAAACGTGCTTATCTCACCAAATTGAAGCGTTTTTGATTAGGAGTGGAAATAACTCATGAATTTCATCAAGCTGGTTTTTGCTGTTGCAATATGTAGTTTAGGACATGATTCTGCACAATATATGTCAAATTCAGTGTAATCCCATCACAGTTTATAAAGATATAGCAATTCGTTCAAAAATTGCTTATCTCACCAAGTTGAAGTGTTTTTGATTAGGAGTGGAAATAACTCTTGAATTTCATCAAGCTGGTTTCTGCTGTTGCAATATGTTGTTAAGGACATGATTCTGCACAATATATGTCAAATTCAGTGTAATCCAGCTACAAGTTCAAAAGATATAGCCATTCGTTCAAAAAGTACTTATCTCACCGAGTTGAAGCGTTTTTGAATACCAGTGGAAATAACTCATGAATTTCATCAAGCTGGTTTCTGCTGTTGCAATATGTTGTTTAGGACATGATTCTGCACAATATATGTCAAATTATCTGTAATCCCATCACAGTTTATAAGGATATAGCCATTCGTTCAAAAAAGTCCTTATCATACCGAGTTGAAGCGTTTTTGATTAGGAGTGGAAATAACTCATGAATCTCAACAAGCTGGTTTCTGCTGTTGCAATATGTTGTTTAGGACATGATTCTGCACAACATATGTCAAATTCAGTGTAATCCCATCACAATTAATAAAGATATAGCCATTCGTTCAAAAATTGCTTATCTCACCAAGGTGAAGAGTGTTTGATTAGGAGTGGAAATAACTCATGAATTTCATCAAGCTGTTTTCTGCTGTTGCAATATGTTGTTCAGGGCAAGATTTTGCACAATATATGTCAAACTCAGTGTAATCCAGCTACAAGTTCAAAAGATATAGCCATTCGTTCAAAAAGTGCTTATCTCACCGAGTTCAAGCGTTTTTGATTACCAGTGGAAATAACTCATGAATTTAATCAAGCTGGTTTCTGCTGTTGCAATATGTGTTTTAGGACATGATTCTGCACAATATATGTCAAATTATATGTAATCCCATCACAGTTTATAAGGATATAGCCATTCGTTCAAAAAAGTCCTTATCATACCGAGTTGAAGCGTTTTTAATTAGGAGTGGAAATAACTCATGAATTTCAACAAGCTGGTTTCTGCTGTTGCAATATGTTGTTTAGGACATGATTCTGCACAATATATGTCAAATTCAGTGTAATCCAGCCACAAGTTCAAAAGATATAGCCATTCGTTAAAAAAAAGCTTATCTCACCGAGTTGAAGCGTTTTTGATTAGGAGTGGAAATAACTCGTGAATTTCATCACGCTAGTTTCTGCTGTTGCAATATGTGGTTTAGGACATGATTCTGCACAAAATATGTCAAATTATGTGTAATCCCATCACAGTTCATAAAGATATTGTCATTCGTTCAAAAAGTGCTTATCTCACCAAGTTGAAGCGTTTTTGATTAGGAGTGGAAATAACTCATGAATTTCATAGAGCTGGTTTTTGCTGTTGCAATATGTTGTTTAGGACATGATTTTGCACAACACATGTCAAATTCAGTGCAATCAAGCTACAAGTTCAAAAGATATAGCCATTCGTTCAAAAAGTGCTTATCTCACCGAGGTGAGGCGTTTTTGATTAGGAGTGGAACTAAATCATGAATTTCATCAAGATGGTTTCTGCTGTTGCAATATGTTGTTCAGGACAAGATTCTGCACAAAATATGTTAAATTATTTGTCATCCCATCACAGTTTATAAAGATATTGCCATTCGTTCAAAAAGCGCTGATCTCACCAAGTTGAAGCATTTTTGATTAGGAGTGGAACTAATTCATGAATTTCATCAAGCTGGTTTCTGCTGTTGCAATATGTTGTTTAGGACATGATTCTGCACAATATACGTCAAATTCAGTGTAATCCAGCCACAAGTTCAAAAGATATAGCCATTCGTTCAAATAAAGCTTATCTCACCGAGTTGAAGCGTTTTTGATTAGGAGTGGAAATAACTCGTGAATTTCATCAAGCTAGTTTCTGCTGTTGCAATATGTTGTTTAGGACATGATTCTGCACAATATATGTCAAATTCAGTGTAATACCATCACAGTTTATAAAGATATAGCCATTCGTTCAAAAAAGTCCTTATCTCACCGAGTTGAAGCGTTTTTGATTAGGAGTGGAAATAACTCGTGAATTTCATCAAGCTGGTTTCTGCTGTTGCAATATGTTGTTTAGGACGTGATTCTGCACAATATATGTCAAATTATGTGTAATCCAATCACAGTTTATAAAGATATAGACATTCGTTCAAAAAAGTCCTTATCTCACCGAGTTGAAGCGTTTTTTGATTAGGAGAGGAAATATCTCATGAATTTCATCAAGCTGGTTTCTGCTGTTGCAATATGTTGTTTAGGACATGATTCTGCACAATATAATTCAAATTCAGTGTAATCAAGCTAAAAGCTCAAAAGATATAGCCATTCGTTCAAAAAGCGCTGATCTCACCAAGTTGAAGCGTTTTTGATTACAAGTGGAAATAACTCATGAATTTCATCAAGCTGGTTTCTGCTGTTGCAATATGTTGTTAAGGGCAAGATTTTGCACAATATATGTCAAAACTAGTGCAATCAAGCCAAATGTTCAAAAGATATAGCCTTTCGTTCAAAAAGTGCTTATCTCACCGAATTGAAGCGTTTTTGATTAGGAGTGGAAATAACTCATGAATTTCATCAAGCTGGTTTTTGCTGTTGCAATATGTTGTTTAGGACAAGATTCTGAACAATATATGTCGAATTCAGTGTAATCCCATCACATTTTATAAAGATATAGCCATTCGTTCAAAAATTGCTTATCTCACCAAGTTGAAGCATTTTTGATTAGGAGTGGAAATAACTCTTGAATTTCATCAAGCTGGTTTCTGCTGTTGCAATATGTTGTTTAGGACATGATTCTGCACAATATATTTCAAATTCAGTGTAATCCAGCTACAAGTTCAAAAGATATAGCCATTCGTTCAAAAAGTGCTTATCTCACCGAGTTCAAGCGTTTTTGATTACCAGTGGAAATAACTCATGAATTTCATCAAGCTGGTTTCTGCTGTTGCAATATGTTGTTTAAGACATGATTCTTCACAATATATGTCAAATTATGTGTAATCCCATCACAGTTTATAAGGATATAGCCATTCGTTCAAAAAAGTCCTTATCATACCGAGTTGAAGCGTTTTTGATTAGGAGTGGAAATAACTCATGAATTTCAACAAGCTGGTTTCTGCTGTTGCAATATGTTGTTTAGGACATGATTCTGCACAACATATGTCAAATTTTGTGTAATCCGATCACAGTTTATAAAGATATAGCCATTCGATCAAAAAGTGCTTATCTCACCAAGTTGAAGCGTTTTTGATTAGGAGTGGAAATAACTCATGAATTTCATCAAGCTGGTTTCTGCTGTTGCAATATGTTGTTTAGGACATGATTCTGCACAATATATGTCAAATTCAGTGTAATCCAGCCACAAGTTCAAAAGATATAGCCATTCGTTTAAAAAAAGCTTATCTCACCGAGTTGAAGCGTTTTTGATTAGGAGTGGAAATAACTCATGAATTTCATCAAGCTAGTTTCTGCTGTTGCGATATGTTGTTTAGGACGTGATTCTGCACAATATATGTAAAATTATGTGTAATCCCATTACAGTTTATAAAGATATAGACATTCGTTCAAAAAAGATATCTCACCGAGTTGAAGTGTTTTTTGATTAGGAGAGGAAATATCTCGTGAATTTCATCAAGCTGGTTTCTGCTGTTGCAATATGTTGTTTAGGACATGATTCTGCACAATATAATTCAAATTCAGTGTAATCAAGCTACAAGTTCAAAAGATATAGCCATTCGTTCAAAAAGTGCTGATCTCACCAAGTTGAAGCCTTTTTGATTTCAAGTGGAAATAACTCATGAATTTCATCAAGCTGGTTTCTGCTGTTGCAATATGTTGTTTAGGGCATGATTCTGCACAATATATGTCAAATTCTGAGCAATCAAGCTACAAGTTCAAAAGATATAGCCATTCGTTCAAAAAAGTCCTTATCTCACCGAGTCGAATCGTTTTTGATTAGGAGTGGAAATAACTCGTGAATTTCATCAAGCTGGTTTCTGCTGTTGCAATATGTTGTTTAGGACGTGATTCCGCACAATATATGTCAAATTCAGTGTAATCCCATCACAGTTAATAAAGATATAGCCATTCGTTCAAAAATTGCTCATCTCACCAAGGTGAAGAGTGTTTGATTAGGAGTGGAAATAACTCATGAATTTCATCAAGCTGTTTTCTGCTGTTGCAATATGTTGTTCAGGGCAAGATTCTGCACAATATATGTCAAATTCAGTGCAATCAAGCCAAATGTTCAAAAAATATAGCCTTTCGTTCAAAACGTGCTTATCTCACCGAATTGAAGCGTTTTTGATTAGGAGTGGAAATAACTCATGAATTTCATCAAGCTGGTTTTTGCTGTTGCAATATGTAGTTTAGGACATGATTCTGCACAATATATGTCAAATTCAGTGTAATCCCATCACAGTTTATAAAGATATAGCAATTCGTTCAAAAATTGCTTATCTCACCAAGTTGAAGTGTTTTTGATTAGGAGTGGAAATAACTCTTGAATTTCATCAAGCTGGTTTCTGCTGTTGCAATATGTTGTTAAGGACATGATTCTGCACAATATATGTCAAATTCAGTGTAATCCAGCTACAAGTTCAAAAGATATAGCCATTCGTTCAAAAAGTACTTATCTCACCGAGTTGAAGCGTTTTTGAATACCAGTGGAAATAACTCATGAATTTCATCAAGCTGGTTTCTGCTGTTGCAATATGTTGTTTAGGACATGATTCTGCACAATATATGTCAAATTATCTGTAATCCCATCACAGTTTATAAGGATATAGCCATTCGTTCAAAAATTGCTCATCTCACCAAGGTGAAGAGTGTTTGATTAGGAGTGGAAATAACTCATGAATTTCATCAAGCTGTTTTCTGCTGTTGCAATATGTTGTTCAGGGCAAGATTCTGCACAATATATGTCAAATTCAGTGCAATCAAGCCAAATGTTCAAAAGATATAGCCTTTCGTTCAAAACGTGCTTATCTCACCGAATTGAAGCGTTTTTGATTAGGAGTGGAAATAACTCATGAATTTCATCAAGCTGGTTTTTGCTGTTGCAATATGTAGTTTAGGACATGATTCTGCACAATATATGTCAAATTCAGTGTAATCCCATCACAGTTTATAAAGATATAGCAATTCGTTCAAAAATTGCTTATCTCACCAAGTTGAAGTGTTTTTGATTAGGAGTGGAAATAACTCTTGAATTTCATCAAGCTGGTTTCTGCTGTTGCAATATGTTGTTAAGGACATGATTCTGCACAATATATGTCAAATTCAGTGTAATCCAGCTACAAGTTCAAAAGATATAGCCATTCGTTCAAAAAGTACTTATCTCACCGAGTTGAAGCGTTTTTGAATACCAGTGGAAATAACTCATGAATTTCATCAAGCTGGTTTCTGCTGTTGCAATATGTTGTTTAGGACATGATTCTGCACAATATATGTCAAATTATCTGTAATCCCATCACAGTTTATAAGGATATAGCCATTCGTTCAAAAAAGTCCTTATCATACCGAGTTGAAGCGTTTTTGATTAGGAGTGGAAATAACTCATGAATCTCAACAAGCTGGTTTCTGCTGTTGCAATATGTTGTTTAGGACATGATTCTGCACAACATATGTCAAATTCAGTGTAATCCCATCACAATTAATAAAGATATAGCCATTCGTTCAAAAATTGCTTATCTCACCAAGGTGAAGAGTGTTTGATTAGGAGTGGAAATAACTCATGAATTTCATCAAGCTGTTTTCTGCTGTTGCAATATGTTGTTCAGGGCAAGATTTTGCACAATATATGTCAAACTCAGTGTAATCCAGCTACAAGTTCAAAAGATATAGCCATTCGTTCAAAAAGTGCTTATCTCACCGAGTTCAAGCGTTTTTGATTACCAGTGGAAATAACTCATGAATTTAATCAAGCTGGTTTCTGCTGTTGCAATATGTGTTTTAGGACATGATTCTGCACAATATATGTCAAATTATATGTAATCCCATCACAGTTTATAAGGATATAGCCATTCGTTCAAAAAAGTCCTTATCATACCGAGTTGAAGCGTTTTTAATTAGGAGTGGAAATAACTCATGAATTTCAACAAGCTGGTTTCTGCTGTTGCAATATGTTGTTTAGGACATGATTCTGCACAATATATGTCAAATTCAGTGTAATCCAGCCACAAGTTCAAAAGATATAGCCATTCGTTAAAAAAAAGCTTATCTCACCGAGTTGAAGCGTTTTTGATTAGGAGTGGAAATAACTCGTGAATTTCATCACGCTAGTTTCTGCTGTTGCAATATGTGGTTTAGGACATGATTCTGCACAAAATATGTCAAATTATGTGTAATCCCATCACAGTTCATAAAGATATTGTCATTCGTTCAAAAAGTGCTTATCTCACCAAGTTGAAGCGTTTTTGATTAGGAGTGGAAATAACTCATGAATTTCATAGAGCTGGTTTTTGCTGTTGCAATATGTTGTTTAGGACATGATTTTGCACAACACATGTCAAATTCAGTGCAATCAAGCTACAAGTTCAAAAGATATAGCCATTCGTTCAAAAAGTGCTTATCTCACCGAGGTGAGGCGTTTTTGATTAGGAGTGGAACTAAATCATGAATTTCATCAAGATGGTTTCTGCTGTTGCAATATGTTGTTCAGGACAAGATTCTGCACAAAATATGTTAAATTATTTGTCATCCCATCACAGTTTATAAAGATATTGCCATTCGTTCAAAAAGCGCTGATCTCACCAAGTTGAAGCATTTTTGATTAGGAGTGGAACTAATTCATGAATTTCATCAAGCTGGTTTCTGCTGTTGCAATATGTTGTTTAGGACATGATTCTGCACAATATACGTCAAATTCAGTGTAATCCAGCCACAAGTTCAAAAGATATAGCCATTCGTTCAAATAAAGCTTATCTCACCGAGTTGAAGCGTTTTTGATTAGGAGTGGAAATAACTCGTGAATTTCATCAAGCTAGTTTCTGCTGTTGCAATATGTTGTTTAGGACATGATTCTGCACAATATATGTCAAATTCAGTGTAATACCATCACAGTTTATAAAGATATAGCCATTCGTTCAAAAAAGTCCTTATCTCACCGAGTTGAAGCGTTTTTGATTAGGAGTGGAAATAACTCGTGAATTTCATCAAGCTGGTTTCTGCTGTTGCAATATGTTGTTTAGGACGTGATTCTGCACAATATATGTCAAATTATGTGTAATCCAATCACAGTTTATAAAGATATAGACATTCGTTCAAAAAAGTCCTTATCTCACCGAGTTGAAGCGTTTTTTGATTAGGAGAGGAAATATCTCATGAATTTCATCAAGCTGGTTTCTGCTGTTGCAATATGTTGTTTAGGACATGATTCTGCACAATATAATTCAAATTCAGTGTAATCAAGCTAAAAGCTCAAAAGATATAGCCATTCGTTCAAAAAGCGCTGATCTCACCAAGTTGAAGCGTTTTTGATTACAAGTAGAAATAACTCATGAATTTCATCAAGCTGTATTCTGCTGTTGCAAAATGTTGTTCAGGGCAAGATTTTGCACAATGTATGTCAAACTCAGTGTAATCCAGCTACAAGTTCAAAAGATATAGCCATTCGTTCGAAAAGTGCTTATCTCACCGAGTTCAAGCGTTTTTGATTACCAGTGGAAATAACTCATGAATTTCATCAAGCTTGTTTCTGCTGTTGCAATATGTTGTTTAGGACATGATTCTGCACAATATATGTCAAATTATGTGTAATCCCATCACAGTTTATAAGGATATAGCCATTCGTTCAAAAAAGTCCTTATCATACCGAGTTTAAGCGTTTTTAATTAGGAGTGGAAATAACTCATGAATTTCAACAAGCTGGTTTCTGCTGTTGCAATATGTTGTTTAGGACATGATTCTGCACAACATATGTCAAATTATGTGTAATCCCATAACAGTTTATAAAGATATAGCCATTCGTTCAAAAAGTGCTTATCTCACCGAGGTGAGGCGTTTTTGATTAGGAGTGGAAATAACTCATGAATTTCATCAAGCTGGTTTCTGCTGTAGCAATATGTTGTTTAGGACATGATTCTGCACAATATATGTTAAATTATGTGTCATCCCATCACAGTTTATAAAGATATTGCAAATCGTTCAAAAAGTGCTTGTCTCACCAAGTTGAAGCGTTTTTGATTAGGAGTGGAAATAACTCATGAATTTCATGAAGCTGGTTTCTGCTGTTGCAATATGTTGTTTAGGACATGATTTTGCACAATATATGTCAAATTCAGTGTAATCCAGCCACAAGTTCAAAAGATATAGCCATTCGTTCAAAAATAGCTTATCTCACCGAGTTGAAGCGTTTTTTGATTAAGAGTGGAAATATCTCGTGAATTTCATCAAGCTGGTTTCTGCTGTTGCAATATGTTGTTTAGGACATGATTCTGCACAATATAATTCAAATTCAGTGTAATCAAGCTACAAGTTCAAAAGATATAGCCATTCGTTCAAAAAGCGCTGATCTCACCAAGTTGAAGCGTTTTTGATTACAAGTGGAAATAACTCATGAATTTCATCAAGCTGGTTTCTGCTGTTGCAATATGTTGTTTAGGACATGATTCTGCACAACATATGTCAAATTATGTGTAATCCCATCACAGTTAATAAAGATATAGCCATTCGTTCAAAAATTGCTTATCTCACCAAGGTGAAGAGTGTTTGATTAGGAGTGGAAATAACTCATGAATTTCATCAAGCTGTTTTCTGCTGTTGCAATATGTTGTTCAGGGCAATATTTTGCACGATACATGTCAAACTCAGTGTAATCCAGCCACAAGTTCAAAAGATAAAGCCATTCGTTCTAAAAGTGCTTATCTCACCGAGTTGAAGCGTTTTTGATTACCAGTTGAAATAACTCATGAATTTCATCAAGCTGGTTTCTGCTGTTGCAATATGTTGTTTAGGACATGATTCTGCAAAATATATGTCAAATTATGTGTAATCCCATCACAGTTTATAAGGATATAGCCATTCGTTCAAAAAGTGCTTATCTCACCAAGTTGAAGCGTTTTTGATTAGGAGTGGAAATAACTCATGAATTTCATCAAGCTGGTTTCTGCTGTTGCAATATGTTGTTTAGGACATGATTCTGCACAATATATGTCAAATTCAGTGTAATCCAGCCACAAGTTCAAAAGATATAGCCATTCGTTCAAAAAAAGCTTATCTCATCGAGTTGAAGCGTTTTTGATTAGGAGTGGAAATAACTCATGAATTTCATCAAGCTAGTTTCTGCTGTTGCAATATGTTGTTTAGGACATGATTCTGCACAAAATATGTCAAATTATGTGTAATCCCATCACAGTTTATAAAGATATTGTCATTCGTTCAAAAAGTGCTTATCTCACCAAGTTGAAGCGTTTTTGATTAGGAGTGGAAATAACTCATGAATTTCATCAAGCTGGTTTTTGCTGTTGCAATATGTTGTTTAGGGAATGATTTTGCACAATATATGTCAAATTCAGTGCAATCAAGATACAAGTTCAAAAGATATAGCCATTCGTTCCAAAAGTGCTTATCTCACCTAGGTGAGGCGTTTTTGATTAGGAGTGGAATTAACTCATGAATTTCATCAAGCTGGTTTCTGCTGTTGCAATATGTTGTTTAGGACATGATTCTGCACAATATAATTCAAATTCAGTGTAATCAAGCTACAAGTTCAAAAGATATAGCCATTCGTTCAAAAAGCGCTGATCTCACCAAGTTGAAGCGTTTTTGATTACAAGTGGAAATAACTCATGAATTTCATCAAGCTGGTTTCTGCTGTTGCAAGATGTTGTTTAGGACATGATTCTGCACAACATATGTCAAATTATGTGTAATCCCATCACAGTTAATAAAGATATAGCCATTCGTTCAAACATTGCTTATCTCACCAAGGTGAAGAGTGTTTGATTAGGAGTGGAAATAACTCATGAATTTCATCAAGCTGTTTTCTGCTGTTGCAATATGTTGTTCAGGGCAATATTTTGCACAATACATGTCAAACTCAGTGTAATCCAGCCACAAGTTCAAAAGATAAAGCCATTCGTTCAAAAAGTGCTTATCTCACCGAGTTGAAGCGTTTTTGATTACCAGTGGAAATAACTCATGAATTTCATCAAGCTGGTTTCTGCTGTTGCAATATGTTGTTTAGGACATGATTCTGCAAAATATATGTCAAATTATGTGTAATCCCATCACAGTTTATAAGGATATAGCCATTCGTTCAAAAAAGTCCTTATCATACCGAGTTGAAGCGTTTTTGATTAGGAGTGGAAATAACTCATGAATTTCAAGAAGCTGGTTTCTGCTGTTGCAATATGTTGTTTAGGACATGATTCTGCACAACATATATCAAATTATGTGTAATCCCATCACAGTTTATAAAGATATAGCCATTCGTTCAAAAAGTGCTTATCTCACCAAGTTGAAGCGTTTTTGATTAGGAGTGGAAATAACTCATGAATTTCATCAAGCTGGTTTCTGCTGTTGCAATATGTTGTTTAGGACATGATTCTGCACAATATATGTCAAATTCAGTGTAATCCAGCCACAAGTTCAAAAGATATAGCCATTCGTTCAAAAAAAGCTTTTCTCACCGAGTTGAAGCGTTTTTGATTAGGAGTGGAAATAACTCATGAATTTCATCAAGCTAGTTTCTGCTGTTGCAATATGTTGTTTAGGACATGATTCTGCACAAAATATGTCAAATTATGTGTAATCCCATCACAGTTTATAAAGATATTGTCATTCGTTCAAAAAGTACTTGTCTCACCAAGTTGAAGCGTTTTTGATTAGGAATGGAAATAACTCATGAATTTCATCTTGCAGGTTTCTGCTGTTGCAATATGTTGTTTAGGACATGATTCTGCACAATATATGTCAAATTCAGTGTAATCCAGCAACAAGTTAAAAAGATATAGCCATTCGTTCAAAAAGCGCTGATCTCACCAAGTTGAAGCGTTTTTGATTACAATTTGAAATAACTCATGAATTTCATCAAGCTGGTTTTTGCTGTTGCAATATGTTGTTTAGGACAAGATTCTGCACAATATATGTCGAATTCAGTGTAATCCCATCACATTTTATAAAGATATAGCCATTCGTTCAAAAATTGCTTATCTCACCAAGTTGAAGCGTTTTTGATTAGGAGTGGAAATAACTCTTGAATTTCATCAAGCTGTTTTCTGCTGTTGCAATATGTTGTTCAGGGCAAGATTCTGCACAATATATGTCAAATTCAGTGCAATCAAGCCAAAAGTTCAAAAGATATAGCCTTTCGTTCAAAAAGTGCTTATCTCACCGAATTGAAGCGTTTTTGATTAGCAGTGGAAATAACACATGAATTTCATCAAGCTGGTTTTTGCTGTTGCAATATGTTGTTTAGGACATGATTCTGCACCATATATGTCAAATTCAGTGTAATCCCATCACAGTTTATAAAGATATAGCCATTCGTTCAAAAAATGCTTATCTCACCAAGTTGAAGCGTTTTTGATTAGGAGTGGAAATAACTCTTGAATTTCATCAAGCTGGTTTCTGCTGTTGCAATATGTTGTTTAGGACATGATTTTGCACAATATATGTCAAATTCAGTGTAATCCAGCTACAAGTTCAAAAGATATAGACATTCGTTCAAAAAGTGCTTATCTCACCGAGTTGAAGCGTTTTTGATTACCAGTGGAAATAACTCATGAATTTCATCAAGCTGGTTTCTGCTGTTGCAATATGTTGTTTAGGACATGATTCTGCACAATATATGTCAAATTCAGTGTAATCCAGCCACAAGTTCAAAAGATATAGCCATTCGTTCAAAAAAAGCTTATCTCACCGAGTTGAAGCGTTTTTGATTAGGAGTGGAAATAACTCATGAATTTCATCAAGCTAGTTTCTGCTGTTGCAATATGTTGTTTAGGACATGATTCTGCACAAAATATATCAAATTATGTGTAATCCCATCACAGTTTATAAAGATATTGTCATTTGTTCAAAAAGTGCTTATCTCACCAAGTTGAAGCGTTTTTGTTTTGGAGTGGAAATAACTCATGAATTTCATCAAGCTGGTTTTTGCTGTTGCAATATGTTGTTTAGGGCATGATTTTGCACAATATATGTCAAATTCAGTGCAATCAAGCTACAAGTTCAAAAGATATAGCCATTCGTTCAAAAAGTGCTTATCTCACCCAGGTGAGGCGTTTTTGATTAGGAGTGGAATTAACTCATGAATTTCATCAAGCTGGTTTCTGCTGTTGCAATATGTTGTTTAGGACATGATTCTGCACATCATATGTTAAATTATGTGTCATCCCATCACAGTTTATAAAGATATTGCCATTCGTTCAAAAAGTGCTTGTCTCACCAAGTTGAAGCGTTTTTGATTAGGAGTGGAAATAACTCATGAATTTCATCAAGCTGGTTTCTGCTATTGCAATATGTTGTTTAGGACATGATTCTGCACAATATATATCAAATTCAGTGTAATCCAGCCACAAGTTCAAAAGATATAGCCATTCGTTCAAAAAGTGCTTATCTCACCGAGTTGAAGCGTTTTTGATTAGGAGTGGAAATAACTCGTGAATTTCATCAAGCTAGTTTCTGCTGTTGCAATATGATGTTTAGGACATGATTCTGAACAATATATTACAAATTCAGTGTAATCCCATCACAGTTTATAAAGATATAGACATTCGTTCAAAAAGGTCCTTATCTCACCGAGTTGAAGCGTTTTTTGATTAGGAGAGGAAATATCTCGTGAATTTCATCAAGCTGGTTTCTGCTGTTGCAATATGTTGTTTAGGACATGATTCTGCAAAATATGATTCAAATTCAGTGTAATCAAGCAACAAGTTCAAAAGATATAGCCATTCGTTCAAAAAGCGCTGATCTCACCAAGTTGAAGCGTTTTTGATTACAAGTAGAAATAACTCATGAATTTCATCAAGCTGGTTTCTGCTGTTGCAATATGTTGTTTAGGGCATGATTCTGTACAATATATGTCAAATTCAGTGCAATCAAGCTACAAGTTCAAAACATATAGCCATTTGTTCAAAAAGTGCTTATCTCACCGAGTTGAAGCGTTTTTGATTAGGATTGGAAATAACTCATGAATTTCATCAAGCTGGTTTCTGCTGTTGCAATATGTTGTTTAGGACATGATTCCGCACAATATATGTCGAATTCAGTGTAATCCCATCACATTTTATGAAGATATAGCCATTCGTTCAAAAATTGCTTATCTCACCAGGTTGAAGCGTTTTTGATTAGGAGTGGAAATAACTCTTGAATTTCATCAAACTGGTTTCTGCTGTTGCAATATGTTGTTTAGGACATGATTCTGCACAATATATGTCAAATTCAGTGTAATCCAACTACAAGTTCAAAAGATATATCCATTCGTTCAAAAAGTGCTTATCCCACCGAGTTGAAGCGTTTTTGATTACCAGTGGAAATAAATCATGAATTTTATCAAGCTGGTTTCTGCTGTTGCAATATGTTCTTTAGGACATGATTCTGCACAATATATGTCAAATTATGTGTAATCCCATCACAGTTTATAAGGATATAGCCATTCGTTCAAAAAGTGCTTATCTCACCAAGTTGAAGCGTTTTTGATTAGGGGTGGAAATAACTCATGAATTTCATCAAGCTGGTTTCTGCTGTTGCAATATGTTGTTTAGGACATGATTCTGCACAATATATGTCAAATTATGTGTAATCCAGCCACAAGTTCAAAAGATATAGCCATTCGTTCAAAACCTTATCTCACCGAATTGAAGCGTTTTTGATTAGGAGTGGAAATAACTCGTGAATTTCATCAAGCTAGTTTCTGCTGTTGCGATATGTTGTTTAGGACATGATTCTGCCCAAACATGTCAAATTACGTGTAATCCCATCACAGTTTATAAAGATATTGTCATTCGTTCAAAAAGTGCTTATCTCACGAAGTTGAAGCATTTTTGATTAGGAGTGGAAATAACTCATGAATTTCATCAAGCTGGTTTTTGCTGTTGCAATATGTTGTATAGGGCATAATTTTGCACAATATATGTCAAATTCAGTGCAATCAAGCTACAAGTTCAAAAGATATAGCCATTCGTTCAAAAAGTGCTTATCTCACCGAGGTGAGGCGATTTTGATTAGGAGTGGAATTAACTCATGAATTTCATCAAGCTGGTTTCTGCTGTTGCAATATGTTGTTTAGGACATGATTCTGCACAATATATGTTAAATTATGTGTCATCCCATCACAGTTTATAAAGATATAGCCATTCGTTCAAAAAAGTCCTTATCATACCGAGTTGAAGCGTTTTTGATTAGTAGTGGAAATAACTCGTGAATTTCATCAAGCTGTTTTCTGCTGTTGCAATATGTTGTTCAGGGCAAGATTCTGCACAATATATATCAAATTCAGTGCAATCAAGCCAAAAGTTCAAAAGATATAGCCTTTCGTTCAAAAAGTGCTTATCTCACCGAATTGAAGTGTTTTTTGATTAGGAGTGGAAATAACTCATGAATTTCATCAAGCTGGTTTTTGCTGTTGCAATATGTTGTTTAGGACATGATTCTGCACAATATATGTCGAATTCAGTGTAATCCCATCACAGTTTATAAAGATATAGCCATTCGTTCAAAAAAGTCCTTATCTCACCGAGTTGAAGCGTTTTTGATTAGGAGTGGAAATAACTCGTGAATTTCATCAAGCTGGTTTCTGCTGTTGCAATATGTTGTTTAGGACGTGATTCTGCACAATATATGTCAAATTATGTGTAATCCAATCACAGTTTATAAAGATATAGACATTCGTTCAAAAAAGTCCTTATCTCACCGAGTTGAAGCGTTTTTTGATTAGGAGAGGAAATATCTCGTGAATTTCATCAAGCTGGTTTCTGCTGTTGCAATATGTTGTTTAGGACATGATTCTGCACAATATAATTCAAATTCAGTGTAATCAAGCTACAAGTTCAAAAGATATAGCCATTCGTTCAAAAAGCGCTGATCTCACCAAGTTGAAGCGTTTTTGATTACAAGTGGAAATAACTCATGAATTTCATCAAGCTGTTTTCTGCTGTTGCAATATGTTGTTCAGGGCAAGATTTTGCACAATATATGTCAAACTCAGTGTAATCCAGCTACAAGTTCAAAAGATATAGCCATTTGTTTAAAAAGTGCTTATCTCACCGAGTTCAAGCGTTTTTGATTACCAGTGGAAATAACTCATGAATTTCAACAAGCTGGTTTCTGCTGTTGCAATATGTTGTTTAGGACATGATTCTGCACAACATATGTCAAATTATGTGTAATCCCATCACAGTTTATAAAGATATAGTCATTCATTCAAAAAGTGCTTATCTCACCACGTTGAAGCGTTTTTGATTAGGAGTGGAGATAACTCATGAATTTCATCAAGCTGGTTTCTGCTGTTGCAATATGTTGTTTAGGACATGATTCTGCACAATATATGTCAAATTCAGTGTAATCCAGCCACAAGTTCAAAAGATATAGCCATTCGTTCAAAAAAAGCTTATCTCACCGAGTTGAAGCGTTTTTGATTAGGAGTGGAAATAACTCGTGAATTTCATCAAGCTAGTTTCTGCTGTTGCAATATGTTGTTTAGGACATGATTCTGCACAAAATATGTCAAATTATGTGTAATCCCATCACAGTTTATAAAGATATTGTCATTCGTTCAAAAAGTGCTTATCTCACCAAGTTGAAGCGTTTTTGATTAGGAGTGGAAATAACTCATGAATTTCATTAAGCTGGTTTTTGCTGTTGCAATATGTTGTTTAGGGCATGATTTTGCACAATATATGTCAAATTCAGTGCAATCAAGCTACAAGTTCAAAAGATATAGCCATTCGTTCAAAAAGTGCTTATATCACCGAGGTGAGGCGTTTTTGATTAGGAGTGGAATTAACTCATGAATTTCATCAAGCTGGTTTCTGCTGTTGCAATATGTTGTTTAGGACATGATTCTGCACAATATATGTTAAATTATGTGTCATCCCATCACAGTTTATAAAGATATTGCCATTCGTTCAAAAAGTGCTTATCTCACCGAGTTCAAGCGTTTTTGATTACCAGTGGAAATAACTCATTAATTTCATCAAGCTGGTTTCTGCTTTTGCAATATGTTGTTTAGGACATGATTCTCCACAATATATGTCAAATTATGTGTAATCCCATCACAGTTTATGAAGATATAGCCATTCGTTCAAAAATTGCTTATCTCACCAGGTTGAAGCGTTTTTGATTAGGAGTGGAAATAACTCTTGAATTTCATCAAACTGGTTTCTGCTGTTGCAATATGTTGTTTAGGACATGATTCTGCACAATATATGTCAAATTCAGTGTAATCCAGCTACAAGTTCAAAAGATATATCCATTCGTTCAAAAAGTGCTTATCTCACCGAGTTGAAGCGTTTTTGATTACCAGTGGAAATAAATCATGAATTTCATCAAACTGGTTTCTGCTGTTGCAATATGTTCTTTAGGACATGATTCTGCACAATATATGTCAAATTATGTGTAATCCCATCACAGTTTATAAGGATATAGCCATTCGTTCAAAAAAGTCCTTATCATACCGAGTTGAAGCGTTTTTGATTAGGGGTGGAAATAACTCATGAATTTCATCAAGCTGGTTTCTGCTGTTGCAATATGTTGTTTAGGACATGATTCTGCACAATATATGTCAAATTATGTGTAATCCAGCCACAAGTTCAAAAGATATAGCCATTCGTTCAAAAACCTTATCTCACCGAATTGAAGCGTTTTTGATTAGGAGTGGAAATAAATCATGAATTTTATCAAGCTGGTTTCTGCTGTTGCAATATGTTCTTTAGGACATGATTCTGCACAATATATGTCAAATTATGTGTAATCCCATCACAGTTTATAAGGATATAGCCATTCGTTCAAAAAAGTCCTTATCATACCGAGTTGAAGCGTTTTTGATTAGGGGTGGAAATAACTCATGAATTTCAACAAGCTGGTTTCTGCTGTTGCAATATGTTGTTTAGGACATGATTCTGCACAATATATGTCAAATTATGTGTAATCCCATCACAGTTTATAAAGATATAGCCATTCGTTCAAAAAGTGCTTATCTCACCAAGTTGAAGCGTTTTTGATTAGGGGTGGAAATAACTCATGAATTTCATCAAGCTGGTTTCTGCTGTTGCAATATGTTGTTTAGGACATGATTCTGCACAATATATGTCAAATTATGTGTAATCCAGCCACAAGTTCAAAAGATATAGCCATTCGTTCAAAACCTTATCTCACCGAATTGAAGCGTTTTTGATTAGGAGTGGAAATAACTCGTGAATTTCATCAAGCTAGTTTCTGCTGTTGCGATATGTTGTTTAGGACATGATTCTGCCCAAACATGTCAAATTACGTGTAATCCCATCACAGTTTATAAAGATATTGTCATTCGTTCAAAAAGTGCTTATCTCACGAAGTTGAAGCATTTTTGATTAGGAGTGGAAATAACTCATGAATTTCATCAAGCTGGTTTTTGCTGTTGCAATATGTTGTATAGGGCATAATTTTGCACAATATATGTCAAATTCAGTGCAATCAAGCTACAAGTTCAAAAGATATAGCCATTCGTTCAAAAAGTGCTTATCTCACCGAGGTGAGGCGATTTTGATTAGGAGTGGAATTAACTCATGAATTTCATCAAGCTGGTTTCTGCTGTTGCAATATGTTGTTTAGGACATGATTCTGCACAATATATGTTAAATTATGTGTCATCCCATCACAGTTTATAAAGATATAGCCATTCGTTCAAAAAAGTCCTTATCATACCGAGTTGAAGCGTTTTTGATTAGTAGTGGAAATAACTCGTGAATTTCATCAAGCTGTTTTCTGCTGTTGCAATATGTTGTTCAGGGCAAGATTCTGCACAATATATATCAAATTCAGTGCAATCAAGCCAAAAGTTCAAAAGATATAGCCTTTCGTTCAAAAAGTGCTTATCTCACCGAATTGAAGTGTTTTTTGATTAGGAGTGGAAATAACTCATGAATTTCATCAAGCTGGTTTTTGCTGTTGCAATATGTTGTTTAGGACATGATTCTGCACAATATATGTCGAATTCAGTGTAATCCCATCACAGTTTATAAAGATATAGCCATTCGTTCAAAAAAGTCCTTATCTCACCGAGTTGAAGCGTTTTTGATTAGGAGTGGAAATAACTCGTGAATTTCATCAAGCTGGTTTCTGCTGTTGCAATATGTTGTTTAGGACGTGATTCTGCACAATATATGTCAAATTATGTGTAATCCAATCATAGTTTATAAAGATATAGACATTCGTTCAAAAAAGTCCTTATCTCACCGAGTTGAAGCGTTTTTTGATTAGGAGAGGAAATATCTCGTGAATTTCATCAAGCTGGTTTCTGCTGTTGCAATATGTTGTTTAG
Source organism: Fistularia commersonii (assembly GCF_037954325.1). NCBI lineage: Eukaryota > Metazoa > Chordata > Actinopteri > Syngnathiformes > Fistulariidae > Fistularia > Fistularia commersonii. Next base: position 6,761,206 of record NC_141285.1, on the reverse strand, counting down.
GACATGATTCTGCACAATATAATTCAAATTCAGTGTAATCAAGCTACAAGTTCAAAAGATATAGCCATTCGTTCAAAAAGCGCTGATCTCACCAAGTTGAAGCGTTTTTGATTACAAGTGGAAATAACTCATGAATTTCATCAAGCTGTTTTCTGCTGTTGCAATATGTTGTTCAGGGCAAGATTTTGCACAATATATGTCAAACTCAGTGTAATCCAGCTACAAGTTCAAAAGATATAGCCATTTGTTTAAAAAGTGCTTATCTCACCGAGTTCAAGCGTTTTTGATTACCAGTGGAAATAACTCATGAATTTCAACAAGCTGGTTTCTGCTGTTGCAATATGTTGTTTAGGACATGATTCTGCACAACATATGTCAAATTATGTGTAATCCCATCACAGTTTATAAAGATATAGTCATTCATTCAAAAAGTGCTTATCTCACCACGTTGAAGCGTTTTTGATTAGGAGTGGAGATAACTCATGAATTTCATCAAGCTGGTTTCTGCTGTTGCAATATGTTGTTTAGGACATGATTCTGCACAATATATGTCAAATTCAGTGTAATCCAGCCACAAGTTCAAAAGATATAGCCATTCGTTCAAAAAAAGCTTATCTCACCGAGTTGAAGCGTTTTTGATTAGGAGTGGAAATAACTCGTGAATTTCATCAAGCTAGTTTCTGCTGTTGCAATATGTTGTTTAGGACATGATTCTGCACAAAATATGTCAAATTATGTGTAATCCCATCACAGTTTATAAAGATATTGTCATTCGTTCAAAAAGTGCTTATCTCACCAAGTTGAAGCGTTTTTGATTAGGAGTGGAAATAACTCATGAATTTCATTAAGCTGGTTTTTGCTGTTGCAATATGTTGTTTAGGGCATGATTTTGCACAATATATGTCAAATTCAGTGCAATCAAGCTACAAGTTCAAAAGATATAGCCATTCGTTCAAAAAGTGCTTATATCACCGAGGTGAGGCGTTTTTGATTAGGAGTGGAATTAACTCATGAATTTCATCAAGCTGGTTTCTGCTGTTGCAATATGTTGTTTAGGACATGATTCTGCACAATATATGTTAAATTATGTGTCATCCCATCACAGTTTATAAAGATATTGCCATTCGTTCAAAAAGTGCTTATCTCACCGAGTTCAAGCGTTTTTGATTACCAGTGGAAATAACTCATTAATTTCATCAAGCTGGTTTCTGCTTTTGCAATATGTTGTTTAGGACATGATTCTCCACAATATATGTCAAATTATGTGTAATCCCATCACAGTTTATGAAGATATAGCCATTCGTTCAAAAATTGCTTATCTCACCAGGTTGAAGCGTTTTTGATTAGGAGTGGAAATAACTCTTGAATTTCATCAAACTGGTTTCTGCTGTTGCAATATGTTGTTTAGGACATGATTCTGCACAATATATGTCAAATTCAGTGTAATCCAGCTACAAGTTCAAAAGATATATCCATTCGTTCAAAAAGTGCTTATCTCACCGAGTTGAAGCGTTTTTGATTACCAGTGGAAATAAATCATGAATTTCATCAAACTGGTTTCTGCTGTTGCAATATGTTCTTTAGGACATGATTCTGCACAATATATGTCAAATTATGTGTAATCCCATCACAGTTTATAAGGATATAGCCATTCGTTCAAAAAAGTCCTTATCATACCGAGTTGAAGCGTTTTTGATTAGGGGTGGAAATAACTCATGAATTTCATCAAGCTGGTTTCTGCTGTTGCAATATGTTGTTTAGGACATGATTCTGCACAATATATGTCAAATTATGTGTAATCCAGCCACAAGTTCAAAAGATATAGCCATTCGTTCAAAAACCTTATCTCACCGAATTGAAGCGTTTTTGATTAGGAGTGGAAATAACTCGTGAATTTCATCAAGCTAGTTTCTGCTGTTGCGATATGTTGTTTAGGACATGATTCTGCCCAAACATGTCAAATTATGTGTAATCCCATCACAGTTTATAAAGATATTGTCATTCGTTCAAAAAGTGCTTATCTCACGAAGTTGAAGCATTTTTGATTAGGAGTGGAAATAACTCATGAATTTCATCAAGCTGGTTTTTGCTGTTGCAATATGTTGTATAGGGCATGATTTTGCACAATATATGTCAAATTCAGTGCAATCAAGCTACAAGTTCAAAAGATATAGCCATTCGTTCAAAAAGTGCTTATCTCACCGAGGTGAGGCGATTTTGATTAGGAGTGGAATTAACTCATGAATTTCATCAAGCTGGTTTCTGCTGTTGCAATATGTTGTTTAGGACATGATTCTGCACAATATATGTTAAATTATGTGTCATCCCATCACAGTTTATAAAGATATAGCCATTCGTTCAAAAAAGTCCTTATCATACCGAGTTGAAGCGTTTTTGATTAGTAGTGGAAATAACTCGTGAATTTCATTAAGCTGTTTTCTGCTGTTGCAATATGTTGTTCAGGGCAAGATTCTGCACAATATATATCAAATTCAGTGCAATCAAGCCAAAAGTTCAAAAGATATAGCCTTTCGTTCAAAAAGTGCTTATCTCACCGAATTGAAGCGTTTTTTGATTAGGAGTGGAAATAACTCATGAATTTCATCAAGCTGGTTTTTGCTGTTGCAATATGTTGTTTAGGACATGATTCTGCACAATATATGTCGAATTCAGTGTAATCCCATCACAGTTTATAAAGATATAGCCATTCGTTCTAAAAGTGCTTATCTCACCGAGGTGAGGCGTTTATGATTAGGAGTGGAATTAATTCTTGAATTTCATCAAGCTGGTTTCTGCTGTTGCAATATGTTGTTTAGGACATGATTCTGCACAATATATGTTAAATTATGTGTCATCCCATCACAGTTTATAAAGATATTGCCATTCGTTCAAAAAGTGCTTGTCTCACAAAGTTGAAGCGTTTTTGATTAGGAGTGGAAATAACTCATGATTTTCATCAAGCTGGTTTCTGCTGTTGCAATATGTTGTTTAAGACATGATTCTGCACAATATATGTCAAATTCAGTGTAATCAAGCTACAAGTTCAAAAGATATAGCCATTCGTTCAAAAAAAGCTTATCTCACCGACTTGAAGCGTTTTTGGTTAGGAGTGGAAATAACTCGTGAATTTCATCAAGCTAGTTTCTGCTGTTGCAATATGTTGTTGAGGACATGATTCTGCACAATATATGTCAAATTCAGTGTAATACCATCACATTTTATAAAGATATAGCCATTCGTTCAAAAAAGTCCTTATCTCACCGAGTTGAAGCGTTTTTGATTAGGAGTGGAAATAACTCGTGAATTTCATCAAGCTGGTTTCTGCTGTTGCAATATGTTGTTTAGGACGTGATTCTGCACAATATATAAAATTATGTGTAATCCAATCACAGTTTATAAAGATATAGACATTCGTTCAAAAAAGTCCTTATCTCACCGAGTTGAAGCGTTTTTTGATTAGGAGAGGAAATATCTCGTGAATTTCATCAAGCTGGTTTCTGCTGTTGCAATATGTTGTTTAGGACATGATTCTGCACAATATAATTCAAATTCAGTGTAATCAAGCTACAAGTTCAAAAGATATAGCCATTCGTTCAAAATGCGCTGATCTCACCAAGTTGAAGCGTTTTTGATTAGGAGTGGAAATAACTCATGAATTTCATCAAGCTGTTTTCTGCTGTTGCAATATGTTGTTTAGGGGAAGATTTTGCACAATATATGTCAAACTCAGTGTAATCCAGCTACAAGTTCAAAAGATATAGCCATTTGTTTAAAAAGTGCTTATCTCACCGAGTTCAAGCGTTTTTGATTACCAGTGGAAATAACTCATGAATTTCAACAAGCTGGTTTCTGCTGTTGCAATATGTTGTTTAGGACATGATTCTGCACAACATATGTCAAATTATGTGTAATCCCATCACAGTTTATAAAGATATAGCCATTCATTCAAAAAGTGCTTATCTCACCACGTTGAAGCGTTTTTGATTAGGAGTGGAGATAACTCATGAATTTCATCAAGCTGGTTTCTGCTGTTGCAATATGTTGTTTAGGACATGATTCAGCACAATATATGTCAAATTCAGTTTAATCCAGCCACAAGTTCAAAAGATATAGCCATTCGTTCAAAAAAAGCTTATCTCACCGAGTTGAAGCGTTTTTGATTAGGAGTGGAAATAACTCGTGAATTTCATCAAGCTAGTTTCTGCTGTTGCAATATGTTGTTTAGGACATGATTCTGCACAATATATGTTAAATTATGTGTCATCCCATCACAGTTAATAAAGATATTGCGATTCGTTCAAAAAGTGCTTGTCTCACCAAGTTGAAGCGTTTTTGATTAGGAGTGGAAATAACTCATGAATTTCATCAAGCTGGTTTCTGCTGTTGCAATATGTTGTTTAGGACATGATTCTGCACAATATATGTCGAATTCAGTGTAATCCCATCACAGTTTATAAAGATATAGCCATTCGTTCAAAAATTGCTGATCTCACCAAGTTGAAGCGTTTTTGATTAGGAGTGGAAATAACTCTTGAATTTCATCAAGCTGGTTTCTGCTGTTGCAATATGTTGTTTAGGACATGATTCTGCACAATATATGTCAAATTATGTGTAATCCCATCACAGTTTATAAGGATATAGCCATTCGTTCAAAAAAGTCCTTATCATACCGAGTTGAAGCGTTTTTGATTAGGAGTGGAAATAACTCATGAATTTCAACAAGCTGGTTTCTGCTGTTGCAATATGTGGTTTAGGACATGATTCTGCACAACATATGTCAAATAATGTGTAATCCCATCACAGTTTATAAAGATATAGACATTCGTTCAAAAAAGTCCTTATCTCACCGAGTTGAAGCGTTTTTTGATTAGGAGAGGAAATATCTCGTGAATTTCATCAAGCTGATTTCTGCTGTTGCAATATGTTGTTTAGGACATGATTCTGCACAATATAATTCAAATTCAGTGTAATCAAGCTACAAGTTCAAAAGATATAGCCATTCGTTCAAAAAGCGCTGATCTCACCAAGTTGAAGCGTTTTTGATTACAAGTGGAAATAAATCATGAATTTCATCAAGCTGGTTTCTGCTGTTGCAATATGTTGTTTAGGACATGATTCTGCACAATATATGTCAAATTCAGTGCAATCAAGCTACAAGTTCAAAAGATATAGCCATTCGTTCAAAAAGTGCTTATCTCACCGAGGTGAAGCGTTTTTGATTAGGATTGGAAATAACTCATGAATTTCATCAAGCTGGTTTCTGCTGTTGCAATATGTTGTTTAGGGCAAGATTCTGCACAATATATGTCAAATTCAGTGCAATCAAGCTACATGTTCAAAAGATATAGCCATTCGTTCAAAAAAGTCCTTATCTCACCGAGTTGAAGCGTTTTTGATTAGGAGTGGAAATAACTCGTGAATTTCATCAAGCTGTTTTCTGCTGTTGCAATATGTTGTTCAGGGCAAGATTCTGCACAATATATGTCAAATTTAGTGCAATCAAGCCAAAAGTTCAAAAGATATATCCTTTCGTTCAAAAAGTGCTTATCTCACCGAATTGAAGCGTTTTTGATTAGGAGTGGAAATAACTCTTGAATTTCATCAAACTGGTTTCTGCTGTTGCAATATGTTGTTTAGGACATGATTCTGCACAATATATGTCAAATTCAGTGTAATCCCATCACAGTTTATAAAGATATAGCCATTCGTTCAAAAATTGCTTATCTCACCAAGTTGAAGCGTTTTTGATTAGGAGTGGAAATAACTCTTGAATTTCATCAAGCTGGTTTCTGCTGTTGCAATATGTTGTTTAGGACATGATTCTGCACAATATACGTCAAATTATGTGTAATCCCATCACAGTTTATAAGGATATAGCCATTCGTTCAAAAAAGTCCTTATCATACCGAGTTGAAGCGTTTTTGATTAGGAGTGGAAATAACTCATGAATTTCAACAAGCTGGTTTCTGCTGTTGCAATATGTCGTTTAGGACATGATTCTGCACAACATATGTCAAATTATGTGTAATCCCATCGCAGTTTATAAAGATATAGCCATTCGTTCAAAAATTGCTTATCTCACCAAGTTGAAGCGTTTTTGATTAGGAGTGGAAATAACTCATGAATTTCATCAAGCTGGTTTCTGCTGTTGCAATATGTTGTTTAGGACATTATTCTGCACAATATATGTAAAATTCAGTGTAATCCAGCCACAAGTTCAAAAGATATAGCCATTCGTTCAAAAAAAGCTTATCTCACCGAGTTGAAGCGTTTTTAATTAGGAGTGGAAATAACTCGTGAATTTCATCAAGCTGGTTTCTGTTGTTGCAATATGTTGTTTAGGACATGATTCTGCACAAAATATGTCAAATTATGTGTAATCCCATCACAGTTTATAAAGATATTGTCATTCGTTCAAAAAGTGCTTATCTCACCAAGTTGAAGCGTTTTTGATTAGGAGTGGAAATAACTCATGAATTTCATCAAGCTGGTTTTTGCTGTTGCAATATGTTGTTTAGGGCATGATTTTGCACAATATATGTCAAATTCAGTGTAATCCAGCCACAAGTTCAAAAGATATTGCCATTCGTTCAAAAAAAGCTTATCTCACCAAGTTGAAGCGTTTTTGGTGAGGAGTGGAAATAACTCGTGAATTTCATCAAGCTAGTTTCTGCTGTTGCAATATGTTGTTTAGGACATGATTCTGCACAATATATGTCAAATTCAGTGTAATACCATCACAGTTTATAAAGATATAGCCATTCGTTCAAAAAAGTCCTTATCTCACCGATTTGAAGCGTTTTTGATTAGGAGTGGAAATAACTCTTGAATTTCATCAAGCTGGTTTCTGCTGTTGCAATATGTTGTTTAGGACATGATTCTGCACAATATATGTCAAATTATGTGTAATCCAATCACAGTTCATAAAGATATAGACATTCGTTCAAAAAAGTCCTTATCTCACCGAGTTGAAGCGTTTTTTGATTAGGAGAGGAAATATCTCGTGAATTTCATCAAGCTGGTTTCTGCTGTTGCAATATGTTGTTTAGGACATGATTCTGCACAATATAATTCAAATTCAGTGTAATCAATGACAAGTTCAAAAGATACAGCCATTCGTTTAAAAAGCGCTGATCTCACCAAGTTGAAGCGTTTTTGATTACAAGTGGAAATAACTAATGAATTTCATCAAGCTGTTTTCTGCTGTTGCAATATGTTGTTCAGGGCAAGATTTTGCACAATATATGTCAAACACAGTGTAATCCAGCTACAAGTTCAAAATATATAGCCATTCGTTCAAAAAGCGCTGATCTCACCAAGTTGAAGCGTTTTTGATTAGGAGTGGAAATAACTCGTGAATTTCATCAAGCTGTTTTCTGCCGTTGCAATATGTTGTTCAGGGCAAGATTCTGCACAATATATGTCAAATTTAGTGCAATCAAGCCAAAAGTTCAAAAGATATAGCCTTTCGTTCAAAAAAAGCTTATCTCACCAAGTTGAAGCGTTTTTGGTGAGGAGTGGAAATAACTCGTGAATTTCATCAAGCTAGTTTCTGCTGTTGCAATATGTTGTTTAGGACATGATTCTGCACAATATATGTCAAATTCAGTGTAATACCATCACAGTTTATAAAGATATAGCCATTCGTTCAAAAAAGTCCTTATCTCACCGAGTTGAAGCGTTTTTGATTAGGAGTGGAAATAACTCTTGAATTTCATCAAGCTGGTTTCTGCTGTTGCAATATGTTGTTTAGGACGTGATTCTGCACAATATATATCAAATTCAGTGTAATCCCATCACATTTTATAAAGATAATGCCATTCGTTCAAAAAAGTCCTTATCATACCGAGTTGTAGCGTTTTTGATTAGGAGTGGAAATAACTCATGAATTTCAACAAGCTGGTTTCTGCTGTTGCAATATGTTGTTTAGGACATGATTCTGCACAACATATGTCTAATTCAGTGTAATCCCATCACAGTTGATAAAGATAATGCCATTCGTTCAAAAATTGCTTATCTCACCAAGGTGAAGAGTGTTTGATTAGGAGTGGAAATAACTCATGAATTTCATCAAGCTGTTTTCTGCTGTTGCAATATGTTGTTCAGGGCAAGATTTTGCACAATATATGTCAAACTCAGTGTAATCCAGCTACAAGTTCAAAAGATATAGCCATTCGTTCAAAAAGTGCTTATCTCACCGAGTTGAAGCGTTTTTGATTACCAGTGGAAATAACTCATGAATTTCATCAAGCTGGTTTCTGCTGTTGCAATATGTTGTTTAGGACATGATTCTGCACAATATATGTCAAATTCAGTGTAATCCAGCCACAAGTTCAAAAGATATAGCCATTCGTTCAAAAAAAGCTTATCTCATCGAGTTGAAGCGTTTTTGATTAGGAGTTGAAATAACTCATGAATTTCATCAAGCTAGTTTCTGCTGTTGCAATATGTTGTTTAGGACATGATTCTGCACAAAATATGTCAAATTATGTGTAATCCCATCACAGTTTATAAAGATATTGTCTTTCGTTCAAAAAGTGCTTATCTCACCAAGTTGAAGCGTTTTTGATTAGGAGTGGAAATAACTCATGAATTTCATCAAGCTGGTTTTTGTTGTTGCAATATGTTGTTTAGGGCATGATTTTGCACAATATATGTCAAATTCAGTGCAATCAAGCTACAAGTTCAAAAGATATAGCCATTCGTTCAAAAAGTGCTTATCTCACCGAGGTGAGGCGTTTTTGATTAGGAGTGGAATTAACTCATGAATTTCATCAAGCTGGTTTCTGCTGTTGCAATATGTTGTTTAGGACATGATTCTGCACAATATATGTTAAATTATGTGTCATCCCATCACAGTTTATAAAGATATTGCCATTCGTTCAAAAAGTGCTTGTCTCACCAAGTTGAAGCGTTTTTGATTAGGAGTGGAAATAACTCATGAATTTCATCAAGCTGGTTTCTCCTGTTGCAATATGTTGTTTAGGACATGATTCTGCACAATATATGTCAAATTCAGTGCAATAAAGCTACAAGTTCAAAAGATATAGCCATTCGTTCAAAAAGTCCTTATCTCACCGAGGTGAGGCGTTTTTGATTAGGAGTGGAATTAACTCATGAATTTCATCAAGCTGTTTTCTGCCGTTGCAATATGTTGTTCAGGGCAAGATTCTGCACAATATATGTCAAATTTAGTGCAATCAAGCCAAAAGTTCAAAAGATATAGCCTTTCGTTCAAAAAGTGCTTATCTCACCGAATTGAAGCGTTTTTGATTAGGAGTGGAAATAACTCATGAATTTCATCAAGCTGGTTTTTGCTGTTGCAATATGTTGTTTAGGACATGATTCTGCACAATATATGTCGAATTCAGTGTAATCCCATCACAGTTTATAAAGATATAGACATTCGTTCAAAAATTGCTTATCTCACCAAGTTGAAGCGTTTTTGATTAGGAGTGGAAATAACTCTTGAATTTCATCAAGCTGGTTTCTGCTGTTGCAATATGTTGTTAAGGGCATGATTCTGCACAATATATGTCAAATTCAGTGCAATCTAGCTACAAGTTCAAAAGATATAGCCATTCGTTAAAAAAGTGCTTATCTCACCGAGGTGATGTGTTTTTGATTAGGAGTGGAATTAACTCATGAATTTCATCAAGCTGGTTTCTGCTGTTGCAATATGTTGTTTAGGACATGATTCTGCACAATATATGTTAAATTATGTGTCATCCCATCACAGTTTATAAAGATATTGCCATTCGTTCAAAAAGTGCTTGTCTCACCAAGTTGAAGCGTTTTTGATTAGGAGTGGAAATAACTCATGAATTTCATCAAGCTGGTTTCTGCTGTTGCAATATGTTGTTTAAGACATGATTCTGCACAATATATGTCAAATTATGTGTAATCCAATCACAGTTCATAAAGATATAGACATTCGTTCAAAAAAGTCCTTATCTCACCGAGTTGAAGCGTTTTTTGATTAGGCGAGGAAATATCTCGTGAATTTCATCAAGCTGGTTTCTGCTGTTGCAATATGTTGTTTAGGACATTATTCTGCACAATATAATTCAAATTCAGTGTAATCAAGCTACAAGTTCAAAAGATATAGCCATTCGTTCAAAAAGCGCTGATCTCACCAAGTTGAAGCGTTTTTGATTACAAGTGGAAATAACTAATGAATTTCATCAAGCTGGTTTCTGCTGTTGCAATATGTTGGTTCGGACATGATTCTGCACAATATATGTCAAATTATGTGTAATCCCATCACAGTTTATAAGGATATAGCCATTCGTTCAAAAAAGTCCTTATCATACCGAGTTGAAGCGTTTTTGATGAGGAGTGGAAATAACTCATGAATTTCAACAAGCTGGTTTCTGCTGTTGCAATATGTTGTTTAGGACATGATTCTGCACAACATATGTCTAATTCAGTGTAATCCCATCACAGTTGATAAAGATATAGCCATTCGTTCAAAAATTGCTTATCTCACCAAGGTGAAGAGTGTTTGATTAGGAGTGGAAATAACTCATGAATTTCATCAAGCTGTTTTCTGCTGTTGCAATATGTTGTTCAGGGCAAGATTTTGCACAATATATGTCAAACTCAGTGTAATCCAGCTACAAGTTCAAAAGATATAGCCATTCGTTCAAAAAGTGCTTATCTCACCGAGTTGAAGCGTTTTTGATTACCAGTGGAAATAACTCATGAATTTCATCAAGCTGGTTTTTGCTGTTGCAATATGTTGTTTAGGACATGATTCTGCACAATATATGTCAAATTCAGTGTAATCCAGCCACAAGTTCAAAAGATATAGCCATTCGTTCAAAAAAAGCTTATCTCATCGAGTTGAAGCGTTTTTGATTAGGAGTTGAAATAACTCATGAATTTCATCAAGCTAGTTTCTGCTGTTGCAATATGTTGTTTAGGACATGATTCTGCACAAAATATGTCAAATTATGTGTAATCCCATCACAGTTTATAAAGATATTGTCTTTCGTTCAAAAAGTGCTTATCTCACCAAGTTGAAGCGTTTTTGATTAGGAGTGGAAATAACTCATGAATTTCATCAAGCTGGTTTTTGTTGTTGCAATATGTTGTTTAGGGCATGATTTTGCACAATATATGTCAAATTCAGTGCAATCAAGCTACAAGTTCAAAATATAGCCATTCGTTCAAAAAGTGCTTATCTCACCGAGGTGAGGCGTTTTTGATTAGGAGTGGAATTAACTAATGAATTTCATCAAGCTGTTTTCTGCCGTTGCAATATGTTGTTCAGGGCAAGATTCTGCACAATATATGTCAAATTTAGTGCAATCAAGCCAAAAGTTCAAAAGATATAGCCTTTCGTTCAAAAAGTGCTTATCTCACCGAATTGAAGCGTTTTTGATTAGGAGTGGAAATAACTCATGAATTTCATCAAGCTGGTTTTTGCTGTTGCAATATGTTGTTTAGGACATGATTCTGCACAATATATGTCGAATTCAGTGTAATCCCATCACAGTTTATAAAGATATAGCCATTCGTTCAAAAATTGCTTATCTCACCAAGTTGAAGCGTTTTTGATTAGGAGTGGAAATAACTCTTGAATTTCATCAAGCTGGTTTCTGCTGTTGCAATATGTTGTTAAGGGCATGATTCTGCACAATATATGTCAAATTCAGTGCAATCTAGCTACAAGTTCAAAAGATATAGCCATTCGTTAAAAAAGTGCTTATCTCACCGAGGTGATGCGTTTTTGATTAGGAGTGGAATTAACTCATGAATTTCATCAAGCTGGTTTCTGCTGTTGCAATATGTTGTTTAGGACATGATTCTGCACAATATATGTTAAATTATGTGTCATCCCATCACAGTTTATAAAGATATTGCCATTCGTTCAAAAAGTGCTTGTCTCACCAAGTTGAAGCGTTTTTGGTGAGGAGTGGAAATAACTCGTGAATTTCATCAAGCTAGTTTCTGCTGTTGCAATATGTTGTTTAGGACATGATTCTGCACAATATATGTCAAATTCAGTGTAATACCATCACAGTTTATAAAGATATAGCCATTCGTTCAAAAAAGTCCTTATCTCACCGAGTTGAAGCGTTTTTGATTAGGAGTGGAAATAACTCTTGAATTTAATCAAGCTGGTTTCTGCTGTTGCAATATGTTGTTTAGGACGTGATTCTGCACAATATATATCAAATTCAGTGTAATCCCATCACATTTTATAAAGATAATGCCATTCGTTCAAAAAAGTCCTTATCATACCGAGTTGAAGCGTTTTTGATTAGGAGTGGAAATAACTCATGAATTTCAACAAGCTGGTTTCTGCTGTTGCAATATGTCGTTTAGGACATGATTCTGCACAACATATGTCAAATTATGTGTAATCCCATCACAGTTTATAAAGATATCGCCATTCGTTCAAAAATTGCTTATCTCACCAAGTTGAAGCGTTTTTGATTAGGAGTGGAAATAACTCATGAATTTCATCAAGCTGGTTTCTGCTGTTGCAATATGTTGTTTAGGACATGATTTTGCACAATATATGTCGAATTCAGTGTAATCCAGCCACAAGTTCAAAAGATATAGCCATTCGTTCAAAAAAAGCTTATCTCACCGAGTTGAAGCGTTTTTAATTAGGAGTGGAAATAACTCGTGAATTTCATCAAGCTAGTTTCTGCTGTTGCAATATGTTGTTTAGGACATGATTCTGCACAAAATATGTCAAATTTTGTGTAATCCCATCACAGTTTATAAAGATATTGTCATTCGTTCAAAAAGTGCTTATCTCACCAAGTTGAAGCGTTTTTGATTAGGAGTGGAAATAACTCATGAATTTCATCAAGCTGGTTTTTGCTGTTGCAATATGTTGTTTAGGGCATGATTTTGCACAATATATGTCAAATTCAGTGCAATCAAGCTACAAGTTCAAAAGATTTTCGCCATTCGTTAAAAAAGTGCTTATCTCACCGAGGTTAGGCGTTTTTTTTAGGAGTGGAATTAACTCATGAATTTCATCAAGCTGGTTTCTGCTGTTGCAATATGTTGTTTAGGACATGATTCTGCACAATATATGTTAAATTATGTGTCATCCCATCACAGTTTATAAAGATATTGCCATTCGTTCAAAAAGTGCTTGTCTCACCAAGTTGAAGCGTTTTTGATTAGGAGTGGAAATAACTCATGAATTTCATCAAGCTGGTTTCTGCTGTTGCAATATGTTGTTTAAGACATGATTCTGCACAATATATTACAAATTCAGTGTAATACCATCACAGTTTATAAAGATATAGCCATTCGTTCAAAAAAGTCCTTATCTCACCGAGTTGAAGCGTTTTTGATTAGGAGTGGAAATAACTCTTGAATTTCATCAAGCTGGTTTCTGCTGTTGCAATATGTTGTTAAGGACGTGATTCTGCACAATATATGTCAAATTATGTGTAATCCAATCACAGTTCATAAAGATATAGACATTCGTTCAAAAAAGTCCTTATCTCACCGAGTTGAAGCGTTTTTTGATTAGGAGAGGAAATATCTCGTGAATTTCATCAAGCTGGTTTCTGCTGTTGCAATATGTTGTTTAGGACATGATTCTGCACAATATAATTCAAATTCAGTGTAATCAAGCTACAAGTTCAAAAGATATAGCCATACGTTCAAAAAGCGCTGATCTCACCAAGTTGAAGCGTTTTTGATTACAAGTGGAAATAACTAATGAATTTCATCAAGCTGGTTTCTGCTGTTGCAATATGTTGGTTCGGACATGATTCTGCACAATATATGTCAAATTATGTGTAATCCCATCACAGTTTATAAGGATATAGCCATTCGTTCAAAAAAGTCATTTTCATACCGAGTTGAAGCGTTTTTGATTAGGAGTGGAAATAACTCATGAATTTCATCAAGCTGTTTTCTGCTGTTGCAATATGTTGTTCAGGGCAAGATTTTGCACAATATATGTCAAACTCAGTGTAATCCAGCTACAAGTTCAAAAGATATAGCCATTCGTTCAAAAAGTGCTTATCTCACCGAGTTGAAGCGTTTTTGATTACCAGTGGAAATAACTCATGAATTTCATCAAGCTGGTTTCTGCTGTTGCAATATGTTGTTTAGGACATGATTCTGCACAATATATGTCAAATTCAGTGTAATCCAGCCACAAGTTCAAAAGATATAGCCATTCGTTCAAAAAAAGCTTATCTCATCGAGTTGAAGCGTTTTTGATTAGGAGTTGAAATAACTCATGAATTTCATCAAGCTAGTTTCTGCTGTTGCAATATGTTGTTTAGGACATGATTCTGCACAAAATATGTCAAATTATGTGTAATCCCATCACAGTTTATAAAGATATTGTCTTTCGTTCAAAAAGTGCTTATCTCACCAAGTTGAAGCGTTTTTGATTAGGAGTGGAAATAACTCATGAATTTCATCAAGCTGGTTTTTGTTGTTGCAATATGTTGTTTAGGGCATGATTTTGCACAATATATGTCAAATTCAGTGCAATCAAGCTACAAGTTCAAAAGATATAGCCATTCGTTCAAAAAGTGCTTATCTCACCGAGGTGAGGCGTTTTTGATTAGGAGTGGAATTAACTCATGAATTTCATCAAGCTGGTTTCTGCTGTTGCAATATGTTGTTTAGGACATGATTCTGCACAATATATGTTAAATTATGTGTCATCCCATCACAGTTTATAAAGATATTGCCATTCGTTCAAAAAGTGCTTGTCTCACCAAGTTGAAGCGTTTTTGATTAGGAGTGGAAATAACTCATGAATTTCATCAAGCTGGTTTCTCCTGTTGCAATATGTTGTTTAGGACATGATTCTGCACAATATATGTCAAATTCAGTGTAATCCAGCCACAAGTTCAAAAGATATAGCCATTTGTTCAAAAAAAGCTTATCTCACCGAGTTGAAGCGTTTTTGATTAGGAGTGGAAATACCTCGTGAATTTCATTAAGCTAGTTTCTGCTGTTGCAATATGATGTTTAGGACATGATTCTGAACAATATATTACAAATTCAGTGTAATACCATCACAGTTTATAAAGATATAGCCATTCGTTCAAAAAAGTCCTTATCTCACCGAGTTGAAGCGTTTTTGATTAGGAGTGGAAATAACTCATGAATTTCATCAAGCTGGTTTCTGCTGTTGCAATATGTTGTTTAAGACATGATTCTGCACAATATATTACAAATTCAGTGTAATACCATCACAGTTTATAAAGATATAGCCATTCGTTCAAAAAAGTCCTTATCTCACCGAGTTGAAGCGTTTTTGATTAGGAGTGGAAATAACTCTTGAATTTCATCAAGCTGGTTTCTGCTGTTGCAATATGTTGTTTAGGACGTGATTCTGCACAATATATGTCAAATTATGTGTAATCCAATCACAGTTCATAAAGATATAGAGATTCGTTCAAAAAAGTCCTTATCTCACCGAGTTGAAGCGTTTTTTGATTAGGAGAGGAAATATCTCGTGAATTTCATCAAGCTGGTTTCTACTGTTGCAATATGTTGTTTAGGACATGATTCTGCACAATATAATTCAAATTCAGTGTAATCAAGCTACAAGTTCAAAAGATATAGCCATTCGTTCAAAAAGCGCTGATCTCACCAAGTTGAAGCGTTTTTGATTACAAGTGGAAATAACTAATGAATTTCATCAAGCTGGTTTCTGCTGTTGCAATATGTTGGTTCGGACATGATTCTGCACAATATATGTCAAATTATGTGTAATCCCATCACAGTTGATAAAGATATAGCCATTCGTTCAAAAATTGCTTATCTCACCAAGGTGAAGAGTGTTTGAGTAGGAGTGGAAATAACTCATGAATTTCATCAAGCTGGTTTCTGCTGTTGCAATATGTTGTTTAGGACATGATTCTGCACAATATATGTCAAATTCAGTGTAATCCAGCCACAAGTTCAAAAGATATAGCCATTCGTTCAAAAAAAGCTTATCTCATCGAGTTGAAGCGTTTTTGATTAGGAGTTGAAATAACTCATGAATTTCATCAAGCTAGTTTCTGCTGTTGCAATATGTTGTTTAGGACGTGATTCTGCACAAAATATGTCAAATTATGTGTAATCCCATCACAGTTTATAAAGATATTGTCTTTCGTTCAAAAAGTGCTTATCTCACCAAGTTGAAGCGTTTTTGATTAGGAGTGGAAATAACTCATGAATTTCATCAAGCTGGTTTTTGTTGTTGCAATATGTTGTTTAGGGCATGATTTTGCACAATATATGTCAAATTCAGTGCAATCAAGCTACAAGTTCAAAAGATATAGCCATTCGTTCAAAAAGTGCTTATCTCACCGAGGTGAGGCGTTTTTGATTAGGAGTGGAATTAACTCATGAATTTCATCAAGCTGGTTTCTGCTGTTGCAATATGTTGTTTAGGACATGATTCTGCACAATATATGTTAAATTATGTGTCATCCCATCACAGTTTATAAAGATATTGCCATTCGTTCAAAAAGTGCTTGTCTCACCAAGTTGAAGCGTTTTTGATTAGGAGTGGAAATAACTCATGAATTTCATCAAGCTGGTTTCTCCTGTTGCAATATGTTGTTTAGGACATGATTCTGCACAATATATGTCAAATTCAGTGTAATCCAGCCACAAGTTCAAAAGATATAGCCATTTGTTCAAAAAAAGCTTATCTCACCGAGTTGAAGCGTTTTTGATTAGGAGTGGAAATACCTCGTGAATTTCATTAAGCTAGTTTCTGCTGTTGCAATATGATGTTTAGGACATGATTCTGAACAATATATTACAAATTCAGTGTAATACCATCACAGTTTATAAAGATATAGCCATTCGTTCAAAAAAGTCCTTATCTCACCGAGTTGAAGCGTTTTTGATTAGGAGTGGAAATAACTCTTGAATTTCATCAAGCTGGTTTCTGCTGTTGCAATATGTTGTTTAGGACGTGATTCTGCACAATATATGTCAAATTATGTGTAATCCAATCACAGTTCATAAAGATATAGAGATTCGTTCAAAAAAGTCCTTATCTCACCGAGTTGAAGCCTTTTTTGATTAGGAGAGGAAATATCTCGTGAATTTCATCAAGCTGGTTTCTGCTGTTGCAATATGTTGTTTAGGACATGATTCTGCACAATATAATTCAAATTCAGTGTAATCAAGCTACAAGTTCAAAAGATATAGCCATTCGTTCAAAAAGCGCTGATCTCACCAAGTTGAAGCGTTTTTGATTACAAGTGGAAATAACTAATGAATTTCATCAAGCTGGTTTCTGCTGTTGCAATATGTTGGTTCGGACATGATTCTGCACAATATATGTCAAATTATGTGTAATCCCATCACAGTTGATAAAGATATAGCCATTCGTTCAAAAATTGCTTATCTCACCAAGGTGAAGAGTGTTTGATTAGGAGTGGAAATAACTCATGAATTTCATCAAGCTGTTTTCTGCTGTTGCAATATGTTGTTCAGGGCAAGATTTTGCACAATATATGTCAAACTCAGTGTAATCCAGCTACAAGTTCAAAAGATATAGCCATTCGTTCAAAAAGTGCTTATCTCACCGAGTTGAAGCGTTTTTGATTACCAGTGGAAATAACTCATGAATTTCATCAAGCTGGTTTCTGCTGTTGCAATATGTTGTTTAGGACATGATTCTGCACAATATATGTCAAATTCAGTGTAATCCAGCCACAAGTTCAAAAGATATAGCCATTCGTTCAAAAAAAGCTTATCTCATCGAGTTGAAGCGTTTTTGATTAGGAGTTGAAATAACTCATGAATTTCATCAAGCTAGTTTCTGCTGTTGCAATATGTTGTTTAGGACATGATTCTGCACAAAATATGTCAAATTATGTGTAATCCCATCACAGTTTATAAAGATATTGTCTTTCGTTCAAAAAGTGCTTATCTCACCAAGTTGAAGCGTTTTTGATTAGGAGTGGAAATAACTCATGAATTTCATCAAGCTGGTTTTTGTTGTTGCAATATGTTGTTTAGGGCATGATTTTGCACAATATATGTCAAATTCAGTGCAATCAAGCTACAAGTTCAAAAGATATAGCCATTCGTTCAAAAAGTGCTTATCTCACCGAGGTGAGGCGTTTTTGATTACAAGTGGAATTAACTCATGAATTTCATCAAGCTGGTTTCTGCTGTTGCAATATGTTGTTTAGGACATGATTCTGCACAATATATGTTAAATTATGTGTCATCCCATCACAGTTTATAAAGATATTGCCATTCGTTCAAAAAGTGCTTGTCTCACCAAGTTGAAGCGTTTTTGATTAGGAGTGGAAATAACTCATGAATTTCATCAAGCTGGTTTCTGCTGTTGCAATATGTTGTTTAGGACATGATTCTGCACAATATATGTCAAATTCAGTGTAATCCAGCCACAAGTTCAAAAGATATAGCCATTTGTTCAAAAAAAGGTTATCTCACCGAGTTGAAGCGTTTTTGATTAGGAGTGGAAATAACTCGTGAATTTCATTAAGCTAGTTTCTGCTGTTGCAATATCATGTTTAGGACATGATTCTGAACAATATATTACAAATTCAGTGTAATACCATCACAGTTTATAAAGATATAGCCATTCGTTCAAAAAAGTCCTTATCTCACCGAGTTGAAGCGTTTTTGATTAGGAGTGGAAATAACTCGTGAATTTCATCAACCTGGTTTCTGCTGTTGCAATATGTTGTTTAGGACGTGATGCTGCACAATATATGTCAAATTATGTGTAATCCCATCACAGTTTATAAAGATATAGACATTCGTTCAAAAAGGTCCTTATCTCACCGAGTTGAAGCGTTTCTTGATTAGGAGAGGAAATATCTCGTGAATTTCATCAAGCTGGTTTCTGCTGTTGCAATATGTTGTTTAAGACATGATTCTGCACAATATAATTCGAATTCAGTGTAATCAAGCTACAAGTTCAAGAGATAGAGCCATTCGTTCAAAAAGCGCTGATCTCACCAAGTTGAAGCGTTTTTGATTACAAGTGGAAATAACTCATGAATTTCATCAAGCTGTTTTCTGCTGTTGCAATATGTTGTTCAGGGCAAGATTCTGCACAATATATGTCAAATTCAGTGCAATCAAGCCAAAAGTTCAAAAGATATAGCCTTTCGTTCAAAAAGCGCTAATCTCACCAAGTTGAAGCGTTTTTGATTAGGAGTGGAAATAACTTATGAATTTCATCAAGCTGGTTTTTGCTGTTGCAATATGTTGTTTAGGACATGATTCTGCACAATATATGTCAAATTCAGTGTAATCCCATCACAGTTTATAAAGATATAGCCATTCGTTCAAAAAATGCTTATCTCACCAAGTTGAAGCGTTTTTGATTAGGAGTGGAAATAACTCTTGAATTTCATCAAGCTGGTTTCTGCTGTTGCAATATGTTGTTTAGGACATGATTTTGCACAATATATGTCAAATTCAGTGTAATCCAGCTACAAGTTCAAAAGATATAGCCATTCGTTCAAAAAGTGCTTATCTCACCGAGTTGAAGCGTTTTTGATTACCAGTGGAAATAACTCATGAATTTCATCAAGCTGGTTTCTGCTGTTGCAATATGTTGGTTCGGACATGATTCTGCACAATATATGTCAAATTATGTGTAATCCCATCACAGTTTATAAGGATATAG
Organism: Fistularia commersonii; assembly: GCF_037954325.1. Taxonomy (NCBI): domain Eukaryota; kingdom Metazoa; phylum Chordata; class Actinopteri; order Syngnathiformes; family Fistulariidae; genus Fistularia; species Fistularia commersonii. Next base: position 6,741,579 of record NC_141285.1, on the reverse strand, counting down.
CCATTCGTTCAAAAAAGTCCTTATCATACCGAGTTGAAGCGTTTTTGATTAGGAGTGGAAATAACTCATGAATTTCAACAAGCTGGTTTCTGCTGTTGCAATATGTTGTTTAGGTCATGATTCTGCACAACATATGTCTAATTCAGTGTAATCCCATCACAGTTAATAAAGATATAGCCATTCGTTCATAAATTGCTTATCTCACCAAGGTGAGGCGTTTTTGATTAGGAGTGGAATTAACTCATGAATTTCATCAAGCTGGTTTCTGCTGTTGCAATATGTTGTTTAGGACATGATTCTGCACAATATATGTTAAATTATGTGTCATCCCATCACAGTTTATAAAGATATTGCCATTCGTTCAAAAAGTGCTTGTCTCACCAAGTTGAAGCGTTTTTGATTAGGAGTGGAAATAACTCATGAATTTCATCAAGCTGGTTTCTGCTGTTGCAATATGTTGTTTAAGACATGATTCTGCACAATATATGTCAAATTCAGTGTAATCCAGCCACAAGTTCAAAAGATATAGCCATTCGTTCAAAAAAAGCTTATCTCACCGAGTTGAAGCGTTTTTGGTGAGGAGTGGAAATAACTCGTGAATTTCATCAAGCTAGTTTCTGCTGTTGCAATATGTTGTTTAGGACATGATTCTGCACAATATATGTCAAATTCAGTGTAATACCATCACAGTTTATAAAGATATAGCCATTCGTTCAAAAAAGTCCTTATCTCACCGAGTTGAAGCGTTTTTGATTAGGAGTGGAAATAACTCAGGAATTTCATCAAGCTGGTTTCTGCTGTTGCAATATGTTGTTTAGGACGTGATTCTGCACAATATATGTCAAATTATGTGTAATCCAATCACAGTTCATAAAGATATAGACATTCGTTCAAAAAAGTCCTTATCTCACCGAGTTGAAGCGTTTTTTGATTAGGAGAGGAAATATCTCGTGAATTTCATCAAGCTGGTTTCTGCTGTTGCAATATGTTGTTTAGGACATGATTCTGCACAATATAATTCAAATTCAGTGTAATCAAGCTACAAGTTCAAAAGATATAGCCATTCGTTCAAAAAGCGCTGATCTCACCAAGTTGAAGCGTTTTTGATTACAAGTGGAAATAACTAATGCATTTCATCAAGCTGGTTTCTGCTGTTGCAATATGTTGGTTCGGACATGATTCTGCACAATATATGTCAAATTATGTGTAATCCCATCACAGTTTATAAGGATATAGCCATTCGTTCAAAAAAGTCCTTATCATACCGAGTTGAAGCGTTTTTGATTAGGAGTGGAAATAACTCATGAATTTCAACAAGCTGGTTTCTGCTGTTGCAATATGTTGTTTAGGACATGATTCTGCACAACATATGTCTAATTCAGTGTAATCCCATCACAGTTAATAAAGATATAGCCATTCGTTCAAAAATTGCTTATCTCACCAAGTTGAAGCGTTTTTGATTAGGAGTGGAAATAACTCATGAATTTCATCAAGCTGGTTTTTGTTGTTGCAATATGTTGTTTAGGGCATGATTTTGCACAATATATGTCAAATTCAGTGCAATCAAGCTACAAGTTCAAAAGATATAGCCATTCGTTCAAAAAGTGCTTATCTCACCGAGGTGAGGCGTTTTTGATTACAAGTGGAATTAACTCATGAATTTCATCAAGCTGGTTTCTGCTGTTGCAATATGTTGTTTAGGACATGATTCTGCACAATATATGTTAAATTATGTGTCATCCCATCACAGTTTATAAAGATATTGCCATTCGTTCAAAAAGTGCTTGTCTCACCAAGTTGAAGCGTTTTTGATTAGGAGTGGAAATAACTCATGAATTTCATCAAGCTGGTTTCTGCTGTTGCAATATGTTGTTTAGGACATGATTCTGCACAATATATGTCAAATTCAGTGTAATCCAGCCACAAGTTCAAAAGATATAGCCATTTGTTCAAAAAAAGGTTATCTCACCGAGTTGAAGCGTTTTTGATTAGGAGTGGAAATAACTCGTGAATTTCATTAAGCTAGTTTCTGCTGTTGCAATATCATGTTTAGGACATGATTCTGAACAATATATTACAAATTCAGTGTAATACCATCACAGTTTATAAAGATATAGCCATTCGTTCAAAAAAGTCCTTATCTCACCGAGTTGAAGCGTTTTTGATTAGGAGTGGAAATAACTCGTGAATTTCATCAACCTGGTTTCTGCTGTTGCAATATGTTGTTTAGGACGTGATGCTGCACAATATATGTCAAATTATGTGTAATCCCATCACAGTTTATAAAGATATAGACATTCGTTCAAAAAGGTCCTTATCTCACCGAGTTGAAGCGTTTCTTGATTAGGAGAGGAAATATCTCGTGAATTTCATCAAGCTGGTTTCTGCTGTTGCAATATGTTGTTTAAGACATGATTCTGCACAATATAATTCGAATTCAGTGTAATCAAGCTACAAGTTCAAGAGATAGAGCCATTCGTTCAAAAAGCGCTGATCTCACCAAGTTGAAGCGTTTTTGATTACAAGTGGAAATAACTCATGAATTTCATCAAGCTGTTTTCTGCTGTTGCAATATGTTGTTCAGGGCAAGATTCTGCACAATATATGTCAAATTCAGTGCAATCAAGCCAAAAGTTCAAAAGATATAGCCGTTCGTTCAAAAAGCGCTAATCTCACCAAGTTGAAGCGTTTTTGATTAGGAGTGGAAATAACTTATGAATTTCATCAAGCTGGTTTTTGCTGTTGCAATATGTTGTTTAGGACATGATTCTGCACAATATATGTCAAATTCAGTGTAATCCCATCACAGTTTATAAAGATATAGCCATTCGTTCAAAAAATGCTTATCTCACCAAGTTGAAGCGTTTTTGATTAGGAGTGGAAATAACTCTTGAATTTCATCAAGCTGGTTTCTGCTGTTGCAATATGTTGTTTAGGACATGATTTTGCACAATATATGTCAAATTCAGTGTAATCCAGCTACAAGTTCAAAAGATATAGCCATTCGTTCAAAAAGTGCTTATCTCACCGAGTTGAAGCGTTTTTGATTACCAGTGGAAATAACTCATGAATTTCATCAAGCTGGTTTCTGCTGTTGCAATATGTTGGTTCGGACATGATTCTGCACAATATATGTCAAATTATGTGTAATCCCATCACAGTTTATAAGGATATAGCCATTCGTTCAAAAAAGTCCTTATCTCACCGAGTTGAAGCGTTTTTGATTAGGAGTGGAAATAACTCATGAATTTCAACAAGCTGGTTTCTGCTGTTGCAATATGTTGTTTAGGTCATGATTCTGCACAACATATGTCTAATTCAGTGTAATCCCATCACAGTTAATAAAGATATAGCCATTCGTTCATAAATTGCTTATCTCACCAAGGTGAGGCGTTTTTGATTAGGAGTGGAATTAACTCATGAATTTCATCAAGCTGGTTTCTGCTGTTGCAATATGTTGTTTAGGACATGATTCTGCACAATATATGTTAAATTATGTGTCATCCCATCACAGTTTATAAAGATATTGCCATTCGTTCAAAAAGTGCTTGTCTCACCAAGTTGAAGCGTTTTTGATTAGGAGTGGAAATAACTCATGAATTTCATCAAGCTGGTTTCTGCTGTTGCAATATGTTGTTTAAGACATGATTCTGCACAATATATGTCAAATTCAGTGTAATCCAGCCACAAGTTCAAAAGATATAGCCATTCGTTCAAAAAAAGCTTATCTCACCGAGTTGAAGCGTTTTTGGTGAGGAGTGGAAATAACTCGTGAATTTCATCAAGCTAGTTTCTGCTGTTGCAATATGTTGTTTAGGACATGATTCTGCACAATATATGTCAAATTCAGTGTAATACCATCACAGTTTATAAAGATATAGCCATTCGTTCAAAAAAGTCCTTATCTCACCGAGTTGAAGCGTTTTTGATTAGGAGTGGAAATAACTCAGGAATTTCATCAAGCTGGTTTCTGCTGTTGCAATATGTTGTTTAGGACGTGATTCTGCACAATATATGTCAAATTATGTGTAATCCAATCACAGTTCATAAAGATATAGACATTCGTTCAAAAAAGTCCTTATCTCACCGAGTTGAAGCGTTTTTTGATTAGGAGAGGAAATATCTCGTGAATTTCATCAAGCTGGTTTCTGCTGTTGCAATATGTTGTTTAGGACATGATTCTGCACAATATAATTCAAATTCAGTGTAATCAAGCTACAAGTTCAAAAGATATAGCCATTCGTTCAAAAAGCGCTGATCTCACCAAGTTGAAGCGTTTTTGATTACAAGTGGAAATAACTAATGCATTTCATCAAGCTGGTTTCTGCTGTTGCAATATGTTGGTTCGGACATGATTCTGCACAATATATGTCAAATTATGTGTAATCCCATCACAGTTTATAAGGATATAGCCATTCGTTCAAAAAAGTCCTTATCATACCGAGTTGAAGCGTTTTTGATTAGGAGTGGAAATAACTCATGAATTTCAACAAGCTGGTTTCTGCTGTTGCAATATGTTGTTTAGGACATGATTCTGCACAACATATGTCTAATTCAGTGTAATCCCATCACAGTTAATAAAGATATAGCCATTCGTTCAAAAATTGCTTATCTCACCAAGGTGAAGAGTGTTTGATTAGGAGTGGAAATAACTCATGAATTTCATCAAGCTGTTTTCTGCTGTTGCAATATGTTGTTCAGGGCAAGATTTTGCACAATATATGTCAAACTCAGTGTAATCCAGCTACAAGTTCAAAAGATATAGCCATTCGTTCAAAAAGTGCTTATCTCACTGAGTTGAAGCGTTTTTGATTACCAGTGGAAATAACTCATGAATTTCATCAAGCTGGTTTCTGCTGTTGCAATATGTTGTTTAGGACATGATTCTGCACAATATATGTCAAATTCAGTGTAATCCAGCCACAAGTTCAAAAGATATAGCCATTCGTTCAAAAAAAGCTTATCTCATCGAGTTGAAGCGTTTTTGATTAGGAGTTGAAATAACTCATGAATTTCATCAAGCTAGTTTCTGCTGTTGCAATATGTTGTTTAGGACGTGATTCTGAACAAAATATGTCAAATTATGTGTAATCCCATCACAGTTTATAAAGATATTGTCTTTCGTTCAAAAAGTGCTTATCTCACCAAGTTGAAGCGTTTTTGATTAGGAGTGGAAATAACTCATGAATTTCATCAAGCTGGTTTTTGTTGTTGCAATATGTTGTTTAGGGCATGATTTTGCACAATATATGTCAAATTCAGTGCAATCAAGCTACAAGTTCAAAAGATATAGCCATTCGTTCAAAAAGTGCTTATCTCACCGAGGTGAGGCGTTTTTGATTAGGAGTGGAATTAACTCATGAATTTCATCAAGCTGGTTTCTGCTGTTGCAATATGTTGTTTAGGACATGATTCAGCACAATATATGTTAAATTATGTTTCATCCCATCACAGTTTATAAAGATATTGCCATTCGTTCAAAAAGTGCTTGTCTCACCAAGTTGAAGCGTTTTTGATTAGGAGTGGAAATAACTCATGAATTTCATCAAGCTGGTTTCTGCTGTTGCAATATGTTGTTTAGGACATGATTCTGCACAATATATGTCAAATTCAGTGTAATCCAGCAACAAGTTCAAAAGATATAGCCATTTGTTCAAAAAAAGCTTATCTCACCGAGTTGAAGCGTTTTTGATTAGGAGTGGAAATAACTCGTGAATTTCATCAAGCTAGTTTCTGCTGTTGCAATATGATGTTTAGGACATGATTCTGAACAATATATTACAAATTCAGTGTAATACCATCACAGTTTATAAAGATATAGCCATTCGTTCAAAAAAGTCCTTATCTCACCGAGTTGAAGCGTTTTTGATTAGGAGTGGTAATAACTCGTGAATGTCATCAAGCTGGTTTCTGCTGTTGCAATATGTTGTTTAGGACGTGATGCTGCACAATATATGTCAAATTATGTGTAATCCCATCACAGTTTATAAAGATATAGACATTCGTTCAAAAAGGTCCTTATCTCACCGAGTTGAAGCGTTTTTTGATTAGGAGAGGAAATATCTCGTGAATTTCATCAAGCTGGTTTCTGCTGTTGTAATATGTTGTTTAGGACATGATTCTGCACAATATAATTCAAATTCAGTGTAATCAAGCTACAAGTTCAAGAGATATAGCCTTTCGTTCAAAAAGCGCTGATCTCACCAAGTTGAAGCGTTTTTGATTACAAGTGGAAATAACTCATGAATTTCATCAAGCTGTTTTCTGCTGTTGCAATATGTTGTTCAGGGCATGATTCTGCACAATATATGTCAAATTCAGTGCAATCAGGCCAAAAGTTCAAAAGATATAGCCTTTCGTTCAAAAAGCGCTAATCTCACCAAGTTGAAGCGTTTTTGATTAGGAGTGGAAATAACTCATGAATTTCATCAAGCTGGTTTTTGCTGTTGCAATATGTTGTTTAGGACATGATTCTGCACAATATATGTCAAATTCAGTGTAATCCCATCACAGTTTATAAAGATATAGCCATTCGTTCAAAAAATGCTTATCTCACCAAGTTGAAGCGTTTTTGATTAGGAGTGGAAATAACTCTTGAATTTCATCAAGCTGGTTTCTGCTGTTGCAATATGTTGTTTAGGACATGATTTTGCACAATATATGTCAAATTCAGTGTAATCCAGCTACAAGTTCAAAAGATATAGCCATTCGTTCAAAAAGTGCTTATCTCACCGAGTTGAAGCGTTTTTGATTACCAGTGGAAATAACTGATGAATTTCATCAAGCTGGTTTCTGCTGTTGCAATATGTTGGTTCGGACATGATTCTGCACAATATATGTCAAATTATGTGTAATCCCATCACAGTTTATAAGGATATAGCCATTCGTTCAAAAAAGTCCTTATCATACCGAGTTGAAGCGTTTTTGATTAGGAGTGGAAATAACTCATGAATTTCAACAAGCTGGTTTCTGCTGTTGCAATATGTTGTTTAGGACATGATTCTGCAAAACATATGTCTAATTCAGTGTAATCCCATCACAGTTAATAAAGATATAGCCATTCGTTCATAAATTGCTTATCTCACCATGGTGAAGATTGTTTGATTAGGAGTGGAATTAACTCATGAATTTCATCAAGCTGTTTTCTGCTGTTGCAATATGTTGTTCAGGGCAAGATTTTGCTCAATATATATCAAACTCAGTGTAATCCAGCTACAAGTTCAAAAGATATAGCCATTCGTTCAAAAAGTGCTTATCTCACCGAGTTGAAGCGTTTTTGATTACCAGTGGAAAAATATCATGAATTTCATCAAGCTGGTTTCTGCTGTTGCAATATGTTGTTTAGGACATGATTCTGCACAATATATGTCAAATTCAGTGTAATCCAGCCACAAGTTCAAAAGATATAGCCATTCGTTCAAAAAAAGCTTATCTCATCGAGTTGAAGCGTTTTTGATTAGGAGTTGAAATAACTCATGAATTTCATCAAGCTAGTTTCTGCTGTTGCAATATGTTGTTTAGGACATGATTCTGCACAAAATATGTCAAATTATGTGTAATCCCATCACAGTTTATAAAGATATTGTCTTTCGTTCAAAAAGTGCTTATCTCACCAAGTTGAAGCGTTTTTGATTAGGAGTGGAAATAACTCATGAATTTCATCAAGCTGGTTTTTGTTGTTTCAATATGTTGTTTAGGGCATGATTTTGCACAATATATGTCAAATTCAGTGCAATCAAGCTACAAGTTCAAAAGATATAGCCATTCGTTCAAAAAGTGCTTATCTCACCGAGGTGAGGCGTTTTTGATTAGGAGTGGAATTAACTCATGAATTTCATCAAGCTGGTTTCTGCTGTTGCAATATGTTGTTTAGGACATGATTCTGCACAATATATGTTAAATTATGTGTCATCCCATCACAGTTTATAAAGATATTGCCATTCGTTCAAAAAGTGCTTGTCTCACCAAGTTGAAGCGTTTTTGATTAGGAGTGGAAATAACTCATGAATTTCATCAAGCTGGTTTCTGCTGTTGCAATATGTTGTTTAGGACATGATTCTGCACAATATATGTCAAATTCAGTGTAATCCAGCCACAAGTTCAAAAGATATAGCCATTTGTTCAAAAAAAGCTTATCTCACCGAGTTGAAGCGTTTTTGATTAGGAGTGGAAATAACTCGTGAATTTCATCAAGCTGTTTTCTGCTGTTGCAATATGATGTTTAGGACATGATTCTGAACAATATATTACAAATTCAGTGTAATACCATCACAGTTTATAAAGATATAGCCATTCGTTCAAAAAAGTCCTTATCTCACCGAGTTGAAGCGTTTTTGATTAGGAGTGGAAATAACTCGTGAATTTCATCAAGCTGTTTTCTGCTGTTGCAATATGATGTTTAGGACATGATTCTGAACAATATATTACAAATTCAGTGTAATACCATCACAGTTTATAAAGATATAGACATTCGTTCAAAGAGGTCCTTATCTCACCGAGTTGAAGCGTTTTTTGATTAGGAGAGGAAATATCTCGTGAATTTCATCAAGCTGGTTTCTGCTGTTGCAATATGTTGTTCAGGGCAAGATTCTGCACAATATATGTCAAATTCAGTGCAATCAAGCCAAAAGTTCAAAAGATATAGCCTTTCGTTCAAAAAGTGCTTATCTCACCGAATTGAAGCGTTTTTGATTAGGAGTGGAAATAACTCATGAATTTCATCAAGCTGGTTTTTGCTGTTGCAATATGTTGTTTAGGACATGATTCTGCACATTTTATGTCGAATTCAGTGTAATCCCATCACAGTTTATAAAGATATAGCCATAAGTTCAAAAATTGCTTATCTCACCAAGTTGAAGCGTTTTTGATTAGGAGTGGAAATAACTCTTGAATTTCATCAAACTGGTTTCTGCTGTTGCAATATGTTGTTTAGGACATGATTCTGCACAATATATGTCAAATTCAGTGTAATCCAGCTACAAGTTCAAAAGATATAGCCATTCGTTCAAAAAGTGCTTATCTCACCGAGTTGAAGCGTTTTTGATTACCAGTGGAAATATATCATGAATTTCATCAAGCTGGTTTCTGCTGTTGTAATATGTTGTTTAGGACATGATTCTGCACAATATATGTCAAATTATGTGTAATCCCATCACAGTTTATAAGGATATAGCCATTCGTTCAAAAAAGTCCTTATCATACCGAGTTGAAGCGTTTTTGATTAGGAGTGGAAATAACTCATGAATTTCAACAAGCTGGTTTCTGCTGTTGCAATATGTTGTTTAGGACATGATTCTGCACAACATATGTCAAATTATGTGTAATCCCATCACAGTTTATAAAGATATAGCCATTCGTTCAAAAAAGTCCTTATCAAACCGAGTTGAAGCGTTTTTGATTAGGAGTGGAAATAACTCGTGAATTTCATCAAGCTAGTTTCTGCTGTTGCAATATGATGTTTAGGACCTGATTCTGAACAATATATTACAAATTCAGTGTAATACCATCACAGTTTATAAAGATATAGCCATTCGTTCAAAAAAGTCCTTATCTCACCGAGTTGAAGCGTTTTTGATTAGGAGTGGAAATAACTCGTGAATTTCATCAAGCTGGTTTCTGCTGTTGCAATATGTTGTTTAGGACATGATTCTGCACAACATATGTCTAATTCAGTGTAATCCCATCACAGTTAATAAAGATATAGCCATTCGTTCAAAAATTGCTTATCTCACCAAGGTGAAGAGTGTTTGATTAGGAGTGGAAATAACTCATGAATTTCATCAAGCTGTTTTCTGCTGTTGCAATATGTTGTTCAGGGCAAGATTTTGCACAATATATGTCAAACTCAGTGTAATCCAGCTACAAGTTCAAAAGATATAGCCATTCGTTCAAAAAGTGCTTATCTCACCGAGTTGAAGCGTTTTTGATTACCAGTGGAAATAACTCATGAATTTCATCAAGCTGGTTTCTGCTGTTGCAATATGTTGTTTAGGACATGATTCTGCACAATATATGTCAAATTCAGTGTAATCCAGCCACAAGTTCAAAAGATATAGCCATTCGTTCAAAAAAAGCTGATCTCACCAAGTTGAAGCGTTTTTGATTAGGAGTTGAAATAACTCATGAATTTCATCAAGCTAGTTTCTGCTGTTGCAATATGTTGTTTAGGACATGATTCTGCACAAAATATGTCAAATTATGTGTAATCCCATCACAGTTTATAAAGATATAGCCATTCGTTCAAAAAAGTCCTTATCTCACCTATTTGAAGCGTTTTTGATTAGGAGTGGAAATAACTCTTGAATTTCATCAAGCTGGTTTCTGCTGTTGCAATATGTTGTTTAGGACATGATTCTGCACAATATATGTCAAATTATGTGTAATCCAATCACAGTTCATAAAGATATAGACATTCGTTCAAAAAAGTCCTTATCTCACCGAGTTGAAGCGTTTTTTGATTAGGAGAGGAAATATCTCGTGAATTTCATCAAGCTGGTTTCTGCTGTTGCAATATGTTGTTTAGGACATGATTCTGCACAATATAATTCAAATTCAGTGTAATCAATGACAAGTTCAAAAGATACAGCCATTCGTTTAAAAAGCGCTGATCTCACCAAGTTGAAGCGTTTTTGATTACAAGTGGAAATAACTAATGAATTTCATCAAGCTGTTTTCTGCTGTTGCAATATGTTGTTCAGGGCATGATTTTGCACAATATATGTCAAATTCAGTGCAATCAAGCTACAAGTTCAAAAGATATAGCCATTCGTTCAAAAAGTGCTTATCTCACCGAGGTGAGGCGTTTTTGATTAGGAGTGGAATTAACTCATGAATTTCATCAAGCTGGTTTCTGCTGTTGCAATATGTTGTTTAGGACATGATTCTGCACAATATATGTTAAATTATGTGTCATCCCATCACAGTTTATAAAGATATTGCCATTCGTTCAAAAAGTGCTTGTCTCACCAAGTTGAAGCGTTTTTGATTAGGAGTGGAAATAACTCATGAATTTCATCAAGCTGGTTTCTGCTGTTGCAATATGTTGTTTAGGACATGATTCTGCACAATATATGTCAAATTCAGTGTAATCCAGCCACAAGTTCAAAAGATATAGCCATTTGTTCAAAAAAAGCTTATCTCACCGAGTTGAAGCGTTTTTGATTAGGAGTGGAAATAACTCGTGAATTTCATCAAGCTGTTTTCTGCTGTTGCAATATGATGTTTAGGACATGATTCTGAACAATATATTACAAATTCAGTGTAATACCATCACAGTTTATAAAGATATAGCCATTCGTTCAAAAAAGTCCTTATCTCACCGAGTTGAAGCGTTTTTGATTAGGAGTGGAAATAACTCGTGAATTTCATCAAGCTGGTTTCTGCTGTTGCAATATGTTGTTTAGGCCCAGATTCTGCACAATATATGTCAAATTATGTGTAATCCCATCACAGTTAATAAAGATATAGACATTCGTTCAAAGAGGTCCTTATCTCACCGAGTTGAAGCGTTTTTTGATTAGGAGAGGAAATATCTCGTGAATTTCATCAAGCTGGTTTCTGCTGTTGCAATATGTTGTTCAGGGCAAGATTCTGCACAATATATGTCAAACTCAGTGCAATCAAGCCAAAAGTTCAAAAGATATAGCCTTTCGTTCAAAAAGTGCTTATCTCACCGAATTGAAGCGTTTTTGATTAGGAGTGGAAATAACTCATGAATTTCATCAAGCTGGTTTTTGCTGTTGCAATATGTTGTTTAGGACATGATTCTGCACATTTTATGTCGAATTCAGTGTAATCCCATCACAGTTTAAAAAGATATAGCCATAAGTTCAAAAATTGCTTATCTCACCAAGTTGAAGCGTTTTTGATTAGGAGTGGAAATAACTCTTGAATTTCATCAAACTGGTTTCTGCTGTTGCAATATGTTGTTTAGGACATGATTCTGCACAATATATGTCAAATTCAGTGTAATCCAGCTACAAGTTCAAAAGATATAGCCATTCGTTCAAAAAGTGCTTATCTCACCGAGTTGAAGCGTTTTTGATTAGGAGTGGAAATAACTCGTGAATTTCATCAAGCTGTTTTCTGCTGTTGCAATATGATGTTTAGGACATGATTCTGAACAATATATTACAAATTCAGTGTAATACCATCACAGTTTATAAAGATATAGCCATTCGTTCAAAAAAGTCCTTATCTCACCGAGTTGAAGCGTTTTTGATTAGGAGTGGAAATAACTCGTGAATTTCATCAAGCTGGTTTCTGCTGTTGCAATATGTTGTTTAGGCCCAGATTCTGCACAATATATGTCAAATTATGTGTAATCCCATCACAGTTAATAAAGATATAGACATTCGTTCAAAGAGGTCCTTATCTCACCGAGTTGAAGCGTTTTTTGATTAGGAGAGGAAATATCTCGTGAATTTCATCAAGCTGGTTTCTGCTGTTGCAATATGTTGTTCAGGGCAAGATTCTGCACAATATATGTCAAACTCAGTGCAATCAAGCCAAAAGTTCAAAAGATATAGCCTTTCGTTCAAAAAGTGCTTATCTCACCGAATTGAAGCGTTTTTGATTAGGAGTGGAAATAACTCATGAATTTCATCAAGCTGGTTTTTGCTGTTGCAATATGTTGTTTAGGACATGATTCTGCACATTTTATGTCGAATTCAGTGTAATCCCATCACAGTTTATAAAGATATAGCCATAAGTTCAAAAATTGCTTATCTCACCAAGTTGAAGCGTTTTTGATTAGGAGTGGAAATAACTCTTGAATTTCATCAAACTGGTTTCTGCTGTTGCAATATGTTGTTTAGGACATGATTCTGCACAATATATGTCAAATTCAGTGTAATCCAGCTACAAGTTCAAAAGATATAGCCATTCGTTCAAAAAGTGCTTATCTCACCGAGTTGAAGCGTTTTTGATTACCAGTGGAAATATATCATGAATTTCATCAAGCTGGTTTCTGCTGTTGTAATATGTTGTTTAGGACATGATTCTGCACAATATATGTCAAATTATGTGTAATCCCATCACAGTTTATAAGGATATAGCCATTCGTTCAAAAAAGTCCTTATCATACCGAGTTGAAGCGTTTTTGATTAGGAGTGGAAATAACTCATGAATTTCAACAAGCTGGTTTCTGCTGTTGCAATATGTTGTTTAGGACATGATTCTGCACAACATATGTCAAATTATGTGTAATCCCATCACAGTTTATAAAGATATAGCCATTCGTTCAAAAAAGTCCTTATCAAACCGAGTTGAAGCGTTTTTGATTAGGAGTGGAAATAACTCGTGAATTTCATCAAGCTAGTTTCTGCTGTTGCAATATGATGTTTAGGACCTGATTCTGAACAATATATTACAAATTCAGTGTAATACCATCACAGTTTATAAAGATATAGCCATTCGTTCAAAAAAGTCCTTATCTCACAGAGTTGAAGCGTTTTTTATTAGGAGTGGAAATAACTCGTGAATTTCATCAAGCTGGTTTCTGCTGTTGCAATATGTTGTTTAGGACATGATTCTGCACAACATATGTCTAATTCAGTGTAATCCCATCACAGTTAATAAAGATATAGCCATTCGTTCAAAAATTGCTTATCTCACCAAGTTGAAGCGTTTTTGATTAGGAGTGGAAATAACTCATGAATTTCATCAAGCTGGTTTCTGCTGTTGCAATATGTTATTTAGGACATGATTCTGCACAATATATGTCAAATTCAGTGTAATCCAGCAACAAGTTCAAAAGATATAGCCATTTGTTCAAAAAAAGCTTATCTCACCGAGTTGAAGCGTTTTTGATTAGGAGTGGAAATAACTCGTGAATTTCATCAAGCTAGTTTCTGCTGTTGCAATATGATGTTTAGGACATGATTCTGAACAATATATTACAAATTCAGTGTAATACCATCACAGTTTATAAAGATATAGCCATTCGTTCAAAAAAGTCCTTATCTCACCGAGTTGAAGCGTTTTTGATTAGGAGTGGTAATAACTCGTGAATTTCATCAAGCTGGTTTCTGCTGTTGCAATATGTTGTTTAGGACGTGATGCTGCACAATATATGTCAAATTATGTGTAATCCCATCACAGTTTATAAAGATATAGACATTCGTTCAAAAAGGTCCTTATCTCACCGAGTTGAAGCGTTTTTTGATTAGGAGAGGAAATATCTCGTGAATTTCATCAAGCTGGTTTCTGCTGTTGCAATATGTTGTTTAGGACATGATTCTGCACAATATAATTCAAATTCAGTGTAATCAAGCTACAAGTTCAAGAGATAGAGCCATTCGTTCAAAAAGCGCTGATCTCACCAAGTTGAAGCGTTTTTGATTACAAGTGGAAATAACTCATGAATTTCATCAAGCTGTTTTCTGCTGTTGCAATATGTTGTTCAGGGCAAGATTCTGCACAATATATATCAAATTCAGTGCAATCAAGCCAAAAGTTCAAAAGATATAGCCTTTCGTTCAAAAAGCGCTAATCTCACCAAGTTGAAGCGTTTTTGATTAGGAGTGGAAATAACTCATGAATTTCATCAAGCTGTTTTTTGCTGTTGCAATATGTTGTTTAGGACATGATTCTGCACAATATATGTCAAATTCAGTGTAATCCCATCACAGTTTATAAAGATATAGCCATTCGTTCAAAAAATGCTTATCTCACCAAGTTGAAGCGTTTTTGATTAGGAGTGGAAATAACTCTTGAATTTCATCAAGCTGGTTTCTGCTGTTGCAATATGTTGTTTAGGACATGATTTTGCACAATATATGTCAAATTCAGTGTAATCCAGCTACAAGTTCAAAAGATATAGCCATTCGTTCAAAAAGTGCTTATCTCACCGAGTTGAAGCGTTTTTGATTACCAGTGGAAATAACTGATGAATTTCATCAAGCTGGTTTCTGCTGTTGCAATATGTTGGTTCGGACATGATTCTGCACAATATATGTCAAATTATGTGTAATCCCATCACAGTTTATAAGGATATAGCCATTCGTTCAAAAAAGTCCTTATCATACCGAGTTGAAGCGTTTTTGATTAGGAGTGGAAATAACTCATGAATTTCAACAAGCTGGTTTCTGCTGTTGCAATATGTTGTTTAGGACATGATTCTGCAAAACATATGTCTAATTCAGTGTAATCCCATCACAGTTAATAAAGATATAGCCATTCGTTCATAAATTGCTTATCTCACCAAGGTGAAGAGTGTTTGATTAGGAGTGGAATTAACTCATGAATTTCTACAAGCTGTTTTCTGCTGTTGCAATATGTTTTTCAGGGCAAGATTTTGCTCAATATATGTCAAACTCAGTGTAATCCAGCTACAAGTTCAAAAGATATAGCCATTCGTTCAAAAAGTGCTTATCTCACCGAGTTGAAGCGTTTTTGATTACCAGTGGAAATATATCATGAATTTCATCAAGCTGGTTTCTGCTGTTGCAATATGTTGTTTAGGACATGATTCTGCACAATATATGTCAAATTCAGTGTAATCCAGCCACAAGTTCAAAAGATATAGCCATTCGTTCAAAAAAAGCTTATCTCATCGAGTTGAAGCGTTTTTGATTAGGAGTTGAAATAACTCATGAATTTCATCAAGCTAGTTTCTGCTGTTGCAATATGTTGTTTAGGACATGATTCTGCACAAAATATGTCAAATTATGTGTAATCCCATCACAGTTTATAAAGATATTGTCTTTCGTTCAAAAAGTGCTTATCTCACCAAGTTGAAGCGTTTTTGATTAGGAGTGGAAATAACTCATGAATTTCATCAAGCTGGTTTTTGTTGTTTCAATATGTTGTTTAGGGCATGATTTTGCACAATATATGTCAAATTCAGTGCAATCAAGCTACAAGTTCAAAAGATATAGCCATTCGTTCAAAAAGTGCTTATCTCACCGAGGTGAGGCGTTTTTGATTAGGAGTGGAATTAACTCATGAATTTCATCAAGCTGGTTTCTGCTGTTGCAATATGTTGTTTAGGACATGATTCTGCACAATATATGTTAAATTATGTGTCATCCCATCACAGTTTATAAAGATATTGCCATTCGTTCAAAAAGTGCTTGTCTCACCAAGTTGAAGCGTTTTTGATTAGGAGTGGAAATAACTCATGAATTTCATCAAGCTGGTTTCTGCTGTTGCAATATGTTGTTTAGGACATGATTCTGCACAATATATGTCAAATTCAATGTAATCCAGCCACAAGTTCAAAAGATATAGCCATTTGTTCAAAAAAAGCTTATCTCACCGAGTTGAAGCGTTTTTGATTAGGAGTGGAAATAACTCGTGAATTTCATCAAGCTGTTTTCTGCTGTTGCAATATGATGTTTAGGACATGATTCTGAACAATATATTACAAATTCAGTGTAATACCATCACAGTTTATAAAGATATAGCCATTCGTTCAAAAAAGTCCTTATCTCACCGAGTTGAAGCGTTTTTGATTAGGAGTGGAAATAACTCGTGAATTTCATCAAGCTGGTTTCTGCTGTTGCAATATGTTGTTTAGGACGTGATTCTGCACAATATATGTCAAATTATGTGTAATCCCATCACAGTTTATAAAGATATAGACATTCGTTCAAAGAGGTCCTTATCTCACCGAGTTGAAGCGTTTTTTGATTAGGAGAGGAAATATCTCGTGAATTTCATCAAGCTGGTTTCTGCTGTTGCAATATGTTGTTCAGGGCAAGATTCTGCACAATATATGTCAAATTCAGTGCAATCAAGCCAAAAGTTCAAAAGATATAGCCTTTCGTTCAAAGAGTGCTTATCTCACCGAATTGAAGCGTTTTTGATTAGGAGTGGAAATAACTCATGAATTTCATCAAGCTGGTTTTTGCTGTTGCAATATGTTGTTTAGGACATGATTCTGCACATTTTATGTCGAATTCAGTGTAATCCCATCACAGTTTATAAAGATATAGCCATAAGTTCAAAAATTGCTTATCTCACCAAGTTGAAGCGTTTTTGATTAGGAGTGGAAATAACTCTTGAATTTCATCAAACTGGTTTCTGCTGTTGCAATATGTTGTTTAGGACATGATTCTGCACAATATATGTCAAATTCAGTGTAATCCAGCTACAAGTTCAAAAGATATAGCCATTCGTTCAAAAAGTGCTTATCTCACCGAGTTGAAGCATTTTTGATTACCAGTGGAAATATATCATGAATTTCATCAAGCTGGTTTCTGCTGTTGCAATATGTTGTTTAGGACATGATTCTGCACAATATATGTCAAATTATGTGTAATCCCATCACAGTTTATAAGGATATAGCCATTCGTTCAAAAAAGTCCTTATCATACCGAGTTGAAGCGTTTTTGATTAGGAGTGGAAATAACTCATGAATTTCAACAAGCTGGTTTCTGCTGTTGCAATATGTTGTTTAGGACATGATTCTGCACAACATATGTCAAATTATGTGTAATCCCATCACAGTTTATAAAGATATAGCCATTCGTTCAAAAAAGTCCTTATCAAACCGAGTTGAAGCGTTTTTGATTAGGAGTGGAAATAACTCGTGAATTTCATCAAGCTAGTTTCTGCTGTTGCAATATGATGTTTAGGACCTGATTCTGAACAATATATTACAAATTCAGTGTAATACCATCACAGTTTATAAAGATATAGCCATTCGTTCAAAAAAGTCCTTATCTCACCGAGTTGAAGCGTTTTTGATTAGGAGTGGAAATAACTCGTGAATTTCATCAAGCTGGTTTCTGCTGTTGCAATATGTTGTTTAGGACGTGATTTTGCACAATATATGTCAAATTATGTGTAATCCCATCACAGTTTATAAAGATATAGACATTCGTTCAAAAAGGTCCTTATCTCACCGAGTTGAAGCGTTTTTTGATTAGGAGAGGAAATATCTCGTGAATTTCATCAAGCTGGTTTCTGCTGTTGGAATATGTTGTTTAGGACATGATTCTGCAAAATATAATTCAAATTCAGTGTAATCAAGCTACAAGTTCAAAAGATATAGCCCTTCGTTCAAAAAGCGCTGATCTCACCAAGTTGAAGCGTTTTTGATTACAAGTGGAAATAACTCATGAATTTCATCAAGCTGTTTTCTGCTGTTGCAATATGTTGTTCAGGGCAAGATTCTGCACAATATATGTCAAATTCAGTGCAATCAAGCCAAAAGTTCAAAAGATATAGCCTTTCGTTCAAAAAGTGCTTATCTCACCGAGTTGAAGCGTTTTTGATTACCAGTGGAAATATATCATGAATTTCATCAAGCTGGTTTCTGCTGTTGCAATATGTTGTTTAGGACATGATTCTGCACAATATATGTCAAATTCAGTGTAATCCAGCCACAAGTTCAAAAGATATAGCCATTCGTTCAAAAAAAGCTTATCTCATCGAGTTGAAGCGTTTTTGATTAGGAGTTGAAATAACTCATGAATTTCATCAAGCTAGTTTCTGCTATTGCAATATGTTGTTTAGGACATGATTCTGCACAAAATATGTCAAATTATGTGTAATCCCATCACAGTTTATAAAGATATTGTCTTTCGTTCAAAAAGTGCTTATATCACCAAGTTGAAGCATTTTTGATTAGGAGTGGAAATAACTCTTGAATTTCATCAAACTGGTTTCTGCTGTTGCAATATGTTGTTCAGGGCAAGATTCTGCACAATATATGTCAAATTCAGTGCAATCAAGCCAAAAGTTCAAAAGATATAGCCTTTCGTTCAAAGAGTGCTTATCTCACCGAATTGAAGCGTTTTTGATTAGGAGTGGAAATAACTCATGAATTTCATCAAGCTGGTTTTTGCTGTTGCAATATGTTGTTTAGGACATGATTCTGCACATTTTATGTCGAATTCAGTGTAATCCCATCACAGTTAATAAAGATATAGCCATAAGTTCAAAAATTGCTTATCTCACCAAGTTGAAGCGTTTTTGATTAGGAGTGGAAATAACTCTTGAATTTCATCAAACTGGTTTCTGCTGTTGCAATATGTTGTTTAGGACGTGATTCTGCACAATATATGTCAAATAATGTGTAATCCCATCACAGTTTATAAAGATATAGACATTCGTTCAAAGAGGTCCTTATCTCACCGAGTTGAAGCGTTTTTTGATTAGGAGAGGAAATATCTCGTGAATTTCATCAAGCTGGTTTCTGCTGTTGCAATATGTTGTTTAGGACGTGATTCTGCACAATATATGTCAAATTATGTGTAATCCCATCACAGTTTATAAAGATATAGACATTCGTTCAAAGAGGTCCTTATCTCACCGAGTTGAAGCGTTTTTTGATTAGGAGAGGAAATATCTCGTGAATTTCATCAAGCTGGTTTCTGCTGTTGCAATATGTTGTTCAGGGCAAGATTCTGCACAATATATGTCAAATTCAGTACAATCAAGCCAAAAGTTCAAAAGATATAGCCTTTCGTTCAAAAAGTGCTTATCTCACCGAATTGAAGCGTTTTTGATTAGGAGTGGAAATAACTCATGAATTTCATCAAGCTGGTTTTTGCTGTTGCAATATGTTGTTTAGGACATGATTCTGCACATTTTATGTCGAATTCAGTGTAATCCCATCACAGTTTATAAAGATATAGCCATTCGTTCAAAAATTGCTTATCTCACCAAGTTGAAGCGTTTTTGATTAGGAGTGGAAATAACTCTTGAATTTCATCAAACTGGTTTCTGCTGTTGCAATATGTTGTTTAGGACATGATTCTGCACAATATATGTCAAATTCAGTATAATCCAGCTACAAGTTCAAAAGATATAGCCATTCGTTCAAAAAGTGCTTATCTCACCGAGTTGAAGCGTTTTTGATTACCAGTGGAAATATATCATGAATTTCATCAAGCTGGTTTCTGCTGTTGCAATATGTTGTTTAGGACATGATTCTGCAAAATATATGTCAAATTATGTGTAATCCCATCACAGTTTATAAGGATATAGCCATTCGTTCAAAAAAGTCCTTATCATACCGAGTTGAAGCGTTTTTGATTAGGAGTGGAAATAACTCATGAATTTCAACAAGCTGGTTTCTGCTGTTGCAATATGTTGTTTAGGACATGATTCTGCACAACATATGTCAAATTATGTGTAATCCCATCACAGTTTATAAAGATATAGCCATTCGTTCAATAAGTGCTTATCTCACCAAGTTGAAGCGTTTTTGATTAGGAGTGGAAATAACTCATGAATTTCATCAAGCTGTTTTCTGCTGTTGCAATATGTTGTTTAGGACATGATTCTGCACAATATATGTCAAATTCAGTGTAATCCCATCATATTTTATAAAGATATAGCCATTCGTTCAAAAAAGGTTCTTATCTCACCGAGGTGAGGCGTTTTTGATTAGGAGTGGAAATAACTCGTGAATTTCATCAAGCTAGTTTCTGCTGTTGCGATATGTTGTTTAGGACATGATTCTGCCCAAACATGTCAAATTATGTGTAATCCCATCACAGTTTATAAAGATATTGCCATTCGTTCAAAAAGTGCTTGTCTCACCAAGTTGAAGCGTTTTTGATTAGGAGTGGAAATAACTCATGAATTTCATCAAGCTGGTTTCTGCTGTTGCAATATGTTGTTTAGGACATGATTCTGCACAATATATGTCAAATTCAGTGTAATCCAGCCACAAGTTCAAAAGATATAGCCATTCGTTCAAAAAAAGCTTATCTCACCGAGTTGAAGCGTTTTTTGATTACAAGTGGAAATAACTCATGAATTTCATCAAGCTGGTTTCTGCTGTTGCAATATGTTGTTTAGGACATGATTCTGCACAATATAATTCAAATTCAGTGTAATCAAGCTACAAGTTCAAAAGATATAGCCATTCGTTCAAAAAGCGCTGATCTCACCAAGTTCAAGCATTTTTGATTAGGAGTGGAAATAACTCATGAATTTCAACAAGCTGGTTTCTGCTGTTGCAATATGTTGTTTAGGACATGATTCTGCACAATATATGTCAAATTCAGTGTAATACCATCACAGTTTATAAAGATATAGCCATTTGTTCAAAAAAGTCCTTATCTCACCGAGTTGAAGCGTTTTTGATTAGGAGTGGAAATAACTCGTGAATTTCATCAAGCTGGTTTCTGCTGTTGCAATATGTTGTTTAGGACGTGATTCTGCACAATATATGTCAAATTATGTGTAATCCCATCACAGTTTATAAAGATATAGACATTCGTTCAAAAAAGTCCTTATCTCACCGAGTTGAAGTGTTTTTTTATTAGGAGTGGAAATATCTCGTGAATTTCATCAAGCTGGTTTCTGCTGTTGTAATATGTTGTTTAGGACATGATTCTGCACAATATAATTAAAATTCAGTGCAATCAAGCTACAAGTTCAAAAGATATAGCCATCCGTTCAAAAAGCGCTGATCTCACCAAGTTGAAGCGTTTTTGATTACAAGTGGAAATAACTCATGAATTTCATCAAGCTGGTTTCTGCTGTTGCAATATGTTGTTTAGGACATGATTCTGCACAATATATGTCAAATTCAGTGTAATCCAGCCACAAGTTCAAAAGATATAGCCATTCGTTCAAAAAAAGCTTATCTCACCGAGTTGAAGCGTTTTTTGATTACAAGTGGAAATAACTCTTGAATTTCATCAAGCTGGTTTCTGCTGTTGCAATATGTTGTTTAGGACATGATTCTGCACAATATAATTCAAATTCAGTGTAATCAAGCTACAAGTTCAAAAGATATAGCCATTCGTTCAAAAAGCGCTGATCTCACCAAGTTCAAGCGTTTTTGATTAGGAGTGGAAATAACTCATGAATTTCAACAAGCTGGTTTCTGCTGTTGCAATATGTTGTTTGGGACATGATTCTGAACAATATATGTCAAATTCAGTGTAATACCATCACAGTTTATAAAGATATAGCCATTTGTTCAAAAAAGTCCTTATCTCACCGAGTTGAAGCGTTTTTGATTAGGAGTGGAAATAACTCGTGAATTTCATCAAGCTGGTTTCTGCTGTTGCAATATGTTGTTTAGGACGTGATTCTGCACAATATATGTCAAATTATGTGTAATCCCATCACAGTTTATAAAGATATAGACATTCGTTCAAAAAAGTCCTTATCTCACCGAGTTGAAGTGTTTTTTGATTAGGAGAGGAAATATCTCGTGAATTTCATCAAGCTGGTTTCTGCTGTTGTAATATGTTGTTTAGGACATGATTCTGCACAATATAATTAAAATTCAGTGCAATCAAGCTACAAGTTCAAAAGATATAGCCATTCGTTCAAAAAGCGCTGATCTCACCAAGTTGAAGCGTTTTTGATTACAAGTGGAAATAACTCATGAATTTCATCAAGCTGGTTTTTGCTGTTGGAATATGTTGTTTAGGACATGATTTTGCACAATATATGTCAAATTCAGTGCAATCAAGCCAAAAGTTCAAAAGATATAGCCATTCGTTCAAAAAGTGCTTATCTCACCGAATTGAAGCGTTTTTGATTAGGAGTGGAAATAACTCATGAATTTCATCAAGCTGGTTTTTGCTGTTGCAATATGTTGTTTAGGACATGATTCTGCACAATATATGTCGAATTCAGTGTAATCCCATCACAGTTTATAAAGATATAGCCATTCGTTCAAAAATTGCTTATCTCACCAAGTTGAAGCGTTTTTGATTAGGAGTGGAAATAACTCTTGGATTTCATCAAGCTGGTTTCTGCTGTTGCAATATGTTGTTTAGGACATGATTCTGCACAATATATGTCGAATTCAGTGTAATCCCATCACAGTTTATAAAGATATAGCCATTCGTTCAAAAATTGCTTATCTCACCAAGTTGAAGCGTTTTTGATTAGGAGTGGAAATAACTCATGAATTTCAACAAGCTGGTTTCTGCTGTTGCAATATGTTGTTTAGGACATGATTCTGCACAATATATGTCAAATTCAGTGTAATCCAGCCACAAGTTCAAAAGATATAGCCATTCGTTCAAAAAAAGCTTATCTCACCAAATTAAAGCGTTTTTGATTAGGAGTGGAAATAACTCGTGAATTTCATCAAGCTAGTTTCTGCTGTTGCGATATGTTGTTTAGGACATGATTCTGCCCAAACATGTCAAATTATGTGTAATCCCATCACAGTTTATAAAGATATTGTCATTCGTTCAAAAAGTGCTTATCTCACCAAGTTGAAGCGTTTTTGATTAGGAGTGGAAATAACTCATGAATTTCATCAAGCTGGTTTTTGCTGTTGCAATATGTTGTATAGGGCATGATTTTGCACAATATATGTCAAATTCAGTGCAATCAAGCTACAAGTTCAAAAGATATAGCCATTTGTTCAAAAAGTGCTTATCTCACCGAGGTGAGATGTTTTTGATTAGGAGTGGAATTAACTCATGAATTTCATCAAACTGGTTTCTGCTGTTGCAATATGTTGTTTAGGACATGATTCTGCACAATTTATGTTAAATTATGTGTCATCCCATTACAGTTTATAAAGATATTGCCATTCGTTCAAAAAGTGCTTGTCTCACCAAGTTGAAGCGTTTTTGATTAGGAGTGGAAATAACTCATGAATTTCATCAAGCTGGTTTCTGCTGTTGCAATATGTTGTTTAGGACATGATTCTGCACAATATATGTCAAATTCAGTGTAATCCAGCCACAAGTTCAAAAGATATAGCCATTCGTTCAAAAAAAGCTTATCTCACCGAGTTGAAGCGTTTTTGATTAGGAGTGGAAATAACTCGTGAATTTCATCAAGCTAGTTTCTGCTGTTGCAATATGTTGTTTAGGACATGATTCTGCACAATATATGTCAAATTATGTGTAATCCCATCACAGTTTATAAAGATATAGCCATTCGTTCAAAAAGTGATTATCTCACCAAGTTGAAGCGTTTTTGATTAGGAGTGGAAATAACTCATGAATTTCATCAAGCTGTTTTCTGCTGTTGCAAAATGTTGTTTAGGACATGATTCTGCACAATATATGTCAAATTCAGTGTAATCCCATCACATTTTATAAAGATATAGCCATTCGTTCAAAAAAGGTTCTTATCTCACCGAGGTGAGGCGTTTTTGATTAGGAGTGGAAATAACTCGTGAATTTCATCAAGCTAGTTTCTGCTGTTGCGATATGTTGTTTAGGACATGATTCTGCCCAAACATGTCAAATTATGTGTAATCCCATCACAGTTTATAAAGATATTGCCATTCGTTCAAAAAGTGCTTGTCTCACCAAGTTGAAGCGTTTTTGATTAGGAGTGGAAATAACTCATGAATTTCATCAAGCTGGTTTCTGCTGTTGCAATATGTTGTTTAGGACATGATTCTGCACAATATATGTCAAATTCAGTGTAATCCAGCCACAAGTTCAAAAGATATAGCCATTCGTTCAAAAAAAGCTTATCTCACCCAGTTGAAGCGTTTTTTGATTACAAGTGGAAATAACTCATGAATTTCATCAAGCTGGTTTCTGCTGTTGCAATATGTTATTTAGGACATGATTCTGCACAATATAATTCAAATTCAGTGTAATCAAGCTACAAGTTCAAAAGATATAGCCATTCGTTCAAAAAGCGCTGATCTCACCAAGTTCGAGCGTTTTTGATTAGGAGTGGAAATAACTCATGAATTTCAACAAGCTGGTTTCTGCTGTTGCAATATGTTGTTTAGGACATGATTCTGCACAATATATGTCAAATTCAGTGTAATACCATCACAGTTTATAAAGATATAGCCATTTGTTCAAAAAAGTCCTTATCTCACCGAGTTGAAGCGTTTTTGATTAGGAGTGGAAATAACTCATGAATTTCATCAAGCTGTTTTCTGCTGTTGCAATATGTTGTTTAGGACATGATTCTGCACAATATATGTCAAATTATGTGTAATCCCATCACAGTTTATAAAGATATAGACATTCGTTCAAAAAAGTCCTTATCTCACCGAGTTGAAGTGTTTTTTGATTAGGAGTGGAAATATCTCGTGAATTTCATCAAGCTGGTTTCTGCTGTTGTAATATGTTGTTTAGGACATGATTCTGCACAATATAATTAAAATTCAGTGCAATCAAGCTACAAGTTCAAAAGATATAGCCATTCGTTCAAAAAGCGCTGATCTCACCAAGTTGAAGCGTTTTTGATTACAAGTGGAAATAACTCATGAATTTCATCAAGCTGGTTTCTGCTGTTGCAATATGTTGTTTAGGACATGATTCTGCACAATATATGTCAAATTCAGTGTAATCCAGCCACAAGTTCAAAAGATATAGCCATTCGTTCAAAAAAAGCTTATCTCACCGAGTTGAAGCGTTTTTTGATTACAAGTGGAAATAACTCATGAATTTCATCAAGCTGGTTTCTGCTGTTGCAATATGTTGTTTAGGACATGATTCTGCACAATATAATTCAAATTCAGTGTAATCCAGCCACAAGTTCAAAAGATATAGCCATTCGTTCAAAAAAAGCTTATCTCACCGAGTTGAAGCGTTTTTGATTAGGAGTGGAAATAACTCGTGAATTTCATCAAGCTAGTTTCTACTGTTGCAATATGTTGTTTAGGACATGATTCTGCACAAAATATGTCAAATTATGTGTAATCCCATCACAGTTTATAAAGATATTGTCTTTCGTTCAAAAAGTGCTTATCTCACCGAGTTGAAGCGTTTTTGATTAGGAGTGGAAATAACTCGTGAATTTCATCAAGCTGGTTTCTGCTGTTGCAATATGTTGTTTAGGCCCAGATTCTGCACAATATATGTCAAATTATGTGTAATCCCATCACAGTTAATAAAGATATAGACATTCGTTCAAAGAGGTCCTTATCTCACCGAGTTGAAGCGTTTTTTGATTAGGAGAGGAAATATCTCGTGAATTTCATCAAGCTGGTTTCTGCTGTTGCAATATGTTGTTCAGGGCAAGATTCTGCACAATATATGTCAAACTCAGTGCAATCAAGCCAAAAGTTCAAAAGATATAGCCTTTCGTTCAAAAAGTGCTTATCTCACCGAATTGAAGCGTTTTTGATTAGGAGTGGAAATAACTCATGAATTTCATCAAGCTGGTTTTTGCTGTTGCAATATGTTGTTTAGGACATGATTCTGCACATTTTATGTCGAATTCAGTGTAATCCCATCACAGTTTATAAAGATATAGCCATAAGTTCAAAAATTGCTTATCTCACCAAGTTGAAGCGTTTTTGATTAGGAGTGGAAATAACTCTTGAATTTCATCAAACTGGTTTCTGCTGTTGCAATATGTTGTTTAGGACATGATTCTGCACAATATATGTCAAATTCAGTGTAATCCAGCTACAAGTTCAAAAGATATAGCCATTCGTTCAAAAAGTGCTTATCTCACCGAGTTGAAGCGTTTTTGATTACCAGTGGAAATATATCATGAATTTCATCAAGCTGGTTTCTGCTGTTGTAATATGTTGTTTAGGACATGATTCTGCACAATATATGTCAAATTATGTGTAATCCCATCACAGTTTATAAGGATATAGCCATTCGTTCAAAAAAGTCCTTATCATACCGAGTTGAAGCGTTTTTGATTAGGAGTGGAAATAACTCATGAATTTCAACAAGCTGGTTTCTGCTGTTGCAATATGTTGTTTAGGACATGATTCTGCACAACATATGTCAAATTATGTGTAATCCCATCACAGTTTATAAAGATATAGCCATTCGTTCAAAAAAGTCCTTATCAAACCGAGTTGAAGCGTTTTTGATTAGGAGTGGAAATAACTCGTGAATTTCATCAAGCTAGTTTCTGCTGTTGCAATATGATGTTTAGGACCTGATTCTGAACAATATATTACAAATTCAGTGTAATACCATCACAGTTTATAAAGATATAGCCATTCGTTCAAAAAAGTCCTTATCTCACAGAGTTGAAGCGTTTTTTATTAGGAGTGGAAATAACTCATGAATTTCATCAAGCTGGTTTCTGCTGTTGCAATATGTTATTTAGGACATGATTCTGCACAATATATGTCAAATTCAGTGTAATCCAGCAACAAGTTCAAAAGATATAGCCATTTGTTCAAAAAAAGCTTATCTCACCGAGTTGAAGCGTTTTTGATTAGGAGTGGAAATAACTCGTGAATTTCATCAAGCTAGTTTCTGCTGTTGCAATATGATGTTTAGGACATGATTCTGAACAATATATTACAAATTCAGTGTAATACCATCACAGTTTATAAAGATATAGCCATTCGTTCAAAAAAGTCCTTATCTCACCGAGTTGAAGCGTTTTTGATTAGGAGTGGTAATAACTCGTGAATTTCATCAAGCTGGTTTCTGCTGTTGCAATATGTTGTTTAGGACGTGATGCTGCACAATATATGTCAAATTATGTGTAATCCCATCACAGTTTATAAAGATATAGACATTCGTTCAAAAAGGTCCTTATCTCACCGAGTTGAAGCGTTTTTTGATTAGGAGAGGAAATATCTCGTGAATTTCATCAAGCTGGTTTCTGCTGTTGCAATATGTTGTTTAGGACATGATTCTGCACAATATAATTCAAATTCAGTGTAATCAAGCTACAAGTTCAAGAGATAGAGCCATTCGTTCAAAAAGCGCTGATCTCACCAAGTTGAAGCGTTTTTGATTACAAGTGGAAATAACTCATGAATTTCATCAAGCTGTTTTCTGCTGTTGCAATATGTTGTTCAGGGCAAGATTCTGCACAATATATATCAAATTCAGTGCAATCAAGCCAAAAGTTCAAAAGATATAGCCTTTCGTTCAAAAAGCGCTAATCTCACCAAGTTGAAGCGTTTTTGATTAGGAGTGGAAATAACTCATGAATTTCATCAAGCTGTTTTTTGCTGTTGCAATATGTTGTTTAGGACATGATTCTGCACAATATATGTCAAATTCAGTGTAATCCCATCACAGTTTATAAAGATATAGCCATTCGTTCAAAAAATGCTTATCTCACCAAGTTGAAGCGTTTTTGATTAGGAGTGGAAATAACTCTTGAATTTCATCAAGCTGGTTTCTGCTGTTGCAATATGTTGTTTAGGACATGATTTTGCACAATATATGTCAAATTCAGTGTAATCCAGCTACAAGTTCAAAAGATATAGCCATTCGTTCAAAAAGTGCTTATCTCACCGAGTTGAAGCGTTTTTGATTACCAGTGGAAATAACTGATGAATTTCATCAAGCTGGTTTCTGCTGTTGCAATATGTTGGTTCGGACATGATTCTGCACAATATATGTCAAATTATGTGTAATCCCATCACAGTTTATAAGGATATAGCCATTCGTTCAAAAAAGTCCTTATCATACCGAGTTGAAGCGTTTTTGATTAGGAGTGGAAATAACTCATGAATTTCAACAAGCTGGTTTCTGCTGTTGCAATATGTTGTTTAGGACATGATTCTGCAAAACATATGTCTAATTCAGTGTAATCCCATCACAGTTAATAAAGATATAGCCATTCGTTCATAAATTGCTTATCTCACCAAGGTGAAGAGTGTTTGATTAGGAGTGGAATTAACTCATGAATTTCTACAAGCTGTTTTCTGCTGTTGCAATATGTTGTTCAGGGCAAGATTTTGCTCAATATATGTCAAACTCAGTGTAATCCAGCTACAAGTTCAAAAGATATAGCCATTCGTTCAAAAAGTGCTTATCTCACCGAGTTGAAGCGTTTTTGATTACCAGTGGAAATATATCATGAATTTCATCAAGCTGGTTTCTGCTGTTGCAATATGTTGTTTAGGACATGATTCTGCACAATATATGTCTAATTCAGTGTAATCCAGCCACAAGTTCAAAAGATATAGCCATTCGTTCAAAAAAAGCTTATCTCATCGAGTTGAAGCGTTTTTGATTAGGAGTTGAAATAACTCATGAATTTCATCAAGCTAGTTTCTGCTGTTGCAATATGTTGTTTAGGACATGATTCTGCACAAAATATGTCAAATTATGTGTAATCCCATCACAGTTTATAAAGATATTGTCTTTCGTTCAAAAAGTGCTTATCTCACCAAGTTGAAGCGTTTTTGATTAGGAGTGGAAATAACTCATGAATTTCATCAAGCTGGTTTTTGTTGTTTCAATATGTTGTTTAGGGCATGATTTTGCACAATATATGTCAAATTCAGTGCAATCAAGCTACAAGTTCAAAAGATATAGCCATTCGTTCAAAAAGTGCTTATCTCACCGAGGTGAGGCGTTTTTGATTAGGAGTGGAATTAACTCATGAATTTCATCAAGCTGGTTTCTGCTGTTGCAATATGTTGTTTAGGACATGATTCTGCACAATATATGTTAAATTATGTGTCATCCCATCACAGTTTATAAAGATATTGCCATTCGTTCAAAAAGTGCTTGTCTCACCAAGTTGAAGCGTTTTTGATTAGGAGTGGAAATAACTCATGAATTTCATCAAGCTGGTTTCTGCTGTTGCAATATGTTGTTTAGGACATGATTCTGCACAATATATGTCAAATTCAATGTAATCCAGCCACAAGTTCAAAAGATATAGCCATTTGTTCAAAAAAAGCTTATCTCACCGAGTTGAAGCGTTTTTGATTAGGAGTGGAAATAACTCGTGAATTTCATCAAGCTGTTTTCTGCTGTTGCAATATGATGTTTAGGACATGATTCTGAACAATATATTACAAATTCAGTGTAATACCATCACAGTTTATAAAGATATAGCCATTCGTTCAAAAAAGTCCTTATCTCACCGAGTTGAAGCGTTTTTGATTAGGAGTGGAAATAACTCGTGAATTTCATCAAGCTGGTTTCTGCTGTTGCAATATGTTGTTTAGGACGTGATTCTGCACAATATATGTCAAATTATGTGTAATCCCATCACAGTTTATAAAGATATAGACATTCGTTCAAAGAGGTCCTTATCTCACCGAGTTGAAGCGTTTTTTGATTAGGAGAGGAAATATCTCGTGAATTTCATCAAGCTGGTTTCTGCTGTTGCAATATGTTGTTCAGGGCAAGATTCTGCACAATATATGTCAAATTCAGTGCAATCAAGCCAAAAGTTCAAAAGATATAGCCTTTCGTTCAAAGAGTGCTTATCTCACCGAATTGAAGCGTTTTTGATTAGGAGTGGAAATAACTCATGAATTTCATCAAGCTGGTTTTTGCTGTTGCAATATGTTGTTTAGGACATGATTCTGCACATTTTATGTCGAATTCAGTGTAATCCCATCACAGTTTATAAAGATATAGCCATAAGTTCAAAAATTGCTTATCTCACCAAGTTGAAGCGTTTTTGATTAGGAGTGGAAATAACTCTTGAATTTCATCAAACTGGTTTCTGCTGTTGCAATATGTTGTTTAGGACATGATTCTGCACAATATATGTCAAATTCAGTGTAATCCAGCTACAAGTTCAAAAGATATAGCCATTCGTTCAAAAAGTGCTTATCTCACCGAGTTGAAGCATTTTTGATTACCAGTGGAAATATATCATGAATTTCATCAAGCTGGTTTCTGCTGTTGCAATATGTTGTTTAGGACATGATTCTGCACAATATATGTCAAATTATGTGTAATCCCATCACAGTTTATAAGGATATAGCCATTCGTTCAAAAAAGTCCTTATCATACCGAGTTGAAGCGTTTTTGATTAGGAGTGGAAATAACTCATGAATTTCAACAAGCTGGTTTCTGCTGTTGCAATATGTTGTTTAGGACATGATTCTGCACAACATATGTCAAATTATGTGTAATCCCATCACAGTTTATAAAGATATAGCCATTCGTTCAAAAAAGTCCTTATCAAACCGAGTTGAAGCGTTTTTGATTAGGAGTGGAAATAACTCGTGAATTTCATCAAGCTAGTTTCTGCTGTTGCAATATGATGTTTAGGACCTGATTCTGAACAATATATTACAAATTCAGTGTAATACCATCACAGTTTATAAAGATATAGCCATTCGTTCAAAAAAGTCCTTATCTCACCGAGTTGAAGCGTTTTTGATTAGGAGTGGAAATAACTCGTGAATTTCATCAAGCTGGTTTCTGCTGTTGCAATATGTTGTTTAGGACGTGATTTTGCACAATATATGTCAAATTATGTGTAATCCCATCACAGTTTATAAAGATATAGACATTCGTTCAAAAAGGTCCTTATCTCACCGAGTTGAAGCGTTTTTTGATTAGGAGAGGAAATATCTCGTGAATTTCATCAAGCTGGTTTCTGCTGTTGGAATATGTTGTTTAGGACATGATTCTGCAAAATATAATTCAAATTCAGTGTAATCAAGCTACAAGTTCAAAAGATATAGCCCTTCGTTCAAAAAGCGCTGATCTCACCAAGTTGAAGCGTTTTTGATTACAAGTGGAAATAACTCATGAATTTCATCAAGCTGTTTTCTGCTGTTGCAATATGTTGTTCAGGGCAAGATTCTGCACAATATATGTCAAATTCAGTGCAATCAAGCCAAAAGTTCAAAAGATATAGCCTTTCGTTCAAAAAGTGCTTATCTCACCGAGTTGAAGCGTTTTTGATTACCAGTGGAAATATATCATGAATTTCATCAAGCTGGTTTCTGCTGTTGCAATATGTTGTTTAGGACATGATTCTGCACAATATATGTCAAATTCAGTGTAATCCAGCCACAAGTTCAAAAGATATAGCCATTCGTTCAAAAAAAGCTTATCTCATCGAGTTGAAGCGTTTTTGATTAGGAGTTGAAATAACTCATGAATTTCATCAAGCTAGTTTCTGCTATTGCAATATGTTGTTTAGGACATGATTCTGCACAAAATATGTCAAATTATGTGTAATCCCATCACAGTTTATAAAGATATTGTCTTTCGTTCAAAAAGTGCTTATATCACCAAGTTGAAGCATTTTTGATTAGGAGTGGAAATAACTCTTGAATTTCATCAAACTGGTTTCTGCTGTTGCAATATGTTGTTCAGGGCAAGATTCTGCACAATATATGTCAAATTCAGTGCAATCAAGCCAAAAGTTCAAAAGATATAGCCTTTCGTTCAAAGAGTGCTTATCTCACCGAATTGAAGCGTTTTTGATTAGGAGTGGAAATAACTCATGAATTTCATCAAGCTGGTTTTTGCTGTTGCAATATGTTGTTTAGGACATGATTCTGCACATTTTATGTCGAATTCAGTGTAATCCCATCACAGTTTATAAAGATATAGCCATAAGTTCAAAAATTGCTTATCTCACCAAGTTGAAGCGTTTTTGATTAGGAGTGGAAATAACTCTTGAATTTCATCAAACTGGTTTCTGCTGTTGCAATATGTTGTTTAGGACGTGATTCTGCACAATATATGTCAAATTATGTGTAATCCCATCACAGTTTATAAAGATATAGACATTCGTTCAAAGAGGTCCTTATCTCACCGAGTTGAAGCGTTTTTTGATTAGGAGAGGAAATATCTCGTGAATTTCATCAAGCTGGTTTCTGCTGTTGCAATATGTTGTTTAGGACGTGATTCTGCACAATATATGTCAAATTATGTGTAATCCCATCACAGTTTATAAAGATATAGACATTCGTTCAAAGAGGTCCTTATCTCACCGAGTTGAAGCGTTTTTTGATTAGGAGAGGAAATATCTCGTGAATTTCATCAAGCTGGTTTCTGCTGTTGCAATATGTTGTTCAGGGCAAGATTCTGCACAATATATGTCAAATTCAGTACAATCAAGCCAAAAGTTCAAAAGATATAGCCTTTCGTTCAAAAAGTGCTTATCTCACCGAATTGAAGCGTTTTTGATTAGGAGTGGAAATAACTCATGAATTTCATCAAGCTGGTTTTTGCTGTTGCAATATGTTGTTTAGGACATGATTCTGCACATTTTATGTCGAATTCAGTGTAATCCCATCACAGTTTATAAAGATATAGCCATTCGTTCAAAAATTGCTTATCTCACCAAGTTGAAGCGTTTTTGATTAGGAGTGGAAATAACTCTTGAATTTCATCAAACTGGTTTCTGCTGTTGCAATATGTTGTTTAGGACATGATTCTGCACAATATATGTCAAATTCAGTATAATCCAGCTACAAGTTCAAAAGATATAGCCATTCGTTCAAAAAGTGCTTATCTCACCGAGTTGAAGCGTTTTTGATTACCAGTGGAAATATATCATGAATTTCATCAAGCTGGTTTCTGCTGTTGCAATATGTTGTTTAGGACATGATTCTGCAAAATATATGTCAAATTATGTGTAATCCCATCACAGTTTATAAGGATATAGCCATTCGTTCAAAAAAGTCCTTATCATACCGAGTTGAAGCGTTTTTGATTAGGAGTGGAAATAACTCATGAATTTCAACAAGCTGGTTTCTGCTGTTGCAATATGTTGTTTAGGACATGATTCTGCACAACATATGTCAAATTATGTGTAATCCCATCACAGTTTATAAAGATATAGCCATTCGTTCAATAAGTGCTTATCTCACCAAGTTGAAGCGTTTTTGATTAGGAGTGGAAATAACTCATGAATTTCATCAAGCTGTTTTCTGCTGTTGCAATATGTTGTTTAGGACATGATTCTGCACAATATATGTCAAATTCAGTGTAATCCCATCATATTTTATAAAGATATAGCCATTCGTTCAAAAAAGGTTCTTATCTCACCGAGGTGAGGCGTTTTTGATTAGGAGTGGAAATAACTCGTGAATTTCATCAAGCTAGTTTCTGCTGTTGCGATATGTTGTTTAGGACATGATTCTGCCCAAACATGTCAAATTATGTGTAATCCCATCACAGTTTATAAAGATATTGCCATTCGTTCAAAAAGTGCTTGTCTCACCAAGTTGAAGCGTTTTTGATTAGGAGTGGAAATAACTCATGAATTTCATCAAGCTGGTTTCTGCTGTTGCAATATGTTGTTTAGGACATGATTCTGCACAATATATGTCAAATTCAGTGTAATCCAGCCACAAGTTCAAAAGATATAGCCATTCGTTCAAAAAAAGCTTATCTCACCGAGTTGAAGCGTTTTTTGATTACAAGTGGAAATAACTCATGAATTTCATCAAGCTGGTTTCTGCTGTTGCAATATGTTGTTTAGGACATGATTCTGCACAATATAATTCAAATTCAGTGTAATCAAGCTACAAGTTCAAAAGATATAGCCATTCGTTCAAAAAGCGCTGATCTCACCAAGTTCAAGCATTTTTGATTAGGAGTGGAAATAACTCATGAATTTCAACAAGCTGGTTTCTGCTGTTGCAATATGTTGTTTAGGACATGATTCTGCACAATATATGTCAAATTCAGTGTAATACCATCACAGTTTATAAAGATATAGCCATTTGTTCAAAAAAGTCCTTATCTCACCGAGTTGAAGCGTTTTTGATTAGGAGTGGAAATAACTCGTGAATTTCATCAAGCTGGTTTCTGCTGTTGCAATATGTTGTTTAGGACGTGATTCTGCACAATATATGTCAAATTATGTGTAATCCCATCACAGTTTATAAAGATATAGACATTCGTTCAAAAAAGTCCTTATCTCACCGAGTTGAAGTGTTTTTTTATTAGGAGTTGAAAAATCTCGTGAATTTCATCAAGCTGGTTTCTGCTGTTGTAATATGTTGTTTAGGACATGATTCTGCACAATATAATTAAAATTCAGTGCAATCAAGCTACAAGTTCAAAAGATATAGCCATCCGTTCAAAAAGCGCTGATCTCACCAAGTTGAAGCGTTTTTGATTACAAGTGGAAATAACTCATGAATTTCATCAAGCTGGTTTCTGCTGTTGCAATATGTTGTTTAGGACATGATTCTGCACAATATATGTCAAATTCAGTGTAATCCAGCCACAAGTTCAAAAGATATAGCCATTCGTTCAAAAAAAGCTTATCTCACCGAGTTGAAGCGTTTTTTGATTACAAGTGGAAATAACTCTTGAATTTCATCAAGCTGGTTTCTGCTGTTGCAATATGTTGTTTAGGACATGATTCTGCACAATATAATTCAAATTCAGTGTAATCAAGCTACAAGTTCAAAAGATATAGCCATTCGTTCAAAAAGCGCTGATCTCACCAAGTTCAAGCGTTTTTGATTAGGAGTGGAAATAACTCATGAATTTCAACAAGCTGGTTTCTGCTGTTGCAATATGTTGTTTAGGACATGATTCTGAACAATATATGTCAAATTCAGTGTAATACCATCACAGTTTATAAAGATATAGCCATTTGTTCAAAAAAGTCCTTATCTCACCGAGTTGAAGCGTTTTTGATTAGGAGTGGAAATAACTCGTGAATTTCATCAAGCTGGTTTCTGCTGTTGCAATATGTTGTTTAGGACGTGATTCTGCACAATATATGTCAAATTATGTGTAATCCCATCACAGTTTATAAAGATATAGACATTCGTTCAAAAAAGTCCTTATCTCACCGAGTTGAAGTGTTTTTTGATTAGGAGAGGAAATATCTCGTGAATTTCATCAAGCTGGTTTCTGCTGTTGTAATATGTTGTTTAGGACATGATTCTGCACAATATAATTAAAATTCAGTGCAATCAAGCTACAAGTTCAAAAGATATAGCCATTCGTTCAAAAAGCGCTGATCTCACCAAGTTGAAGCGTTTTTGATTACAAGTGGAAATAACTCATGAATTTCATCAAGCTGGTTTTTGCTGTTGGAATATGTTGTTTAGGACATGATTTTGCACAATATATGTCAAATTCAGTGCAATCAAGCCAAAAGTTCAAAAGATATAGCCATTCGTTCAAAAAGTGCTTATCTCACCGAATTGAAGCGTTTTTGATTAGGAGTGGAAATAACTCATGAATTTCATCAAGCTGGTTTTTGCTGTTGCAATATGTTGTTTAGGACATGATTCTGCACAATATATGTCGAATTCAGTGTAATCCCATCACAGTTTATAAAGATATAGCCATTCGTTCAAAAATTGCTTATATCACCAAGTTGAAGCGTTTTTGATTAGGAGTGGAAATAACTCTTGGATTTCATCAAGCTGGTTTCTGCTGTTGCAATATGTTGTTTAGGACATGATTCTGCACAATATATGTCGAATTCAGTGTAATCCCATCACAGTTTATAAAGATATAGCCATTCGTTCAAAAATTGCTTATCTCACCAAGTTGAAGCGTTTTTGATTAGGAGTGGAAATAACTCATGAATTTCAACAAGCTGGTTTCTGCTGTTGCAATATGTTGTTTAGGACATGATTCTGCACAATATATGTCAAATTCAGTGTAATCCAGCCACAAGTTCAAAAGATATAGCCATTCGTTCAAAAAAAGCTTATCTCACCAAATTAAAGCGTTTTTGATTAGGAGTGGAAATAACTCGTGAATTTCATCAAGCTAGTTTCTGCTGTTGCGATATGTTGTTTAGGACATGATTCTGCCCAAACATGTCAAATTATGTGTAATCCCATCACAGTTTATAAAGATATTGTCATTCGTTCAAAAAGTGCTTATCTCACCAAGTTGAAGCGTTTTTGATTAGGAGTGGAAATAACTCATGAATTTCATCAAGCTGGTTTTTGCTGTTGCAATATGTTGTATAGGGCATGATTTTGCACAATATATGTCAAATTCAGTGCAATCAAGCTACAAGTTCAAAAGATATAGCCATTTGTTCAAAAAGTGCTTATCTCACCGAGGTGAGATGTTTTTGATTAGGAGTGGAATTAACTCATGAATTTCATCAAACTGGTTTCTGCTGTTGCAATATGTTGTTTAGGACATGATTCTGCACAATTTATGTTAAATTATGTGTCATCCCATTACAGTTTATAAAGATATTGCCATTCGTTCAAAAAGTGCTTGTCTCACCAAGTTGAAGCGTTTTTGATTAGGAGTGGAAATAACTCATGAATTTCATCAAGCTGGTTTCTGCTGTTGCAATATGTTGTTTAGGACATGATTCTGCACAATATATGTCAAATTCAGTGTAATCCAGCCACAAGTTCAAAAGATATAGCCATTCGTTCAAAAAAAGCTTATCTCACCGAGTTGAAGCGTTTTTGATTAGGAGTGGAAATAACTCGTGAATTTCATCAAGCTAGTTTCTGCTGTTGCAATATGTTGTTTAGGACATGATTCTGCACAATATATGTCAAATTATGTGTAATCCCATCACAGTTTATAAAGATATAGCCATTCGTTCAAAAAGTGATTATCTCACCAAGTTGAAGCGTTTTTGATTAGGAGTGGAAATAACTCATGAATTTCATCAAGCTGTTTTCTGCTGTTGCAAAATGTTGTTTAGGACATGATTCTGCACAATATATGTCAAATTCAGTGTAATCCCATCACATTTTATAAAGATATAGCCATTCGTTCAAAAAAGGTTCTTATCTCACCGAGGTGAGGCGTTTTTGATTAGGAGTGGAAATAACTCGTGAATTTCATCAAGCTAGTTTCTGCTGTTGCGATATGTTGTTTAGGACATGATTCTGCCCAAACATGTCAAATTATGTGTAATCCCATCACAGTTTATAAAGATATTGCCATTCGTTCAAAAAGTGCTTGTCTCACCAAGTTGAAGCGTTTTTGATTAGGAGTGGAAATAACTCATGAATTTCATCAAGCTGGTTTCTGCTGTTGCAATATGTTGTTTAGGACATGATTCTGCACAATATATGTCAAATTCAGTGTAATCCAGCCACAAGTTCAAAAGATATAGCCATTCGTTCAAAAAAAGCTTATCTCACCGAGTTGAAGCGTTTTTTGATTACAAGTGGAAATAACTCATGAATTTCATCAAGCTGGTTTCTGCTGTTGCAATATGTTATTTAGGACATGATTCTGCACAATATAATTCAAATTCAGTGTAATCAAGCTACAAGTTCAAAAGATATAGCCATTCGTTCAAAAAGCGCTGATCTCACCAAGTTCGAGCGTTTTTGATTAGGAGTGGAAATAACTCATGAATTTCAACAAGCTGGTTTCTGCTGTTGCAATATGTTGTTTAGGACATGATTCTGCACAATATATGTCAAATTCAGTGTAATACCATCACAGTTTATAAAGATATAGCCATTTGTTCAAAAAAGTCCTTATCTCACCGAGTTGAAGCGTTTTTGATTAGGAGTGGAAATAACTCATGAATTTCATCAAGCTGTTTTCTGCTGTTGCAATATGTTGTTTAGGACATGATTCTGCACAATATATGTCAAATTATGTGTAATCCCATCACAGTTTATAAAGATATAGACATTCGTTCAAAAAAGTCCTTATCTCACCGAGTTGAAGTGTTTTTTGATTAGGAGTGGAAATATCTCGTGAATTTCATCAAGCTGGTTTCTGCTGTTGTAATATGTTGTTTAGGGCATGATTCTGCACAATATAATTAAAATTCAGTGCAATCAAGCTACAAGTTCAAAAGATATAGCCATTCGTTCAAAAAGCGCTGATCTCACCAAGTTGAAGCGTTTTTGATTACAAGTGGAAATAACTCATGAATTTCATCAAGCTGGTTTCTGCTGTTGCAATATGTTGTTTAGGACATGATTCTGCACAATATATGTCAAATTCAGTGTAATCCAGCCACAAGTTCAAAAGATATAGCCATTCGTTCAAAAAAAGCTTATCTCACCGAGTTGAAGCGTTTTTTGATTACAAGTGGAAATAACTCATGAATTTCATCAAGCTGGTTTCTGCTGTTGCAATATGTTGTTTAGGACATGATTCTGCACAATATAATTCAAATTCAGTGTAATCCAGCCACAAGTTCAAAAGATATAGCCATTCGTTCAAAAAAAGCTTATCTCACCGAGTTGAAGCGTTTTTGATTAGGAGTGGAAATAACTCGTGAATTTCATCAAGCTAGTTTCTACTGTTGCAATATGTTGTTTAGGACATGATTCTGCACAATATATGTCAAATTCAGTGTAATACCATCACAGTTTATAAAGATATAGCCATTCGTTCAAAAAAGTCCTTATCTCACCGAGTTGAAGCGTTTTTGATTAGGAGTGGAAATAACTCGTGAATTTAATCAAGCTGGTTTCTGCTGTTGCAATATGTTGTTTAGGACGTGATTCTGCACAATATATGTCAAATTATGTGTAATCCCATCACAGTTTATAAAGATATACACATTCGTTCAAAAAAGTCCTTATCTCACCGAGTTGAAGTGTTTTTTGATTAGGAGAGGAAATATCTCGTGAATTTCATCAAGCTGGTTTCTGCTGTTGTAATATGTTGTTTAGGACATGATTCTGCACAATATAATTAAAATTCAGTGCAATCAAGCTACAAGTTCAAAAGACATAGCCATTCGTTCAAAAAGCGCTGATCTCACCAAGTTGAAGCGTTTTTGATTACAAGTGGAAATAACTCATGAATTTCGCAAGCTGGTTTTTGCTGTTGCAATATGTTGTTTAGGGCATGATTCTGCACAATATATGTCAAATTCAGTGCAATCAAGCTCCAAGTTCAAAAGATATAGCCATTCGTTCAAAAAAGTCCTTATCTCACCGAGTTGAAGCGTTTTTGATTAGGAGTGGAAATAACTCGTGAATTTCATCAAGCTGTTTTCTGCTGTTGCAATATGTTGTTCAGGGCAAGATTCTGCACAATATATGTCAAATTCAGTGCAATCAAGCCAAAAGTTCAAAAGATATAGCCATTCGTTCAAAAAGTGCTTATCTCACCGAATTGAAGCGTTTTTGATTAGGAGTGGAAATAACTCATGAATTTCATCAAGCTGGTTTTTGCTGTTGCAATATGTTGTTTAGGACATGATTCTGCACAATATATGTCGAATTCAGTGTAATCCCATCACAGTTTATAAAGATATAGCCATTCGTTCAAAAATTGCTTATCTCACCAAGTTGAAGCGTATTTGATTAGGAGTGTAAATAACTCATGAATTTCAACAAGCTGGTTTCTGCTGTTGCAATATGTTGTTTAGGACATGATTCTGCACAATATATGTCAAATTCAGTGTAATCCAGCCACAAGTTCAAAAGATATAGCCATTCGTTCAAAAAAAGCTTATCTCACCAAATTAAAGCGTTTTTGATTAGGAGTGGAAATAACTCGTGAATTTCATCAAGCTAGTTTCTGCTGTTGCGATATGTTGTTTAGGACATGATTCTGCCCAAACATGTCAAATTATGTGTAATCCCATCACAGTTTATAAAGATATTGTCATTCGTTCAAAAAGTGCTTATCTCACCAAGTTGAAGCTTTTTTGATTAGGAGTGGAAATAACTCATGAATTTCATCAAGCTGGTTTTTGCTGTTGCAATATGTTGTATAGGGCATGATTTTGCACAATATATGTCAAATTCAGTGCAATCAAGCTACAAGTTCAAAAGATATAGCCATTTGTTCAAAAAGTGCTTATTTCACCGAGGTGAGGCGTTTTTGATTAGGAGTGGAATTAACTCATGAATTTCATCAAACTAATTTCTGCTGTTGCAATATGTTGTTTAGGACATGATTCTGCACAATTTATGTTAAATTATGTGTCATCCCGTCACAGTTTATAAAGATATTGCCATTCGTTCAAAAAGTGCTTGTCTCACCAAGTTGAAGCGTTTTTGATTAGGAGTGGAAATAACTCATGAATTTCATCAAGCTGGTTTCTGCTGTTGCAATATGTTGTTTAGGACATGATTCTGCACAATATATGTCAAATTCAGTGTAATCCAGCCACAAGATCAAAAGATATAGCCATTCGTTCAAAAAAAGCTTATCTCACCGAGTTGAAGCGTTTTTGATTAGGAGTGGAAATAACTCGTGAATTTCATCAAGCTAGTTTCTGCTGTTGCAATATGTTGTTTAGGACATGATTCTGCACAATATATGTCAAATTCAGTGTAATACCATCACAGTTTATAAAGATATAGCCATTCGTTCAAAAAAGTCCTTATCTCACCGAGTTGAAGCGTTTTTGATTAGGAGTGGAAATAACTCGTGAATTTAATCAAGCTGGTTTCTGCTGTTCCAATATGTTGTTTAGGACGTGATTCTGCACAATATATGTCAAATTATGTGTAATCCAATCACAGTTTATAAAGATATAGACATTCGTTCAAAAAAGTCCTTATCTCACCGAGTTGAAGCGTTTTTTGATTAGGAGAGGAAATATCTCGTGAATTTCATGAAGCTGGTTTTCGCTGTTGTAATATGTTGTTTAGGACATGATTCTGCACAATATAATTAAAATTCAGTGTAATCAAGCTACAAGTTCAAAAGATATAGCCATTCGTTCAAAAAAGTCCTTATCTCACCGAGTTGAAGCGTTTTTGATTAGGAGAGGAAATATCTCGTGAATTTCATCAAGCTGTTTTCTGCTGTTGCAATATGTTGTTCAGGGCAAGATTCTGCACAATATATGTCGAATTCAGTGCAATCAAGCCAAAAGTTCAAAAGATATAGCCTTCCGTTCAAAAAGTGCTTATCTCACCGAATTGAAGCGTTTTTGATTAGGAGTGGAAATAACTCATGAATTTCATCAAGCTGGTTTTTGCTGTTGCAATATGTTGTTTAGGACATGATTCTGCACAATATATGTCGAATTCAGTGTAATCCCATCACAGTTTATAAAGATATAGCCATTCGTTCAAAAAAGTCCTTATCATACCGAGTTGAAGCGTTTTTGATTAGGAGTGGAAATAACTCATGAATTTCAACAAGCTGGTTTCTGCTGTTGCAATATGTTGTTTAGGACATGATTCTGCACAACATATGTCAAATTATGTGTAATCCCATCACAGTTTATAAAGATATAGCCATTCGTTCAAAAAGTGCTTATCTCACCAAGTTGAAGCATTTTTGATTAGGAGTGGAAATAACTCATGAATTTCATCAAGCTGGTTTTTGCTGTTGCAATATGTTGTTTAGGGCATGATTTTGCACAATATATGTCAAATTCATTGTAATCCCATCACAGTTTATAAAGATATAGCCATTCGTTCAAAAATTGCTTATCTCACCAAGTTGAAGCGTTTTTGATTACGAGTGGAAATAACTCATGAATTTCATCAAGCTGGTTTCTGCTGTTTCAATATGTTTTTTAGGACATGATTCTGCACTATATAATTCAAATTATGTGTAATCCCATCACAGTTTATAAAGATATAGCCATTCGTTCAAAAATTGCTTATCTCACCAAGGTGAAGCGTTTTTGATTAGGAGTGGAAATAACTCATGAATTTCATCAAGCTGGTTTATGCTGTTGCAATATGTTGTTTAGGACATGATTCTGCACAATATATGTCAAATTATGTGTAATCCAGCTACAAGTTCAAAAGATATAGCCATTCGTTCAAAAAGCGCTTATCTCACCAAGTTGAAGCGTTTTTGATTAGGAGTGGAAATAACTCATGAATTTCATCAAGCTGGTTTCTGCTGTTGCAATATGTTGTTTAGGACATGATTCTGCACAATATATGTTAAATTATGTGTAATTTATCACAGTTTATAAAGACATAGCCATTCGTTCATAAAGTGCTTATCTCACCGAGTTGAAGCGTTTTTGATTAGGAGTGGAAAATATCTCATGAATTTCATTAAGCTGGTTTCTGCTGTTGCAATATGTTGTTTAGGATATGATTCTGCACAATATATTTCAAATTCAGTGTAATCAAGATAAAAGTTCAAAAGATATAGCCATTTGTTGAAAAAGTGTTTATCTCACCAATTTGAAGCGTTTTTGATTAGGAGTGGAAATAACTCATGAATTTCATCAATCTGGTTTCTGCTTTTGCAATATGTTGTTTAGGGTATGATTCTGCACAATATATGTCAAATTCAGTGCAATCAAGCGACAAGTTAAAAAGATATAGCCATTCGTTCAAAAAGTGCTTATCTGACCGAATTGAAGCGTTTTTGATTAGGAGTGGAAATAACTCGTGAACTTCATCAAGCTAATTTCTGCTGTTGCAATATGTTGTTTAGGACATGATTCTGCACAAAATATGTCAAATTATGTGTAATCCCATCACAGTTTATAAAGATATTGTCATTCGTTCAAAATATGCTTATCTCACCTTGTTGAAGCGTTTTTTATTAGGAGTGGAAATAACTCATGAATTTCATCAAGATGGTTTTTGCTGTTGCAATATGTTTTTTAGGGCATGATTTTGCACAATATATGTCAAATTCACTGTAATCCAGACACAAGTTCAAAAGATATAGCCATTCGTTCAAAAAAAGCTTATCTCACCGAATTGAAGCGTTTTTGATTCGGAGTGGAAATAACTCATGAATTTCATCAAGCTGGTTTCATCTGTTGCAATATGTTGTTTAGGACATGATTCTGCACAAAATATGTCAAATTCATTGTAATCCCATCACAGTTTATAAAGATATAGCCATTCGTTCAAAAATTGCTTATCTCACCAAGTTGAAGCGTTTTTGATTACGAGTGGAAATAACTCATGAATTTCATCAAGCTGGTTTCTGCTGTTTCAATATGTTTTTTAGGACATGATTCTGCACAATATAATTCAAATTATGTGTAATCCCATCACAGTTTATAAAGATATAGCCATTCGTTCAAAAATTGCTTATCTCACCAAGGTGAAGCGTTTTTGATTAGGAGTGGAAATAACTCATGAATTTCATCAAGCTGGTTTATGCTGTTGCAATATGTTGTTTAGGACATAATTCTGCACAATATATTTCAAATTCAGTGTAATCCAGCTACAAGTTCAAAAGATATAGCCATTCGTTCAAAAAGCGCTTATCTCACCGAGTTGAAGCGTTTTTGATTAGGAGTGGAAATAACTCATGAATTTCATCAAGCTGGTTTCTGCTGTTGCAATATGTTGTTTAGGACATGATTCTGCACAATATATGTTGAATTATGTGTAATTTCATCACAGTTTATAAAGACATAGCCATTCGTTCATAAAGTGCTTATCTCACCGAGTTGAAGCGTTTTTGATTAGGAGTGGAAATATCTCATGAATTTCATCAAGCTGGTTTCTACTGTTGCTATATGTTTTTTAGGATATGATTCTGCACAATATATTTCAAATTCAGTGTAATCAAGATAAAAGTTCAAAAGATATAGCCATTTGTTCAAAAAGTGCTTATCTCACCAAGTTGAAGCGTTTTTGATTAGGAGTGGAAATAACTCATGAATTTCATCAATCTGGTTTCTGCTTTTGCAAAATGTTGTTTAGGGTATGATTCTGCACAATATATGTCAAATTCAGTGCAATCAAGCGACAAGTTAAAAAGATATAGCCATTCGTTCAAAAAGTGCTCATCTCACCGAGTTGAA
Organism: Fistularia commersonii; assembly: GCF_037954325.1. NCBI lineage: Eukaryota > Metazoa > Chordata > Actinopteri > Syngnathiformes > Fistulariidae > Fistularia > Fistularia commersonii. The sequence goes on along the minus strand of NC_141285.1, from coordinate 6,697,434 downwards.
GCGTTTTTGATTAGCAATGGAAATAACTCATGAATTTCATCAAGCTTGTTTCTGCTGTTGCAATATGTTGTTTAGGACATGATTCTGCACAATATATGTCAAATTATGTGTAATTTCATCACAGTTTATAAAGACATAGCCATTCGTTCATAGAGTGCTTATCTCACCGAGTTGAAGCATTTTTGATTAGGAGTGGAAATAACTCATGAATTTCATCAAGCTGGTTTCTGCTGTTGCTATATGTTGTTTAGAACATGATTCTGCACAATATATGTCAAATTATGTGTAATCCCATCACAGTTTATAAAGATATAGCCATTCGTTCAAAAAAGTCCTTATCTCACCGAGTTGAAGCGTTTTTGATTCGGAGTGGAAATAACTCGTGACTATCATCAAGCTGGTGGCTGATGTTGCAATATGTTGTTTAGGACATGATTCTGCATTATATATTTCAAATTATGTGTAATCCCATCACAGTTTGTAAAGATATTGCCATTCGTTCAAAAACTGCTTATTTCACCGAGTTGAAGCGTTTTAGATTAGGAGTGGAAATATCTCATGAATTTCATCAAGCTGGTTTCTGCTGTTGCAATATTTTGTTTAGGACATGATTCTGCACAATATATGTCAAATTATGTGTAATCCCATCACATTTTATAAAGATATAGCCATTCGTTCAAAAATTGCTTATCTCACCAAGGTGAAGCGTTTTTGATTAGGAGTGGAAATAACTCATGAATTTCATCAAGCTGGTTTATGCTGTTGCAATATGTTGTTTAGGACATAATTCTGCACAATATATTTCAAATTCAGTGTAATCCAGCTACAAGTTCAAAAGATATAGCCATTCGTTCAAAAAGCGCTTATCTCACCGAGTTGAAGCGTTTTTGATTAGGAGTGGAAATAACTCATGAATTTCATCAAGCTGGTTTCTGCTGTTGCAATATGTTGTTTAGGACATGATTCTGCACAATATATGTTAAATTATGTGTAATTTCATCACAGTTTATAAAGACATAGCCATTCGTTCATAAAGTGCTTATCTCACCGAGTTGAAGCGTTTTTGATTAGGAGTGGAAATATCTCATGAATTTCATCAAGCTGGTTTCTACTGTTGCTATATGTTTTTTAGGATATGATTCTGCACAATATATTTCAAATTCAGTGTAATCAAGATAAAAGTTCAAAAGATATAGCCATTCGTTCAAAAAAGTCCTTATCTCACCGAGTTGAAGCGTTTTTGATTCGGAGTGGAAATAACTCGTGACTATCATCAAGCTGGTGGCTGATGTTGCAATATGTTGTTTAGGACATGAGTCTGCACAATATATTTCAAATTATGTGTAATCCCATCACAGTTTGTAAAGATATTGCCATTCGTTCAAAAAGTGCTTATTTCACCGAGTTGAAGCGTTTTAGATTAGGAGTGGAAATATCTCATGAATTTCATCAAGCTGGTTTCTGCTGTTGCAATATGTTGTTTAGGACATGATTCTGCACAATATATGTCAAATTATGTGTAATCCCATCACATTTTATAAAGATATAGCAATTCGTTCAAAAAGTGCTTATCTCACCGAGTTGAAGCGTTTTTGATTAGGAGTGGAAATAAATCATGAATTTCATCAAGCTGGTTTCTGCTGTTGCAATATGTTGTTTAAGACATGATTCTGCACAATATATGTCAAATTCAGGGTAATCCAGCCACAAGTTCAAAAGATATAGCCATTCGTTCAAAAAGTGCTTATCTCACCGAGTTGAAGCGTTTTGGATTAGGAGTGGAAATAACTCGTGAATTTCATCAAGCTGGTTTCTGCTGTTGCAATATGTTGTTTAGGACATGATTCTGCACAAAATATGTCAAATTATGTGTGATCCCATCTCAGTTTATAAAGATATTGTCATTCGTTCAAAAAGTGCTTATCTCACCTTGTTGAAGCGTTTTTTATTAGGAGTGGAAATAACTCATGAATTTCATCAAGATGGTTTTTGCTGTTCCAATATGTTGTTTAGGGTATGATTTAGCACAATATATTTCAAATTCAGTGCAATCAAGCTACAAGTTAAAAAGATATAGCCATTCGTTCAAAAAGTGCTTATCTCACCGAGGTGAAGCGTTTTTGATAAGGAGTGGAAATAACTCGTGAATTTCATCAAGCTGGTTTCTGCTGTTGCAATATGTTGTTTTGGACATGATTCTGCACAATATATGTTAAATTATGTGTAATTTCATCACAGTTTATAAAGACATAGCCATTCGTTCATAAAGTGCTTATCTCACCGAGTTGAAGCGTTTTTGATTAGGAGTGGAAATATCTCATGAATTTCATCAAGCTGGTTTCTGCTGTTGCTATATGTTGTTTAGGACATGATTCTGCACAATATATGTCAAATTATGTGTAATCCCATCACAGTTTATAAAGATATAGCCATTCGTTCAAAAAAGTCCTTATCTTACCGAGTTGAAGCATTTTTGATTCGGAGTGGAAATAACTCATGAATTTCATCAAGCTGGTTTCTGCTGTTACAATATGTTGTTTAGGATATGATTCTGCACAATATATTTCAAATTCAGTGTAATCAAGATACAAGGTCAAAAGATATAGCCATTGGTTCAAAAAGTGCTTATCTCACCGAATTGCAGCGTTTTTGATTAGCAATGGAAATAACTCATGAATTTCATCAAACTTGTTTCTGCTGTTGCACTATGTTGTTTAGGACATGATTCTGCACAATATATGTCAAATTCAGTGTAATTTCATCACAGTTTATAAAGACATAGCCATTCGTTCATAGAGTGCTTATCTCACTGAGTTGAAGCATTTTTGATTAGGAGTGGAAATAACTCATGAATTTCTACAAGCTGGTTTCTGCTGTTGCTATATGTTGTTTAGGACATGATTCTGCACAATATATGTCAAATTCAGTGTAATCCAGCCACAAGTTCAAAAGATATAGCCGTTCGTTCAAAAAGTGCTTATCTCACCGAGTTGAAGCGTTTTTGATTAGCAATGGAAATAACTCATGAATTTCATCAAACTTGTTTCTGCTGTTGCAATATGTTGTTTAGGACATGATTCTGCACAATATATGTCAAATTCAGTGTAATTTCATCACAGTTTATAAAGACATAGCCATTCGTTCATAGAGTGCTTATCTCACTGAGTTGAAGCATTTTTGATTAGGAGTGGAAATAACTCATGAATTTCATCAAGCTGGTTTCTGCTGTTGCTATATGTTGTTTAGGACATGATTCTGCACAATATATGTCAAATTCAGTGTAATCCAGGCACAAGTTCAAAAGATATAGCCATTCGTTCAAAAAGTGCTTATCTCACCGAGTTGAAGAGTTTTTGATTAGGAGTGGAAATATCTCATGAATTTCATCAAGCTGGTTTCTGCTGTTGCAATATGTTGTTTAGGACATGATTCTGCACAATATATGTCAAATTATGTATAAATCCCATCACAGTTTATAAAGATATAGCCATTTGTTCAAAAAGTGCTTATCTCACCGAGTTGAAGCGTTTTTGATTAGGAGTGGAAATATCTCATGAATTTCATCAAGCTGGTTTCTACTGTTGCTATATGTTTTTTAAGGTTATGATTCTGCACAATATATTTCAAATTCAGTATAATCAAGATAAAAGTTCAAAAGATATAGCCATTTGTTCAAAAAGTGCTTATCTCACCAAGTTGAAGCGTTTTTGATTAGGAGTGGAAATAACTCATGAATTTCATCAATCTGGTTTCTGCTTTTGCAAAATGTTGTTTAGGGTATGATTCTGCACAATATATGTCAAATTCAGTGCAATCAAGCGACAAGTTAAAAAGATATAGCCATTCGTTCAAAAAAGTCCTTATCTCACCGAGTTGAAGCGTTTTTGATTCGGAGTAGAAATAACTCGTGACTATCATCAAGCTGGTGGCTGATGTTGCAATATGTTGTTTAGGACATGATTCTGCACAATATATTTCAAATTATGTGTAATCCCATCACAGTTTGTAAAGATATTGCCATTCGTTCAAAAAGTGCTTATTTCACCGAGTTGAAGCATTTTAGATTAGGAGTGGAAATATCTCATGAATTTCATCAAGCTGGTTTCTGCTGTTGCAATATGTTGTTTAGGACATGATTCTGCACAATATATGTCAAATCATGTGTAATCCCATCACAGTTTATAAAGATATAGCCATTCGTTCAAAAATTGCTTATCTCACCAAGGTGAAGCGTTTTAGATTACCAGTGGAAATAACTCATGAATTTCATCAAGCTGGTTTCTGCTGTTGCAATATGTTGTTTAGGACATGATTCTGCACAATATATGTCAAATTCAGTGTAATCCAGCCACAAGTTCAAAAGATATAGCCATTCGTTCAAAAAGTACTTATCTCACCGAGTTGAAGCGTTTTGGATTAGGAGTGGAAATAACTCGTGAATTTCATCAAGCTAGTTTCGGCTGTTGCAATATGTTGTTTAGGACATGATTCTGCACAAAATATGTCAAATTATGTGTAATCCCATCACAGTTTATAAAGATATTGTCATTCGTTCAAAAAGTGCTTATCTCACCTTGTTGAAGCGTTTTTTATTAGGAGTGGAAATAACTCATGAATTTCATCAAGATGGTTTTTGCTGTTCCAATATGTTGTTTAGGGCATGATTTAGCACAATATATGTCAAATTCAGTGCAATCAAGCTACAAGTTAAAAAGATATAGCCATTCGTTCAAAAAGTGCTTATCTCACCGAGGTGAAGCGTTTTTGATAAGGAGTGGAAATAACTCATGAATTTCATCAAGCTGGTTTCTGCCGTTGCAATATGTTGTTTAGGACATGATTCTGCAGAATATATCTTAAATTATTTGTAATTTCATCACAGTTTATAAAGAAATAGCCATTCGTTCATAAAGTGCTTATCTCACCGAGTTGAAGCGTTTTTGATTAGGAGTGGAAATATCTCATGAATTTCATCAAGCTGGTTTCTGCTGTTGCTATATGTTGTTTAGGACATGATTCTGCACAATATATGTCAAATTATGTGTAATCCAATCACAGTTTATAAAGATATAGCCATTCGTTCAAAAAAGTCCTTATCTTACCGAGTTGAAGCATTTTTGATTCGGAGTGGAAATAACTCATGAATTTCATCAAGCTGGTTTCTGCTGTTGCAATATGTTGTTTAGGATATGATTCTGCACAATATATTTCAAATTCAGTGTAATCAAGATACAAGTTCAAAAGATATAGCCATTGGTTCAAAAAGTGCTTATCTCACCGAATTGCAGCGTTTTTGATTAGCAATGGAAATAACTCATGAATTTCATCAAACTTGTTTCTGCTGTTGCAATATGTTGTTTAGGACATGATTCTGCACAATATATGTCAAATTCAGTGTAATTTCATCACAGTTTATAAAGACATAGCCATTCGTTCATAGAGTGCTTATCTCACTGAGTTGAAGCATTTTTGATAAGGATTGCAAATAACTCATGAATTTCATCAAGCTGGTTTCTGCTGTTGCTATATGTTGTTTAGGACATGATTCTGCACAATATATGTCAAATTCAGTGTAATCCAGCCACAAGTTCAAAAGATATAGCCATTCGTTCAAAAAGTGCTTATCTCACCGAGTTGAAGAGTTTTTGATTAGGAGTGGAAATATCTCATGAATTTCATCAAGCTGGTTTCTGCTGTTGCAAAATGTTGTTTAGGACATGATTCTGCACAATATATGTCAAATTATGTATAAATCCCATCAGAGTTTATAAAGATATAGCCATTCGTTCAAAAAGTGCTTATCTCACCGAGTTGAAGCGTTTTTGATTAGGAGTGGAAATATCTCATGAATTTCATCAAGCTGGTTTCTGCTGTTGCAATATGTTGTTTAGGACATGATTCTGCACAATATATGTCAAATTATGTATAAATCCCATCACAGTTTATAAAGATATTGCCATTCGTTCAAAAAGTCCTTATCTCACCGAGTTGAAGCGTTTTTGATTCGGAGTGGAAATAACTCGTGACTATCATCAAGCTGGTGGCTGATGTTGCATTATGTTGTTTAGGACATGATTCTGCACAATATATTTCAAATTATGTGTAATCCCATGACAGTTTGTAAAGATATCGCCATTCGTTCAAAAAGTGCTTATTTCACCGAGTTGAAGCGTTTTAGATTAGGAGTGGAAATATCTCATGAATTTCATCAAGCTGGTTTCTGCTGTTGCAATATGTTGTTTAGGACATGATTCTGCACAATATATGTCAAATTATGTGTAATCCCATCACATTTTATAAAGATATAGCAATTCGTTCAAAAAGTGCTTATCTCACCGAGTTGAAGCGTTTTTGATTAGGAGTGGAAATAACTCATGAATTTCATCAAGCTGGTTTCTGCTGTTGCAATATGTTGTTTAGGACATGATTTTGCACAATATATGTCAAATCATGTGTAATCCCATCACAGTTTATAAAGATATAGCCATTCGTTCAAAAATTGCTTATCTCACCAAGGTGAAATGTTTTTGATTAGGAGTGGAAATAACTCATGAATTTCATCAAGCTGGTTTCTGCTGTTGCTATATGTTGTTTAGGACATGATTCTGCACAATATATGTCAAATTCAGTGTAATCCAGCCACAAGTTCAAAAGATATAGCCATTCGTTCAAAAAGTGCTTATCTCACCGAGTTGAAGAGTTTTTGATTAGGAGTGGAAATATCTCATGAATTTCATCAAGCTGGTTTCTGCTGTTGCAATATGTTGTTTAGGACATGATTCTGCACAATATATGTCAAATTATGTGTAATTTCATCACAGTTTATGAAGACATAGCCATTCGTTCATAAAGTGCTTATCTCACCGAGTTGAAGCGTTTTTGATTCGGAGTGGAAATAACTCGTGACTATCATCAAGCTGGTGGCTGATGTTGCAATATGTTGTTTAGGACATGATTCTGCACAATATATTTCAAATTATGTGTAATCCCATCACAGTTTGTAAAGATATAGCCATTCGTTCAAAAAAGTCCTTATCTCACCGAGTTGAAGCGTTTTTGATTCGGAGTGGAAATAACTCGTGAATATCATCAAGTTGGTGACTGCTGTTGCAATATGTTGTTTAGGACATGATTCTGCACAATATATGTCAAATTCAGGGTAATCCAGCCACAAGTTCAAAAGATATAGCCATTCGTTCAAAAAGTGCTTATCTCACCGAGTTGAAATGTTTTTTGATTAGGAGTGGAAATAACTCATGAATTTCATCAAGCTGGTTTCTGCTGTTGTAATATGTTGTTTAGGACATGATTCTGCACAATATATGTCAAATTATGTGTAATCCCATCACAGTTTATAAAGATATTGCCATTCGTTCAAAAAATGCTAATCTCACCGAGTTGAAGCGTTTTTGATTAGGAGTGGAAATAACTCATGAATTTCATCAAGCTGGTTTCTGCTGTTGCAATATGTTGTTTAGGACATGATTTTGCACAATATATGTCAAATTATGTTTAATCCCATCACAGTTTGTAAAGATATTGCCATTCGTTCAAAAAGTGCTTATCTCACCGAGTTGAAGCGTTTTTTAGTAGGAGTGGAAATATCTCATGAATTTAATCAAGCTGGCTTCTGCTGTTGTAATATGTTGGTTAGGACATGATTCTGCACAATATATGTCAAATTCAGTGTAATCCAGCCACAAGTTCAAAAGATATAGCCATTCGTTCAAAAAAAGGCTATCTCACCGAGTTGAAGCGTTTTTGATTCGGAGTGGAAATAACTCATGAATTTCATCAAGCTGGTTTCTGCTGTTGCAATATGTTGTTTAGGACATGATTCTGCACAAAATATTTCAAATTCAGTGTAATCCCATCACAGTTTATAAAGATATAGCCATTCGTTCAAAAAAGTCCTTATCTTACCGAGTTGAAGTATTTTTGATTCGGAGTGGAAATAACTCGTGAATTTCATCAAGCTGGTTTCTGCTGTTGCAATATGTTGTTAGGATATGATTTTGCACAATATATTTCAAATTCAGTGTAATCCAGCCACAAGTTCAAAAGATATAGCCATTTGTTCAAAAAGTGCTTATCTCACCGAGTTGAAGCGTTTTTGATTAGGAGTGGAAATAACTCATGAATTTCATCAAGCTGGTTTCTGCTTTTACAATATGTTGTTTAGGGCATGATTCTGCACAATATATGTCAAATCTAGTGCAATCAGGCGACAAGTTAAAAAGATATAGCCATTCGTTCAAAAACTGCTTATCTCACCGAGTTGAAGAGTTTTTGATTAGGAGTGGAAATATGTCATGAATTTCATCAAGCTGGTTTCTGCTGTTGCAATATGTTGTTTAGGACATGATTCTGCACAATATATGTCAAATTATGTATAAATCCCATCACAGTTTATAAAGATATAGCCATTCGTTCAAAAAGTGCTTATCTCACCGAGTTGAAGCGTTTTTGATTAGGAGTGGAAATATCTCATGAATTTCATCAAGCTGGTTTCTGCTGTTGCAATATGTTGTTTAGGACATGATTCTGCACAATATATTTCAAATTATGTGTAATCCCATCACAGTTTGTAAAGATATAGCCACTCGTTCAAAAAAGTCCTTATCTCACCGAGTTGAAGCGTTTTTGATTCGGAGTGGAAATAACTCGTGAATATCATCAAGCTGGTGACTGCTGTTGCAATATGTTGTTTAGGACATGATTCTGCACAATATATGTCAAATTCAGGGTAATCCAGCCACAAGTTCAAAAGATATAGCCATTCGTTCAAAAAGTGCTTATCTCACCGAGTTGAAATGTTTTTTGATTAGGAGTGGAAATAACTCATGAATTTCATCAAGCTGGTTTCTGCTGTTGCAATATGTTGTTTAGGACATGATTTTGCACAATATATGTCAAATTATGATTAATCCCATCACAGTTTGTAAAGATATTGCCATTCGTTCAAAAAGTGCTTATCTCACCGAGTTGAAGCGTTTTTTAGTAGGAGTGGAAATATCTCATGAATTTAATCAAGCTGGCTTCTGCTGGTGTAATATGTTGGTTAGGACATGATTCTGCACAATATATGTCAAATTCAGTGTAATCCAGCCACAAGTTCAAAAGATATAGCCATTCGTTCAAAAAAAGGCTATCTCACCGAGTTGAAGCGTTTTTGATTCGGAGTGGAAATAACTCATGAATTTCATCAAGCTGGTTTCTGCTGTTGCAATATGTTGTTTAGGACATGATTCTGCACAAAATATTTCAAATTCAGTGTAATCCCATCACAGTTTATAAAGATATAGCCATTCGTTCAAAAAAGTCCTTATCTTACCGAGTTGAAGCATTTTTGATTCGGAGTGGAAATAACTCGTGAATTTCATCAAGCTGGTTTCTGCTGTTGCAATATGTTGTTAGGATATGATTCTGCACAATATATTTGGAATTCAGTGTAATCCAGCCACAAGTTCAAAAGATATAGCCATTTGTTCAAAAAGTCCTTATCTCACCGAGTTGAAGCGTTTTTGATTAGGAGTGGAAATAACTCATGAATTTCATCAAGCTGGTTTCTGCTTTTACAATATGTTGTTTAGGGCATGATTCTGCACAATATATGTCAAATCCAGTGCAATCAGGCGACAAGTTAAAAAGATATAGCCATTCGTTCAAAAACTGCTTATCTCACCGAATTGAAGCGTTTTTGATTAGGAGTGGAAATAACTCATGAATTTCATCAAGCTGGTTTCTGCTGTTGCAATATGTTGTTTAGGACATGATTCTGAACAATATATGTCAAATTATATGTAATCCCATCACAGTTTATAAGGATATAGCCATTCGTTCAAAAAAGTCCTTATCACACCGAGTTGAAGCGTTTTTGATTAGGAGTGGAAATAACTCATGAATTTCAACAAGCTGGCTTCTGCTGTTGTAATATGTTGGTTAGGCCATGATTCTGCACAATATATGTCAAATTCAGTGTAATCCAGCCACAAGTTCAAAAGATATAGCCATTCGTTTATAAAAAGCTTATCTCACCGAGTTGAAGCGTTTTTGATTAGGAGTGGAAATAACTCGTGAATTTCATCAAGCTAGTTTCTGCTGTTGCGATATGTTGTTTAGGACATGATTCTGCACAAAATATTTCAAATTATGTGTAATCCCATCACAGTTTATAAAGATATAGCCATTCGTTCAAAAAAGTCCTTATCTTACCGAGTTGAAGCATTTTTGATTCGGAGTGGAAATAACTCGTGAATTTCATCAAGCTGGTTTCTGCTGTTGCAATATGTTGTTAGGATATGATTCTGCACAATATATTTGGAATTCAGTGTAATCCAGCCACAAGTTCAAAAGATATAGCCATTTGTTCAAAAAGTCCTTATCTCACCGAGTTGAAGCGTTTTTGATTAGGAGTGGAAATAACTCATGAATTTCATCAAGCTGGTTTCTGCTTTTACAATATGTTGTTTAGGGCATGATTCTGCACAATATATGTCAAATCCAGTGCAATCAGGCGACAAGTTAAAAAGATATAGCCATTCGTTCAAAAACTGCTTATCTCACCGAATTGAAGCGTTTTTGATTAGGAGTGGAAATAACTCATGAATTTCATCAAGCTGGTTTCTGCTGTTGCAATATGTTGTTTAGGACATGATTCTGAACAATATATGTCAAATTATATGTAATCCCATCACAGTTTATAAGGATATAGCCATTCGTTCAAAAAAGTCCTTATCACACCGAGTTGAAGCGTTTTTGATTAGGAGTGGAAATAACTCATGAATTTCAACAAGCTGGCTTCTGCTGTTGTAATATGTTGGTTAGGCCATGATTCTGCACAATATATGTCAAATTCAGTGTAATCCAGCCACAAGTTCAAAAGATATAGCCATTCGTTTATAAAAAGCTTATCTCACCGAGTTGAAGCGTTTTTGATTAGGAGTGGAAATAACTCGTGAATTTCATCAAGCTAGTTTCTGCTGTTGCGATATGTTGTTTAGGACGTGATTCTGCACAATATATGTCAAATTATGTGTAATCCCATCACAGTTTATAAAGATATAGACATTCGTTCAAAAAAGTCCTTATCTCACCGAGTTGAAGCGTTTTAGATTAGGAGTGGAAATAACTCGTGAATTTCATCAAGCTGGTTTCTGCTGTTGCAATATGTTGTTTAGGACGTGATTCTGCACAATATATGTCAAATTATGTGTAATCCCATCACAGTTTATAAAGATATAGACATTCGTTCAAAAAAGTCCTTATCTCACCGAGTTGAAGCGTTTTTGATTAGGAGAGGAAATATCTCGTTAATTTCATCAAGCTAGTTTCTGCTGTTGCAATATGTTGTTTAGGACATGATTCTGCACAATATAATTCAAATTATGTGTAATCAAGCTACAAGTTCAATAGAAATAGCCATTCGTTCAAAAAGTGCTTATCTCACTGAATTGAAGCGTTCTTGATTAGGAGTGGAAATAACTCATGAATTTCATCAAGCTGGTTTCTGCTGTTGCAATATGTTGTTTAGGACATGATTCTGCACAATATATGTCAAATTATGTGTAATCCCATAACAGTTTATAAAGATATTGCCATTCGTTCAAAAAGTGCTTGTCTCACCAAGTTGAAGCGTTTTTGATTAGGAGTGGAAATAACTCATGAATTTCATCAAGCTGGTTTTTGCTGTTGCAATATGTTGTTTAGGGCATGATTTTTCACAATATATGTCAAATTCAGTGCAATCAAGCTACAAGTTCAAAAGATATAGCCATTCGTTCAAAAAGTGCTTATCTCACTGAGGTGAAGCGTTTTTGATTGGGAGTGGTATTAACTCATGAATTTCATCAAGCTGGTTTCTGCTGTTGCAATATTTTGTTTAGGACATGATTCTGTACAATATATGTTAAATTATATGTCATCCCATCACAGTTTATAAAAATATTACCATTCGTTCAAAAACTGCTTGTCTCACCAAGTTGAAGCGTTTTTGATTAGGAGTGGAAATAACTCATGAATTTCATTAAGCTGGTTTCTGCTGTTGCAATATGTTGTTTAGGACATGATTCTGCACAATATAATTCAAATTCAGTGTAATCAAGCTACAAGTTCAAAAGATATAGCCATTCGTTCAAAAATTACTTATCTCACCGAGGTGAAGCGTTTTTGATTAGGAGTGGAAATAACTCATGAATTTCATCAAGCTGGTTTTTGCTGTTGCAATATGTTGTTTAGGACATGATTCTGCACAATATATGTCAAATTCAGTGTAGTCCAGCCACAAGTTCAAAAGATATAGCCATTCGTTCAAAAAGTGCTTATCTCACCGAGTTGAAGCGTTTTTGATTCGGAGTGGAAATAACTCATGAATATCATCAAGCTGGTTTCTGCTGTTGCAATATGTTGTTTAGGACATGATTCTGCACAATATATGTCAAATTATAAGTAATCCAATTACAGTTAATAAAGATATTGCCATTCGTTCAAAAAATGCTTATCTCACCGAGTAGAAGCGTTTTTGATTAGGAGTGAAATTAACTCTTGAATTTCATCAAGCTGGTTTCTGCTGTTGCAATATGTTTTTTTAGAACATGATTCTGCACAATATATGTTAAATTATGTGTAATCCCATCACAATTTATAAAGATATTGCCATTCGTTCAAAAAGTGCTTATCTCACCAAGTAGAAGCGTTTTTGATTAGGAGTGGAAATAACTCATGAATATCATCAAGCTGGTTTCTGCTGTTGCAATATGTTGTTTAGGACATGATTCTGCACAATATATGTCAAATTCTGTGTAATCCAGCCACAAGTTCAAAAGATATAGCCATTCGTTCAAAAAGTGCTTATCTCACCGAATTGAAGCGTTTTTGATTAGGAGTGGAAATAACTCATGAATTTCATCAAGCTGGTTTTTGCTATTGCAATATGTTGTTTAGGACATGATTCTGCACATTATATGTCGAATTCAGTGTAATCCCATCACAGTTTATAAAGATTTAGCCATTCGTTCAAAAAAGTCCTTATCTTACCGAGTTGAAGCATTTTTGATTCGGAGTGGAAATAACTCATGAATTTCATCAAGCTGGTTTCTGCTGTTGCAATATGTTGTTTAGGATATGATTCTGCACAATATATTTCAAATTCAGTGTAATCAAGATACAAGTTCAAAAGATATAGCCATTCGTTCAAAAAGTGCTTATCTCACCGAATTGCAGCGTTTTTGATTAGCAATGGAAATAACTCATGAATTTCATCAAACTTGTTTCTGCTGTTGCAATATGTTGTGTAGGACATGATTCTGCACAATATATGTCAAATTCAGTGTAATTTCATCACAGTTTATAAAGACATAGCCATTCGTTCATAGAGTGCTTATCTCACTGAGTTGAAGCATTTTTGATTAGGAGTGGAAATAACTCATGAATTTCATCAAGCTGGTTTCTGCTGTTGCTATATGTTGTTTAGGACATGATTCTGCACAATATATGTCAAATTCAGTGTAATCCAGCCACAAGTTCAAAAGATATAGCCATTCGTTCAAAAAGTGCTTATCTCACCGAGTTGAAGCGTTTTTTATTAGCAATGGAAATAACTCATGAATTTCATCAAACTTGTTTCTGCTGTTGCAATATGTTGTTTAGGACATGATTCTGCACAATATATGTCAAATTATGTGTAATTTCATCACAGTTTATAAAGACATAGCCATTCGTTCATAGAGTGCTTATCTCACTGAGTTGAAGCATTTTTGATTAGGAGTAGAAATAACTCATGAATTTCATCAAGCTGGTTTCTGCTGTTGCTATATGTTGTTTAGGACATGATTCTGCACAATATATGTCAAATTCAGTGTAATCCAGCCACAAGTTCAAAAGATATAGCCATTCGTTCAAAAAGTGCTTATCTCACCGAGTTGAAGCGTTTTTGATTAGCAATGGAAATAACTCATGAATTTCATCAAACTTGTTTTTGCTGTTGCAATATGTTGTTTAGGACATGATTCTGCACAATATATGTCAAATTATGTGTAATTGCATCACAGTTTATAAAGACATAGCCATTCGTTCATAGAGTACTTATCTCACTGAGTTGAAGCATTTTTGATTAGGAGTGGAAATAACTCATGAATTTCATCAAGCTGGTTTCTGCTGTTGCTATATGTTGTTTAGGACATGATTCTGCACAATATATGTCAAATTCAGTGTAATCCAGCCACAAGTTCAAAAGATATAGCCATTCGTTCAAAAAGTGCTTATCTCACCGAGTTGAAGCGTTTTTGATTAGGAGTGGAAATATCTCATGAATTTCATCAAGCTGGTTTCTGCTGTTGCAATATGTTGTTTACGACATGATTCTGCACAATATATGTCAAATTATGTATAAATCCCATCACAGTTTATAAAGATATAGCCATTCGTTCAAAAATTGTTTATCTCACAAAGTTGAAGCGTTTTTTATTAGGAGTGGAAATAACTCATGAATTTCATCAAGCTGGTTTCTGCTGTTTCAATAAGTTTTTTAGGACATGATTCTGCACTATATAATTCAAATTATGTGTAATTTCATCACAGTTTATAAAGACATAGCCATTCGTTCATAAAGTGCTTATCTCACCGAGTTGAAGTGTTTTTGATTAGGAGTTGAAATAACTCATGAATTTCATCAACCTGGTTTCTGCTGTTGCTATATGTTGTTTAGGACATGATTCTGCACAATATATGTCAAATTATGTGTAATCCCATCACAGTTTATAAAGATATAGCCACTCGTTCAAAAAAGTCCTTATCTCACCGAGTTGAAGCGTTTTTGATTCGGAGTGGAAATAACTCGTGAATATCATCAAGCTGGTGACTGCTGTTGCAATATGTTTTTTAGGACATGATTCTGCACAATATATGTCAAATTCAGTGTAATCCAGCCACAAGTTCAAAAGATATAGCCATTCGTTCAAAAAGTGCTTATCTCACCGAGTTGAAGCGTTTTTGATTAGGAGTGGAAATATCTCATGAATTTCATCAAGCTGGTTTCTGCTGTTGCAATATGTTGTTTAGGACATGATTCTGCACAATATATGTCAAATTATGTATAAATCCCATCACAGTTTATAAAGATATAGCCATTCGTTCAAAAAATGCTTATCTCACCGAGTTGAAGCGTTTTTGATTCGGAGTGGAAATAACTCATGAATATCATCAAGCTGGTTTCTGCTGTTGCAATATGTTGTTTAGGACATGATTCTGCACAATATATGTCAAATTATAAGTAATCCAATTACAGTTAATAAAGATATTGCCATTCGTTCAAAAAATGCTTATCTCACCGAGTAGAAGCGTTTTTGATTAGGAGTGAAATTAACTCTTGAATTTCATCAAGCTGGTTTCTGCTGTTGCAATATGTTTTTTTAGAACATGATTCTGCACAATATATGTTAAATTATGTGTAATCCCATCACAATTTATAAAGATATTGCCATTCGTTCAAAAAGTGCTTATCTCACCAAGTAGAAGCGTTTTTGATTAGGAGTGGAAATAACTCATGAATATCATCAAGCTGGTTTCTGCTGTTGCAATATGTTGTTTAGGACATGATTCTGCACAATATATGTCAAATTCTGTGTAATCCAGCCACAAGTTCAAAAGATATAGCCATTCGTTCAAAAAGTGCTTATCTCACCGAATTGAAGCGTTTTTGATTAGGAGTGGAAATAACTCATGAATTTCATCAAGCTGGTTTTTGCTATTGCAATATGTTGTTTAGGACATGATTCTGCACATTATATGTCGAATTCAGTGTAATCCCATCACAGTTTATAAAGATTTAGCCATTCGTTCAAAAAAGTCCTTATCTTACCGAGTTGAAGCATTTTTGATTCGGAGTGGAAATAACTCATGAATTTCATCAAGCTGGTTTCTGCTGTTGCAATATGTTGTTTAGGATATGATTCTGCACAATATATTTCAAATTCAGTGTAATCAAGATACAAGTTCAAAAGATATAGCCATTCGTTCAAAAAGTGCTTATCTCACCGAATTGCAGCGTTTTTGATTAGCAATGGAAATAACTCATGAATTTCATCAAACTTGTTTCTGCTGTTGCAATATGTTGTGTAGGACATGATTCTGCACAATATATGTCAAATTCAGTGTAATTTCATCACAGTTTATAAAGACATAGCCATTCGTTCATAGAGTGCTTATCTCACTGAGTTGAGGCATTTTTTATTAGGAGTGGAAATAACTCATGAATTTCATCAAGCTGGTTTCTGCTGTTGCTATATGTTGTTTAGGACATGATTCTGCACAATATATGTCAAATTCAGTGTAATCCAGCCACAAGTTCAAAAGATATAGCCATTCGTTCAAAAAGTGCTTATCTCACCGAGTTGAAGCGTTTTTTATTAGCAATGGAAATAACTCATGAATTTCATCAAACTTGTTTCTGCTGTTGCAATATGTTGTTTAGGACATGATTCTGCACAATATATGTCAAATTATGTGTAATTTCATCACAGTTTATAAAGACATAGCCATTCGTTCATAGAGTGCTTATCTCACTGAGTTGAAGCATTTTTGATTAGGAGTAGAAATAACTCATGAATTTCATCAAGCTGGTTTCTGCTGTTGCTATATGTTGTTTAGGACATGATTCTGCATAATATATGTCAAATTCAGTGTAATCCAGCCACAAGTTCAAAAGATATAGCCATTCGTTCAAAAAGTGCTTATCTCACCGAGTTGAAGCGTTTTTGATTAGCAATGGAAATAACTCATGAATTTCATCAAACTTGTTTTTGCTGTTGCAATATGTTGTTTAGGACATGATTCTGCACAATATATGTCAAATTATGTGTAATTGCATCACAGTTTATAAAGACATAGCCATTCGTTCATAGAGTACTTATCTCACTGAGTTGAAGCATTTTTGATTAGGAGTGGAAATAACTCATGAATTTCATCAAGCTGGTTTCTGCTGTTGCTATATGTTGTTTAGGACATGATTCTGCACAATATATGTCAAATTCAGTGTAATCCAGCCACAAGTTCAAAAGATATAGCCATTCGTTCAAAAAGTGCTTATCTCACCGAGTTGAAGCGTTTTTGATTAGGAGTGGAAATATCTCATGAATTTCATCAAGCTGGTTTCTGCTGTTGCAATATGTTGTTTACGACATGATTCTGCACAATATATGTCAAATTATGTATAAATCCCATCACAGTTTATAAAGATATAGCCATTCGTTCAAAAATTGTTTATCTCACAAAGTTGAAGCGTTTTTTATTAGGAGTGGAAATAACTCATGAATTTCATCAAGCTGGTTTCTGCTGTTTCAATAAGTTTTTTAGGACATGATTCTGCACTATATAATTCAAATTATGTGTAATTTCATCACAGTTTATAAAGACATAGCCATTCGTTCATAAAGTGCTTATCTCACCGAGTTGAAGTGTTTTTGATTAGGAGTTGAAATAACTCATGAATTTCATCAACCTGGTTTCTGCTGTTGCTATATGTTGTTTAGGACATGATTCTGCACAATATATGTCAAATTATGTGTAATCCCATCACAGTTTATAAAGATATAGCCACTCGTTCAAAAAAGTCCTTATCTCACCGAGTTGAAGCGTTTTTGATTCGGAGTGGAAATAACTCGTGAATATCATCAAGCTGGTGACTGCTGTTGCAATATGTTTTTTAGGACATGATTCTGCACAATATATGTCAAATTCAGTGTAATCCAGCCACAAGTTCAAAAGATATAGCCATTCGTTCAAAAAGTGCTTATCTCACCGAGTTGAAGCGTTTTTGATTAGGAGTGGAAATATCTCATGAATTTCATCAAGCTGGTTTCTGCTGTTGCAATATGTTGTTTAGGACATGATTCTGCACAATATATGTCAAATTATGTATAAATCCCATCACAGTTTATAAAGATATAGCCATTCGTTCAAAAAATGCTTATCTCACCGAGTTGAAGCGTTTTTGATTAGGAGTGGAAATAACTCATGAATTTCATCAAGCTGGTTTCTGCTGTTGCAATATGTTGTTTAGGACATGATTTTGCACAATATATGTCAAATTATGTTTAATCCCATCACAGTTTGTAAAGATATTGCCATTCGTTCAAAAAGTGCTTATCTTACCTAGTTGAAGCGTTTTTTAGTAGGAGTGGATATATCTCATGAATTTCATCAAGCTGGCTTCTGCTGTTGCAATATGTTGTTTAGGGCATGATTTTTCACAATATATGTCAAATTCAGTGCAATCAAGCTCCAAGTTCAAAAGATATAGCCATTCGTTCAAAAAGTGCTTATCTCACTGAATTGAAGCATTTTTGATTAGGAGTGGAAATAACTCATGAATTTCATCAAGCTGGTTTCTGCTGTTGCAATATGTTGTTTTGGACATGATTCTGCACAATATATGTCAAATTATGTGTAATCCCATCACAGTTTATAAAGATATAGACATTCGTTCAAAAAAGTCCTTATCTCACCGAGTTGAAGCGCATTTGATTCGGAGTGGAAATAACTCGTGACTATCATCAAGCTGGTGGCTGATGTTGCAATATGTTGTTTAGGACATGATTCTGCACAATATATGTCAAATTCAGTGTTATCCAGCCACAAGTTCAAAAGATATAGCCATTCGTTCAAAAAGTGCTTATCTCACCGAGTTGAAGCGTTTTTGATTAGGAGAGGAAATAACTCATGAATTTCATCAAGCTGGTTTCTGCTGTTGCAATATGTTGTTTAGGACATGATTTTGCACAATATATTTCAAATTATGTGTCATCCCATCACATTTTTTAAAGATATTGCCATTCGTTCAAAAAGTGCTTATTTCACCGAGTTGAAGCGTTTTAGATTAGGAGGGGAAATATCTCATGAATTTCATCAAGCTGGTTTCTGCTGTTGCAATATGTTGTTTAGGACATGATTCTGCACAACATATGTCAAATTATGTGTAATCCCATCACAGTTTATAAAGACATAGCCATTCGTTCATAAAGTGCTTATCTCACCGAGTTGAAGCGTTTTTGATTAGGAGTGGAAATAACTCATGAATTTCATCAAGCTGATTTCTGCTGTTGCAATATGTTGTTTAGGACATGATTCTGCACAATATATGTCAAATTATGTGTAATTTCATCACAGTTTATAAAGACATAGCCATTCGTTCATAAAGTGCTTATCTCACCGAGTTGAAGCGTTTATGATTAGGAGTGGAAATAACTCATGAATTTCATCAAGCTGGTTTCTGCTGTTGCTAGATGTTATTTAGGACATGATTCTGCACAATATATGTCAAATTCAGTGTAATCCCATCACAGTTTATAAAGATATAGCCATTCGGTCAAAAATTGCTTATCTCACCGAGTTGAAGCGTTTTTGATTAGGAGTGGAAATAACTCATGAATTTCATCAAGCTGGTTTTTGCTGTTGCAATATGTTGTTTAGGGTATGATTTTGCACAATATATGTCAAATTCAGTGCAATCAAGCTACAAGTTCAAAAGATATAGCCATTCGTTCAAAAATTACTTATCTCACCGAGGTGAAGCGTTTTTGATTTGGAGTGGAAATAACTCATGAATTTCATCAAGCTGGTTTCTGCTGTTGCAATATGTTGTTTAGGACATGATTCTGCACAATATATGTCAAATTCTGTGTAATCCAGCAACAAGTTCAAAAGATATAGCCATTCGTTCAAAAAGTGCTTATCTCACCGAATTGAAGCGTTTTTGATTAGCAGTGGAAATAACTCATGAATTTCATCAAGCTGGTTTTTGCTGTTGCAATATGTTGTTTAGGACATGATTCTGCACAATATATGTCAAATTATGTGTAATATCATCACAGTTTATAAAGACATAGCCATTCGTTCATAAAGTGCTTATCTCACCGAGTCGAATCGTTTTTGATTAGGAGTGGAATTAACTCGTGAATATCATCAAGCTGGTGAGTGCTGTTGCAATATGTTGTTTAGGACATGATTCTGCACAATATATGTTAAATTATGTGTAATCCCATCACAATTTATAAAGATATTGCCATTCGTTCAAAAAGTGCTTATCTCACCAAGTAGAAGCGTTTTTGATTAGGAGTGGAAATAACTCATGAATATCATCAAGCTGGTTTCTGCTGTTGCAATACGTTGTTTAGGACATGATTCTGCACAATATATGTCAAATTCTGTGTAATCCAGCCACAGGTTTAAAAGATATAGCTATTCGTTCAAAAAAAGCTTATCTCACCGAGTTGAAGCGTTTTTGATTAGGAGTGGAAATAACTCATGAATTTCATCAAGCTGGTTTCTGCTGTTGCAATATGTTGTTTAGGACATGATTCCGCACAATATATGCCAAATTCAGTGTAATCGCATCACAGTTAATAAAGATTTAGCCATTCGTTCAAAAAGCGCTGATCTCACCAAGGTGAAGAGTGTTTGATTAGGAGTGGAAATAACTCATGAATTTCATCAAGCTGTTTTCTGCTGTTGCAATATGTTGTTCAGGGCATGATTCTGCACAATATTTATTCAAATTCAGTGCAATCAAGCCACAAGTTCAAAAGATATAGCCTTTAGTTCAAAAAGTGCTTATCTCACAGAATTGAAGCGTTTTTGATTAGGAGTGGAAATAACTCATGAATTTCATCAAGCTGGTTTTTGCTATTGCAATATGTTGTTTAGGACATGATTCTGCACATTATATGTCGAATTCAGTGTAATCCCATCACAGTTTATAAAGATATAGCCATTCGTTCAAAAATTGCTTATCTCACCAAGTTGAAGCGTGTTTGATTAGCAGTGGAAATAACTCTTGAATTTCATCAAGCTGGTTTCTGCTGTTGCAATATGTTGTTTAGGACATGATTCTGCACAATATATGTCAAATTCAGTGTAATCCTGCTACAAGTTCAAAAGATATAGCCATTCGTTCAAAAAGTGCTTATCTCACCGAGATGAAGCGTTTTTGATTAGGAGTTGAAATAACTCGTGAATTTCATCAAGCTGGTTTTTGCTGTTGCAATATGTTGTTTAGGGTATGATTTTGCACAATATATGTCAAATTCAGTGCAATCAAGCTACAAGTTCAAAAGATATAGCCATTCGTTCAAAAATTACTTATCTCACCGAGGTGAAGCGTTTTTGATTAGGAGTGGAAATAACTCAGGAATTTCATCAAGCTGGTTTCTGCTGTTGCAATATGTTGTTTAGGACATGATTCTGCACAATATATGTCAAATTCAGTGTAATCCAGCCACAAGTTCAAAAGATATAGCCACTCGTTCAAAAAGTGCTTATCTCACCGAGTTGAAGCGTTTTTTATTAGGAGTGGAAATATCTCATGAATTTCATCAAGCTGGTTTCTGCTGTTGCAATACGTTGTTTAGGACATGATTCTGCACAATATATGTCAAATTCTGTGTAATCCAGCTACAAGTTCAAAAGATATAGCCATACGTTCAAAAAGTGCTTATCTCACCGAATTGAAGCGTTTTTGATTAGCAGTGGAAATAACTCATGAATATCATCAAGCTGGTTTCTGCTGTTGCAATATGTTGTTTAGGACATGATTCTGAAAAATATATGTCAAATTCTGTGTAATCCAGCCACAGGTTCAAAAGATATAGCCATTCGTTCAAAAAAAGCTTATCTCACCGAGTTGAAGCGTTTTTGATTAGGAGTGGAAATAACTCATGAATTTCATCAAGCTGTTTTCTGCTGTTGCAATATGTTGTTTAGGACATGATTCCGCACAATATATGTCAAATTCAGTGTAATCGCATCACAGTTAATAAAGATTTAGCCATTCGTTCAAAAAGCGCTGATCTCACCAAGGTGAAGAGTGTTTGATTAGGAGTGGAAATAACTCATGAATTTCATCAAGCTGTTTTCTGCTGTTGCAATATGTTGTTCAGGGCATGATTCTGCACAATATATGTCGAATTCAGTGCAATCAAGCCACAAGTTCAAAAGATATAGCCTTTCGTTCAAAAAGTGCTTATCTCACCGAATTGAAGCGTTTTTGATTAGGAGTGGAAATAACTCATGAATTTCATCAAGCTGGTTTTTGCTATTGCAATATGTTGTTTAGGACATGATTCTGCACATTATATGCCGAATTCAGTGTAATCCCATCACAGTTTATAAAGATATAGCCACTCGTTCAAAAATTGCTTATCTCACCAAGTTGAAGCGTTTATGATTAGGAGTGGAAATAACTCAGGAATTTCATCAAGCTGGTTTCTGCTGTTGCTAGATGTTATTTAGGACATGATTCTGCACAATATATGTCAAATTCAGTGTAATCCCATCACAGTTTATAAAGATATAGCCATTCGGTCAAAAATTGCTTATCTCACCGAGTTGAAGCGTTTTTGATTCGGAGTGGAAATAACTCGTGAATATCATCAAGCTGGTGACTGCTGTTGCAATATGTTGTTTAGGACATGATTCTGCACAATATATGTCAAATTCAGTGTAGTCCAGCCACAAGTTCAAAAGATATAGCCATTCGTTCAAAAAGTGCTTATCTCACGAAGTTGAAGCGTTTTTGATTAGGAGTGGAAATAACTCATGAATTTCATCAAGCTGGTTTTTGCTGTTGCATTATGTTGTTTAGGGTATGATTTTGCACAATATATGTCAAATTCAGTGCAATCAAGCTACAAGTTCAAAAGATATAGCCATTCGTTCAAAAATTACTTATCTCACCGAGGTGAAGCGTTTTTGATTAGGAGTGGAAATAACTCATGAATTTCATCAAGCTGGTTTCTGCTGTTGCAATATGTTGTTTAGGACATGATTCTGCACAATATATGTCAAATTCTGTGTAATCCAGCCACAAGTTCAAAAGATATAGCCATTCGTTCAAAAAGTGCTTATCTCACCGAATTGAAGCGTTTTTGATTAGTAGTGGAAATAACTCATGAATTTCATCAAGCTGGTTTTTGCTGTTGCAATATGTTGTTTAGGACATGATTCTGCACAATATATGTCAAATTATGTGTAATATCATCACAGTTTATAAAGACATAGCCATTTGTTCATAAAGTGCTCATCTCACCGAGTCGAATCGTTTTTGATTAGGAGTGGAATTAACTCGTGAATATCATCAAGCTGGTGAGTGCTGTTGCAATATGTTGTTTAGGACATGATTCTGCACAATATATGTTAAATTATGTGTAATCCCATCACAATTTATAAAGATATTGCCATTCGTTCAAAAAGTGCTTATCTCACCAAGTAGAAGCGTTTTTGATTAGGAGTGGAAATAACTCATGAATATCATCAAGCTGGTTTCTGCTGTTGCAATACGTTGTTTAGGACATGATTCTGCACAATATATGTCAAATTCTGTGTAATCCAGCCACAGGTTTAAAAGATATAGCCATTCGTTCAAAAAAAGCTTATCTCACCGAGTTGAAGCGTTTTTGATTAGGAGTGGAAATAACTCATGAATTTCATCAAGCTGGTTTCTGCTGTTGCAATATGTTGTTTAGGACATGATTCCGCACAATATATGTCAAATTCAGTGTAATCGCATCACAGTTAATAAAGATTTAGCCATTCGTTCAAAAAGCGCTGATCTCACCAAGGTGAAGAGTGTTTGATTAGGAGTGGAAATAACTCATGAATTTCATCAAGCTGTTTTCTGCTGTTGCAATGTGTTGTTCAGGGCATGATTCTGCACAATATATGTCAAATTCAGTGCAATCAAGCCACAAGTTCAAAAGATATAGCCTTTAGTTCAAAAAGTGCTTATCTCACAGAATTGAAGCGTTTTTGATTAGGAGTGGAAATAACTCATGAATTTCATCAAGCTGATTTTGCTATTGCAATATGTTGTTTAGGACATGATTCTGCACATTATATGTCGAATTCAGTGTAATCCCATCACAGTTAATAAAGATATAGCCATTCGTTCAAAAATTGCTTATCTCACCAAGTTGAAGCGTGTTTGATTAGCAGTGGAAATAACTCTTGAATTTCATCAAGCTGGTTTCTGCTGTTGCAATATGTTGTTTAGGACATGATTCTGCACAATATATGTCAAATTCAGTGTAATCCTGCTACAAGTTCAAAAGATATAGCCATTCGTTCAAAAAGTGCTTATCTCACCGAGGTGAAGCGTTTTTGATTAGGAGTGGAAATAACTCAGGAATTTCATCAAGCTGGTTTCTGCTGTTGCAATATGTTGTTTAGGACATGATTCTGCACAATATATGTCAAATTCAGTGTAATCCAGCCACAAGTTCAAAAGATATAGACATTCGTTCAAAAAGTGCTTATCTCACCGAGTTGAAGCGTTTTTTATTAGGAGTGGAAATATCTCATGAATTTCATCAAGCTGGTTTCTGCTGTTGCAATACGTTGTTTAGGACATGATTCTGCACAATATATGTCAAATTCTGTGTAATCCAGCCACAAGTTCAAAAGATATAGCCATTCGTTCAAAAAGTGCTTATCTCACCGAATTGAAGCGTTTTTGATTAGCAGTGGAAATAACTCATGAATATCATCAAGCTGGTTTCTGCTGTTGCAATACGTTGTTTAGGACATGATTCTGCACAATATATGTCAAATTCTGTGTAATCCAGCCACAGGTTCAAAAGATATAGCCATTCGTTCAAAAAAAGCTTATCTCACCGAGTTGAAGCGTTTTTGATTAGGAGTGGAAATAACTCATGAATTTCATCAAGCTGGTTTCTGCTGTTGCAATATGTTGTTTAGGACATGATTCCGCACAATATATGTCAAATTCAGTGTAATCGCATCACAGTTAATAAAGATTTAGCCATTCGTTCAAAAAGCGCTCATCTCACCAAGGTGAAGAGTGTTTGATTAGGAGTGGAAATAACTCATGAATTTCATCAAGCTGTTTTCTGCTGTTGCAATATGTTGTTCAGGGCATGATTCTGCACAATATATGTCGAATTCAGTGCAATCAAGCCACAAGTTCAAAAGATATAGCCTTTCGTTCAAAAAGTGCTTATCTCACCGAATTGAAGCGTTTTTGATTAGGAGTGGAAATAACTCATGAATTTCATCAAGCTGGTTTTTGCTATTGCAATATGTTGTTTAGGATATGATTCTGCACATTATATGTCGAATTCAGTGTAATCCCATCACAGTTTATAAAGATATAGCCATTCGTTCAAAAATTGCTTATCTCACCAAGTTGAAGCGTGTTTGATTAGCAGTGGAAATAACTCTTGAATTTCATCAAGCTGGTTTCTGCTGTTGCAATATGTTGTTTAGGACATGATTCTGCACAATATATGTCAAATTCAGTGTAATCCTGCTACAAGTTCAAAAGATATAGCCATTCGTTCAAAAAGTGCTTATCTCACCGAGTTGAAGCGTTTTTGATTAGGAGTGGAAATAACTCATGAATTTCTTCAAGCTGGTTTCTGCTGTTGCAATATGTTGTTTAGGACATGATTCTGCACAATATATGTCAAATAATATGTAATTCCATCACAGTTTATAAGGATATAGCCATTCGTTCAAAAAAGTCCTTATCACACCGAGTTAAAGGGTTTTTGATTAGGAGTGGAAATAACTCATGAATTTCAACAAGCTGGTTTCTGCTGTTGCAAAATGTTGTTTAGGACGTGATTCTGCACAATATATGTCAAATTATGTGTAGTCCCATTACAGTTTATAAAGATATAGACATTCGTTCAAAAAAGTCCTTATCTCACCGAGTTGAAGCGTTTTTGATTAGGACAGGAAATATCTCGTTAATTTCATCAAGCTGGTTTCTGCTGTTGCAATATGTTGTTTAGGACATGATTCTGCACAATATAAGTCAAATTCAGTGTAATCAAGCTACAAGTTAAAAAGAAATAGCCATTCGTTCAAAAAGTGCTTATATCACCAAATTGAAGCGTTTTTGATTAGAAGTTGAAATAACTTATGAATTTCATCAAGCTGGTTTCTGCTGTTGCAATATGTTGTTTAGGGCATGATTCTGCACAATATATGTTAAATTATATGTCATCCCATCACAGTTTATAAAGATATTGCCATTCGTTCAAAAAGTGCTTGTCTCACCAAGTTGAAGCGTTTTTGATTAGGAGTGGAAATAACTCATGAATTTCATCAAGCTGGTTTCTGCTGTTGCAATATGTTGTTTAGGACATGATTCTGCACAACATATGTCAAATTCAGTGCAATCAAGCTACAAGTTCAAAAGATATAGCCATTCGTTCAAAAAGTGCTTATCTCACCGAGTTGAAGCATTTTTTGATTAGGAGTGGAAATAACTCATGAATTTCATCAAGCTGGTTTCTGCTGTTGCAATATGTTGTTTAGGACATGATTTTGCACAATATATGTCAAATTATATGTAATCCCATCACAGTTTATAAAGACATAGCCATTCGTTCAAAAAGTGCTTATCTCACCAAGTTGAAGCGTTTTTGATTAGGAGTGGAAATAACTCATGAATTTCATCAAGCTGGTTTCTGCTGTTGCAATATGTTGTTTAGGACATGATTTTGCACAATATATGTCAAATTATATGTAATCCCATCACAGTTTATAAAGACAATAGACAAAAGACAATATATGGAAGACAATATATGTCAAATTATATGTAATCTAGCCACAAGTTCAAAAGATATAGCCATTCGTTCAAAAAGTGCTTATCTCATCGAATTGAAGCGTTTTTGATTAGGAGTGGAAATAACTCATGAATTTCATCAAGCTGGTTTCTGCTGTTGCAATATGTTGTTTAGGATATTATTCTGCACAATATATTTCAAATTCAGTGTAATCAAGATACAACTTCAAAAGATATAGCCATTTGTTCAAAAAGTGCTTATCTCACCAAGTTGAGGCGTTTTTGATTAGGAGTGGAAATAACTCATGAATTTCATCAAGCTGGTTTCTGCTGTTGCAATACGTTGTTTAGGACATGATTCTGCACAATATATGTCAAATTCTGTGTAATCCAGCCACAAGTTCAAAAGATATAGCCATTCGTTCAAAAAAAGCTTATCTCACCGAGTTGAAGCCTTTTTGATTCGGAGTGGAAATAACTCATGAATTTCATCAAGCTGGTTTCTGCTGTTGCAATATGTTGTTTAGGACATGATTCTGCACGAAATATGTCAAATTCAGTGTTATCCCATCACAGTTTATAAAGATATAGCCATTCGTAAAAAAAAGTCCTTATCTTACCGAGTTGAAGCATTTTTGATTCGGAGTGGAAATAACTCGTGAATTTCATCAAACTGGTTTCTGCTGTTGCTAGATGTTCTTTAGGACATAATTCTGCACAATATATGTCAAATTCAGTGTAATCCCATCACAGTTTATAAAGATATAGCCATTCGTTCAAAAAAGTCCTTATCTCACCGAGTTGAAGCGTTTTTGATTCGTAGTGTAAATAACTCGTGAATATCATCAAGCTGGTGACTGCTGTTGCAATATGTTGTTTAGGACATGATTCTGCACAATATATGTCAAATTCAGTGTAGTCCAGCCACAAGTTCAAAAGATATAGCCATTCGTTCAAAAAGTGCTTATCTCACCGAGTTGAAGCATTTTTTGATTAGGAGTGGAAATAACTCATGAATTTCATCAAGCTGGTTTCTGCTGTTGCAATATGTTGTTTAGGACATGATTTTGCACAATATATGTCAAATATTGTTTAATCCCATCACAGTTTGTAAAGATATTGCCATTCGTTCAAAAAGTGCTTATCTCACCGAGTTGAAGCGTTTTTTATTAGGAGTGGAAATATCTCATGAATTTCATCAAGCTGGTTTCTGCTGTTGTAATATGTTGTTTAGGGCATGATTCTGCACAATATATGTCAAATTATGTGTAATCCCATCACAGTTTATAAAGACATAGCCATTCGTTCAAAAAGTGCTTATCTCACCAAGTTGAAGCGTTTTTGATTAGGAGTGGAAATAACTCATGAATTTCATCAAGCTGGTTTCTGCTGTTGCAATATGTTTTTTAGGACATGATTTTGCACAATATATGTCAAATTATGTTTAATCCCATCACAGTTTGTAAAGATATTGCCCTTCGTTCAAAAAGTGCTTATCTCACTGAGTTGAAGCGTTTTTTATTAGGAGTGGAAATATCTCATGAATTTCATCAAGCTGGTTTTTGCTGTTGTAATATGTTGTTTAGGACATGATTCTGCACAATATATTTCAAATTATGTGTAATCCCATCACAGTTTATAAAGACATAGCCATTCGTTCAAAAAGTGCTTATCTCACCGAGTTGAAGCGTTTTAATTAGGAGTGGAAATAACTCATGAATTTCATCAAGCTGGTTTTTGCTGTTGCAATATGTTGTTTAGGGTATGATTTATCACAATATATGTCAAATTCAGTGCAATCAAGCTACAAGTTCAAAAGATATAGCCATTCGTTCAAAAATTACTTATCTCACCGAGGTGAAGCGTTTTTGATTAGGAGTGGAAATATCTCATGAATTTCATCAAGCTGGTTTCTGCTGTTGCAATACGTTGTTCAGGACATGATTCTGCACAATATATGTCAAATTCTGTGTAATCTAGCCACAAGTTCAAAAGATATAGCCATTCGTTCAAAAAGTGCTTATCTCACCGAATTGAAGCGTTTTTGATTAGCAGTGGAAATAACTCATGAATTTCATCAAGCTGGTTTTTGCTGTTGCAATATGTTGTTTAGGACATGATTCTGCACAATATCTGTCAAATTATGTGTAATTTCATCACAGTTTATAAAGATTTAGCCATTCGTTCATGAAGTGCTTATCTCACCGAGTCGAATCGTTTTTGATTAGGAGTGGAAATAACTCGTGAATATCATCAAGCTGGTGACTGCTGTTGCATTATGTTGTTTAGGACATGATTCTGCACAAAATATGTCAAATTATAAGTAATCCAATTACAGTTTATAAAGTTATTGCCATTCGTTCAAAAAATGCTTATCTCACCGAGTAGAAGCGTTTTTGATTAGGAGTGGAATTAACTCTTGAATTTCATCAAGCTGGTATCTGCTGTTGCAATATGTTTTTTTAGAACATGATTCTGCACAATATATGTTAAATTATGTGTAATCCCATCACAATTTATAAAGATATTGCCATTCGTTCAAAAAGTGCTTATCTCACCAAGTAGAAGCGTTTTTGATTAGGAGTGGAAATAACTCATGAATATCATCAAGCTGGTTTCTGCTGTTGCAATACGTTGTTTAGGACATGATTCTGCACAATATATGTCAAATTCTGTGTAATCCAGCCACAAGTTCAAAAGATATAGCCATTCGTTCAAAAAAAGCTTATCTCACCGAGTTGAAGCGTTTTTGATTAGGAGTGGAAATAACTCATGAATTTCATCAAGCTGGTTTCTGCTGTTGCAATATGTTGTTTAGGACATGATTCTGCACGAAATATGTCAAATTCAGTGTAATCCCATCACAGTTTATAAAGATATAGCCATTCGTACAAAAAAGTCCTTATCTTACCGAGTTGAAGCATTTTTGATTTGGAGTGGAAATAACTCGTGAATTTCATCAAACTGGTTTCTGCTGTTGCAATATGTTGTTTAGGATATTATTCTGCACAATATATTTCAAATTCAGTGTAATCTAGATACAAGTTCAAAAGATATAGCCATTTGTTCAAAAAGTGCTTATCTCACCAAGTTGAGACGTTTTTGATTAGGAGTGGAAATAACTCATGAATTTCATCAAGCTGGTTTCTGCTGTTGCAATACGTTGTTTAGGACATGATTTTGTACAATATATGTCAAATTATGTTTAATCCCATCACAGTTTGTAAAGATATAGCCATTCGTTCAAAAAGTGCTTATCTCACCGAGTTGAAGCGTTTTATATTAGGAGTGGAAATATCTCATGAATTTCATCAAGCTGGTTTCTGCTGTTGTAATATGTTGTTTAGGAAATGATTCTGCACAATATATGTCAAATTATGTGTCATCCCATCACAGTTTATAAAGACATAGCAATTCGTTCAAAAAGTGCTTATTTCACCAAGTTGAATCGTTTTTGATTAGGCATGGAAATAACTCATGAATTTCATCAAGCTGGTTTCTGCTGTTGCAATATGTTTTTTAGGACATGATTCTGCACAATATATGTCAAATTATGTGTAATCCCATCACAGTTTATAAAGATAATGCCATTCGTTCAAAAAATGCATATCACACCGAGTTGAAGCGTTTTTGATTAGGAGTGGAAATAACTCATGAATTTCATCAAGCTTGTTTCTGCTGTTGCAATATGTTGTTTAGGACATGATTCTGCACAATATATGTCAAATAATGTGTCATCCCATCACAGTTTATAAAGATATAGCCATTCGTTCAAAAAGTGCTTATCTCACCAAGTAGAAGCGTTTTTGATTAGGAGTGGAAATAACTCATGAATTTCATCAAGCTGGTTTCTGCTGTTGCAATACGTTGTTTAGGACATGATTTTGCACAATATATGTCAAATGATGTTTAATCCCATTACAGTTTGTAAAGATATAGCCATTCGTACAAAAAAGTCCTTATCTTACCGAGTTGAAGCATTTTTGATTCGGAGTGGAAATAACTCATGAATTTCATCAAACTGGTTTCTGCTGTTGCAATATGTTGTTTAGGATATTATTCTGCACAATATATTTCAAATTCAGTGTAATCTAGATACAAGTTCAAAAGATATAGCCATTTGTTCAAAAAGTGCTTATCTCACCAAGTTGAATCGTTTTTGATTAGGAGTGGAAATAACTCATGAATTTCATCAAGCTGGTTTCTGCTTTTACAATATGTTGTTTAGGGCATGATTCTGCACAATATATGTCAAATTCAGTGCAATCAGGCGACAAGTTCAAAAGATATAGCCATTCGTTCAAAAAGTGCTTATCTCACCGAGTTGAAGCGTTTTTTAATTAGCAGTGGAAATAACTCATGAATTTCGTCAAGCTGGTTTCTGCTGTTGCTATATGTTGTTTAGGACATGATTCTGCACAATATATGTCAAATTATGTGTAATCCCATCACAGTTTATAAAGATATAGCCATTCGTTCATAAAAGTCCTTATCTCACCGAGTTGAAGCGTTTTTGATTCGGAGTGGAAATAACTCGTGAATATCATCAAGCTGGTGGCTGCTGTTGCAATATGTTGTTTAGGACATTATTCTGCACAATATATGTCAAATTCAGTGTAATCCAGCCACAAGTTCAAAAGATATAGCCATTCGTTCAAAAAGTGCTTATCTCACCGAGTTGAAGCGTTTTTGATTAGAAGTGGAAATAACTCATGAATTTCATCAAGCTGGTTTCTGCTGTTGCAATATGTTTTTTAGGACATGATTCTGCACAATATATGTCAAATTCAGTGTAATCCAGCCACAAATTCAAAAGATATAGCCATTAGTTCAAAAAGTGCTTATCTCACCGAGTTGAAGCATTTTTGATTAGGGGTGGAAATAACTCATGAATTTCATCAAGCTGGTTTCTGCTGTTGCAATATGTTGTTTAGGACATGATTCTGCACAATATATGTCAAATTATGTGTATTTTCATCACAGCTTATAAAGACATAGCCATTCGTTCATTAAGTGCTTATCTCACCGAATTGAATCGTTTTTGATTAGGAGTGGAAATAACTCGTGAATATCATCAAGCTGGTGACTGCTTTTGCAATATGTTGTTTAGGACATGATTCTGCACAATACATGTCAAAATCAGTGTAATCCAGCCACAAGTTCAAAATATATAGCCATTCGTTCAAAAAGTGCTTATCTCACCGAATTGAAGCGTTTTTGATTAGGAGTGGAAATAACTCATGAATTTCATCAAGCTGGTTTTTGCTATTGCAATATGTTGTTTAGGACATGATTCTGCACATTATATGTCGAATTCAGTGTAATCCCATCACAGTTTAAAAAAATGATATAGCCATTCGTTCAAAAATTGTTTATCTCACCAAGTTGAAGCGTGTTTGATTAGCAGTGGAAATAACTCTTGACTTTCATCAAGCTGGTTTCTGCTGTTGCAATATGTTGTTTAGGACATGATTCTGCACAATATATGTCAAATTCAGTGTAATCCTGCTACAAGTTAAAAAAGATATAGCCATTCGTTCAAAAAGTGCTTATCTCACCGAGTTGAAGCGTTTTTGATTAGGAGTGGAAATAACTCATGAATTTCGTCAAGCTGGTTTCTACTGTTGCAAAATGTTGTTTAGGACATGATTCTGCACAATATATGTCAAATTATATGTAATCTCATCACAGTTTATAAGGATATAGCCATTCGTTCAAAAAACTCCTTATCACACCGAGTTAAAGCGTTTTTGATTAGGAGTGGAAATAACTCATGAATTTCAACAAGCTGGTTTCTACTGTTGCAATATGTTGTTTAGGACGTGATTCTGCACAATATATGTCAAATTATGTGTAATCAAGCTACAAGTTCAAAAGATATAGCCATTCGTTCAAAAGGTGCTTATCTCACTGAATTGAAGCGTTCTTGATTAGGAGTGGAAATGACTCATGAATTTCATCAAGCTGGTTTCTGCTGTTGCAATATGTTGTTTTGGACATGATTCTGCACAATATATGTCAAATTATGTGTAATCCCATCACAGTTTATAAAGCTGTTGTCATTCGTTCAATAAGTGCTTATCTCACCAAGTTGAAGCGTTTTTGATTAGGAGTGGAAATAACTCATGAACTTCATCAAGCTGGTGTCTGCTGTTGCAATATGTTGTTTAGGACATGATTCTGCACAATATATGTCAAATTCAGTGCAATCAAGCTACAAGTTCAAAAGATATAGCCATTCGTTCAAAAAGTGCTTATCTCACCGAGGTGAAGCGTTTTTGATTAGGAGTGGAATTAACTCATGAATTTCATCAAGTTGGTTTCTGCTGTTGCAATATGTTGTTTAGGACATGATTCTGCACAATATATGTTAAATTATATATCATCCCATCACATTTTATAAAGATATTGCCATTCGTTCAAAAAGTGCTTGTCTCACCAAGTTGAAGCGTTTTTGATTAGGAGTGGAATTAACTCATGAATTTCATCAAGCTGGTTTCTGCTGTTGCAATATGCTTTTTAGGACATGATTCTGCACAATATATGTCAAATTCTGAGTAATCCAGGCACTAGTTCAAAAGATATAGCCATTCGTTCAAAAAGTGCTTATCTCACCGAGTTGAAGCGTTTTTGATTAGGAGTGGAAATAACTCATGAATTTCATCAAGCTGGTTTCTGCTGTTGCAATATGATATTTAGGACATGATTCTGCACAAAATCTTTCAAATTCAGTGTAATCCCATCACAGTTTATAAAGATATTGCCATTCGTTCAAAAATTGCTTATCTCACCAAGTTGAAGCGTTTTTGATTACGAGTGGAAATAACTCATGAATTTCATCAACCTGGTTTCTACTGTTGAAATATGTTGTTTAGGATATGATTCTGCACAATATATTTCAAATTCAGTGTAATCAAGATACAAGTTCAAAAGATATAGCCATTTGTTCAAAAAGTGCTTATCTCACTAAGTTGAAGCGTTTTTGATTAGGAGTGGAAATAACTCATGAATTTCATCAAGCTGGTTTCTGCTGTTGCAATATGTTGTTTAGGACATGATTTTGCACAATATATGTCAAATTATGTTTAATCCCATCACAGTTTTTAAAGATATTGCCATTCGTTCAAAAAGTGCTTATCTCACCGAGTTGAAGCGTTTTTTATTAGGAGTGGAAATAACTCATGAATTTCATCAAGCTGGTTTCTGCTGTTTCAATATGTTTTTTAGGACATGATTCTGCACTATATAATTCAAATTATGTGTAATCCCATCACAGTTTATAAAGATATAGCCATTCGTTCAAAAAAGTCCTTATCTTACAGAGTTGAAGCATTTTTGATTCGGAGTGGAAATAACTCGTGAATTTCATCAAGCTGGTTTCTGCTGTTCAAATATGTTGTTTAGGATATGATTCTGCACAATAAATTTCAAATTCAGTGTAATCAAGATACAAGTTCAAAAGATATAGCCATTCGTTCAAAAAGTGCTTATCTCACCGAGTTGAAGCGTTTTTGATTAGGAGTGGAAATAACTCATGAATTTCATCAAGCTGGTTTCTGCTGTTGCAATATGTTGTTTAGGACATGATTCTGCACAATATATGTCAAATTATATGTAATCCCATCACAGTTTATAAGGATATAGCCATTCGTTCAAAAAAGTCCTTATCACACCGAGTTAAAGCGTTTTTGATTACGAGTGGAAATAACTCATGAATTTCAACAAGCTGGTTTCTGCTGTTGCAATATGTTGTTTAGGACGTGATTCTGCACAATATATGTCAAATTATGTGTAATCCCATCACAGTTTATAAAGCTATTGTCATTCGTTCAAAAAGTGCTTATCTTACAAAGTTGAAGCGTTTTTGATTAGGAGTGGAAATAACTCATGAATTTCATCAAGCTGGTTTTTGCTGTTTGCAATATGTTGTTTAGGGCATGATTTTGCACAATATATGTCAAAAACAGTGCAATCAAGCTACAAGTTCAAAAGATATAGCCATTCGTTCAAAAAGTGCTTATCTCACCGAGGTGAAGCGTTTTTGATTAGGAGTGGAAATAACTCATGAATTTCATCAAGCTGGTTTCTGCTCTTGCAAAATGTTGTTTAGTACATGATTCTGCACAATATATGTTAAATTATGTGTCATCCCATCACAGTTTATAAAGATATTGCCATTCATTCAAAAAGTGCTTATCTCATCGAGGTGAAGCGTTTTTGATTAGGAGTGGAATTAACTCATGAATTTCATCAAGCTGGTTTCTGCTGTTGCAATATGGTGTTTAGGACATGATTCTGCACAATATATGTTAAATTATATATCATCCCATCACATTTTATAAAGATATTGCCATTCGTTCAAAAAGTGCTTATCTCACCGAGTTGAAGCGTTTTTGATTAGGCATGGAAATAACTCATGAATTTCATCAAGCTGGTTTCTGCTGTTGCAATATGTTGTTTAGGACATGATTCTGCACAATATGTGTCAAATTCAGAGTAATCCAGCCACTAGTTCAAAAGATATAGCCATTCGTTCAAAAAAAGCTTATCTCACCGAGTTGAAGCGTTTTTGTTTAGGAGTGGAAATAACTCATGAATTTCATCAAGCTGGTTTCTGCTGTTGCAATATGATATTTAGGACATGATTCTGCACAAAATATGTCAAATTCAGTGTAATCCAATTACAGTTTATAAAGATATTGCCATTCGTTCAAAAATTGCTTATCTCACCAAGTTGAAGCGTTTTTTATTAGGAGTGGAAATAACTCATGAATTTCATTAAGCTGGTTTCTGCTGTTTCAATATGTTTTTTAGGACATGATTCTGCACTATATATGTTAAATTATATATCATCCCATCACATTTTATAAAGATATTGCCATTCGTTCAAAATGTGCTTGTCTCACCAAGTTGAAGCGTTTTTGATTAGGAGTGGAATTAACTCATGAATTTCATCAAGCTGGTTTCTGCTGTTGCAATATGCTTTTTAGGACATGATTCTGCACAATATATGTCAAATTCTGAGTAATCCAGCCACTAGTTCAAAAGATAGAGCCATTCGTTCAAAAAAAGCTTATCTCACCGAGTTGAAGCGTTTTTGATTAGGAGTGGAAATAACTCATGAATTTCATCAAGCTGGTTTCTGCTGTTGCTATATGTTGTTTAGGACATGATTCTGCACAATATATGTCAAAATATGTGTAATTTCATCACAGTTTATAAAGACATAGCCATTCGTTCATAGAGTGCTTATCTCACCGAGTTGAAGCGTTTTTGATTAGGAGTGGAAATAACTCATGAATTTCATCAAGCTGGTTTCTGCTGTTGCAATATGTTGTTTAGGACATGATTCTGCACAATATATGTCAAATTATGTGTAATCCCATCACAGTTTATAAAGATATAGCCATTCGTTCAAAAAGTGCTTATCTCACCGAGTTGAAGCGTTTTTGATTAGGAGTGGAAATAACTCATAAATTTCATCATGCTGGTTTCTGCTGTTGCAATATGTTGTTTAGGACATGATTTTGCACAATATATGTCAAATCATGTGTAATCCCATCACAGTTTGTAAAGATATTGCCATTCGTTCAAAAAGTGCTTATCTCACCAAGTTGAAGCGTTTTTGATTAGGAGTGGAAATATCTCATGAATTTCATCAAGCTGGTTTCTGCTGTTGCAATATGTTGTTTAGGACATGATTCTGCACAATATATGTCAAATTATGTGTAATCCCATCACAGTTTATAAAGATATAGCCATTCGTTCAAAAAGTGCTTATCTCACCGAGTTGAAGCGTTTTTGATTAGGAGTGGAAATAACTCATGAATTTCATCAAGCTGGTTTTTGCTGTTGCAATATGTTGTTTAGGGCATGATTTTGCACAATATATGTCAAATTCAGTGCAATCCAGCAACAAGTTCAAAAGATATAGCCATTCGTTCAAAAAGTGCTTATCTCACCGAGGTGAAGCATTTTTGATTAGGAGTGGAATTAACTCATGAATTTCATCAAGCTGGTTTTTGCTGTTGCAAAATGTTGTTTAGTACATGATTTTGCACAATATATGTTAAATTATGTGTCAACCCATCACAGTTTATAAAAATATTGCCATTCGTTCAAAAAGTGCTTGTCTCACCAAGTTGAAGCGTTTTTGATTAGGAGTGGAAATAACTCATGAATTTCATCAAGCTAGTTTCTGCTGTTGCAATATGTTGTTTAGGACATGATTCTGCACAATATATGTCAAATTCAGTGTAATCCCATCACAGTTTATAAAGATATAGCCATTTTCAAACAAGTCCTTATCTCACCGAGTTGAAGCGTTTTTGCTTCGGAGTGGAAATATCTCATGAACATCATCAAGCTGGTGGCTGCTGTTGCAATATGTTTTTTAGGACATGATTCTGCACAATATATGTCAAATTCAGTCTAATTTCATCACAGTTTATAAAGATATAGCTATTCGTTCAAAAATTGCTTATCTCACCAAGTTAAAGCGTTTTTGATTACGAGTGGAAATAACTCATGAATTTCAGCAAGCTGGTTTCTGCTGTTTCAATATGTTTTTTAGGACATGATTCTGCACTATATAATTCAAATTATGTGTAATCCCATCACAGTTTATAAAGATATAGCCATTCGTTCAAAAAAGTCCTTATCTTACCGAGTTGAAGCATATTTGATTCGGAGTGGAAATAACTCGTGAATTTCATCAAGCTGGTTTCTGCTGTTGAAATATGTTGTTTAGGATATGATTCTGCACAATATATTTCAAATTCAGTGTAATCAAGATACAAGTTCAAAAGATATAGCCATTTGTTCAAATAGTGCTTATCTCACCAAGTTGAAGCGTTTTTGATTAGGAGTGGAAATATCTCATGAATTTCATCAAGCTGGTTTCTGCTGTTGCAATATGTTGTTTAGGGCATGATTCTGCACAATATATGTCAAATTCAGTGCAATCAAGCTACAAGTTCAAAAGATATAGCCATTCGTTCAAAAAGTGCTTATCTCAATGAATTGAAGCGTTCTTGATTAGGAGTGGAATTAACTCATGAATTTCATCAAGCTGGTTTCTGCTGTTGCAAAATGTTGTTTAGTACATGATTCTGCACAATATATGTTAAATTACGTGTCATCCCATCACAGTTTATAAAGATATTGCCATTCGTTCAAAAAGTGCTTGTCTCACCAAGTTGAAGTGTTTTTGATTACGAGTGGAAATAACTCATGAATTTCATCAACCTGGTTTCTGCTGTTTCAATATGTTTTTTTAGGACATGATTCTGCACTATATAATTTAAATTATGTGTAATCCGATCACAGTTTATAAAGATATAGCCATTCGTTCAAAAAAGTCCTTATCTTACCGAGTTGAAGCATTTTTGATTCGGAGTGGAAATAACTCATGAATTTCATCAAGCTGGTTTCTGCTGTTGC
The DNA here is from genome assembly GCF_037954325.1 of Fistularia commersonii. Taxonomy (NCBI): domain Eukaryota; kingdom Metazoa; phylum Chordata; class Actinopteri; order Syngnathiformes; family Fistulariidae; genus Fistularia; species Fistularia commersonii. The sequence goes on along the minus strand of NC_141285.1, from coordinate 6,659,411 downwards.
TATATGTTGTTTAGGACATGATTCTGCACAATATATGTCAAAATATGTGTAATTTCATCACAGTTTATAAAGACATAGCCATTCGTTCATAGAGTGCTTATCTCACCGAGTTGAAGCGTTTTTGATTAGGAGTGAAAATAACTCATGAATTTCATCAAGCTGGTTTCTGCTGTTGCAATATGTTGTTTAGGACATGATTCTGCACAATATATGTCAAATTATGTGTAATCCCATCACAGTTTATAAAGATATAGCCATTCGTTCAAAAAGTGCTTATCTCACCGAGTTGAAGCGTTTTTGATTAGGAGTGGAAATAACTCATAAATTTCATCATGCTGGTTTCTGCTGTTGCAATATGTTGTTTAGGACATGATTTTGCACAATATATGTCAAATCATGTGTAATCCCATCACAGTTTGTAAAGATATTGCCATTCGTTCAAAAAGTGCTTATCTCACCAAGTTGAAGCGTTTTTGATTAGGAGTGGAAATATCTCATGAATTTCATCAAGCTGGTTTCTGCTGTTGCAATATGTTGTTTAGGACATGATTCTGCACAATATATGTCAAATTATGTGTAATCCCATCACAGTTTATAAAGATATAGCCATTCGTTCAAAAAGTGCTTATCTCACCGAGTTGAAGCGTTTTTGATTAGGAGTGGAAATAACTCATGAATTTCATCAAGCTGGTTTTTGCTGTTGCAATATGTTGTTTAGGGCATGATTTTGCACAATATATGTCAAATTCAGTGCAATCCAGCAACAAGTTCAAAAGATATAGCCATTCGTTCAAAAAGTGCTTATCTCACCGAGGTGAAGCATTTTTGATTAGGAGTGGAATTAACTCATGAATTTCATCAAGCTGGTTTTTGCTGTTGCAAAATGTTGTTTAGTACATGATTTTGCACAATATATGTTAAATTATGTGTCAACCCATCACAGTTTATAAAAATATTGCCATTCGTTCAAAAAGTGCTTGTCTCACCAAGTTGAAGCGTTTTTGATTAGGAGTGGAAATAACTCATGAATTTCATCAAGCTAGTTTCTGCTGTTGCAATATGTTGTTTAGGACATGATTCTGCACAATATATGTCAAATTCAGTGTAATCCCATCACAGTTTATAAAGATATAGCCATTTTCAAACAAGTCCTTATCTCACCGAGTTGAAGCGTTTTTGCTTCGGAGTGGAAATATCTCATGAACATCATCAAGCTGGTGGCTGCTGTTGCAATATGTTTTTTAGGACATGATTCTGCACAATATATGTCAAATTCAGTCTAATTTCATCACAGTTTATAAAGATATAGCTATTCGTTCAAAAATTGCTTATCTCACCAAGTTAAAGCGTTTTTGATTACGAGTGGAAATAACTCATGAATTTCAGCAAGCTGGTTTCTGCTGTTTCAATATGTTTTTTAGGACATGATTCTGCACTATATAATTCAAATTATGTGTAATCCCATCACAGTTTATAAAGATATAGCCATTCGTTCAAAAAAGTCCTTATCTTACCGAGTTGAAGCATATTTGATTCGGAGTGGAAATAACTCATGAATTTCATCAAGCTGGTTTTTGCTGTTGCAATATGTTGTTTAGGGCATGATTCTGCACAATATATTTCAAATTCAGTGTAATCAAGATACAAGTTCAAAAGATATAGCCATTTGTTCAAATAGTGCTTATCTCACCAAGTTGAAGCGTTTTTGATTAGGAGTGGAAATATCTCATGAATTTCATCAAGCTGGTTTCTGCTGTTGCAATATGTTGTTTAGGGCATGATTCTGCACAATATATGTCAAATTCAGTGCAATCAAGCTACAAGTTCAAAAGATATAGCCATTCGTTCAAAAAGTGCTTATCTCAATGAATTGAAGCGTTCTTGATTAGGAGTGGAATTAACTCATGAATTTCATCAAGCTGGTTTCTGCTGTTGAAATATGTTGTTTAGGATATGATTCTGCACAATATATTTCAAATTCAGTGTAATCAAGATACAAGTTCAAAAGATATAGCCATTTGTTCAAATAGTGCTTATCTCACCAAGTTGAAGCGTTTTTGATTAGGAGTGGAAATATCTCATGAATTTCATCAAGCTGGTTTCTGCTGTTGCAATATGTTGTTTAGGGCATGATTCTGCACAATATATGTCAAATTCAGTGCAATCAAGCTACAAGTTCAAAAGATATAGCCATTCGTTCAAAAAGTGCTTATCTCAATGAATTGAAGCGTTCTTGATTAGGAGTGGAATTAACTCATGAATTTCATCAAGCTGGTTTCTGCTGTTGCAAAATGTTGTTTAGTACATGATTCTGCACAATATATGTTAAATTACGTGTCATCCCATCACAGTTTATAAAGATATTGCCATTCGTTCAAAAAGTGCTTGTCTAACCAAGTTGAAGTGTTTTTGATTACGAGTGGAAATAACTCATGAATTTCATCAACCTGGTTTCTGCTGTTTCAATATGTTTTTTTAGGACATGATTCTGCACTATATAATTTAAATTATGTGTAATCCGATCACAGTTTATAAAGATATAGCCATTCGTTCAAAAAAGTCCTTATCTTACCGAGTTGAAGCATTTTTGATTCGGAGTGGAAATAACTCATGAATTTCATCAAGCTGGTTTCTGCTGTTGCTATATGTTGTTTAGGACATGATTCTGCACAATATATGTCAAAATATGTGTAATTTCATCACAGTTTATAAAGACATAGCCATTCGTTCATAGAGTGCTTATCTCACCGAGTTGAAGCGTTTTTGATTAGGAGTGGAAATAACTCATGAATTTCATCAAGCTGGTTTCTGCTGTTGCAATATGTTGTTTAGGACATGATTCTGCACAATATATGTCAAATTATGTGTAATCCCATCACAGTTTATAAAGATATAGCCATTCGTTCAAAAAGTGCTTATCTCACCGAGTTGAAGCGTTTTTGATTAGGAGTGGAAATAACTCATAAATTTCATCATGCTGGTTTCTGCTGTTGCAATATGTTGTTTAGGACATGATTTTGCACAATATATGTCAAATCATGTGTAATCCCATCACAGTTTGTAAAGATATTGCCATTCGTTCAAAAAGTGCTTATCTCACCAAGTTGAAGCGTTTTTGATTAGGAGTGGAAATATCTCATGAATTTCATCAAGCTGGTTTCTGCTGTTGCAATATGTTGTTTAGGACATGATTCTGCACAATATATGTCAAATTATGTGTAATCCCATCACAGTTTATAAAGATATAGCCATTCGTTCAAAAAGTGCTTATCTCACCGAGTTGAAGCGTTTTTGATTAGGAGTGGAAATAACTCATGAATTTCATCAAGCTGGTTTTTGCTGTTGCAACATGTTGTTTAGGGCATGATTTTGCACAATATATGTCAAATTCAGTGCAATCCAGCAACAAGTTCAAAAGATATAGCCATTCGTTCAAAAAGTGCTTATCTCACCGAGGTGAAGCATTTTTGATTAGGAGTGGAATTAACTCAAGAATTTCATCAAGCTGGTTTTTGCTGTTGCAAAATGTTGTTTAGTACATGATTTTGCACAATATATGTTAAATTATGTGTCAACCCATCACAGTTTATAAAAATATTGCCATTCGTTCAAAAAGTGCTTGTCTCACCAAGTTGAAGCGTTTTTGATTAGGAGTGGAAATAACTCATGAATTTCATCAAGCTAGTTTCTGCTGTTGCAATATGTTGTTTAGGACATGATTCTGCACAATATATGTCAAATTCAGTGTAATCCCATCACAGTTTATAAAGATATAGCCATTTTCAAACAAGTCCTTATCTCACCGAGTTGAAGCGTTTTTGCTTCGGAGTGGAAATATCTCATGAACATCATCAAGCTGGTGGCTGCTGTTGCAATATGTTTTTTAGGACATGATTCTGCACAATATATGTCAAATTCAGTCTAATTTCATCACAGTTTATAAAGATATAGCTATTCGTTCAAAAATTGCTTATCTCACCAAGTTAAAGCGTTTTTGATTACGAGTGGAAATAACTCATGAATTTCAGCAAGCTGGTTTCTGCTGTTTCAATATGTTTTTTAGGACATGATTCTGCACTATATAATTCAAATTATGTGTAATCCCATCACAGTTTATAAAGATATAGCCATTCGTTCAAAAAAGTCCTTATCTTACCGAGTTGAAGCATATTTGATTCGGAGTGGAAATAACTCATGAATTTCATCAAGCTGGTTTTTGCTGTTGCAATATGTTGTTTAGGGCATGATTTTGCACAATATATGTCAAATTCAGTGCAATCCAGCAACAAGTTCAAAAGATATAGCCATTCGTTCAAAAAGTGCTTATCTCACCGAGGTGAAGCATTTTTGATTAGGAGTGGAATTAACTCATGAATTTCATCAAGCTGGTTTTTGCTGTTGCAAAATGTTGTTTAGTACATGATTTTGCACAATATATGTTAAATTATGTGTCAACCCATCACAGTTTATAAAAATATTGCCATTCGTTCAAAAAGTGCTTGTCTCACCAAGTTGAAGCGTTTTTGATTAGGAGTGGAAATAACTCATGAATTTTATCAAGCTAGTTTCTGCTGTTGCAATATGTTGTTTAGGACATGATTCTGCACAATATATGTCAAATTCAGTGTAATCCCATCACAGTTTATAAAGATATAGCCATTTTCAAACAAGTCCTTATCTCACCGAGTTGAAGCGTTTTTGCTTCGGAGTGGAAATATCTCATGAACATCATCAAGCTGGTGGCTGCTGTTGCAATATGTTTTTTAGGACATGATTCTGCACAATATATGTCAAATTCAGTCTAATTTCATCACAGTTTATAAAGATATAGCTATTCGTTCAAAAATTGCTTATCTCACCAAGTTAAAGCGTTTTTGATTACGAGTGGAAATAACTCATGAATTTCAGCAAGCTGGTTTCTGCTGTTTCAATATGTTTTTTAGGACATGATTCTGCACTATATAATTCAAATTATGTGTAATCCCATCACAGTTTATAAAGATATAGCCATTCGTTCAAAAAAGTCCTTATCTTACCGAGTTGAAGCATATTTGATTCGGAGTGGAAATAACTCGTGAATTTCATCAAGTTGGTTTCTGCTGTTGAAATATGTTGTTTAGGATATGATTCTGCACAATATATTTCAAATTCAGTGTAATCAAGATACAAGTTCAAAAGATATAGCCATTTGTTCAAATAGTGCTTATCTCACCAAGTTGAAGCGTTTTTGATTAGGAGTGGAAATATCTCATGAATTTCATCAAGCTGGTTTCTGCTGTTGCAATATGTTGTTTAGGGCATGATTCTGCACAATATATGTCAAATTCAGTGCAATCAAGCTACAAGTTCAAAAGATATAGCCATTCGTTCAAAAAGTGCTTATCTCAATGAATTGAAGCGTTCTTGATTAGGAGTGGAATTAACTCATGAATTTCATCAAGCTGGTTTCTGCTGTTGCAAAATGTTGTTTAGTACATGATTCTGCACAATATATGTTAAATTACGTGTCATCCCATCACAGTTTATAAAGATATTGCCATTCGTTCAAAAAGTGCTTGTCTCACCAAGTTGAAGTGTTTTTGATTACGAGTGGAAATAACTCATGAATTTCATCAACCTGGTTTCTGCTGTTTCAATATGTTTTTTTAGGACATGATTCTGCACTATATAATTTAAATTATGTGTAATCCGATCACAGTTTATAAAGATATAGCCATTCGTTCAAAAAAGTCCTTATCTTACCGAGTTGAAGCATTTTTGATTCGGAGTGGAAATAACTCATGAATTTCATCAAGCTGGTTTCTGCTGTTGCAATATGTTGTTTAGAATATGATTCTGCACAATATATGTAAAATTCAGTGCAATCAAGCGACAAGTTGAAAAGATATAGCCATTCTTTCAAAAAGTGCTTTTCTTACCGAATTGAAGCGTTTTTGATTAGCAGTGGAAATAACTCATGAATTTTATAAAGCTGGTTTCTGCTGTTGCAATATGTTGTTTAGGACATGATTCTGCACAATATATGTTAAATTATATGTCATCCCATCACAGTTCATAAAGATATTGCCATTCGTTCAAAAAGTGCTTATGTCACTGAGTTGAAGCGTTTTTTATTAGGAGTGGAAATATCTCATGAATTTCATCAAGCTGGTTTCTGCTGTTGCTATATGTTGTTTAGGACATGATTCTGCACAATATATGTCAAAACATGTGTAATCTTATCACAGTTTATAAAGATATAGCCATTTTCATATAAGTCCTTATCTCACCGAGTTGAAGCGTTTTTGATTCGGAGTGGAAATAACTAATGAATTTCATCAAGCTGGTTTCTGCTGTTGCAATATGTTGTTTAGGACATGATTTTGCACAATATATGTCAAATCATGTGTAATCCCATCACAGTGTGTAAAGATATTGCCATTCGTTCAAAAAGTGCTTATCTCACCAAGTTGAAGCGTTTTTGATTAGGAGTGGAAATATCTCATGAATTTCATCAAGCTGGTTTCTGCTGTTGCAATATGTTGTTTAGGGCATGATTCTGCACAATATATGTCAAATTATGTGCAATCAAGCTACAAGTTCAAAAGATATAGCCATTCGTTCAAAAAGTGCTTATCTCACTGAATTGAAGCGTTCTTGATTAGGAGTGGAATTAACTCATGAATTTCATCAAGCTGGTTTCTGCTGTTGCGATATGTTGTTTAGGACATGATTTTGCACAATATATGTCAAATTATGTGTAATCCCATCACAGTTTATAAAGATATAGCCATTCGTTCAAAAAGTGCTTATCTCACCAAGTTGAAGCGTTTTTGATTAGGAGTGGAAATAACTCATGAATTTCATCAAGCTGGTTTCTGCTGTTGCAATATGTTGTTTAGGGCATGATTTTGCACAATATATGTCAAATTCAGTGCAATCAAGCTACAAGTTCAAAAGATATAGCCATTCGTTCAAAAAGTGCTTATTTCACCCAGGTGAAGCATTTTTGATTAGGAGTGGAATTAACTTATGAATTTCATCAAGCTGGTTTCTGCTGTTGCAATATGTTGTTTAGTACATGATTCTGCACAATATATGTTAAATTATGTGTAATCCCATCACAGTTTATAAAGATATTGCCATTCGTTCAAAAAGTGCTTGTCTCACCAAGTTGAAGCGTTTTTGATTAGGAGTGGAAATAACTCGTGAATTTCATCAAGCTGGTTTCTGCTGTTGAAATATGTTGTTTAGGATATGATTCTGCACAATATATTTCAAATTCAGTGTAATCAAGATACAAGTTCAAAAGATATAGCCATTTGTTCAAATAGTGCTTATCTCACCAAGTTGAAGCGTTTTTGATTAGGAGTGGAAATATCTCATGAATTTCATCAAGCTGGTTTCTGCTGTTGCAATATGTTGTTTAGGGCATGATTCTGCACAATATATGTCAAATTCAGTGCAATCAAGCTACAAGTTCAAAAGATATAGCCATTCGTTCAAAAAGTGCTTATCTCAATGAATTGAAGCGTTCTTGATTAGGAGTGGAATTAACTCATGAATTTCATCAAGCTGGTTTCTGCTGTTGCAAAATGTTGTTTAGTACATGATTCTGCACAATATATGTTAAATTACGTGTCATCCCATCACAGTTTATAAAGATATTGCCATTCGTTCAAAAAGTGCTTGTCTCACCAAGTTGAAGTGTTTTTGATTACGAGTGGAAATAACTCATGAATTTCATCAACCTGGTTTCTGCTGTTTCAATATGTTTTTTTAGGACATGATTCTGCACTATATAATTTAAATTATGTGTAATCCGATCACAGTTTATAAAGATATAGCCATTCGTTCAAAAAAGTCCTTATCTTACCGAGTTGAAGCATTTTTGATTCGGAGTGGAAATAACTCATGAATTTCATCAAGCTGGTTTCTGCTGTTGCAATATGTTGTTTAGAATATGATTCTGCACAATATATGTAAAATTCAGTGCAATCAAGCGACAAGTTGAAAAGATATAGCCATTCTTTCAAAAAGTGCTTTTCTTACCGAATTGAAGCGTTTTTGATTAGCAGTGGAAATAACTCATGAATTTTATAAAGCTGGTTTCTGCTGTTGCAATATGTTGTTTAGGACATGATTCTGCACAATATATGTTAAATTATATGTCATCCCATCACAGTTCATAAAGATATTGCCATTCGTTCAAAAAGTGCTTATGTCACTGAGTTGAAGCGTTTTTTATTAGGAGTGGAAATATCTCATGAATTTCATCAAGCTGGTTTCTGCTGTTGCTATATGTTGTTTAGGACATGATTCTGCACAATATATGTCAAAACATGTGTAATCTTATCACAGTTTATAAAGATATAGCCATTTTCATATAAGTCCTTATCTCACCGAGTTGAAGCGTTTTTGATTCGGAGTGGAAATAACTAATGAATTTCATCAAGCTGGTTTCTGCTGTTGCAATATGTTGTTTAGGACATGATTTTGCACAATATATGTCAAATCATGTGTAATCCCATCACAGTGTGTAAAGATATTGCCATTCGTTCAAAAAGTGCTTATCTCACCAAGTTGAAGCGTTTTTGATTAGGAGTGGAAATATCTCATGAATTTCATCAAGCTGGTTTCTGCTGTTGCAATATGTTGTTTAGGGCATGATTCTGCACAATATATGTCAAATTATGTGCAATCAAGCTACAAGTTCAAAAGATATAGCCATTCGTTCAAAAAGTGCTTATCTCACTGAATTGAAGCGTTCTTGATTAGGAGTGGAATTAACTCATGAATTTCATCAAGCTGGTTTCTGCTGTTGCGATATGTTGTTTAGGACATGATTTTGCACAATATATGTCAAATTATGTGTAATCCCATCACAGTTTATAAAGATATAGCCATTCGTTCAAAAAGTGCTTATCTCACCAAGTTGAAGCGTTTTTGATTAGGAGTGGAAATAACTCATGAATTTCATCAAGCTGGTTTCTGCTGTTGCAATATGTTGTTTAGGGCATGATTTTGCACAATATATGTCAAATTCAGTGCAATCAAGCTACAAGTTCAAAAGATATAGCCATTCGTTCAAAAAGTGCTTATTTCACCCAGGTGAAGCATTTTTGATTAGGAGTGGAATTAACTTATGAATTTCATCAAGCTGGTTTCTGCTGTTGCAATATGTTGTTTAGTACATGATTCTGCACAATATATGTTAAATTATGTGTCATCCCATCACAGTTTATAAAGATATTGCCATTCGTTCAAAAAGTGCTTGTCTCACCAAGTTGAAGCGTTTTTGATTAGGAGTGGAAATAACTCATGAATTTCATCAAGCTGGTTTCTGCTGTTGCAATATGTTGTTTAGGACATGATTCTGCACAATATATGTCAAATTCAGTGTAATCCAGCCACAAGTTCAAAAGATATAGCCATTCGTTCAAAAAATGCTTATCTCACCGAGTTGAAGCGTTTTTGATTAGGAGTGGAAATAACTCATGAATTGCATCAAGCTGGTTTCTGCTGTTGCACTATGTTGTTTAGGACCTGATTTTGCACAATATATGTCAAATGATGTTTAATCCCATCACAGTTTGTAAAGATATTGCCATTCGTTCAAAAAGTGCTTATCTCACCAAGTTGAAGCGTTTTTTATCAGGAGTGGAAATAACTCAGGAATTTCATCAAGCTGGTTTCTGCTGTTGCAATATGTTGTTTAGGACATGATTCTGCACAATATATGTCAAATTCAGTGTAATCCAGCCACAAGTTCAAAAGATATAGCCATTCGTTCAAAAAAAGCTCATCTCACCGAGTTGAAGCGTTTTTGATTAGGTGGAGAACACATGAATTTCATCAAGCTGCTTTCTGCTGTTGCAATATGTTGTTTAGGACATGATTCTGCACAAAATATGTCAAATTCAGTGTAATCCCATCACAGTTTATTAAGATATAGCCATTCGTTCAAAAATTGCTTATCTCACCAAGTTGAAGGGTTTTTGATTACGAGTGGAAATAACTCATGAATTTTATAAACCTGGTTTCTGCTGTTGCAATATGTTGTTTAGGACATGATTCTGCACAATATATGTTAAATTATATGTCATCCATTCACAGTTCATAAAGATATTGCCATTCGTTCAAAAAGTGCTTATCTCACTGAGTTGAAGCGTTTTTTATTAGGAGTGGAAATATCTCATGAATATCATCAAGCTGGTTTCTGCTGTTGCTATATGTTGTTTAGGACATGATTCTGCACAATATATATCAAAACATGTGTAATCTTATCACAGTTTATAAAGATATAGCCATTTTCATATAAGTCCTTATCTCACCGAGTTGAAGCGTTTTTGATTCGGAGTGGAAATAACTAATGAATTTCATCAAGCTGGTTTCTGCTGTTGCAATATGTTGTTTAGTACATGATTCTGCACAATATATGTTAAATTATGTGTCATCCCATCACAGTTTATAAAGATATTGCCATTCGTTCAAAAAGTGCTTGTCTCACCAAGTTGAAGTGTTTTTGATTAGGAGTGGAAATAACTCATGAATTTCATCAAGCTGGTTTCTGCTGTTGCAATATGTTGTTTAGGGCATGATTTTGCACAATATATGTCAAATTCAGTGCAATCAAGCTACAAGTTCAAAAGATATAGCCATTCGTTCAAAAAGTACTTATCTCACTGAATTGAAGCGTTCTTGATTAGGAGTGGAAATAACTCATGAATTTCATCAAGCTGGTTTCTGCTGTTGCAATATGTTGTTTAGGACATGATTTTGCACAATATATGTCAAATTATGTGTAATCCCATCACAGTTTATAAAGATATAGCCATTCGTTCAAAAAGTGCTTATCTCACCAAGTTGAAGCGTTTTTTATCAGGAGTGGAAATAACTCAGGAATTTCATCAAGCTGGTTTCTGCTGTTGCAATATGTTGTTTAGGGCATGATTTTGCACAATATATGTCAAATTCAGTGCAATCAAGCTACAAGTTCAAAAGATATAGCCATTCGTTCAAAAACTGCTTATTTCACCCAGGTGAAGCATTTTTGATTAGGAGTAGAATTAACTTATGAATTTCATCAAGCTGGTTTCTGCTGTTGCAATATGTTGTTTAGTACATGATTCTGCACAATATATGTTAAATTATGTGTCATCCCATCACAGTTTATAAAGATATTGCCATTCGTTCAAAAAGTGCTTGTCTCACCGAGTTGAAGCGTTTTTGATTAGGAGTGGAAATAACTCATGAATTTCATCAAGCTGGTTTCTGCTGTTGCAATATGTTGTTTAGGACCTGATTTTGCACAATATATGTCAAATGATGTTTAATCCCATCACAATTTGTAAAGATATTGCCATTCGTTCAAAAAGTGCTTATCTCACCGAGTTGAAGCGTTTTTTATCAGGAGTGGAAATAACTCAGGAATTTCATCAAGCTGGTTTCTGCTGTTGCAATATGTTGTTTAGGACATGATTCTGCACAATATATGTCAAATTCAGTGTAATCCAGCCACAAGTTCAAAAGATATAGCCATTCGTTCAAAAAATGCTTATCTCACCGAGTTGAAGCGTTTTTGATTAGGAGTGGAAATAACTCATGAATTGCATCAAGCTGGTTTCTGCTGTTGCACTATGTTGTTTAGGACCTGATTTTGCACAATATATGTCAAATGATGTTTAATCCCATCACAGTTTGTAAAGATATTGCCATTCGTTCAAAAAGTGCTTATCTCACCGAGTTGAAGCGTTTTTTATCAGGAGTGGAAATAACTCAGGAATTTCATCAAGCTGGTTTCTGCTGTTGCAATATGTTGTTTAGGACATGATTCTGCACAATATATGTCAAATTCAGTGTAATCCAGCCACAAGTTCAAAAGATATAGCCATTCGTTCAAAAAAAGCTTATCTCACCGAGTTGAAGCGTTTTTGATTCAGAGTGGAAATAACTCATGAATTTCATCAAGCTGGTTTCTGCTGTTTCAATATGTTTTTTAGGACATGATTCTGCACTATATAATTCAAATTATGTGTAATCCCATCACAGTTTATAAAGATATAGCCATTCGTTCAAAAATTGCTTATCTCACCAAGGTGAAGCGTGTTTGATTAGGAGTGGAAATAACTCATGAATTTCATCAAGCTGGTTTCTGCTGTTGCAATATGTTGTTTAGGGCATGATTTTGCACAATATATGTCAAATTCAGTGCAATCAAGCTACAAGTTCAAAAGATATAGCCATTCGTTCAAAAAGTACTTATCTCACTGAATTGAAGCGTTCTTGATTAGGAGTGGAAATAACTCATGAATTTCATCAAGCTGGTTTCTGCTGTTGCAATATGTTGTTTAGGACATGATTTTGCACAATATATGTCAAATTATGTGTAATCCCATCACAGTTTATAAAGATATAGCCATTCGTTCAAAAAGTGCTTATCTCACCAAGTTGAAGCGTTTTTTATCAGGAGTGGAAATAACTCAGGAATTTCATCAAGCTGGTTTCTGCTGTTGCAATATGTTGTTTAGGGCATGATTTTGCACAATATATGTCAAATTCAGTGCAATCAAGCTACAAGTTCAAAAGATATAGCCATTCGTTCAAAAACTGCTTATTTCACCCAGGTGAAGCATTTTTGATTAGGAGTAGAATTAACTTATGAATTTCATCAAGCTGGTTTCTGCTGTTGCAATATGTTGTTTAGTACATGATTCTGCACAATATATGTTAAATTATGTGTCATCCCATCACAGTTTATAAAGATATTGCCATTCGTTCAAAAAGTGCTTGTCTCACCGAGTTGAAGCGTTTTTGATTAGGAGTGGAAATAACTCATGAATTTCATCAAGCTGGTTTCTGCTGTTGCAATATGTTGTTTAGGACCTGATTTTGCACAATATATGTCAAATGATGTTTAATCCCATCACAATTTGTAAAGATATTGCCATTCGTTCAAAAAGTGCTTATCTCACCGAGTTGAAGCGTTTTTTATCAGGAGTGGAAATAACTCAGGAATTTCATCAAGCTGGTTTCTGCTGTTGCAATATGTTGTTTAGGACATGATTCTGCACAATATATGTCAAATTCAGTGTAATCCAGCCACAAGTTCAAAAGATATAGCCATTCGTTCAAAAAATGCTTATCTCACCGAGTTGAAGCGTTTTTGATTAGGAGTGGAAATAACTCATGAATTGCATCAAGCTGGTTTCTGCTGTTGCACTATGTTGTTTAGGACCTGATTTTGCACAATATATGTCAAATGATGTTTAATCCCATCACAGTTTGTAAAGATATTGCCATTCGTTCAAAAAGTGCTTATCTCACCGAGTTGAAGCGTTTTTTATCAGGAGTGGAAATAACTCAGGAATTTCATCAAGCTGGTTTCTGCTGTTGCAATATGTTGTTTAGGACATGATTCTGCACAATATATGTCAAATTCAGTGTAATCCAGCCACAAGTTCAAAAGATATAGCCATTCGTTCAAAAAAAGCTTATCTCACCGAGTTGAAGCGTTTTTGATTCAGAGTGGAAATAACTCATGAATTTCATCAAGCTGGTTTCTGCTGTTTCAATATGTTTTTTAGGACATGATTCTGCACTATATAATTCAAATTATGTGTAATCCCATCACAGTTTATAAAGATATAGCCATTCGTTCAAAAATTGCTTATCTCACCAAGGTGAAGCGTGTTTGATTAGGAGTGGAAATAACTCATGAATTTCATCAAGCTGGTTTCTGCTGTTGCAATATGTTGTTTAGGACATGATTCTACACAATATATGTCAAATTATGTGTAATTTCATCACAGTTTATAAAGACATAGCCATTCGTTCATAGAGTTCTTATCTCACCGAGTTGAAGCGTTTTTGATTAGGAGTGGAAATAACTCATGAATTTCATCAAGCTGGTTTCTGCTGTTGCTATATGTTGTTTAGGACATGATTCTGCACAATATATGTCAAATTATGTGTAATCCCATCACAGTTTATAAAGATATAGCCATTCGTTCAAAAAAGTCCTTATCTCACCGAGTTGAAAGCGTTTTTGATTCGGAGTGGAAATAACTCGTGAATATCATCAAGCTGGTGGCTGCTGTTGCAATATGTTGTTTAGGACATGATTCTGCACAATATATGTCAAATTCAGTGTAATCCAGCCACAAGTTCAAAAGATATAGCCATTCGTTCAAAAAGTGCTTATCTCACCGAGTTGAAGCGTTTTAGATTAGGAGTGGAAATAACTAATGAATTTCATCAAGCTGGTTTCTGCTGTTGATATATGTTGTTTAGGACATGATTCTGCTCAAAATATGTCAAACTCAGTGTAATCCAGTCACATGTTCAAAAGATATAGCCATTCGATCAAAAAGTGCTTATCTCACTGAGTTGAAGTGTTTTTGATATGGAGTGGAAATAACTCATGAATTTCATCAAGCTGGTTTTTGCTGTTGCAATATGTTGTTTAGGACATGATTCTGCACAATATATGTCAAATTATGTGTAATCCCATCACGGTTTATAAAGACATAACCATTCGTTCATAAAGTGCTTATCTCACCGAGTTGAAGCGTTTTTGATTAGGAGTGGAAATAACTCATGAATTTCATCAAGCTGGTTTCTGCTGTTGAAATATGTTGTTTAGGACATGATTTTGAACAAAATATGTCAAACTCAGTGTAATCCAGTCACAGGTTCAAAAGATATAGCCATGCGTTCAAAAAGTAATTATCTCAACGAATCCAAGTGTTTTTGATTCGGAGTGGAATTAACTAATGAATTTCATCAAGCTGGTTTCTGCTGTTGAAATATGTTGTTTAGGACATGATTCTGCACAATATATGATAAATTCATTGTAATCCACCCAAAAGTTTAAAATATATAGCCATTTGTTCTAAAAGTGCTTATCTCACCGAGTTGAAGTGTTTTTGTTTCGCAGTGGAAATAACTAATGAATTTCATCAAGCTGGTTTCTGCTTTTGAAATATGTTGTTTAGGACATGGTTCTGCAAAATATATGTCAAATTCAGTGTAATCCAGCTACAAGTTCAAAAGATATTGCCATGCGTTAAAAATGTGCTTATCTCACCGAGTTGACGCTTTTTTTATTCAGAGTGGAAATATCTAATGAATTTCATCAAGCTGGTGTATGCTGTTGAAATATGTTGTTTAGGACATGATTCCGCCCAATATAGGTCAAATTCAGTGTAATCCACCCAAAAGTACAAAAGATATAGCCATTTGTTCGAAAAAGTGCTATTCTCAGAGAGTTTAAGCGTTTTTGATTCAGAGTGGAAAAAACTAATGAATTTCATCAAGCTGGTTTTTGCTATCGTAATATGTTGTTTAGGACATGATTTATCACAATATATGTCAAATTAAGTGTAATGCATTTACAAGTTCAAAAGATATAGCCATGCGTTCAAAATGTGCTTATCTCACCGAGTTGACGCGTTTCTGATTCAGAGTGGAAATATCTAATGAATTTCATCAAGCTGGTTTCTGCTCTTGAAATATGTTTTTAAGGACATGATTTTGAACAAAATATGTCAAACTCAGTGTAATCCAGTCACAGGTTCAAAAGATATAGCCATTCGTTCAAAAAGTACTTCTCTCAACGAGTTGAAGCGTTTTTGATTCGGACTGGAAATAACTAATGAATTTCATCAAGCTTGATTCTGTTGTTGATATATGTTGTTTAGGACATGATTCTGCAAAAAATATTTCAAATTCAGTGTAATCCAGTCACAGGTTCAAAAGATATAGCCATTCGTTCAAAAAGTGCTTATCTCACCAAGTTGAAGCGTTTTTGATTCGGAGTGAAAATAACTAATAAATTTCATCAAGCTGGGTTCTGCTGTTGAAACATGTTGTTTAGGACGTGATTCTGCACAATATATGTCAAATTCAATGTAATCCTGCTACAAGTTCAAAAGATAGAGCCATGCGTTCAAAATGTGCTTATCTCACAGAGTTGACGCTTTTTTTATTCAGAGTGGAAATATCTAATGAATTTCATCAAGCTGGTGTATGCTGTTGAAATATGTTGTTTAGGACATGATTCCGCCCAATATAGGTCAAATTCAGTGTAATCCACCCAAAAGTACAAAAGATATAGCCATTTGTTCGAAAAAGTGCTATTCTCAGAGAGTTTAAGCGTTTTTGATTCAGAGTGGAAAAAACTAATGAATTTCATCAAGCTGGTTTTTGCTATCGTAATATGTTTTTTAGGACATGATTTATCACAATATATGTCAAATTAAGTGTAATGCATTTACAAGTTCAAAAGATATAGCCATGCGTTCAAAATGTGCTTATCTCACCGAGTTGACGCGTTTCTGATTCAGAGTGGAAATATCTAATGAATTTCATCAAGCTGGTTTCTGCTCTTGAAATATGTTTTTAAGGACATGATTTTGAACAAAATATGTCAAACTCAGTGTAATCCAGTCACAGGTTCAAAAGATATAGCCATTCGTTCAAAAAGTACTTCTCTCAACGAGTTGAAGCGTTTTTGATTCGGACTGGAAATAACTAATGAATTTCATCAAGCTGGATTCTGCTGTTGATATATGTTGTTTAGGACATGATTCTGCAAAAAATATTTCAAATTCAGTGTAATCCAGTCACAGGTTCAAAAGATAAAGCCATTCGTTCAAAAAGTGCTTATCTCACCAAGTTGAAGCGTTTTTGATTCGGAGTGAAAATAACTAATAAATTTCATCAAGCTGGGTTCTGCTGTTGAAACATGTTGTTTAGGACGTGATTCTGCACAATATATGTCAAATTCAATGTAATCCTGCTACAAGTTCAAAAGATAGAGCCATGCGTTCAAAATGTGCTTATCTCACAGAGTTGACGCATTTTTGATTAAGAGTGGAAATAACTAATGAATTTTATCAAGCTGGTTTCTGCTGTTGAAGTATGTTATTGAGGACATGATTCTGAACAAAATATATAAAATTCAGTGTAATACAGCCGCTAGTTCAAAAGATATAGCCATGCGTTCAAAAAGTGCTTATCTCACCGAGTTGAAGCGTTTTTGATACAGAGTGGAAATGTCTAATGAATTTCATCAAGGTGGTGTCTGCTGTTGAAATATGTTGTTTAGGACATGATTCTGCACAATATAGGTCAAATTCAGTGTAATCCACCCAAAAGTACAAAAGATATAGCCATTTGTTCGAAAAAGTGCTATTCTCAGAGAGTTGAAGCGTTTTTGATTCGGAGTGGAAAAAACTAATGAATTTCATCAAGCTGGTTTTTGCTATCGTACTATGTTGTTTAGGACATGACTTATCACAATATATGTCAAATTCAGTGTAATGCATTTACAAGTTCAAAAGATATAGCCATGCGTTCAAAATGTGCTTATCTCACCGAGTTGACGCGTTTCTGATTCAGAGTGGAAATATCTAATGAATTTCATCAAGCTGGTTTCTGCTCTTGAAATATGTTTTTAAGGACATGATTTTGAACAAAATATGTCAAACTCAGTGTAATCCAGTCACAGGTTCAAAAGATATAGCCATTCGTTCAAAAAGTACTTCTCTCAACGAGTTGAAGCGTTTTTGATTCGGACTGGAAATAACTAATGAATTTCATCAAGCTGGATTCTGCTGTTGATATATGTTGTTTAGCACATGATTCTGCACAAAATATTTCAAATTCAGTGTAATCCAGTCACAGGTTCAAAAGATATAGCCTTTCGTTCAAAAAGTGCTTATCTCACCAAGTTGAAGCGTTTTTGATTCGGAGTGGAAATAACTAATAAATTTCATCAAGCTGGGTTCTGCTGTTGAAACATGTTGTTTAGGACATGATTCTGCACAATATATGTCAAATTCAATGTAATCCTGCTACAAGTTCAAAAGATAGAGCCATGCGTTCAAAATGTGCTTATCTCATCGAGTTGACACGTTTTTGATTCAGAGTGGAAATAACTCATTAATTTCATCGAGCTGGTTTCTGCTGTTGAAATATGTTGTTTAGGACATGATTTTGAACAAAATATGTCAAACACAGTGTAATCCAGTTACAGGTTCATATGATATAGACATGCGTTCAAAAAGTGCTTATCTCAACGAGTTGAAGCGTATTTGATTCGGAGTGGAAATAACTAATGAATTTCATCAAGCTGGTTTCTGCTGTTTAAATATGTTTTTTAGGACATGATTCTGCACAATATATGATAAATTTATTGTAATCCACGCAAAAGTTCAAAAAATATAGCCATTCGTTTAAAAAGTGCTTATATCACGGAGTTGAAGTGTTTTTGATTCGCAGTGGAAATAACTAATGAATTTCATCAAGCTGGTTTCGGCTTTTGAAACATGTTAATTGGGACATTATTCTGCACAATATTTCAAATTCAGTGTAATCCAGCCACAGGTTCAAAAGATATAGCCATGCGTTAAAAAGGTGCTTATCTAACTGAGTTTAAGCGTTTTTGATACAGAGTGGAAATAACTAATGAATTTCATCAAGCTGGTTTCTGCTGTTAAAATATGTTGTTTAGGACATGATTTTGCACGAAATATCTCAAATTCAGTGTAATCCAGTCACAGGTTCAAAAGATATAGCCATTCGATCAAAAAATGCTTATCTCACCGGGGGGAAGCGTTTTTGATTAGGAGTGGAAATAACTCATGAATTTCATCAAGCTGGTTTCTGCTGTTGAAACATGTTGTTTAGGACATGATTCTGCACAATATATGTCAAATTCAGTGTAATCCACCCAAAAGTTCAAAAGATATAACCATTCGTTCGAAAAAGTGCTCATCTCAGAGAGTTGAAGCGTTTTTGATTCGGAGTGGAAAAAACTAATGAATTTCATCAAGCTAGTTTTTGCTATCGTAATATGTTGTTTAGGACATGATTTTGCGCAATATATGTCAAATTCAGTGTAATGCATTTACAAGTTCAAAAGATATAGCCATGCGTTCAAAATGTGCTTATCTCACCGAGTTGACGCGTTTTTGATTCAGAGTGGAAATAACTAATGAATGTCATCAAGCTGGTTTCTGCTGTTGATATATGTTGTTTAGGACATGATTCTGCACAAAATATTTCAAATTCAGTGTAATCCAGTCACAGGTTCAAAAGATATAGCCATTCGTTCAAAAAGTGCTTATCTCACCGAGTTGAAGCGTTTTTGATTCGGAGTGGAAATAATTAATAAATTTCATCAAGCTGGGTTCTCCTGTTGAAACATGTTGTTTAGTACATGATTCTGCACAATATATGTCAAATTCAGTGTAATCCAGCTACAAGTTCAAAAGATATAGCCATGCGTTCAAAAAGTGCTTATCTCACCGAGTTGAAGCGTTTTTGATTAAGAGTGGAAATAACTCATGAATTTCATCAAGCTGGTTTCTGCTGTTGAAATATGTTGTTTAGGACATGATTCTGCACAATATATGATAAATTCATTGTAATCCACCCAAAAGTTCAAAATATACAGCCATTCGTTCAAAAAGTGCTTATCTCACCGAGTTGATATGTTTTTGTTTCGCAGTGGAAATAACTAATGAATTTCATCAAGCTGGTGTCTGCTGTTGAAATATGTTGTTTAGGACATGATTTTGAACAAAATATGTCAAACTGATTATAATCCAGTCACAGGTTCAAAAGATATAGCCATGCGTTACAAAAGTAATTATCTCAGAGAGTTGAAGCGTTTTTGATTCGGAGTGGAAAAAACTAATGAATTTCATCAATTTGGTTTTTGCTATTGTAATATGTTGTTTAGGACATGTTTTTGCGCAATATATGTCAAACTCAGTGTAATGCGTTTACAAGTTCAAAAGATATAGCCATTCGTTCAAAAAGTGCTTATCTCACCAAGTTGAAGCGTTTTTGATTCGGAGTGGAAATAACTAATAAATTTCATCAAGCTGGGTTCTGCTGTTGAAACATGTTGTTTAGGACATGATTCTGCACAATATATGTCAAATTCAATGTAATCCTGCTACAAGTTCAAAAGATAGAGCCATGCGTTCAAAATGTGCTTATCTCACCGAGTTGACGCATTTTTGATTAAGAGTGGAAATAACTAATGAATTTATCAAGCTGGTTTCTGCTGTTGAAGTATGTTATTGAGGACATGATTCTGATCAAAATATATAAAATTCAGTGTAATACAGCCGCTAGTTCAAAAGATATAGCCATGCGTTCAAAAAGTGCTTATCTCACCGAGTTGAAGCGTTTTTGATTCGGAGTGGAAATAACTCGTGAATATCATCAAGCTGGTGGCTGCTGTTGAAATATGTTGTTTAGGACATGATTCTGCACAATATAGGTCAAATTCAGTATAATCCACCGAAAAGTTCAAAAGACATAGCCATTCGTTCTAAAAAGTGCTCATCTCAGAAAGTTGAAGCGTTTTTGATTTGGAGTGGAAAAAACTAATGAATATCATCAAGCTGGTTTTTGCTATCGTAATATGTTGTTTAGGACATGATTTTGCGCAATTTATGTCAAATTCAGTGTAATGCATTTAAAAGTTCAAAAGATATAGCCATGCGTTCAAAAAGTGCTTATCTCACCGAGTTGACGCGGTTTTGATTCAGAGTGGAAATAACTAATGAATTTCATCAAGCTGGTTTCTGCTTTTGAAATATGTTTTTAAGGACATGATTTTGAACAAAATATGTCAAACTGATTATAATCCAGTCACAGGTTCAAAAGATATAGCCATGCGTTACAAAAGTAATTATCTCAGAGAGTTGAAGCGTTTTTGATTCGGAGTGGAAAAAACTAATGAATTTCATCAATTTGGTTTTTGCTATTGTAATATGTTGTTTAGGACATGTTTTTGCGCAATATATGTCAAACTCAGTGTAATGCATTTACAAGTTCAAAAGATATAGCCATACGTTCAAAATGTGCTTATCTCACCGAGTTGACGCGTTTTTGATTCAGAGTGGAAATAACTAATGAATTTCATCAAGCTGGTTTATCTTTGAAATATGTTTTTAAGGACATGATTTTGAACAAAATATGTCAAACTGATTATAATCCAGTCACAGGTTCAAAAGATATAGCCATTCGTTCAAAAAGTACTTCTCTCAACGAGTTGAAGCGTTTTTGATTCGGACTGGAAATAACTAATGAATTTCATCAAGCTGGTTTCTGCTGTTAAAATATATTGTTTAGGACATGATTTTGCACGAAATATTTCAAATTCAGTGTAATCCAGTCACAGGTTCAAAAGATATAGCCATTCGATCAAAAAATGCTTATCTCACCGGGGGGAAGCGTTTTTGATTAGGAGTGGAAATAACTCATGAATTTCATCAAGCTGGTTTCTGCTGTTGAAACATGTTAATTGGGACATTATTCTGCACAATATTTCAAATTCAGTGTAATCCAGCCACAGGTTCAAAAGATATAGCCATGCGTTAAAAAGGTGCTTATCTCACTGAGTTTAAGCGTTTTTGATACAGAGTGGAAATAACTAATGAATTTCATCAAGCTGGTTTCTGCTGTTAAAATATATTGTTTAGGACATGATTTTGCACGAAATATTTCAAATTCAGTGTAATCCAGTCACAGGTTCAAAAGATATAGCCATTCGATCAAAAAATGCTTATCTCACCGGGGGGAAGCGTTTTTGATTAGGAGTGGAAATAACTCATGAATTTCATCAAGCTGGTTTCTGCTGTTGAAACATGTTGTTTAGGACATGATTCTGCACAATATATGTCAAATTCAGTGTAATCCACCCAAAAGTTCAAAAGATATAGCCATTCGTTCGAAAAAGTACTCATCTCAGAGAGTTGAAGCGTTTTTGATTCGGAGTGGAAAAAACTCATGAATTTCATCAAGCTGGTTTTTGCTATCGTAATATGTTGTTTAGGACATGATTTTGCGCAATATATGTCAAATTCAGTGTAATGCATTTACAAGTTCAAAAGATATAGCCATGCGTTCAAAATGTGCTTATCTCACCGAGCTGACGCGTTTTTGATTCAGAGTGGAAATAACTAATGAATTTCATCAAGCTGGTTTCTGCTGTTGATATATGTTGTTTAGGACATGATTCTGCACAAAATATTTCAAATTCAGTGTAATCCAGTCACAGGTTCAAAAGATATAGCCATTCGTTCAAAAAGTACTTCTCTCAACGAGTTGAAGCGTTTTTGATTCGGACTGGAAATAACTAATGAATTTCATCAAGCTGGTTTCTGCTGTTAAAATATATTGTTTAGGACATGATTTTGCACGAAATATTTCAAATTCAGTGTAATCCAGTCACAGGTTCAAAAGATATAGCCATTCGATCAAAAAATGCTTATCTCACCGGGGGGAAGCGTTTTTGATTAGGAGTGGAAATAACTCATGAATTTCATCAAGCTGGTTTCTGCTGTTGAAACATGTTAATTGGGACATTATTCTGCACAATATTTCAAATTCAGTGTAATCCAGCCACAGGTTCAAAAGATATAGCCATGCGTTAAAAAGGTGCTTATCTCACTGAGTTTAAGCGTTTTTGATACAGAGTGGAAATAACTAATGAATTTCATCAAGCTGGTTTCTGCTGTTAAAATATATTGTTTAGGACATGATTTTGCACGAAATATTTCAAATTCAGTGTAATCCAGTCACAGGTTCAAAAGATATAGCCATTCGATCAAAAAATGCTTATCTCACCGGGGGGAAGCGTTTTTGATTAGGAGTGGAAATAACTCATGAATTTCATCAAGCTGGTTTCTGCTGTTGAAACATGTTGTTTAGGACATGATTCTGCACAATATATGTCAAATTCAGTGTAATCCACCCAAAAGTTCAAAAGATATAGCCATTCGTTCGAAAAAGTACTCATCTCAGAGAGTTGAAGCGTTTTTGATTCGGAGTGGAAAAAACTCATGAATTTCATCAAGCTGGTTTTTGCTATCGTAATATGTTGTTTAGGACATGATTTTGCGCAATATATGTCAAATTCAGTGTAATGCATTTACAAGTTCAAAAGATATAGCCATGCGTTCAAAATGTGCTTATCTCACCGAGCTGACGCGTTTTTGATTCAGAGTGGAAATAACTAATGAATTTCATCAAGCTGGTTTCTGCTGTTGATATATGTTGTTTAGGACATGATTCTGCACAATATATGTCAAATTCAGTGTAATCCAGCTACAAGTTCAAAAGAAATAGACATTCGTTCAAAAAGTGCTTATCTCACCAAGTTGAAGCGTTTTTGATTCGGAGTGAAAATAACTAATAAATTTCATCAAGCTGGGTTCTGCTGTTGAAACATGTTGTTTAGGACGTGATTCTGCACAATATATGTCAAATTCAATGTAATCCTGCTACAAGTTCAAAAGATAGAGCCATGCGTTCAAAATGTGCTTATCTAACAGAGTTGACGCATTTTTGATTAAGAGTGGAAATAACTAATGAATTTCATCAATCTGGTTTCTGCTGTTGAAGTATGTTATTGAGGACATGATTCTGATCAAAATATATAAAATTCAGTGTAATACAGCCGCTAGTTCAAAATATACAGCCATTCGTTCAAAAAGTGCTTATCTCACCGAGTTGATATGTTTTTGTTTCGCAGTGGAAATAACTAATGAATTTCATCAAGCTGGTGTCTGCTGTTGAAATATGTTGTTTAGGACATGATTCTGCACAATATAGGTCAAATTCAGTATAATCCACCGAAAAGTTCAAAAGACATAGCCATTCGTTCTAAAAAGTGCTCATCTCAGAAAGTTGAAGCGTTTTTGATTTGGAGTGGAAAAAACTAATGAATATCATCAAGCTGGTTTTTGCTATCGTAATATGTTGTTTAGGACATGATTTTGCGCAATTTATGTCAAATTCAGTGTAATGCATTTAAAAGTTCAAAAGATATAGCCATGCGTTCAAAAAGTGCTTATCTCACCGAGTTGACGCGGTTTTGATTCAGAGTGGAAATAACTAATGAATTTCATCAAGCTGGTTTCTGCTTTTGAAATATGTTTTTAAGGACATGATTTTGAACAAAATATGTCAAACTGATTATAATCCAGTCACAGGTTCAAAAGATATAGCCATGCGTTACAAAAGTAATTATCTCAGAGAGTTGAAGCGTTTTTGATTCGGAGTGGAAAAAACTAATGAATTTCATCAATTTGGTTTTTGCTATTGTAATATGTTGTTTAGGACATGTTTTTGCGCAATATATGTCAAACTCAGTGTAATGCATTTACAAGTTCAAAAGATATAGCCATACGTTCAAAATGTGCTTATCTCACCGAGTTGACGCGTTTTTGATTCAGAGTGGAAATAACTAATGAATTTCATCAAGCTGGTTTATCTTTGAAATATGTTTTTAAGGACATGATTTTGAACAAAATATGTCAAACTGATTATAATCCAGTCACAGGTTCAAAAGATATAGCCATTCGTTCAAAAAGTACTTCTCTCAACGAGTTGAAGCGTTTTTGATTCGGACTGGAAAAAACTAATGAATTTCATCAAGCTGGTTTCTGCTGTTAAAATATATTGTTTAGGACATGATTTTGCACGAAATATTTCAAATTCAGTGTAATCCAGTCACAGGTTCAAAAGATATAGCCATTCGATCAAAAAATGCTTATCTCACCGGGGGGAAGCGTTTTTGATTAGGAGTGGAAATAACTCATGAATTTCATCAAGCTGGTTTCTGCTGTTGAAACATGTTAATTGGGACATTATTCTGCACAATATTTCAAATTCAGTGTAATCCAGCCACAGGTTCAAAAGATATAGCCATGCGTTAAAAAGGTGCTTATCTCACTGAGTTTAAGCGTTTTTGATACAGAGTGGAAATAACTAATGAATTTCATCAAGCTGGTTTCTGCTGTTAAAATATATTGTTTAGGACATGATTTTGCACGAAATATTTCAAATTCAGTGTAATCCAGTCACAGGTTCAAAAGATATAGCCATTCGATCAAAAAATGCTTATCTCACCGGGGGGAAGCGTTTTTGATTAGGAGTGGAAATAACTCATGAATTTCATCAAGCTGGTTTCTGCTGTTGAAACATGTTGTTTAGGACATGATTCTGCACAATATATGTCAAATTCAGTGTAATCCACCCAAAAGTTCAAAAGATATAGCCATTCGTTCGAAAAAGTACTCATCTCAGAGAGTTGAAGCGTTTTTGATTCGGAGTGGAAAAAACTCATGAATTTCATCAAGCTGGTTTTTGCTATCGTAATATGTTGTTTAGGACATGATTTTGCGCAATATATGTCAAATTCAGTGTAATGCATTTACAAGTTCAAAAGATATAGCCATGCGTTCAAAATGTGCTTATCTCACCGAGCTGACGCGTTTTTGATTCAGAGTGGAAATAACTAATGAATTTCATCAAGCTGGTTTCTGCTGTTGATATATGTTGTTTAGGACATGATTCTGCACAAAATATTTCAAATTCAGTGTAATCCAGTCACAGGTTCAAAAGATATAGCCATTCGTTCAAAAAGTACTTCTCTCAACGAGTTGAAGCGTTTTTGATTCGGACTGGAAATAACTAATGAATTTCATCAAGCTGGTTTCTGCTGTTAAAATATATTGTTTAGGACATGATTTTGCACGAAATATTTCAAATTCAGTGTAATCCAGTCACAGGTTCAAAAGATATAGCCATTCGATCAAAAAATGCTTATCTCACCGGGGGGAAGCGTTTTTGATTAGGAGTGGAAATAACTCATGAATTTCATCAAGCTGGTTTCTGCTGTTGAAACATGTTAATTGGGACATTATTCTGCACAATATTTCAAATTCAGTGTAATCCAGCCACAGGTTCAAAAGATATAGCCATGCGTTAAAAAGGTGCTTATCTCACTGAGTTTAAGCGTTTTTGATACAGAGTGGAAATAACTAATGAATTTCATCAAGCTGGTTTCTGCTGTTAAAATATATTGTTTAGGACATGATTTTGCACGAAATATTTCAAATTCAGTGTAATCCAGTCACAGGTTCAAAAGATATAGCCATTCGATCAAAAAATGCTTATCTCACCGGGGGGAAGCGTTTTTGATTAGGAGTGGAAATAACTCATGAATTTCATCAAGCTGGTTTCTGCTGTTGAAACATGTTGTTTAGGACATGATTCTGCACAATATATGTCAAATTCAGTGTAATCCACCCAAAAGTTCAAAAGATATAGCCATTCGTTCGAAAAAGTACTCATCTCAGAGAGTTGAAGCGTTTTTGATTGGGAGTGGAAAAAACTCATGAATTTCATCAAGCTGGTTTTTGCTATCGTAATATGTTGTTTAGGACATGATTTTGCGCAATATATGTCAAATTCAGTGTAATGCATTTACAAGTTCAAAAGATATAGCCATGCGTTCAAAATGTGCTTATCTCACCGAGCTGACGCGTTTTTGATTCAGAGTGGAAATAACTAATGAATTTCATCAAGCTGGTTTCTGCTGTTGATATATGTTGTTTAGGACATGATTCTGCACAAAATATTTCAAATTCAGTGTAATCCAGTCACAGGTTCAAAAGATATAGCCATTCGTTCAAAAAGTACTTCTCTCAACGAGTTGAAGCGTTTTTGATTCGGACTGGAAATAACTAATGAATTTCATCAAGCTGGTTTCTGCTGTTAAAATATATTGTTTAGGACATGATTTTGCACGAAATATTTCAAATTCAGTGTAATCCAGTCACAGGTTCAAAAGATATAGCCATTCGATCAAAAAATGCTTATCTCACCGGGGGGAAGCGTTTTTGATTAGGAGTGGAAATAACTCATGAATTTCATCAAGCTGGTTTCTGCTGTTGAAATATATTGTTTAGGACATGATTTTGCACGAAATATTTCAAATTCAGTGTAATCCAGTCACAGGTTCAAAAGATATAGCCATTCGATCAAAAAATGCTTATCTCACCGGGGGGAAGCGTTTTTGATTAGGAGTGGAAATAACTCATGAATTTCATCAAGCTGGTTTCTGCTGTTGAAACATGTTGTTTAGGACATGATTCTGCACAATATATGTCAAATTCAGTGTAATCCACCCAAAAGTTCAAAAGATATAGCCATTCGTTCGAAAAAGTACTCATCTCAGAGAGTTGAAGCGTTTTTGATTCGGAGTGGAAAAAACTCATGAATTTCATCAAGCTGGTTTTTGCTATCGTAATATGTTGTTTAGGACATGATTTTGCGCAATATATGTCAAATTCAGTGTAATGCATTTACAAGTTCAAAAGATATAGCCATGCGTTCAAAATGTGCTTATCTCACCGAGCTGACGCGTTTTTGATTCAGAGTGGAAATAACTAATGAATTTCATCAAGCTGGTTTCTGCTGTTGATATATGTTGTTTAGGACATGATTCTGCACAAAATATTTCAAATTCAGTGTAATCCAGTCACAGGTTCAAAAGATATAGCCATTCGTTCAAAAAGTACTTCTCTCAACGAGTTGAAGCGTTTTTGATTCGGACTGGAAATAACTAATGAATTTCATCAAGCTGGTTTCTGCTGTTAAAATATATTGTTTAGGACATGATTTTGCACGAAATATTTCAAATTCAGTGTAATCCAGTCACAGGTTCAAAAGATATAGCCATTCGATCAAAAAATGCTTATCTCACCGGGGGGAAGCGTTTTTGATTAGGAGTGGAAATAACTCATGAATTTCATCAAGCTGGTTTCTGCTGTTGAAACATGTTAATTGGGACATTATTCTGCACAATATTTCAAATTCAGTGTAATCCAGCCACAGGTTCAAAAGATATAGCCATGCGTTAAAAAGGTGCTTATCTCACTGAGTTTAAGCGTTTTTGATACAGAGTGGAAATAACTAATGAATTTCATCAAGCTGGTTTCTGCTGTTAAAATATATTGTTTAGGACATGATTTTGCACGAAATATTTCAAATTCAGTGTAATCCAGTCACAGGTTCAAAAGATATAGCCATTCGATCAAAAAATGCTTATCTCACCGGGGGGAAGCGTTTTTGATTAGGAGTGGAAATAACTCATGAATTTCATCAAGCTGGTTTCTGCTGTTGAAACATGTTGTTTAGGACATGATTCTGCACAATATATGTCAAATTCAGTGTAATCCACCCAAAAGTTCAAAAGATATAGCCATTCGTTCGAAAAAGTACTCATCTCAGAGAGTTGAAGCGTTTTTGATTCGGAGTGGAAAAAACTCATGAATTTCATCAAGCTGGTTTTTGCTATCGTAATATGTTGTTTAGGACATGATTTTGCGCAATATATGTCAAATTCAGTGTAATGCATTTACAAGTTCAAAAGATATAGCCATGCGTTCAAAATGTGCTTATCTCACCGAGCTGACGCGTTTTTGATTCAGAGTGGAAATAACTAATGAATTTCATCAAGCTGGTTTCTGCTGTTGATATATGTTGTTTAGGACATGATTCTGCACAATATATGTCAAATTCAGTGTAATCCAGCTACAAGTTCAAAAGATATAGCCATGCCTTCAAAATGTGCTTATCTCACCGAGTTGACGCGTTTTTGATTAAGAGTGGAAATAAATAATAAATTTATCAAGCTGGTTTCTGCTGTTGAAGTATGTTTTTGAGGACATGATTCTGAACAAAATATGTCAAATTCAGTGTAATCCAGGCGCAAGTTCAAAAGATATAGCCATGCGTTCAAAAAGTGTTTATCTCACCGAGTTGAAGCGTTTTTGATTTGGAGTGGAAATAACTAATGAATTTCATCAAGCTGGTTTTCTGCTGTTGAAATATGTTGTTTAGGATATGATTTTGTACAATATATGATAAATTCATTGTAATCCGCCCAAATGTTCAAAAGATATAGCCATTCGTTCAAAAAGTTCTTATCTCACCGAGTTGAAGCGTTTTTGATTCGGAGTGGAAATAATTTATACATTTCATCAAGATGGTTTCTGCTTTTGAAATATGTTTTTAAGGACATGATTTTGAACAAAATGTGTCAAACTCAGTGTAATCCAGTCACAGGTTCAAAAGATATAGCCATTCGTTCAAAAAGTGCTTATCTCACCGAGTTGAAGCGTTTTTGATTCGGAGTGGAAATAACTAATGAATTTCATCAAGCTGGTTTCTGCTGTTGATATATGTTGTTTAGGACATGATTCTGCACAAAATATTTCAATTTCAGTGTAATCCAGTCAAAGGTTCAAAAGATATAGCCATTCGTTCAAAAAGTGCTTATCTCACCGAGTTAAAGCGTTTTTTGATTCGGAGTGGAAATAATTAATAAATTTCATCAAGCTGGGTTCTCCTGTTGAAACATGTTGTTTAGGACATGATTCTGCACAATATATGTCAAATTCAGTGTAATCCAGCTACAAGTTCAAAAGATATAGCCATGCGTTCAAAATGTGCTTATCTCATCGAGTTGACGCGTTTTTGATTAAGAGTGGAAATAACTAATAAATTTATCAAGCTGGTTTCTGCTGTTGAAGTATGTTTTTGAGGACATGATTCTGAACAAAATATGTCAAATTCAGTGTAATCCAGCCACAAGTTCAAAACATATAGCCATTCGATCAAAAAGTGCTTATCTCACCGAGTTGAAGCGTTTTTGATTACGAGTGGAAAGAACTCATGAATTTCATCAAGCTGTTTTCTGCTGTTGAAATATGTTGTTTAGGAAATGATTTTGAACAAAATATGTCAAACACAGTGTAATCCAGCCACATGTTCGAAAGATATAGCCAATGCGTTCGAAAAAGTGCTCATCTCACAGAGTTGAAGCGTTTTTGATTTGGAGTGGAAAAAACTAATGAATTTCATCAAGCTGGTTTTTGCTGTCGTAATATGTTGTTTAGGACATGATTTTGCACAATATATGTCAAATTCAGTGTAATCCAGGTACAAGTTCAAAAGATAAAGCCATGCGTTCAAAATGTGTTTATCTCACCGAGTTGACACGTTTTTGATTCAGAGTGGAAATAACTCATGAATTTCATCAAGCTGGTTTCTGCTGTTGAAATATGTTGTTTAGGACATGGTTCTGCACAATATATGACAAATTCATTGTAATCCACGCAAAAATTCAAAAGATATAGCCATGCGTTCAAAATATGCTTATCTCACGGAGTTGAAGTGTTTTTGATTCGCAGTGGAAATAACTAATGAATTTCATCAAGCTGGTTTCTGCTTTTGAAACATGTTATTTGGGACATGATTCTGCAAAATATTTCAAATTCAGTGTAATTAAGCCGTAAGTTGAAAAGATATAGCCATGCGTTAAAAAGTTGCTCATCTCACTGAGTTTAAGCGTTTTTGATACAGAGTGGAAATAACTAATGAATTTCATCAAGCTGGTTTCTGCTGTTGATATATGTTGTTTAGGACATGATTCTGCACAATATATGTCAAATTCAGTGTAATCCAGCTACAAGTTCAAAAGATATAGCCATGCGTTCAAAATGTGCTTATCTCACCGAGTTGACGCGTTTTTGATTAAGAGTGGAAATAACTAATAAATTTATCAATTTGGTTTCTGCTGTTGAAGTTTGTTTTTGAGGACATGATTCTGAACAAAATATGTCAAATTCAGTGTAATCCAGCCGCAAGTTCAAAAGATATAGCCATGCGTTCAAAAAGTGCTTATCTCAACGAGTTGAAGCATTTTTGATTTGGAGTGGAAATAACTAATGAATTTCATCAAGCTGGTTTTCTGCTGTTGAAATATGTTGTTTAGGATATGATTTTGTACAATATATGATAAATTCATTGTAATCCGCCCAAAAGTTCAAAAGATATAGCCATTCGTTCAAAAAGTGCATATCTCACCGAGTTGAAGCGTTTTTGATTCGGATTGGAAATAATTTATACATTTCATCAAGCTGGTTTCTGCTTTTGAAATATGTTTTTAAGGACATGATTTTGAACAAAATGTGTCAAACTCAGTGTAATCCAGTCACAGGTTCAAAAGATATAGCCATTCGTTCAAAAAGTGCTTCTCTCAACGAGTTGAAGCGTTTTTGATTCGGAGTGGAAATAACTAATGAATTTCATCAAGCTGGTTTCTGCTGTTGATATATGTTGTTTAGGACATGATTCTGCACAAAATATTTCAAATTCAGTGTAATCCAGTCAAAGGTTCAAAAGATATAGCCATTCGTTCAAAAAGTGCTTATCTCACCGAGTTGAAGCGTTTTTTTATTCGGAGTGGAAATAATTAATAAATTTCATCAAGCTGGGTTCTCCTGTTGTCAGGGTTCACAGCTGATCCCCGTCGTAATCTGCGCCAGCTGCAGCAGATGCCGCTAATCGAGATCCCTATAAAGGGCAGCGGCACTCTCTGCCTGGTGCCGGGGGATTGTGGTCTTCATGGATTACTGTGGGACCCTGCCATGACCCGGACCTCACCCCTGCCAACCCGGACCTCACTCCTGCTATGACCGGACCCCAGGTAGGACCTCCTTTCCCTTCCCGAGTCACGGCCGGGCCCAGACGGCCGGCGTGACCTCTGTCCCCTTCCCGAGTCACGGCCGGGCCCAGACGGCCGGCGTGACCTCTGTCCCCTTCCCGAGTCACGGCCGGGCCCAGACGGCCGGCGTGACCTCTGTCTCCTTCCCGAGTCACGGCCGGGCCCAGACGGCCGGCGTGACCTCTGTCCCCTTCCGCAACCCGTACTGTTGAGGCCCAGCCTCTGCCGTTCTGTCTGCAACTCGTCCTGTCTGGATCCCGTACTGTTCAGTCTGCCACCCTGCCTGGGGCCCGCCCCGTCTGCAATCCGTCCCGTCCAGTCAAGGCCCAGCTTCTGCCGTTCTGTCTGCGTCCCGTCCAGTCTGCAACCCGTCCCGTCCAGTCTGCAACCCGTCCACTCCAGTCTGCAACTTCAACCGAATAAAAGCGCTTTCCACCCATCTCTGTCCCGAAGTGTGGTTCCCTGCTCGAGTCCGCCCCAGCACATCGTGACGCCTGTTGAAACATGTTGTTTAGGACATGATTCTGCACAATATATGTAAAATTCAGTGTAATCCAGCCACAAGTTCAAAAGATATAGCAATGCGTTCAAAAAGTGTTTATCTCACCGAGTTGAAGCGTTTTTGATTTGGAGTGGAAATAACTAATGAATTTCAACAAAGCTGGTTTTCTGCTGTTGAAATATATTTTTTAGGACATGATTCTGTACAATATATGATAAATTCATTGTAATCCACCCAAAAGTTCAAAAGATATAGCCATTCGTTCAAAAAGTGCTTATCTCACCGAGTTGAAGCGTTTCTGATACAAGGTGGAAATAACTAATGAATTTCATCAAGCTGGTTTCTGCTGTTTAAATATGTTGTTTAGGATATGATTCTGCACAATATATGTCAAATTCAGTGTAATCCAGTCACAAGTTCAAAGCATATAGCCATTCGATCAAAAAGTGCTTATCTCACCGAGTTGAAGCGTTTTTGATTAGGAGTGGAAATAACTAATGAATTTCATCAAGCTGTTTTCTGCTGTTGAAATATGTTTAGGAAATGATTTTGAACAAAATATGTCAAACACAGTGTAATCCAGCCACATGTTCGAAAGATATAGCCAATGCGTTCGAAAAAGTCCTCATCTCACAGAGTTGAAGCGTTTTTGATTTGGAGTGGAAAAAACTCATGAATTTCATCAAGCTGGTTTTTGCTGTCGTAATATGTTGTTTAGGACATGATTTTGCACAATATATGTCAAATTCAGTGTAATCCAGGAACAAGTTCAAAAGATATAGCCATGCGTTCAAAAAGTGCTTATCTCAACGAGTTGAAGCGTATTTGATTCGGAGTGGAAATAACTAATGAATTTCATCAAGCTGGTTTCTGCTGTCGTAATATGTTGTTTAGGACATGATTTTGAGCAAAATATGTCAAACTGAATGTAATCCAGTCACAAGTTCAAAAGATATAGCCATGCGTTCAAAAAGTGCTTATCTCAACGAGTTGAAGCGTATTTGATTCGGAGTGGAAATAACTAATGAATTTCATCAAGCTGGTTTCTGCTGTTGAAATATGTTGTTTAGGACATGGTTCTGCACAAAATATGATAAATTAATTGTAATCCACGCAAAAGTTCAAAAGATAGAGCCATTCGTTTAAAAAGTGCTTATCTCACGGAGTTGAAGTGTTTTTGATTCGCAGTGGAAATAACTAATGAATTTCATCAAGCTGGTTTCTGCTGTTGATATATGTTGTTTAGGACATGATTCTGCTCAAAATATGTCAAACTCAGTGTAATCCAGTCACAGGTTCAAAAGATATAGCCATTCGATCAAAAAGTGCTTATCTCACCGAGTTGAAGCGTTTTTGATTCGGAGTGGAAATAATTAATAAATTTCATCAAGCTGGGTTCTGCTGTTGAAACATTTTGTTTAGGACATGATTCTGCACAATATATGTCAAATTCAGTGTAATCCAGCTACAAGTTCAAAAGATATAGCATTGCGTTCAAAATGTGCTTATCTCACCGAGTTGACGCGTTTTTGATTAAGAGTGGAAATAACTAATGAATTTATCAAGCTTGTTTCTGCTGTTGAAGTATGTTTGAGGACATGATTTTGAACAAAATATGTCAAATTCAGTGCAATCCAGCCGCAAGTTCAAAAGATATAGCCATGTGTTCAAAAAGTGTTTATCTCACCGAGTTGAAGCGTTTTTGATTTGGAGTGGAAATAACTCATGAATTTCAACAAAGCTGGTTTCTGCTGTTGAAACATGTTATTTGGGACATGATTCTGAAAAATATTTCAAATTCAGTGTAATCCAGCCACAAGTTGAAAAGATATAGCCATGCGTTAAAAAGTTGCTCATCTCACTGAGTTAAAGCGTTTTTGATACAGAGTGGAAATAACTAATGAATTTCATCAAGCTGGTTTCTGCTGTTGATATATGTTGTTTAGGACATGATTCTGCACAATATATGATAAATTCATTGTAATCCATCCAAAAGTTCAAAGGATATAGCCATTTGTTCAAAAAGTGCTTATCTCACCGAGTTGAAGCGTTTTTGATTAGGAGTGGAAAAAACTCATGAATTTCATCAAGCTGGTTTCTGCTGTTGAAATATGTTGTTTAGGACATGAATTTGAACAAAATATGTCAAACTCAGTGTAATCCACTTACAGGTTCAAAAGATATAGCCATGCGTTCAAAAAGTGCTTATCTCAACGAGTTGAAGCGTATTTGATTCGGAGTGGAAATAACTAATGAATTTCATCAAGCTGGTTTCTGCTGTTGAAATATGTTGTTTAGGACATGATTTTGAAATAAATATGTCAAACACAGTGTAATCCAGCCACATGTTCGAAATATATAACAATGCGTTCGAAAAAGTGCTCATCTCACAGAGTTGAAGCGTTTTTGATTTGGAGTGGAAATAACTAATGAATTTCATCAAGCTGGTTTCTGCTGTTGAAACATGTTGTTTAGGACATGATTCTGCACAATATATGTCAAATTCAATGTAATCCAGCTACAAGTTCAAAAGATATAGCCATTCGTTCAAAAAGTGCTTATCTCACCTAGTTGAAGCGTTTTTGATACAGAGTGGAAATATCTAAAGAATTTCATCAAGCTGGTTTCTGCTGTTTAAATATGTTGTTTAGGATATGATTCTGCACAATATATGTCAAATTCAGTGTAATCCAGCCCCAAGTTCAAAAGATATAGCCATGTGTTCAAAAAGTACTTATCTCACCGAGTTGAAACGTTTTTGATTTAGATGGGAAATAACTAATAAATTTTATCAAGCTGGTTTCTGCTGTTAAAATATGTTGTTTAGGACATGATTTTGCACAAAATATTTCAAATTCAATGTAATCCAGCTACAAGTTCAAAAGATATAGCCATTCGTTCAAAAAGTGCTTATCTCACCGAGTTGAAGCGTTTTTGATTAGGAGTGGAAATAACTCATGAATTTCATCAAGCTGGTTTCTGCTGTTGAAACATGTTGTTTAGGACATGATTTTGCATAATATATGTCAAATTCAATGTAATCCAGCTACAAGTTCAAAAGATATAGCCATTCGTTCAAAAAGTGCTTATCTCACCTAGTTGAAGCGTTTTTGATACAGAGTGGAAATATCTAAAGAATTTCATCAAGCTGGTTTCTGCTGTTTAAATATGTTGTTTAGGATATGATTTTGCACAATATATTTCAAATTCAGTGTAATCCAGCCACAAGTTGAAAAGATATAGCCATGCGTTAAAAAGGTGCTTATCTCACCGAGTTGAAGCGTTTTTGATACAGA
The DNA here is from genome assembly GCF_037954325.1 of Fistularia commersonii. Taxonomy (NCBI): domain Eukaryota; kingdom Metazoa; phylum Chordata; class Actinopteri; order Syngnathiformes; family Fistulariidae; genus Fistularia; species Fistularia commersonii. The sequence continues at coordinate 6,624,247 of NC_141285.1, read as the reverse complement.
GTGGAAATATCTAAAGAATTTCATCAAGCTGGTTTCTGCTGTTTAAATATGTTGTTTAGGACATGATTTTGCACAAAATATTTCAAATTCAGTGTAATCCAGTCACAGGTTCAAAAGATATAGCCATTTGATCAAAAAATGCTTATCTCACCCGGTTGAAGCGTTTTTGATTAGGAGTGGAAATAACTCATGAATTTCATCAAGCTGGTTTCTGCTGTTGAAACATGTTGTTTAGGACATTATTCTGCACAATATATGTCAAATTCAATGTAATCCAGCTACAAGTTCAAAAGATATAGCCATTCGTTCAAAAAGTGCTTATCTCACCTAGTTGAAGCGTTTTTGATACAGAGTGGAAATATCTAAAGAATTTCATCAAGCTGGTTTCTGCTGTTTAAATATATTGTTTAGGATATGATTCTGCACAATATATGTCAAATTCAGTGTAATCCAGCCCCAAGTTCAAAAGATATAGCCATGTGTTCAAAAAGTACTTATCTCACCGAGTTGAAACGTTTTTGATTTAGATGGGAAATAACTAATAAATTTTATCAAGCTGGTTTCTGCTGTTAAAATATGTTGTTTAGGACATGATTTTGCACAAAATATTTCAAATTCAATGTAATCCAGCTACAAGTTCAAAAGATATAGCCATTCGTTCAAAAAGTGCTTATCTCACCGAGTTGAAGCGTTTTTGATTCAGAGTGGAAATAACTCATGAATTTCATCAAGCTGGTTTCTGCTGTTGAAACATGTTATTTAGGACATGATTCTGCATAATATATGTCAAATTCAATGTAATCCAGCTACAAGTTCAAAAGATAGAGCCATGCGTTCAAAAAGTACTTATCTCACCGAGTTGAGGCGTTTTTAATTTAGAGTGGAAATAACTCATGAATTTCATCAAGCTGGTTTCTGCTGTTGAAACATGTTGTTTAGGACATGATTTTGCACAATATATGTCAAATTCAATGTAATCCAGCTACAAGTTCAAAAGATATAGCCATTCGTTCAAAAAGTGCTTATCTCACCTAGTTGAAGCGTTTTTGATACAGAGTGGAAATATCTAAAGAATTTCATCAAGCTGGTTTCTGCTGTTTAAATATGTTGTTTAGGATATGATTCTGCACAATATATGTCAAATTCAGTGTAATCCAGCCCCAAGTTCAAAAGATAGAGCCATGTGTTCAAAAAGTACTTATCTCACCGAGTTGAAACGTTTTTGATTTAGATGGGAAATAACTAATAAATTTTATCAAGCTGGTTTCTGCTGTTAAAATATGTTGTTTAGGACATGATTTTGCACAAAATATTTCAAATTCAATGTAATCCAGCTACAAGTTCAAAAGATATAGCCATTCGTTCAAAAAGTGCTTATCTCACCGAGTTGAAGCGTTTTTGATTAGGAGTGGAAATAACTCATGAATTTCATCAAGCTGGTTTCTGCTGTTGAAACATGTTGTTTAGGACATGATTCTGCATAATATATGTCAAATTCAATGTAATCCAGCTACAAGTTCAAAAGATAGAGCCATGCGTTCAAAAAGTACTTATCTCACCGAGTTGAGGCGTTTTTGATTTAGAGTGGAAATAACTCATGAATTTCATCAAGCTGGTTTCTGCTGTTGAAACATGTTGTTTAGGACATGATTTTGCACAATATATGTCAAATTCAATGTAATCCAGCTACAAGTTCAAAAGATATAGCCATTCGTTCAAAAAGTGCTTATCTCACCTAGTTGAAGCGTTTTTGATACAGAGTGGAAATATCTAAAGAATTTCATCAAGCTGGTTTCTGCTGTTTAAATATGTTGTTTAGGATATGATTCTGCACAATATATGTCAAATTCAGTGTAATCCAGCCCCAAGTTCAAAAGATATAGCCATGTGTTCAAAAAGTACTTATCTCACCGAGTTGAAACGTTTTTGATTTAGATGGGAAATAACTAATAAATTTTATCAAGCTGGTTTCTGCTGTTAAAATATGTTGTTTAGGACATGATTTTGCACAAAATATTTCAAATTCAATGTAATCCAGCTACAAGTTCAAAAGATATAGCCATTCGTTCAAAAAGTGCTTATCTCACCGAGTTGAAGCGTTTTTGATTAGGAGTGGAAATAACTCATGAATTTCATCAAGCTGGTTTCTGCTGTTGAAACATGTTGTTTAGGACATGATTCTGCATAATATATGTCAAATTCAATGTAATCCAGCTACAAGTTCAAAAGATAGAGCCATGCGTTCAAAAAGTACTTATCTCACCGAGTTGAGGCGTTTTTGATTTAGAGTGGAAATAACTAATAAATTTCATCAAGCTGGTTTCTGCTGTTGAAACATGTTGTTTAGGACATGATTTTGCATAATATATGTCAAATTCAATGTAATCCAGCTACAAGTTCAAAAGATATAGCCATTCGTTCAAAAAGTGCTTATCTCACCTAGTTGAAGCGTTTTTGATAGAGAGTGGAAATATCTAAAGAATTTCATCAAGCTGGTTTCTGCTGTTTAAATATGTTGTTTAGGATATGATTCTGCACAATATATTTCAAATTCAGTGTAATCCAGCCGCAAGTTCAAAAGATATAGCCATGTGTTCAAAAAGTACTTATCTCACCGCGTTGAAACGTTTTTGATTTAGATGGGAAGTAACTAATAAATTTCATCAAGCTGGTTTCTGCTGTTAAAATATGTTGTTTAGGACATTATTTTGCACAAAATATTTCAAATTCAGTGTAATGCAGACACAGGTTCAAAAGATAGAGACATTCGTTCAAAAAGTACTTATCTCACCGAGTTGAAGCGTTTTTGATTTAGAGCGGAAATAACTAATAAATTTCATCAAGCTGGTTTCTGCTGTTAAAATATGTTGTTTAGGACATGATTTTGCACAAAATATTTCAAATTCAGTGTAATCCAGTCACAGGTTCAAAAAATAGAGACAAGCGTTCAAAATGTGCTTATCTCACCGAGTTGACACGTTTTTGATTCAGAGTGGAAATAACTCATGAATTTCATCAAGCTGGTTTCTGCTGTTGAAATATGTTGTTTAGGACATGATTTTGAACAAAATATGATAAAATCATTCTAATCCACGCAAAAGTTCAAAAGATATAGCCATTCGTTTAAAAAGTGCTTATCTCACGGAGTTGAAGTGTTTTACATTCGCAATGGATATAACTAATGAATTTCATCAAGCTGGTTTCTGATTTTGAAACATGTTATTTGGGACATGATTCTGCACAATATTTCAAATTCAGTGTAATCCAGCCACAAGTTGAAAAGATATAGCCATGCGTTAAAAAGGTGCTTATCTCACCGAGTTGAAGCGTTTTTGATACAGAGTGGAAATATCTAAAGAATTTCATCAAGCTGGTTTCTGCTGTTTAAATATGTTTTTTAGGATATGATTCTGCACAATATATTTCAAATTCAGTGTAATCCAGCCGCAAGTTCAAAAGATAGAGCCATGTGTTCAAAAAGTACTTATCTCACCAGGTTGAAACGTTTTTGATTTAGAGTGGAAATAACTAATAAATTTCATCAAGCTGGTTTCTGCTGTTAAAATATGTTGTTTAGGACATGATTTTGCACAAAATATTTCAAATTCAGTGTAATCCAGTCACAGGTTCAAAAGATAGAGCCATGCGTTCAAAAAGTACTTATCTCACCGAGTTGAAGCGTTTTTGATTTAGAGTGGAAATAACTAATAAATTTCATCAAGCTGGTTTCTGCTGTTAAGATATGTTTTTTAGGACATGATTTTGCACAAAATATTTCAAATTCAGTGTAATCCAGTCACAGGTTCAAAGAATATAGCCATGTGTTCAAAGGGTACTTATCTCACCGAGTTGAAGCGTTTTTGATTTAGAGTGGAAATAACTAATAAATTTCATCAAGCTGGTTTCTGCTGTTAAAATATGTTGTTTAGGACATGATTTTGCACAAAATATGATAAAATCATTCTAATCCAGTCACAGGTTCAAAAGATAGAGCCATGCGTTAAAAATGTGCTTATCTCACCGAGTTGAAGCGTTTTTGATTCAGAGTGGAAATAACTAATGAATTTCATCAAGCTGGTTTCTGCTGTTAAATTATGTTGTTTAGGACATGATTTTGCACAAAATATTTCAAATTCAGTGTAATCCAGTCACAGGTTCAAAAGATATAGCCATTCGATCAAAAAATGCTTATCTCACCCGGTTGAAGCGTTTTTGATTAGGAGTGGATATAACTAATGAATTTCATCAAGCTGGTTTCTGATTTTGAAACATGTTATTTGGGACATGATTCTGCACAATATTTCAAATTCAGTGTAATCCAGCCACAAGTTGAAAAGATATAGCCATGCGTTAAAAAGGTGCTTATCTCACCGAGTTGAAGCGTTTTTGATACAGAGTGGAAATATCTAAAGAATTTCATCAAGCTGGTTTCTGCTGTTTAAATATGTTTTTTAGGATATGATTCTGCACAATATATTTCAAATTCAGTGTAATCCAGCCGCAAGTTCAAAAGATATAGCCATTCGATCAAAAAATGCTTATCTCACCCGGTTGAAGCGTTTTTGATTTAGAGTGGAATTAACTAATAAATTTCATCAAGCTGGTTTCTGCTGTTAAAATATGTTGTTTAGGACATGATTTTGCACAAAATATGATAAAATCATTCTAATCCAGTCACAGGTTCAAAAGATAGAGCCATGCGTTAAAAATGTGCTTATCTCACCGAGTTGAAGCGTTTTTGATTCAGAGTGGAAATAACTAATGAATTTCATCAAGCTGGTTTCTGCTGTTAAATTATGTTGTTTAGGACATGATTTTGCACAAAATATTTCAAATTCAGTGTAATCCAGTCACAGGTTCAAAAGATATAGCCATTCGATCAAAAAATGCTTATCTCACCCGGTTGAAGCGTTTTTGATTAGGAGTGGAAATAACTCATGAATTTCATCAAGCTGGTTTCTGCTGTTGAAACATGTTATTTAGGACATGATTCTGCACAATATATGTCAAATTCAATGTAATCCAGCTACAAGTTCAAAAGATATAGCCATTCGTTCAAAAAGTGCTTATCTCACCGAGTTGAAGCGTTTTTGATTCAGAGTGGAAAAAACTAATGAATTTCATCAAGCTGGATTTTGCTATCGTAATATGTTGTTTAGGACAGGTTTTTGCGCAATATATGTCAAATTCAGTGTAATGCATTTACAAGTTCAAAAGATATAGCCATGCGTTCAAAATGTGCTTATCTCACCGAGTTGACGCGTTTTTGATTCAGAGTGGAAATAACTAATGAATTTCATCAAGCTGGTTTCTGCTGTTTAAATATGTTGTTTAGGATATGATTCTGCACAATATATTTCAAATTCAGTGTAATCCAGCTAAAAGCTCAAAAGATATAGCCATGTGTTCAAAAAGTTCTTATCTCACCGAGTTGAAACGTTTTTGATTTAGAGTGGAAATAACTAATAAATTTCATCAAGCTGGTTTCTGCTGTTAAAATATGTTGTTTAGGACATGATTCTGCACATTATATGATAAATTCATTGTAATCCAGTCACAAGTTCAAAAGATATAGCCATTCGTTCAAAAAGTGCTTATCTCACCGAGTTGAAGCGTTTTTGATTAAGAGTGGAAATAACTCATGAATTTCATCAAGCTGGTTTTTGCTATCGTAATATGTTTTTTAGGACATGATTTTGCACAATATATGTCAAATTCAGTGTAATCCAGGTACAAGTTCAAAAGATATAGCCATGCGTTCAAAATGTGCTTATCTCACCGAGTCACGCGTTTTTGAGTCAGAGTGGAAATAACTAATGAATTTCATCAAGCTGGTTTCTGCTTTTGAAATATGTTTTTAAGGACATGATTTTGAACAAATTATGTCAAACTCAGTGTAATCCAGTAAAAGGTTCAAAAGATATAGCCATGCGTTCAAAAAGTGCTTCTCTCAACGAGTTGAAGCGTATTTGATTCGGAGTGGAAATAACTAATGAATTTCATCAAGCTGGATTCTGCTGTTGATATATGTTGTTTAGGACATGATTCTGCACCAAATGTTTCAAATTCAGTGTAATCCAGTAAAAGTTTCAAAAGATATAGCCATTCGTTCAAAAAGTGCTTCTCTCAACGAGTTGAAGCGTTTTTGATTCGGAGTGGAAATAACTAATGAATTTCATCAAGCTTGTTTCTGCTGTTGATATATGTTGTTTAGGACATGATTGTGCACAAAATATTTCAATTTCAGTTTAATCCAGTCAAAGGTTCTAAAGATATAGCCATTCGTTCAAAAAGTGTTTATCTCACCGAGTTGAAGCGTTTTTGATTCGGAGTGGAAATAATTAATAAATTTCATCAAGCTGGGTTCTCCTGTTGAAACATGTTGTTTAGGACATGATTCTGCACAATATATGTCAAATTCAGTGTAATCCAGCTACAAGTTCAAAAGATATAGCCATGCGTTCAAAATGTGCTTATCTCACTGAGTTGACGCGTTTTTGATTAAGAGTGGAAATAACGAATAAATTTATCAAGCTGGTTTCTTCTGTTGAAGTATGTTGTTTAGGAAATGATTCTGCACAATATATGATAAATTCATTATAATCCACCCAAAAGTTCAAAAAATATAGCCATTCGTTCAAAAAGTGCTTATATCACCGAGTTGAAGCGTTTCTGATTCGGAGTGGAAATAACTAATGAATTTCATCAAGCTGGTTTCTGCTGTTTAAATATGTTGTTTAGGATATGATTCTGAACAACATATGTCAAATTCAGTGTAATCCAGCCGAGAGTTCAAAAGATATAGCCATGCGTTCAAAAAGTACTTATTTCACCGAGTTGAAGCGTTTTTGATTTAGAGTGGAAATAACTAATAAATTTCATCAAGCTGGTTTCTGCTGTTAAAATATGTTGTTAAGGACATGATTTTGCACAAAATATTTCAAATTCAGTGTAATCCAGTCACAGGTTCAAAAGATATAGCCATTCGATCAAAAAATGCTTATCTCACCGAGTTGAAGCGTTTTTGATTATGAGTGGAAATAACTAATGAATTTCATCAAGCTTGTTTCTGCTGTTAAAATATGTTGTTTAGGACATGATTTTGCACAAAATATGTCAAACTCAGTGTAATCCAGTCACAGGTTAAAAAGATATAGCCATTCGATCAAAAAGTGCTTATCTCACCGAGTTGAATTGTTTTTGATTTGGAGTAGAAATAACTAATGAATTTCATCAAGCTGGTTTCTGCTGTTGAAATATGTTGTTTAGGACATGATTCTGCACAATATATGATAAATTCATTGTAATCCATCCAAAAGTTCAAAAGATATAGCCATTTGTTCAAAAATTGCTTATCTCACCTAGTTGAAGCGTTTTTGATTAGGAGTGGAAATAACTCATGAATTTCATCAAGCTGGTTTCTGCTTTTGCAATATGTTGTTTAGGACATGATTTTCAACAAAATACGTCAAACACAGTGTAATCCAGCCACATGTTCGAAAGATATAGCCATGCGTTCGAAAAAGTGTTCATCTCACCAAGTTGAAGCGTTTTTGATTTGGAGTGGAAATAACTAATGAATTTCATCAAGCTGGTTTTTGCTGTCACAATATGTTGTTTAGGACATGATTTTGCACAATATATGTCAAATTCAGTGTAATCCAGGTACCAGTTCAAAAGATAGAGCCATGCGTTCAAAATGTGCTTATCTCACTTAGTTGACGCGTTTTTGATTAAGAGTGGAAATAACTAATGAATTTCATCAAGCTGGTTTCTGCTGTTGAAATATGTTGTTTAGGACATGATTCTGCACAATATATTTCAAATTCAGTGTAATCCAGCTACAAGTTCAAAAGATATAGCAAAGCGTTCAAAATGTGCTTATCTCACTTGGTTGACGCCTTTTTGATTAAGAGTGGAAATAACTAATGAATTTCATCAACCTGGTTTCTGCTGTTGATATCTGTTGTTTAGGACATGATTCTGCACAATATATTTCAAATTCAGTGTAATCCAGCTACAAGTTCAAAAGATATAGCAAAGCGTTCAAAATGTGCTTATCTCACTTAGTTGACGCGTTTTTGATTAAGAGTGGAAATAACTAATGAATTTCATCAAGCTGGTTTCTGCTGTTGAAATATGTTGTTTAGGACATGATTCTGCACAATATATGATAAATTCATTGTAATCCATCCAAAAGTTCAAAAGATATAGCCATTCGTTCAAAAACTGCTTATCTCACCGAGTTGAAGCGTTTTTGATTAGGAGTGGAAATAACTAATGAATTTCATCAAGCTTGTTTCTGCTGTTGAAACATTTTGTTTAGGACATGATTCTGCACAATATATGTCAAATTCAATGTAATCCAGCTACAAGTTGAAAAGATATAGCCATGCGTTCAAAATGTGCTTATCTCACCGAGTTGACGCGTTTTTGATTAAGAGTGGAAATAACCAATGAATTTCATCAGGCTGGTTTCTGCTTTTGAAATATGTTGTTGAGGACATGATTTTGAACAAAATATGTCAAATTCAGTGTAATCCAGCCACAAGTTGAAAAGATATAGCAAAGCGTTCAAAATGTGCTTATCTCACTTAGTTGACGCGTTTTTGATTTGGAGTGGAAATAACTAATGAATTTCATCAAGCTGGTTTCTGCTGTTGAAATATGTTGTTTAGGATATGATTCTGCACAAAATATGTCAAATTCAGTGTAATCCAGTTACAGGTTCAAAAGATATAGCCATTCGATCAAAAATTGCTTATCTCACTGAGATGAAGCGTTTTTGATTAGGAGTTGAAATAACTCATGAATTTCATCAAGCTGGTTTCTGCTGTTGAAATATGTTGTTTAGGACATGGTTCTGTACAATATATTTCAAATTCAGTGTAATCCAGTCACAAGTTCAAAAGATATAGTCATTCGATCAAAAAATGCTTATCTCACCGGGCTGAAGCGTTTTTGATTGGGAGTGGAAATAGCTCATGAATTTCATCAAGCTGGTTTCTGCTGTTGAAATATGTTGTTTAGGACATGATTTTGAACAAAATATGTCAAACACAGTGTAATCCAGCCACATGTTCGAAAGATATAGCCATGCGTTCGAAAAAGTGCTCATCTCACAGAGTTGAAGCGTTTTTGATTTGGAGTGGAAATAACTAATGAATTTCATCAAGCTGGTTTTTGCTGTCGTAATATGTTGTTTAGGACATGATTTTGCACAATATATGTCAAATTCAGTGTAATCCAGGTACCAGTTCAAAAGATAGAGCCATGCGTTCAAAATGTGCTTATCTCAATGAGTTGAAGCGTATTTGATTAGGAGTGGAAATAACTCATGAATTTCATCAAGCTTGTTTCTGCTGTTAACATATGTTGTTTAGGACATGATTTTGCGAAAAATATATCAAACTCAGTGTAATCCAGTCACAGGTTAAAAAGATATAGCCATTCGATCAAAAAGTGCTTATCTCACCGAGTTGAAGCGTTTTTGATTTGGAGTAGAAATAACTAATGAATTTCATCAAGCTGGTTTCTGCTGTTGAAATATGTTGTTTAGGACATGATTCTGCACAATATATGATAAATTCATTGTAATCCATCCAAAAGTTCAAAAGATATAGCCATTTGTTCAAAAAGTGCTTTTCTCACCGAGTTGAAGCGTTTTTGATTTGGAGTGGAAATAACTCATGAATTTCATCAAGCTGGTTTCTGCTGTTGAAATGTGTTGTTTAGGAAATGATTTTGAACAAAATATGTCAAACACAGTGTAATCCAGCCACATGTTCGAAAGATATAGCCATGGTTCGAAAAAGTACTCCTCTCACAGAGTTGAAGCGTTTTTGATTTGGAGTGGAAATAACTAATGAATTTCATCAAGCTGTTTTTTGCTGTCGTAATATGTTGTTTAGGGCATGATTTTGCACAATATATGTCAAATTCAGTGTAATCCAGGTACAAGTTCAAAAGATAGAGCCATGCGTTCAAAAAGTGCTTATCTCAACGAGTTGAAGCGTATTTGATTCGGAGTGGAAATAACTAATGAATTTCATCAAGCCGGTTTCTGCTGTTGAAATATGTTGTTTAGGACATGATTCTGCACAGTATATGATAAATTCATTGTAATCCACGCAAAAGTTCAAAAGATATAGCCATGCGTTTAAAAAGTGCTTATCTCACGGAGTTGAAGTGTTTTTGATTCGCAGTAGAAATAACTAATGAATTTCATCGAGCTGGTTTCTGCTTTTGAAACATGTTATTTGGGACATGATTCTGCAAAATATTTCAAATTCAGTGTAATCCCGCCACAAGTTGAAAAGATATAGCCATGCGTTAAAAAGGTGCTTATCTCACTGAGTTTAAGCGTTTTTGATACAGAGTGGAAATAACTAATGAATTTCATCAAGCTGGTTTCTGCTGTTGATATATGTTGTTTAGGACATGATTCTGCACAAAATATTTCAAATTCAGTGTAATCCAGTCACAGGTTCAAAAGATATAGCCATTCGTTCAAAAAGTGCTTATCTCACTTAGTTGACGCGTTTTTGATTAAGAGTGGAAATAACTAATGAATTTCATCAAGCTGGTTTCTGCTGTTGAAATATGTTGTTTAGGACATGATTCTGCACAATATATTTCAAATTCAGTGTAATCCAGCTACAAGTTCAAAAGATATAGCAAAGCGTTCAAAATGTGCTTATCTCACCGAGTTGAAGCGTTTTTGATTAGGAGTGGAGATAACTAATGAATTTCATCAAGCTGGTTTCTGCTGTTGAAACATTTTGTTTAGGACATGATTCTGCACAATATATGTCAAATTCAATGTAATCCAGCTACAAGTTGAAAAGATATAGCCATGCGTTCAAAATGTGCTTATCTCACCGAGTTGACGCGTTTTTGATTAAGAGTGGAAATAACCAATGAATTTCATCAGGCTGGTTTCTGCTGTTGAAATATGTTGTTGAGGACATGATTTTGAACAAAATATGTCAAATTCAGTGTAATCCAGCCACAAGTTGAAAAGATATAGCAAAGCGTTCAAAATGTGCTTATCTCACTTAGTTGACGCGTTTTTGATTTGGAGTGGAAATAACTAATGAATTTCATCAAGCTGGTTTCTGCTGTTGAAATATGTTGTTTAGGATATGATTCTGCACAAAATATGTCAAATTCAGTGTAATCCAGTTACAGGTTCAAAAGATATAGCCATTCGATCAAAAATTGCTTATCTCACTGAGATGAAGCGTTTTTGATTAGGAGTTGAAATAACTCATGAATTTCATCAAGCTGGTTTCTGCTGTTGAAATATGTTGTTTAGGACATGGTTCTGCACAATATATTTCAAATTCAGTGTAATCCAGTCACAAGTTCAAAAGATATAGCCATCCGATCAAAAAATGCTTATCTCACCGGGCTGAAGCGTTTTTGATTAGGAGTGGAAATAGCTCATGAATTTCATCAAGCTGGTTTCTGCTGTTGAAATATGTTGTTTAGGACATGATTTTGAACAAAATATGTCAAACACAGTGTAATCCAGCCACATGTTCGAAAGATATAGCCATGCGTTCGAAAAAGTGTTTATCTCACCGAGTTGAAGCGTTTTTGATTTGGAGGGGAAATAAGTAATGAATTTCATCAAGCTGGTTTCTGCTGTTGAAATATGTTGTATAGGACATGATTCTGCACAATATATGATAAATTCATTGTAATCCATACAAAAGTTCAAAAGATATAGCCATTTGTTCAAAAAGTGCTTATCTCACTTAGTTGAAGCGTTTTTGATTAGGAGTGGAAATAACTAATGAATTTCATCAAGCTTGTTTCTGCTGTTAAAATATGTTGTTTAGGACATGATTTTGCACAAAATATTTCAAATTCAGTGTAATCCAGTAACAGGTTAAAAATATATAGCCATTCGATCAAAAAGTGCTTATCTCACCGAGTTGAAGCGTTTTTGATTTGGAGTGGAAATAACAAATGAATTTCATCAAGCTGGTATTTAACGTCATAATATGTTCTTTAGGACATGATTTTGAACAATATATGTCATATTCAGTGTAATCCGGCCACATGTTCAAAAGATATAGCCATGCGTTCAAAAAGTGCTCATCTCACAGAGTTGAAGTGTTTTTGATTCGGAGTGGAAAAAACTAATGAATTTCATCAAGCTGGTTTTTGCTGTCGTAATATGTTGTTTAGGACATGATTTTGCACAATATATGTCCAATTCAGTGTAATCCAGCTACAAGTTCAAAAGATATAGCCATGCGTTCAAAATGCGCTTATCTCACCGAGTTTAAGCGTTTTTGATACAGAGTGGAAATAACTAATGAATTTCATCAACCTGGTTTCTGCTTTTGAAATATCTTGTTTAGGACATGGTTCTGCACAAAATATGTTAAATTCATTGTAATCCACACAAAAGTTCAAAATATATAGCCATTCGTTCAAAAAGTGCTTATCTCACCGAGTTGAAGCGTTTTTGATTCGGAGTGGAAATAATTTATACATTTCATCAAGCTGGGTTCTGCTGTTGAAACATGTTGTTTAGGACATGATTCTGCACAATATATGTCAAATTCAGTGTAATCCAGCTACAAGTTCAAAATATATAGCCATGCGTTCAAAATGTGCTTATCTCACCGAGTTGAAGCGTTTTTGATTTGGAGTGGATATAACTAATGAATTTCATCAAGCTGGTTTTTGCTGTCATAATATGTTCTTTAGGACATGATTTTGCACAATATATGTCAAATTCAGTGTAATCCGGCCACATGTTCAAAAGATATAGCAATGCGTTCAAAAAGTGCTCATCTAAACGAGTTGAAGCGTTTTTGATTCGGAGTGGAAATAACTAATGAATTTCATCAAGCTGGTGTCTGCTGTTGATATATGTTGTTTAGGACATGATTCTGCACAATATATGATGAATTCATTTTAATCCACCCAAAAGTTCAAAAGATATATCCATTCGATCAAAAAGTGCTTATCTCACCGAGTTGAAGCATTTTTGATTTGGAGTGGAAATAACTAATGAATTTCATCAAGCTGGGTTCTGCTGTTGAAAAAGTTTGTTTAGGACATGATTTTGCACAATATATGTCAAATTCAATGTAATCCAGCTAAAAGTTCAAAAGATATAGCCATGCGTTCAAAATGTGCTTATCTCACCAAGTTGACGCGTTTTTGATTAAGAGTGGAAATAACTAATGAATTTCATCAGGCTGGTTTCTGCTGTTGAAATATGTTGTTGAGGACATGATTTTGAACAAAATATGTCAAATTCAGTGTAATCCAGCCACAAGTTGAAAAGATATATCCATGCGTTAAAAAGGTGCTTATCTCACCGAGTTTAAGCGTTTTTGATACAGAGCTGAAATAACTAATGAATTTCATCAACCTGGTTTCTGCTTTTGAAATATCTTGTTTAGGACATGGTTCTGCACAAAATATGTTAAATTCATTGTAATCAGCACAAAAGTTCAAAATATATAGCCATTCGTTCAAAAAGTGCTTATCTCACCGAGTTGAAGCGTTTTTGATTCGGAGTGGAAATAATTTATACATTTCATCAAGCTGGATTCTGCTGTTGAAACATGTTGTTTAGGACATGATTCTGCACAATATATGTCAAATTCAGTGTAATCCAGCTACAAGTTCAAAATATATAGCCATGCGTTCAAAATGTGCTTATCTCACCGAGTTGAAGCGTTTTTGATTTGGAGTGGATATAACTAATGAATTTCATCAAGCTGGTTTTTGCTGTCATAATATGTTCTTTAGGACATGATTTTGCACTATATATGTCAAATTCAGTGTAATCCGGCCACATGTTCAAAAGATATAGCCATGCGTTCAAAAAGTGCTCATCTCACAGAGTTGAAGTGTTTTTGATTCGGAGTGGAAAAAACTAATGAATCTCATCAAGCTGGTTTCCGCTGTTGAAATATGTTTTTAAGGACATGATTTTGAACAAAATATGTCAAACTCAGTGTAATCCAGTCACAGGTTCAAAAGATATAGCAATGCGTTCAAAAAGTGCTTATCTCAACGAGTTGAAGCGTTTTTGATTCGGAGTGGAAATAACTCATGAATTTCATCAAGCTGGTTTCTGCTGTTGATATATGTTGTTTAGGACATGATTCTGCACAATATATGATAAATTCATTGTAATTCACCCAAAACTTCAAAAGATATATCCATTCGATCAAAAAATGCTTATCTCACCGAGTTGAAGCATTTTTGATTTGGAGTGGAAATAATTAATAAATTTTAATCAAGCTGGGTTCTGCTGTTGAAATATGTTGTTGAGGACATGATTTTGAAAAAATATGTCAAATTCAGTGTAATCCAGCCACTAGTTGAAAAGATATAGCCATGCGTTAAAAAGGTGCTTATCTCACTGAGTTTAAGCGTTTTTGATACAGAGTGGAAATAACTAATGAATTTCATCAAGCTGGTTTCTGCTGTTGAAATATGTTGTTTAGGACATGATTCTGCACAAAATATGTCAAATTCAGTGTAATCCAGTTACAGGGTCAAAAGATATAGCCATTCGATCAAAAAATGCTTATCTCACCGAGATGAAGCGTTTTTGATTAGGAGTTGAAATAATTCATGAATTTCATCAAGCTGGTTTCTGCTGTTGACATATGTTGTTTAGGACATGGTTCTGCACAATATATGTCAAATTCAGTGTAATCCAGCTACAAGTTCAAAAGATATAGCCATTCGTTCAAAAAGTGCTTATCTCACCGAGTTTAAGCGTTTTTGATTTAGAGTGGAAATAACTAATAAATTTCATCAAGCTGGTTTCTGCTGTTAAAATAAGTTGTTTAGGACATGATTTTGCACAAAATGTTTCAAATTCAGTGTAATCCAGTTACAGGTTCAAATGATATAGCCATGCGTTCAAAAAGTGCTTATCTCAACGAGTTGAAGCGTATTTGATTCAGAGTGGATATAACTCATGAATTTCATCAAGCTGGTTTCTGCTGTTGAAATATGTTGTTTAGGACATGGTTCTGCACAATATATGTCAAATTCAGTGTAATCCAGTTACAGGTTCAAATGATATAGCCATGCGTTCAAAAAGTGCTTATCTCAACGAGTTGAAGCGTTTTTGATTCAGAGTGGAAATAACTCATGAATTTCATCAAGCTGGTTTCTGCTGTTGAAATATGTTGTTTAGGACATGATTTCGAACAAAATATGTCAAACACAGTGTAATCCAGCCACATGTTCGAAAGATATAGCCATGCGTTCGAAAAAGTGCTCATCTCACAGAGTTGAAGCGTTTTTGATTTGGAGTGGAAATAACTAATGAATTTCATCAAGCTGGTTTTTGCTGTCGTAATATGTTGTTTAGGACATGGTTCTGCACAATATATGTCAAATTCAGTGTAATCCAGGTACCAGTTCAAAAGATAGAGCCATGCGTTCAAAATGCGCTTATCTCACCGAGTTTAAGCGTTTTTGATACAGAGTGGAAATAACTAATGAATTTCATCAACCTGGTTTCTGCTTTTGAAATATCTTGTTTAGGACATGGTTCTGCACAAAATATGTTAAATTCATTGTAATCCACACAAAAGTTCAAAATATATAGCCATTCGTTCAAAAAGTGCTTATCTCACCGAGTTGAAGCGTTTTTGATTCGGAGTGGAAATAATTTATACATTTCATCAAGCTGGGTTCTGCTGTTGAAATATGTTGTTTAGGACATGATTCTGCACAATATATGTCAAATTCAGTGTAATCCAGCTACAAGTTCAAAATATATAGCCATGCGTTCAAAATGTGCTTATCTCACCGAGTTGAAGCGTTTTTGATTTGGAGTGGATATAACTAATGAATTTCATCAAGCTGGTTTTTGCTGTCATAATATGTTCTTTAGGACATGATTTTGCACAATATATGTCAAATTCAGTGTAATCCGGCCACATGTTCAAAAGATATAGCAATGCGTTCAAAAAGTGCTTATCTAAACGAGTTGAAGCGTTTTTGATTCGGAGTGGAAATAACTCATGAATTTCATCAAGCTGGTGTCTGCTGTTGATATATGTTGTTTAGGACATGATTCTGCACAATATATGATGAATTCATTTTAATCCACCCAAAAGTTCAAAAGATATATCCATTCGATCAAAAAGTGCTTATCTCACCGAGTTGAAGCATTTTTGATTTGGAGTGGAAATAACAAATGAATTTAAACAAGCTTGGTTCTGCTGTTTAAAAATTTTGTTTAGGACATGATTTTGCACAATATATGTCAAATTCAATGTAATCCAGCTACAAGTTGAAAAGATATAGCCATGCGTTAAAAAGGTGCTTATCTCACTGAGTTTAAGCGTTTTTGATTTGGAGTGGAAATAAGTAATGAATTTCATCAAGCTGGTTTCTGCTGTTGAAATATGTTATTTAGGATATGATTCTGCACAAAATATGTCAAATTCAGTGTAATCCAGTTACAGGTTCAAAATATATAGCCATTCGATCAAAAATTGCTTATCTCACTGAGACGAAGCGTTTTTGATTAGGAGTTGAAATAACTCATGAATTTCATCAACCTGGTTTCTGCTGTTGAAATATGTTGTTTAGGACATGGTTCTGCACAATATATGTCAAATTCAGTGTAATCCAGCTACAAGTTCTAAAGTTATAGCCATTCGTTCAAAAAGTGCTTATCTCACCGAGTTGAAGCGTTTTTGATTTAGAGTGGAAATAACTAATAAATTTCATCAAGCTGGTTTCTGCTGTTAAAATATGTTGTTTAGGACATGATTTTGCACAGAATATTATATATTCAGTGTAATCCAGTCACAGGTTCAAAAGATATAGCCATTCGATCAAAAAATGCTTATCTCACCGGGTTGAAGCGTTTTTGATTAGGAGTGGAAATAACTCATGAAATTCATCAAGCTGGTTTCTGCTGTTGAAATAGGTTGTTTAGGACATGATTTTGAACAAAATATGTCAAACACAGTGTAATCCAGCCACATGTTCGAAAGATATAGCCATGCGTTCGAAAAAGTGCTCATCTCACAGAGTTGAAGCGTTTTTGATTAGGAGTTGAAATAACTCATGAATTTCATCAAGCTGGTTTTTGCTGTCGTAATATGTTGTTTAGGACATGGTTCTGAACAATATATGTCAAATTCAGTGTAATCCAGGTACCAGTTCAAAAGAAAGAGCCATGTGTTTAAAATGTGCCTATCTCACCGAGTTGACACGTTTTTGACTCAGAGTGGAAATAACTCATGAATATCATCAAGCTGGTTTCTGCTGTTGAAATATGTTGTTTAGGACATGATTTTGAACAAAATATGTCAAACTCAGTGTAATCCAGTTACAGGTTCAAATGATATAGCCATGCGTTCAAAAAGTGCTTATCTCTACGAGTTGAAGCGTATTTGATTCGGAGTGGAAATAACTAATGAATTTCATCAAGCTGGTTTCTGCTGTTGAAATATGTTGTTTAGGACATGATTCTGCACAATATATGATAAATTCATTGTAATCCACGCAAAAGTTCAAAAGACATAGCCATTCGTTTAAAAAGTGCTTATCTCACCGAGTTGAAGTGTTTTTGATTCGCAGTGGAAATAACTAATGAATTTCATCAAGCTGGTTTCTGCTTTTGAAACATGTTATTTGGGACATGATTCTGCACAATATTTCAAATTCAGTGTAATCCAGCCACAAGTTGAAAAGATATATCCATGCGTTAAAAAGGTGCTTATCTCACCGAGTTTAAGCGTTTTTGATACAGAGCTGAAATAACTAATGAATTTCATCAACCTGGTTTCTGCTTTTGAAATATCTTGTTTACGACATGGTTCTGCACAAAATATGTTAAATTCATTGTAATCCACACAAAAGTTCAAAATATATAGCCATTCGTTCAAAAAGTGCTTATCTGACCGAGTTGAAGCGTTTTTGATTCGGAGTGGAAATAATTTATACATTTCATCAAGCTGGATTCTGCTGTTGAAACATGTTGTTTAGGACATGATTCTGCACAATATATGTCAAATTCAGTGTAATCCACACAAAAGTTCAAAATATATAGCCATGCGTTCAAAATGTGCTTATCTCACCGAGTTGAAGCGTTTTTGATTTGGAGTGGATATAACTAATGAATTTCATCAAGCTGGTTTTTGCTGTCATAATATGTTCTTTAGGACATGATTTTGCACAATATATGTCAAATTCAGTGTAATCCGGCCACATGTTCAAAAGATATAGCCATGCGTTCAAAAAGTGCTCATCTCACCGAGTTGAAGTGTTTTTGATTCGGAGTGGAAAAAACTAATGAATTTCATCAAGCTGGTTTCCGCTGTTGAAATATGTTTTTAAGGACATGATTTTGAACAAAATATGTCAAACTCAGTGTAATCCAGTCACAGGTTCAAAAGATATAGCAATGCGTTCAAAAAGTGCTTATCTCAACGAGTTGAAGCGTTTTTGATTCGGAGTGGAAATAACTCATGAATTTCATCAAGCTGGTTTCTGCTGTTGATATATGTTGTTTAGGACATGATTCTGCACAATATATGATAAATTCATTGTAATTCACCCAAAACTTCAAAAGATATATCCATTCGATCAAAAAATGCTTATCTCACCGAGTTGAAGCATTTTTGATTTGGAGTGGAAATAATTAATAAATTTCATCAAGCTGGGTTCTGCTGTTGAAACATTTTGTTTAGGACATGATTCTGCACAATATATGTCAAATTCAATGTAATCCAGCTACAAGTTCAAAAGATGTAGCCATGCGTTCAAAATGTGCTTATCTCACCGAGTTGACACGTTTTTGATTAAGAGTGGAAATAACTAATGAATTTCATCAGGCTGGTTTCTGCTGTTGAAATATGTTGTTGAGGACATTATTTTGAAAAAAATATGTCAAATTCAGTGTAATCCAGTTACAAGTTCAAAAGATATAGCCGTTCGATCAGAAATTGCTTATCTCACCGAGATGAAGCGTTTTTCATTAGGAGTTGAAATAACTCATGAATTTCATCAAGCTGGTTTTTGCTGTTGACATATGTTGTTTAGGACATGGTTCTGCACAATATATGTCAAATTCAGTGTAATCCAGCTACAAGTTCAAAAGATATAGCCATTCGTTCAAAAAGTGCTTATCTCACCGAGTTTAAGCGTTTTTGATTTAGAGTGGAAATAACTAATAAATTTCATCAAGCTGGTTTCTGCTGTTAAAATAAGTTGTTTAGGACATGATTTTGCACAAAATGTTTCAAATTCAGTGTAATCCAGTTACAGGTTCAAATGATATAGCCATGCGTTCAAAAAGTGCTTATCTCAACGAGTTGAAGCGTATTTGATTCAGAGTGGATATAACTCATGAATTTCATCAAGCTGGTTTCTGCTGTTGAAATATGTTGTTTAGGACATGGTTCTGCACAATATATGTCAAATTCAGTGTAATCCAGTTACAGGTTCAAATGATATAGCCATGCGTTCAAAAAGTGCTTATCTCAACGAGTTGAAGCGTTTTTGATTCAGAATGGAAATAACTCATGAATTTCATCAAGCTGGTTTCTGCTGTTGAAATATGTTGTTTAGGACATGATTTTGAACAAAATATGTCAAACACAGTGTAATCCAGCCACATGTTCGAAAGATATAGCCATGCGTTCGAAAAAGTGCTCATCTCACAGAGTTGAAGCGTTTTTGATTTGGAGTGGAAATAACTCATGAATTTCATCAAGCTGGTTTTTGCTGTCGTAATATGTTGTTTAGGACATGGTTCTGCACAATATATGTCAAATTCAGTGTAATCCAGGTACCAGTTCAAAAGATAGAGCCATGCGTTCAAAATGTGCTTATCTCACCGAGTTGACACGTTTTTGACTCAGAGTGGAAATAACTCATGAATTTCATCAAGCTGGTTTCTGCTGTTGAAATATGTTGTTTAGGACATGATTTTGAACAAAATATGTCAAACTCAGTGTAATCCAGTCACAGGTTAAAAAGATATAGCCATTCGATCAAAAAGTGCTTATCTCACCGAGTTGAAGCGTTTTTGATTTGGAGTAGAAATAACTAATGAATTTTATCAAGCTGGTTTCTGCTGTTGAAATATGTTGTTTAGGACATGATTCTGCACAATATATGATAAATTCATTGTAATCCACGCAAAAGTTCAAAAGATATAGCCATTCGTTTAAAAAGTGCTTATCTCACGGAGTTGAAGTGTTTTTGATTCGCAGTGGAATAACTAATGAATTTCATCAAGCTGGTTTCTGCTTTTGAAACATGTTATTTGGGACATGATTCTGCACAATATATGTCAAATTCAGTGTAATCCAGCTACAAGTTCAAAAGATATAGCCATGCTTTCAAAAAGTGCTTATCTCATCGAGTTGAAGCGTTTTTGATTTGGAGTGGAAATAACTAATGAATTTCATCAAGCTGGTTTTTGCTGTCATAATATGTTCTTTAGGACATGATTTTGCACAATATATGTCAAATTCAGTGTATTCCGGCCACATGTTCAAAAGATATAGCCATGCGTTCAAAAAGTGCTCATCTCACAGAGTTGAAGTGTTTTTTATTCGGAGTGGAAAAAACTAATGAATTTCATCAAGCTCGTTTTTGCTGTCGTAATATGTTGTTTAGGACATGATTTTGCACAATATATGTCCAATTCAGTGTAATCCAGCTACAAGTTCAAAAGATTTAGCCATGCGTTCAAAATGTGCTTATCTCACCGAGTTGACGCGTTTTTGATTCAGAGTGGAAATAACTAATGAATTTCATCAAGCTGGTTTATGCTTTTGAAATATGTTTTAAAGGACATGATTTTGAACAAAATATGTCAAACTCAGTGTAATCCAGTCACAGGTTCAAAAGATATAGCAATGCGTTCAAAAAGTGCTTATCTCAACGAGTTGAAGCGTTTTTGATACAGAGTGGAAATAACTAATGAATTTCATCAAGCTGGTTTCTGCTGTTGAAATATGTTGTTTAGGACATGATTCTGCACAAAATATGTCAAATTCAGTGTAATCCAGCTCCAGGGTCAAAAGATATAGCCATTCGATCAAAAATTGCTTATCTCACCGAGATGAAGCGTTTTTGATTAGGAGTTGAAATAACTCATGAATTTCATCAAGCTGGTTTCTGCTGTTGACATATGTTGTTTAGGACATGGTTCTGCACAATATATGTCAAATTCAATGTAATCCAGCTACAAGTTCAAAAGATATACCCATTCGTTCAAAAAGTGCTTATCTCACCGAGTTGAAGCGTTTTTGATTTAGAGTGGAAATAACTAATAAATTTCATCAAGCTGGTTTCTGCTGTTAAAATAAGTTGTTTAGGACATGATTTTGCACAAAATGTTTCAAATTCAGTGTAATCCAGTTACAGGTTCAAATGATATAGCCATGCGTTCAAAAAGTGCTTATCTCAACGAGTTGAAGCGTATTTGATTCAGAGTGGATATAACTCATGAATTTCATCAAGCTGGTTTCTGCTGTTGAAATATGTTGTTTAGGACATGATTTTGAACAAAATATGTCAAACACAGTGTAATCAAGCCACATGTTCGAAAGATATAGCCATGCGTTCAAAAAGTGCTCATCTCACAGAGTTGAAGCGTTTTTGATTTGGAGTGGAAATAACTAATTAATTTCATCAAGCTGGTTTTTGCTGTCGTAATATGTTGTTTAGGACATGGTTCTGCACAATATATGTCAAATTCAGTGTAATCCAGTTACAGGTTCAAATGATATAGCCATGCGTTCAAAAAGTGCTTATCTCAACGAGTTGAAGCGTATTTGATTCAGAGTGGAAATAACTCATGAATTTCATCAAGCTGGTTTCTGCTGTTGAAATATGTTGTTTAGGACATGATTTTGAATAAATTATGTCAAACATAGTGTAATCCAGCCACATGTTCGAAAAAAATAGCCATGCGTTCGAAAAAGTGCTCATCTCACAGAGTTGAAGCGTTTTTGATTTGGAGTGGAAATAACTCATGAATTTCATCAAGCTGGTTTCTGCTTTTGAAATATGTTGTTTAAGACATGGTCCTGCACAAAACATGTTAAATTCATTGTAATCCACCCAAAAGTTCAAAATATATAGCCATTCGTTCAAAAAGTGCTTATCTCACCGAGTTGAAGCGTTTTTGATTCGGAGTGGAAATAATTTATACATTTCATCAAGCTGGGTTCAGCTGTTGAAACATGTTTTTTAGGACATGATTCTGCACAATATATGTCAAATTCAGTGTAATCCAGCTACAAGTTCAAAAGATATAGCCATGCTTTCAAAAAGTGCTTATCTCATCGAGTTGAAGCGTTTTTGATTTGGAGTGGAAATAACTAATGAATTTCATCAAGCTGGTTTTTGCTGTCATAATATGTTCTTTAGGACATGATTCTGCACAATATATGTCAAATTCAGTGTAATCCGGCCACATGTTCAAAAGATATAGCCATGCGTTCAAAAAGTGCTCATCTCACAGAGTTGAAGTGTTTTTTATTCGGAGTGGAAAAAACTAATGAATTTCATCAAGCTCGTTTTTGCTGTCGTAATATGTTGTTTAGGACATGATTTTGCACAATATATGTCCAATTCAGTGTAATCCAGCTACAAGTTCAAAAGATTTAGCCATGCGTTCAAAATGTGCTTATCTCACCGAGTTGACGCGTTTTTGATTCAGAGTGGAAATAACTAATTAATTTCATCAAGCTGGTTTATGCTTTTGAAATATGTTTTAAAGGACATGATTTTGAACAAAATATGTCAAACTCAGTGTAATCCAGTCACAGGTTCAAAAGATATAGCAATGCGTTCAAAAAGTGCTTATCTCACAGAGTTGAACCGTTTTTGATACAGAGTAGAAATAACTAATGAATTTCATCAAGCTGGTTTCTGCTGTTGAAATATGTTGTTTAGGACATGATTCTGCACAAAATATGTCAAATTCAGTGTAATCCAGCTCCAGGGTCAAAAGATATAGCCATTCGATCAAAAATTGCTTATCTCACCGAGATGAAGCGTTTTTGATTAGGAGTTGAAATAACTCATGAATTTCATCAAGCTGGTTTCTGCTGTTTACATATGTTGTTTAGGACATGGTTCTGCACAATATATGTCAAATTCAATGTAATCCAGCTACAAGTTCAAAAGATATACCCATTCGTTCAAAAAGTGCTTATCTCACCGAGTTGAAGCGTTTTTGATTTAGAGTGGAAATAACTAATAAATTTCATCAAGCTGGTTTCTGCTGTTAAAATAAGTTGTTTAGGACATGATTTTGCACAAAATGTTTCAAATTCAGTGTAATCCAGTTACAGGTTCAAATGATATAGCCATGCGTTCAAAAAGTGCTTATCTCAACGAGTTGAAGCGTATTTGATTCAGAGTGGAAATAACTCATGAATTTCATCAAGCTGGTTTCTGCTGTTGAAATATGTTGTTTAGGACATGATTTTGAACAAAATATTTTCAAACACAGTGTAATCCAGCCACATGTTCGAAAGATATAGCCATGCGTTAAAAAAGTGCTCATCTCACAGAGTTGAAGCGTTTTTGATTTGGAGTGGAAATAAGTAATTAATTTCATCAAGCTGGTTTTTGCTGTCGTAATATGTTGTTTAGGACATGGTTCTGCACAATATATGTCAAATTCAGTGTAATCCAGTTACAGGTTCAAATGATATAGCCATGCGTTCAAAAAGTGCTTATCTCAACGAGTTGAAGCGTATTTGATTCAGAGTGGAAATAACTCATGAATTTCATCAAGCTGGTTTCTGCTGTTGAAATATGTTGTTTAGGACATGATTTTGAACAAAATATGTCAAACACAGTGTAATCCAGCCACATGTTCGAAAGATATAGCCATGCGTTCGAAAAAGTGCTCATCTCACAGAGTTGAAGCGTTTTTGATTTGGAGTGGAAATAACTAATGAATTTCATCAAGCTGGTTTTTGCTGTCGTAATATGTTGTTTAGGACATGGTTCTGCACAATATATGTCAAATTCAGTGTAATCCAGGTACCAGTTCAAAAGATAGAGCCATGCGTTTAAAATGTGCTTATCTCACCGAGTTGACACGTTTTTGACTCAGAGTGGAAATAACTCATGAATTTCATCAAGCTGGTTTCTGCTGTTGAAATATGTTGTTTAGGACATGATTTTGAACAAAATATGTCAAACTCAGTGTAATCCAGTCACAGGTTAAAAAGATATAGCCATTCGATCAAAAAGTGCTTATCTCAACGAGTTGAAGCGTTTTTGATTTGGAGTAGAAATAACTAATGAATTTCATCAAGCTGGTTTCTGCTGTTGAAATATGTTGTTTAGGACATGATTCTGCACAATATATGATAAATTCATTGTAATCCACGCAAAAGTTCAAAAGATATAGCCATTCGTTTAAAAAGTGCTTATCTCACGGAGTTGAAGTGTTTTTGATTCGCAGTGGAATAACTAATGAATTTCATCAAGCTGGTTTCTGCTTTTGAAACATGTTGTTTAGGACATGATTCTGCACAATATATGTCAAATTCAGTGTAATCTAGCCGCAAGTTCAAAAAATATAGCCATGCGTTCAAAAAGTGCTTATCTCACCGAGTTGAAGCGTTTTTGATTTGGAGTGGAAATAACTCATGAATTTCATCAAGCTGGTTTCTGCTTTTGAAATATGTTGTTTAGGACATGGTTCTGCACAAAACATGTTAAATTCATTGTAATCCACCCAAAAGTTCAAAATATATAGCCATTCGTTCAAAAAGTGCTTATCTCACCGAGTTGAAGCGTTTTTGATTCGGAGTGGAAATAATTTATACATTTCATCAAGCTGGGTTCAGCTGTTGAAACATGTTGTTTAGGACATGATTCTGCACAATATATGTCAAATTCAGTGTAATCCAGCTACAAGTTCAAAAGATATAGCCATGCTTTCAAAAAGTGCTTATCTCACCGAGTTTAAGCGTTTTTGATACAGAGTGGAAATAACTCATGAATTTCATCAAGCTGGTTTCTGCTGTTTAAATATGTTGTTTAGGACATGATTCAGCAAAATATATGTCAAATTCAGTGTAATCTAGCCGCAAGTTCAAAAGATATAGCCATGCGTTCAAAAAGTGCTTATCTCACCGAGTTGAAGCGTTTTTGATTTGGAGTGGAAATAACTAATGAATTTCATCAAGCTGGTTTCTGCTTTTGAAATATGTTGTTTAGGACATGGTTCTGCACAAAACATGTTAAATTCATTGTAATCCACCCAAAAGTTCAAAATATATAGCCATTCGTTCAAAAAGTGCTTATCTCAACGAGTTGAAGTGTTTTTGATTCGGAGTGGAAATAATTTATACATTTCATCAAGCTGGGTTCAGCTGTTGAAACATGTTGTTTAGGACATGATTCTGCACAATATATGTCAAATTCAGTGTAATCCAGCTACAAGTTCAAAAGATATAGCCATGCTTTCAAAAAGTGCTTATCTCACCGAGTTTAAGCGTTTTTGATACAGAGTGGAAATAACTCATGAATTTCATCAAGCTGGTTTCTGCTGTTTAAATATGTTGTTTAGGACATGATTCTGCACAATATATGTCAAATTCAGTGTAATCTAGCGGCAAGTTCAAAAGATATAGCCATGCGTTCAAAAAGTGCTTATCTCACCGAGTTGAAGCGTTTTTGATTTGGAGTGGAAATAACTAATGAATTTCATCAAGCTGGTTTCTGCTGTTGAAATATGTTGTTTAGGACATGATTCTGCACAATATATGATAAATTCATTGTAATCCACGCAAAAGTTCAAAAGATAGAGCCATTCGTTTAAAAAGTGCTTATCACAACGAGTTGAAGCGTTTTTGATTCGCAGTGGAATAACTAATGAATTTCATCAAGCTGGTTTCTGCTTTTGAAACATGTTATTTGGGACATGATTTTGCACAATATTTCAAATTCAGTGTAATCCAGCCACAAGTTGAAAAGATATAGCCATGCGTTAAAAAGGTGCTTATCTCACCGAGTTTAAGCGTTTTTGATACAGAGTGGAAATAACTCATGAATTTCATCAAGCTGGTTTCTGCTGTTTAAATATGTTGTTTAGGACATGATTCTGCACAATATATGTCAAATTCAGTGTAATCTGGCCGCAAGTTCAAAAAATATAGCCATGCGTTCAAAAAGTGCTTATCTCACCGAGTTGAAGCGTTTTTGATTTGGAGTGGAAATAACTCATGAATTTCATCAAGCTGGTTTCTGCTTTTGAAATATGTTGTTTAGGACATGGTTCTGCACAAAACATGTTAAATTCATTGTAATCCACCCAAAAGTTCAAAATATATAGCCATTCGTTCAAAAAGTGCTTATCTCACCGAGTTGAAGCGTTTTTGATTCGGAGTGGAAATAATTTATACATTTCATCAAGCTGGGTTCAGCTGTTGAAACATGTTGTTTAGGACATGATTCTGCACAATATATGTCAAATTCAGTGTAATCCAGCTACAAGTTCAAAAGACATAGCCATGCTTTCAAAAAGTGCTTATCTCAACGAGTTGAAGCGTTTTTGATTCGGAGTGGAAATAACTCATGAATTTCATCAAGCTGGTTTCTGCTGTTTAAATATGTTGTTTAGGACATGATTCTGCAAAATATATGTCAAATTCGGTGTAATCTAGCCGCAAGTTCAAAAGATATAGCCATGCGTTCAAAAAGTGCTTATCTCACCGAGTTGAAGCGTTTTTGATTTGGAGTGGAAATAACTCATGAATTTCATCAAGCTGGTTTCTGCTTTTGAAATATGTTGTTTAGGACATGGTTCTGCACAAAACATGTTAAATTCATTGTAATCCACCCAAAAGTTCAAAATATATAGCCATTCGTTCAAAAAGTGCTTATCTCACCGAGTTGAAGCGGTTTTGATTCGGAGTGGAAATAATTTATACATTTCATCAAGCTGGGTTCAGCTGTTGAAACATGTTGTTTAGGACATGATTCTGCACAATATATGTCAAATTCAGTGTAATCCAGCAACAAGTTCAAAAGATATAGCCATGCTTTCAAAAAGTGCTTATCTCCCCGAGTTTAAGCGTTTTTGATACAGAGTGGAAATAACTCATGAATTTCATCAAGCTGGTTTCTGCTGTTTAAATATGTTGTTTAGGACATGATTCTGCAAAATATATGTCAAATTCAGTGTAATCTAGCCGCAAGTTCAAAAGATATAGCCATGCGTTCAAAAAGTGCTTATCTCACCGAGTTGAAGCGTTTTTGATTTGGAGTGGAAATAACTCATGAATTTCATCAAGCTGGTTTCTGCTTTTGAAATATGTTGTTTAGGACATGGTTCTGCACAAAACATGTTAAATTCATTGTAATCCACCCAAAAGTTCAAAATATATAGCCATTCGTTCAAAAAGTGCTTATCTCACCGAGTTTAAGCGTTTTTGATTCGGAGTGGAAATAATTTATACATTTCATCAAGCTGGGTTCAGCTGTTGAAACATGTTGTTTAGGACATGATTCTGCACAATATATGTCAAATTCAGTGTAATCCAGCTACAAGTTCAAAAGATATAGCCATGCTTTCAAAAAGTGCTTATCTCATCGAGTTGAAGCGTTTTTGATTTGGAGTGGAAATAACTAATGAATTTCATCAAGCTGGTTTTTGCTGTCATAATATGTTCTTTAGGACATGATTTTGCACAAGATATGTCAAATTCAGTGTAATCCGGCCACATGTTCAAAAGATATAGCCATGCGTTCAAAAAGTGCTCATCTCACAGAGTTGAAGTGTTTTTGATTCGGAGTGGAAAAAACTAATGAATTTCATCAAGCTCGTTTTTGCTGTGGTAATATGTTGTTTAGGACATGATTTTGCACAATATATGTCCAATTCAGTGTAATCCAGCTACAAGTTCAAAAGATTTAGCCATGCGTTCAAAATGTGCTTATCTCACCGAGTTGACGCGTTTTTGATTCAGAGTGGAAATAACTCATGAATTTCATCAAGCTGGTTTATTCTTTTGAAATATGTTTTAAAGGACATGATTTTGAACAAAATATGTCAAACTCAGTGTAATCCAGTCACAGGTTCAAAAGATATAGCAATGCGTTCAAAAAGTGCTTATCTCAACGAGTTGAAGCATTTTTGATTCGGAGTGGAAATAACTCATGAATTTTCATCAAGCTGGTTTCTGCTGTTGATATATGTTGTTTAGGACATGATTCTGCACAATATATGATAAATTCATTGTAATCCACCCAAAACTTCAAAAGATATATCCATTCGATCAAAAAATGCTTATCTCACCGAGTTGAAGCATTTTTGATTTGGAGTGGAAATTATTAATAAATTTCATCAAGCTGCATTCTGCTGTTGAAACATTTTGTTTAGGACATGATTCTGCACAATATATGTCAAATTCAATGTAATCCAGCTACAAGTTCAAAAGATATAGCCATGCGTTCAAAATATGCTGATCTCACCGAGTTGAAGCGTTTTTGATTTGGAGTGGAAATAACTAATGAATTTCATCAAGCTGGTTTTTGCTGTCATAATATGTTCTTTAGGACATGATTTTGCACAAGATATGTCAAATTCAGTGTAATCCGGCCACATGTTCAAAAGATATAGCCATGCGTTCAAAAAGTGCTCATCTCACAGAGTTGAAGTGTTTTTGATTCGGAGTGGAAAAAACTAATGAATTTCATCAAGCTCGTTTTTGCTGTCGTAATATGTTGTTTCGGACATGATTTTGCACAATATATGTCCAATTCAGTGTAATCCAGCTAAAAGTTCAAAAGATTTAGCCATGCGTTCAAAATGTGCTTATCTCACCGAGTTGACGCGTTTTTGATTCAGAGTGGAAATAACTAATGAATTTCATCCAGCTGGTTTATGCTTTTGAAATATGTTTTAAAGGACATGATTTTGAACAAAATATGTCAAACTCAGTGTAATCCAGTCACAGGTTCAAAAGATATAGCAATGCGTTCAAAAAGTGCTTATCTCAACGAGTTGAAGCGTTTTTGATTCGGAGTGGAAATAACTCATGAATTTCATCAAGCTGGTTTCTGCTGTTGATATATGTTGTTTAGGACATGATTCTGCACAATATATGATAAATTCATTGTAATCCACCCAAAACTTCAAAAGATATATCCATTCGATCAAAAAATGCTTATCTCACCGAGTTGAAGCATTTTTGATTTGGAGTGGAAATAATTAATAAATTTCATCAAGCTGCATTCTGCTGTTGAAACATTTTGTTTAGGACATGATTCTGCACAATATATGTCAAATTCAATGTAATCCAGCTACAAGTTCAAAAGATATAGCCATGCGTTCAAAATATGCTGATCTCACCGAGTTGACGCGTTTTTGATTAAGAGTGGAAATAACTAATGCATTTCATCAGGCTGGTTTCTGCTGTTTAAATATGTTGTTGAGGACATGATTTTGAACAAAATATGTCAAATTCAGTGTAATCCAGCTACAAGTTCTAAAGTTATAGCCATTCGTTCAAAAAGTGCTTATCTCACCGAGTTGAAGCGTTTTTGATTTAGAGTGGAAATAACTAATAAATTTCATCAAGCTGGTTTCTGCTGTTAAAATATGTTGTTTAGGACATGATTTTGCACAGAATATTATATATTCAGTGTAATCCAGTCACAGGTTCAAAAGATATAGCCATTCGATCAAAAAATGCTTATCTCACCGGGTTGAAGCGTTTTTGATTAGGAGTGGAAATAACTCATGAAATTCATCAAGCTGGTTTCTGCTGTTGAAATATGTTGTTTAGGACATGATTTTGAACAAAATATGTCAAACACAGTGTAATCCAGCCACATGTTCGAAAGATATAGCCATGCGTTCGAAAAAGTGCTCATCTCACAGAGTTGAAGCGTTTTTGATTAGGAGTTGAAATAACTCATGAATTTCATCAAGCTGGTTTTTGCTGTCGTAATATGTTGTTTAGGACATGGTTCTGAACAATATATGTCAAATTCAGTTGATCCAGGTACCAGTTCAAAAGATAGAGCCATGTGTTTAAAATGTGCCTATCTCACCGAGTTGACACGTTTTTGACTCAGAGTGGAAATAACTCATGAATATCATCAAGCTGGTTTCTGCTGTTGAAATATGTTGTTTAGGACATGATTTTGAACAAAATATGTCAAACTCAGTGTAATCCAGTTACAGGTTCAAATGATATAGCCATGCGTTCAAAAAGTGCTTATCTCTACGAGTTGAAGCGTATTTGATTCGGAGTGGAAATAACTAATGAATTTCATCAAGCTGGTTTCTGCTGTTGAAATATGTTGTTTAGGACATGATTCTGCACAATATATGATAAATTCATTGTAATCCACGCAAAAGTTCAAAAGACATAGCCATTCGTTTAAAAAGTGCTTATCTCACCGAGTTGAAGTGTTTTTGATTCGCAGTGGAAATAACTAATGAATTTCATCAAGCTGGTTTCTGCTTTTGAAACATGTTATTTGGGACATGATTCTGCACAATATTTCAAATTCAGTGTAATCCAGCCACAAGTTGAAAAGATATATCCATGCGTTAAAAAGGTGCTTATCTCACCGAGTTTAAGCGTTTTTGATACAGAGCTGAAATAACTAATGAATTTCATCAACCTGGTTTCTGCTTTTGAAATATCTTGTTTACGACATGGTTCTGCACAAAATATGTTAAATTCATTGTAATCCACACAAAAGTTCAAAATATATAGCCATTCGTTCAAAAAGTGCTTATCTGACCGAGTTGAAGCGTTTTTGATTCGGAGTGGAAATAATTTATACATTTCATCAAGCTGGATTCTGCTGTTGAAACATGTTGTTTAGGACATGATTCTGCACAATATATGTCAAATTCAGTGTAATCCAGCTACAAGTTCAAAATATATAGCCATGCGTTCAAAATGTGCTTATCTCACCGAGTTGAAGCGTTTTTGATTTGGAGTGGATATAACTAATGAATTTCATCAAGCTGGTTTTTGCTGTCATAATATGTTCTTTAGGACATGATTTTGCACAATATATGTCAAATTCAGTGTAATCCGGCCACATGTTCAAAAGATATAGCCATGCGTTCAAAAAGTGCTCATCTCACCGAGTTGAAGTGTTTTTGATTCGGAGTGGAAAAAACTAATGAATTTCATCAAGCTGGTTTCCGCTGTTGAAATATGTTTTTAAGGACATGATTTTGAACAAAATATGTCAAACTCAGTGTAATCCAGTCACAGGTTCAAAAGATATAGCAATGCGTTCAAAAAGTGCTTATCTCAACGAGTTGAAGCGTTTTTGATTCGGAGTGGAAATAACTAATGAATTTCATCAAGCTGGTTTCTGCTGTTGATATATGTTGTTTAGGACATGATTCTGCACAATATATGATAAATTCATTGTAATTCACCCAAAACTTCAAAAGATATATCCATTCGATCAAAAAATGCTTATCTCACCGAGTTGAAGCATTTTTGATTTGGAGTGGAAATAATTAATAAATTTCATCAAGCTGGGTTCTGCTGTTGAAACATTTTGTTTAGGACATGATTCTGCACAATATATGTCAAATTCAATGTAATCCAGCTACAAGTTCAAAAGATGTAGCCATGCGTTCAAAATGTGCTTATCTCACCGAGTTGACACGTTTTTGATTAAGAGTGGAAATAACTAATGAATTTCATCAGGCTGGTTTCTGCTGTTGAAATATGTTGTTGAGGACATGATTTTGAAAAAAATATGTCAAATTCAGTGTAATCCAGTTACAAGTTCAAAAGATATAGCCGTTCGATCAGAAATTGCTTATCTCACCGAGATGAAGCGTTTTTCATTAGGAGTTGAAATAACTCATGAATTTCATCAAGCTGGTTTTTGCTGTTGACATATGTTGTTTAGGACATGGTTCTGCACAATATATGTCAAATTCAGTGTAATCCAGCTACAAGTTCAAAAGATATAGCCATTCGTTCAAAAAGTGCTTATCTCACCGAGTTTAAGCGTTTTTGATTTAGAGTGGAAATAACTAATAAATTTCATCAAGCTGGTTTCTGCTGTTAAAATAAGTTGTTTAGGACATGATTTTGCACAAAATGTTTCAAATTCAGTGTAATCCAGTTACAGGTTCAAATGATATAGCCATGCGTTCAAAAAGTGCTTATCTCAACGAGTTGAAGCGTATTTGATTCAGAGTGGATATAACTCATGAATTTCATCAAGCTGGTTTCTGCTGTTGAAATATGTTGTTTAGGACATGGTTCTGCACAATATATGTCAAATTCAGTGTAATCCAGTTACAGGTTCAAATGATATAGCCATGCGTTCAAAAAGTGCTTATCTCAACGAGTTGAAGCGTTTTTGATTCAGAGTGGAAATAACTCATGAATTTCATCAAGCTGGTTTCTGCTGTTGAAATATGTTGTTTAGGACATGATTTTGAACAAAATATGTCAAACACAGTGTAATCCAGCCACATGTTCGAAAGATATAGCCATGCGTTCGAAAAAGTGCTCATCTCACAGAGTTGAAGCGTTTTTGATTTGGAGTGGAAATAACTCATGAATTTCATCAAGCTGGTTTTTGCTGTCGTAATATGTTGTTTAGGACATGGTTCTGCACAATATATGTCAAATTCAGTGTAATCCAGGTACCAGTTCAAAAGATAGAGCCATGCGTTCAAAATGTGCTTATCTCACCGAGTTGACACGTTTTTGACTCAGAGTGGAAATAACTCATGAATTTCATCAAGCTGGTTTCTGCTGTTGAAATATGTTGTTTAGGACATGATTTTGAACAAAATATGTCAAACTCAGTGTAATCCAGTCACAGGTTAAAAAGATATAGCCATTCGATCAAAAAGTGCTTATCTCACCGAGTTGAAGCGTTTTTGATTTGGAGTAGAAATAACTAATGAATTTTATCAAGCTGGTTTCTGCTGTTGAAATATGTTGTTTAGGACATGATTCTGCACAATATATGATAAATTCATTGTAATCCACGCAAAAGTTCAAAAGATATAGCCATTCGTTTAAAAAGTGCTTATCTCACGGAGTTGAAGTGTTTTTGATTCGCAGTGGAATAACTAATGAATTTCATCAAGCTGGTTTCTGCTTTTGAAACATGTTATTTGGGACATGATTCTGCACAATATATGTCAAATTCAGTGTAATCCAGCTACAAGTTCAAAAGATATAGCCATGCTTTCAAAAAGTGCTTATCTCATCGAGTTGAAGCGTTTTTGATTTGGAGTGGAAATAACTAATGAATTTCATCAAGCTGGTTTTTGCTGTCATAATATGTTCTTTAGGACATGATTTTGCACAATATATGTCAAATTCAGTGTAATCCGGCCACATGTTCAAAAGATATAGCCATGCGTTCAAAAAGTGCTCATCTCACAGAGTTGAAGTGTTTTTTATTCGGAGTGGAAAAAACTAATGAATTTCATCAAGCTCGTTTTTGCTGTCGTAATATGTTGTTTAGGACATGATTTTGCACAAT
Source organism: Fistularia commersonii (assembly GCF_037954325.1). NCBI lineage: Eukaryota > Metazoa > Chordata > Actinopteri > Syngnathiformes > Fistulariidae > Fistularia > Fistularia commersonii. The sequence goes on along the minus strand of NC_141285.1, from coordinate 6,590,737 downwards.
ATATGTCCAATTCAGTGTAATCCAGCTACAAGTTCAAAAGATTTAGCCATGCGTTCAAAATGTGCTTATCTCACCGAGTTGACGCGTTTTTGATTCAGAGTGGAAATAACTAATGAATTTCATCAAGCTGGTTTATGCTTTTGAAATATGTTTTAAAGGACATGATTTTGAACAAAATATGTCAAACTCAGTGTAATCCAGTCACAGGTTCAAAAGATATAGCAATGCGTTCAAAAAGTGCTTATCTCAACGAGTTGAAGCGTTTTTGATACAGAGTGGAAATAACTAATGAATTTCATCAAGCTGGTTTCTGCTGTTGAAATATGTTGTTTAGGACATGATTCTGCACAAAATATGTCAAATTCAGTGTAATCCAGCTCCAGGGTCAAAAGATATAGCCATTCGATCAAAAATTGCTTATCTCACCGAGATGAAGCGTTTTTGATTAGGAGTTGAAATAACTCATGAATTTCATCAAGCTGGTTTCTGCTGTTGACATATGTTGTTTAGGACATGGTTCTGCACAATATATGTCAAATTCAATGTAATCCAGCTACAAGTTCAAAAGATATACCCATTCGTTCAAAAAGTGCTTATCTCACCGAGTTGAAGCGTTTTTGATTTAGAGTGGAAATAACTAATAAATTTCATCAAGCTGGTTTCTGCTGTTAAAATAAGTTGTTTAGGACATGATTTTGCACAAAATGTTTCAAATTCAGTGTAATCCAGTTACAGGTTCAAATGATATAGCCATGCGTTCAAAAAGTGCTTATCTCAACGAGTTGAAGCGTATTTGATTCAGAGTGGATATAACTCATGAATTTCATCAAGCTGGTTTCTGCTGTTGAAATATGTTGTTTAGGACATGATTTTGAACAAAATATGTCAAACACAGTGTAATCAAGCCACATGTTCGAAAGATATAGCCATGCGTTCAAAAAGTGCTCATCTCACAGAGTTGAAGCGTTTTTGATTTGGAGTGGAAATAACTAATTAATTTCATCAAGCTGGTTTTTGCTGTCGTAATATGTTGTTTAGGACATGGTTCTGCACAATATATGTCAAATTCAGTGTAATCCAGTTACAGGTTCAAATGATATAGCCATGCGTTCAAAAAGTGCTTATCTCAACGAGTTGAAGCGTATTTGATTCAGAGTGGAAATAACTCATGAATTTCATCAAGCTGGTTTCTGCTGTTGAAATATGTTGTTTAGGACATGATTTTGAATAAATTATGTCAAACATAGTGTAATCCAGCCACATGTTCGAAAGATATAGCCATGCGTTCGAAAAAGTGCTCATCTCACAGAGTTGAAGCGTTTTTGATTTGGAGTGGAAATAACTCATGAATTTCATCAAGCTGGTTTCTGCTTTTGAAATATGTTGTTTAAGACATGGTCCTGCACAAAACATGTTAAATTCATTGTAATCCACCCAAAAGTTCAAAATATATAGCCATTCGTTCAAAAAGTGCTTATCTCACCGAGTTGAAGCGTTTTTGATTCGGAGTGGAAATAATTTATACATTTCATCAAGCTGGGTTCAGCTGTTGAAACATGTTGTTTAGGACATGATTCTGCACAATATATGTCAAATTCAGTGTAATCCAGCTACAAGTTCAAAAGATATAGCCATGCTTTCAAAAAGTGCTTATCTCATCGAGTTGAAGCGTTTTTGATTTGGAGTGGAAATAACTAATGAATTTCATCAAGCTGGTTTTTGCTGTCATAATATGTTCTTTAGGACATGATTTTGCACAATATATGTCAAATTCAGTGTAATCCGGCCACATGTTCAAAAGATATAGCCATGCGTTCAAAAAGTGCTCATCTCACAGAGTTGAAGTGTTTTTTATTCGGAGTGGAAAAAACTAATGAATTTCATCAAGCTCGTTTTTGCTGTCGTAATATGTTGTTTAGGACATGATTTTGCACAATATATGTCCAATTCAGTGTAATCCAGCTACAAGTTCAAAAGATTTAGCCATGCGTTCAAAATGTGCTTATCTCACCGAGTTGACGCGTTTTTGATTCAGAGTGGAAATAACTAATGAATTTCATCAAGCTGGTTTATGCTTTTGAAATATGTTTTAAAGGACATGATTTTGAACAAAATATGTCAAACTCAGTGTAATCCAGTCACAGGTTCAAAAGATATAGCAATGCGTTCAAAAAGTGCTTATCTCACAGAGTTGAACCGTTTTTGATACAGAGTAGAAATAACTAATGAATTTCATCAAGCTGGTTTCTGCTGTTTACATATGTTGTTTAGGACATGGTTCTGCACAATATATGTCAAATTCAATGTAATCCAGCTACAAGTTCAAAAGATATACCCATTCGTTCAAAAAGTGCTTATCTCACCGAGTTGAAGCGTTTTTGATTTAGAGTGGAAATAACTAATAAATTTCATCAAGCTGGTTTCTGCTGTTAAAATAAGTTGTTTAGGACATGATTTTGCACAAAATGTTTCAAATTCAGTGTAATCCAGTTACAGGTTCAAATGATATAGCCATGCGTTCAAAAAGTGCTTATCTCAACGAGTTGAAGCGTATTTGATTCAGAGTGGAAATAACTCATGAATTTCATCAAGCTGGTTTCTGCTGTTGAAATATGTTGTTTTGGACATGATTTTGAACAAAATATGTCAAACACAGTGTAATCCAGCCACATGTTCGAAAGATATAGCCATGCGTTCGAAAAAGTGCTCATCTCACAGAGTTGAAGCGTTTTTGATTTGGAGTGGAAATAACTAATGAATTTCATCAAGCTGGTTTTTGCTGTCGTAATATGTTGTTTAGGACATGGTTCTGCACAATATATGTCAAATTCAGTGTAATCCAGGTACCAGTTCAAAAGATAGAGCCATGCGTTCAAAATGTGCTTATCTCACCGAGTTGACACGTTTTTGACTCAGAGTGGAAATAACTCATGAATTTCATCAAGCTGGTTTCTGCTGTTGAAATATGTTGTTTAGGACATGATTTTGAACAAAATATGTCAAACTCAGTGTAATCCAGTCACAGGTTAAAAAGATATAGCCATTCGATCAAAAAGTGCTTATCTCAACGAGTTGAAGCGTTTTTGATTCGGAGTAGAAATAACTAATGAATTTCATCAAGCTGGTTTCTGCTGTTGAAATATGTTGTTTAGGACATGATTCTGCACAATATATGATAAATTCATTGTAATCCACGCAAAAGTTCAAAAGATATAGCCATTCGTTTAAAAAGTGCTTATCTCACGGAGTTGAAGTGTTTTTGATTCGCAGTGGAATAACTAATGAATTTCATCAAGCTGGTTTCTGCTTTTGAAACATGTTGTTTAGGACATGATTCTGCACAATATATGTCAAATTCAGTGTAATCTAGCCGCAAGTTCAAAAAATATAGCCATGCGTTCAAAAAGTGCTTATCTCACCGAGTTGAAGCGTTTTTGATTTGGAGTGGAAATAACTCATGAATTTCATCAAGCTGGTTTCTGCTTTTGAAATATGTTGTTTAGGACATGGTTCTGCACAAAACATGTTAAATTCATTGTAATCCACCCAAAAGTTCAAAATATATAGCCATTCGTTCAAAAAGTGCTTATCTCACCGAGTTGAAGCGTTTTTGATTCGGAGTGGAAATAATTTATACATTTCATCAAGCTGGGTTCAGCTGTTGAAACATGTTGTTTAGGACATGATTCTGCACAATATATGTCAAATTCAGTGTAATCCAGCTACAAGTTCAAAAGATATAGCCATGCTTTCAAAAAGTGCTTATCTCACCGAGTTTAAGCGTTTTTGATACAGAGTGGAAATAACTCATGAATTTCATCAAGCTGGTTTCTGCTGTTTAAATATGTTGTTTAGGACATGATTCAGCAAAATATATGTCAAATTCAGTGTAATCTAGCCGCAAGTTCAAAAGATATAGCCATGCGTTCAAAAAGTGCTTATCTCACCGAGTTGAAGCGTTTTTGATTTGGAGTGGAAATAACTAATGAATTTCATCAAGCTGGTTTCTGCTTTTGAAATATGTTGTTTAGGACATGGTTCTGCACAAAACATGTTAAATTCATTGTAATCCACCCAAAAGTTCAAAATATATAGCCATTCGTTCAAAAAGTGCTTATCTCAACGAGTTGAAGTGTTTTTGATTCGGAGTGGAAATAATTTATACATTTCATCAAGCTGGGTTCAGCTGTTGAAACATGTTGTTTAGGACATGATTCTGCACAATATATGTCAAATTCAGTGTAATCCAGCTACAAGTTCAAAAGATATAGCCATGCTTTCAAAAAGTGCTTATCTCACCGAGTTTAAGCGTTTTTGATACAGAGTGGAAATAACTCATGAATTTCATCAAGCTGGTTTCTGCTGTTTAAATATGTTGTTTAGGACATGATTCTGCACAATATATGTCAAATTCAGTGTAATCTAGCGGCAAGTTCAAAAGATATAGCCATGCGTTCAAAAAGTGCTTATCTCACCGAGTTGAAGCGTTTTTGATTTGGAGTGGAAATAACTAATGAATTTCATCAAGCTGGTTTCTGCTGTTGAAATATGTTGTTTAGGACATGATTCTGCACAATATATGATAAATTCATTGTAATCCACGCAAAAGTTCAAAAGATATAGCCATTCGTTTAAAAAGTGCTTATCACAACGAGTTGAAGCGTTTTTGATTCGCAGTGGAATAACTAATGAATTTCATCAAGCTGGTTTCTGCTTTTGAAACATGTTATTTGGGACATGATTTTGCACAATATTTCAAATTCAGTGTAATCCAGCCACAAGTTGAAAAGATATAGCCATGCGTTAAAAAGGTGCTTATCTCACCGAGTTTAAGCGTTTTTGATACAGAGTGGAAATAACTCATGAATTTCATCAAGCTGGTTTCTGCTGTTTAAATATGTTGTTTAGGACATGATTCTGCACAATATATGTCAAATTCAGTGTAATCTGGCCGCAAGTTCAAAAAATATAGCCATGCGTTCAAAAAGTGCTTATCTCACCGAGTTGAAGCGTTTTTGATTTGGAGTGGAAATAACTCATGAATTTCATCAAGCTGGTTTCTGCTTTTGAAATATGTTGTTTAGGACATGGTTCTGCACAAAACATGTTAAATTCATTGTAATCCACCCAAAAGTTCAAAATATATAGCCATTCGTTCAAAAAGTGCTTATCCCACCGAGTTGAAGCGTTTTTGATTCGGAGTGGAAATAATTTATACATTTCATCAAGCTGGGTTCAGCTGTTGAAACATGTTGTTTAGGACATGATTCTGCACAATATATGTCAAATTCAGTGTAATCCAGCTACAAGTTCAAAAGACATAGCCATGCTTTCAAAAAGTGCTTATCTCAACGAGTTGAAGCGTTTTTGATTCGGAGTGGAAATAACTCATGAATTTCATCAAGCTGGTTTCTGCTGTTTAAATATGTTGTTTAGGACATGATTCTGCAAAATATATGTCAAATTCGGTGTAATCTAGCCGCAAGTTCAAAAGATATAGCCATGCGTTCAAAAAGTGCTTATCTCACCGAGTTGAAGCGTTTTTGATTTGGAGTGGAAATAACTCATGAATTTCATCAAGCTGGTTTCTGCTTTTGAAATATGTTGTTTAGGACATGGTTCTGCACAAAACATGTTAAATTCATTGTAATCCACCCAAAAGTTCAAAATATATAGCCATTCGTTCAAAAAGTGCTTATCTCACCGAGTTGAAGCGTTTTTGATTTAGAGTGGAAATAACTAATAAATTTCATCAAGCTGGTTTCTGCTGTTAAAATAAGTTGTTTAGGACATGATTTTGCACAAAATGTTTCAAATTCAGTGTAATCCAGTTACAGGTTCAAATGATATAGCCATGCGTTCAAAAAGTGCTTATCTCAACGAGTTGAAGCGTATTTGATTCAGAGTGGAAATTACTCATGAATTTCATCAAGCTGGTTTCTGCTGTTGAAATATGTTGTTTAGGACATGATTTTGAACAAAATATTTTCAAACACAGTGTAATCCAGCCACATGTTCGAAAGATATAGCCATGCGTTAAAAAAGTGCTCATCTCACAGAGTTGAAGCGTTTTTGATTTGGAGTGGAAATAAGTAATTAATTTCATCAAGCTGGTTTTTGCTGTCGTAATATGTTGTTTAGGACATGGTTCTGCACAATATATGTCAAATTCAGTGTAATCCAGTTACAGGTTCAAATGATATAGCCATGCGTTCAAAAAGTGCTTATCTCAACGAGTTGACACGTTTTTGACTCAGAGTGGAAATAACTCATGAATTTCATCAAGCTGGTTTCTGCTGTTGAAATATGTTGTTTAGGACATGATTTTGAACAAAATATGTCAAACTCAGTGTAATCCAGTCACAGGTTAAAAAGATATAGCCATTCGATCAAAAAGTGCTTATCTCAACGAGTTGAAGCGTTTTTGATTTGGAGTAGAAATAACTAATGAATTTCATCAAGCTGGTTTCTGCTGTTGAAATATGTTGTTTAGGACATGATTCTGCACAATATATGATAAATTCATTGTAATCCACGCAAAAGTTCAAAAGATATAGCCATTCGTTTAAAAAGTGCTTATCTCACGGAGTTGAAGTGTTTTTGATTCGCAGTGGAATAACTAATGAATTTCATCAAGCTGGTTTCTGCTTTTGAAACATGTTGTTTAGGACATGATTCTGCACAATATATGTCAAATTCAGTGTAATCTAGCCGCAAGTTCAAAAAATATAGCCATGCGTTCAAAAAGTGCTTATCTCACCGAGTTGAAGCGTTTTTGATTTGGAGTGGAAATAACTCATGAATTTCATCAAGCTGGTTTCTGCTTTTGAAATATGTTGTTTAGGACATGGTTCTGCACAAAACATGTTAAATTCATTGTAATCCACCCAAAAGTTCAAAATATATAGCCATTCGTTCAAAAAGTGCTTATCTCACCGAGTTGAAGCGTTTTTGATTCGGAGTGGAAATAATTTATACATTTCATCAAGCTGGGTTCAGCTGTTGAAACATGTTGTTTAGGACATGATTCTGCACAATATATGTCAAATTCAGTGTAATCCAGCTACAAGTTCAAAAGATATAGCCATGCTTTCAAAAAGTGCTTATCTCACCGAGTTTAAGCGTTTTTGATACAGAGTGGAAATAACTCATGAATTTCATCAAGCTGGTTTCTGCTGTTTAAATATGTTGTTTAGGACATGATTCAGCAAAATATATGTCAAATTCAGTGTAATCTAGCCGCAAGTTCAAAAGATATAGCCATGCGTTCAAAAAGTGCTTATCTCACCGAGTTGAAGCGTTTTTGATTTGGAGTGGAAATAACTAATGAATTTCATCAAGCTGGTTTCTGCTTTTGAAATATGTTGTTTAGGACATGGTTCTGCACAAAACATGTTAAATTCATTGTAATCCACCCAAAAGTTCAAAATATATAGCCATTCGTTCAAAAAGTGCTTATCTCAACGAGTTGAAGTGTTTTTGATTCGGAGTGGAAATAATTTATACATTTCATCAAGCTGGGTTCAGCTGTTGAAACATGTTGTTTAGGACATGATTCTGCACAATATATGTCAAATTCAGTGTAATCCAGCTACAAGTTCAAAAGATATAGCCATGCTTTCAAAAAGTGCTTATCTCACCGAGTTTAAGCGTTTTTGATACAGAGTGGAAATAACTCATGAATTTCATCAAGCTGGTTTCTGCTGTTTAAATATGTTGTTTAGGACATGATTCTGCACAATATATGTCAAATTCAGTGTAATCTAGCGGCAAGTTCAAAAGATATAGCCATGCGTTCAAAAAGTGCTTATCTCACCGAGTTGAAGCGTTTTTGATTTGGAGTGGAAATAACTAATGAATTTCATCAAGCTGGTTTCTGCTGTTGAAATATGTTGTTTAGGACATGATTCTGCACAATATATGATAAATTCATTGTAATCCACGCAAAAGTTCAAAAGATAGAGCCATTCGTTTAAAAAGTGCTTATCACAACGAGTTGAAGCGTTTTTGATTTGGAGTGGAAATAACTCATGAATTTCATCAAGCTGGTTTCTGCTTTTGAAATATGTTGTTTAGGACATGGTTCTGCACAAAACATGTTAAATTCATTGTAATCCACCCAAAAGTTCAAAATATATAGCCATTCGTTCAAAAAGTGCTTATCCCACCGAGTTGAAGCGTTTTTGATTCGGAGTGGAAATAATTTATACATTTCATCAAGCTGGGTTCAGCTGTTGAAACATGTTGTTTAGGACATGATTCTGCACAATATATGTCAAATTCAGTGTAATCTGGCCGCAAGTTCAAAAAATATAGCCATGCGTTCAAAAAGTGCTTATCTCACCGAGTTGAAGCGTTTTTGATTTGGAGTGGAAATAACTCATGAATTTCATCAAGCTGGTTTCTGCTTTTGAAATATGTTGTTTAGGACATGGTTCTGCACAAAACATGTTAAATTCATTGTAATCCACCCAAAAGTTCAAAATATATAGCCATTCGTTCAAAAAGTGCTTATCCCACCGAGTTGAAGCGTTTTTGATTCGGAGTGGAAATAATTTATACATTTCATCAAGCTGGGTTCAGCTGTTGAAACATGTTGTTTAGGACATGATTCTGCACAATATATGTCAAATTCAGTGTAATCCAGCTACAAGTTCAAAAGACATAGCCATGCTTTCAAAAAGTGCTTATCTCAACGAGTTGAAGCGTTTTTGATTCGGAGTGGAAATAACTCATGAATTTCATCAAGCTGGTTTCTGCTGTTTAAATATGTTGTTTAGGACATGATTCTGCAAAATATATGTCAAATTCGGTGTAATCTAGCCGCAAGTTCAAAAGATATAGCCATGCGTTCAAAAAGTGCTTATCTCACCGAGTTGAAGCGTTTTTGATTTGGAGTGGAAATAACTCATGAATTTCATCAAGCTGGTTTCTGCTTTTGAAATATGTTGTTTAGGACATGGTTCTGCACAAAACATGTTAAATTCATTGTAATCCACCCAAAAGTTCAAAATATATAGCCATTCGTTCAAAAAGTGCTTATCTCACCGAGTTGAAGCGGTTTTGATTCGGAGTGGAAATAATTTATACATTTCATCAAGCTGGGTTCAGCTGTTGAAACATGTTGTTTAGGACATGATTCTGCACAATATATGTCAAATTCAGTGTAATCCAGCAACAAGTTCAAAAGATATAGCCATGCTTTCAAAAAGTGCTTATCTCCCCGAGTTTAAGCGTTTTTGATACAGAGTGGAAATAACTCATGAATTTCATCAAGCTGGTTTCTGCTGTTTAAATATGTTGTTTAGGACATGATTCTGCAAAATATATGTCAAATTCAGTGTAATCTAGCCGCAAGTTCAAAAGATATAGCCATGCGTTCAAAAAGTGCTTATCTCACCGAGTTGAAGCGTTTTTGATTTGGAGTGGAAATAACTTATGAATTTCATCAAGCTGGTTTCTGCTTTTGAAATATGTTGTTTAGGACATGGTTCTGCACAAAACATGTTAAATTCATTGTAATCCACCCAAAAGTTCAAAATATATAGCCATTCGTTCAAAAAGTGCTTATCTCACCGAGTTGAAGCGTTTTTGATTCGGAGTGGAAATAATTTATACATTTCATCAAGCTGGGTTCAGCTGTTGAAACATGTTGTTTAGGACATGATTCTGCACAATATATGTCAAATTCAGTGTAATCCAGCTACAAGTTCAAAAGATATAGCCATGCTTTCAAAAAGTGCTTATCTCATCGAGTTGAAGCGTTTTTGATTTGGAGTGGAAATAACTAATGAATTTCATCAAGCTGGTTTTTGCTGTCATAATATGTTCTTTAGGACATGATTTTGCACAAGATATGTCAAATTCAGTGTAATCCGGCCACATGTTCAAAAGATATAGCCATGCGTTCAAAAAGTGCTCATCTCACAGAGTTGAAGTGTTTTTGATTCGGAGTGGAAAAAACTAATGAATTTCATCAAGCTCGTTTTTGCTGTGGTAATATGTTGTTTAGGACATGATTTTGCACAATATATGTCCAATTCAGTGTAATCCAGCTACAAGTTCAAAAGATTTAGCCATGCGTTCAAAATGTGCTTATCTCACCGAGTTGACGCGTTTTTGATTCAGAGTGGAAATAACTCATGAATTTCATCAAGCTGGTTTATTCTTTTGAAATATGTTTTAAAGGACATGATTTTGAACAAAATATGTCAAACTCAGTGTAATCCAGTCACAGGTTCAAAAGATATAGCAATGCATTCAAAAAGTGCTTATCTCAACGAGTTGAAGCGTTTTTGATTCGGAGTGGAAATAACTCATGAATTTTCATCAAGCTGGTTTCTGCTGTTGATATATGTTGTTTAGGACATGATTCTGCACAATATATGATAAATTCATTGTAATCCACCCAAAACTTCAAAAGATATATCCATTCGATCAAAAAATGCTTATCTCACCGAGTTGAAGCATTTTTGATTTGGAGTGGAAATTATTAATAAATTTCATCAAGCTGCATTCTGCTGTTGAAACATTTTGTTTAGGACATGATTCTGCACAATATATGTCAAATTCAATGTAATCCAGCTACAAGTTCAAAAGATATAGCCATGCGTTCAAAATATGCTGATCTCACCGAGTTGAAGCGTTTTTGATTTGGAGTGGAAATAACTAATGAATTTCATCAAGCTGGTTTTTGCTGTCATAATATGTTCTTTAGGACATGATTTTGCACAAGATATGTCAAATTCAGTGTAATCCGGCCACATGTTCAAAAGATATAGCCATGCGTTCAAAAAGTGCTCATCTCACAGAGTTGAAGTGTTTTTGATTCGGAGTGGAAAAAACTAATGAATTTCATCAAGCTCGTTTTTGCTGTCGTAATATGTTGTTTCGGACATGATTTTGCACAATATATGTCCAATTCAGTGTAATCCAGCTAAAAGTTCAAAAGATTTAGCCATGCGTTCAAAATGTGCTTATCTCACCGAGTTGACGCGTTTTTGATTCAGAGTGGAAATAACTAATGAATTTCATCCAGCTGGTTTATGCTTTTGAAATATGTTTTAAAGGACATGATTTTGAACAAAATATGTCAAACTCAGTGTAATCCAGTCACAGGTTCAAAAGATATAGCAATGCGTTCAAAAAGTGCTTATCTCAACGAGTTGAAGCGTTTTTGATTCGGAGTGGAAATAACTCATGAATTTCATCAAGCTGGTTTCTGCTGTTGATATATGTTGTTTAGGACATGATTCTGCACAATATATGATAAATTCATTGTAATCCACCCAAAACTTCAAAAGATATATCCATTCGATCAAAAAATGCTTATCTCACCGAGTTGAAGCATTTTTGATTTGGAGTGGAAATTATTAATAAATTTCATCAAGCTGCATTCTGCTGTTGAAACATTTTGTTTAGGACATGATTCTGCACAATATATGTCAAATTCAATGTAATCCAGCTACAAGTTCAAAAGATATAGCCATGCGTTCAAAATATGCTGATCTCACCGAGTTGACGCGTTTTTGATTAAGAGTGGAAATAACTAATGCATTTCATCAGGCTGGTTTCTGCTGTTTAAATATGTTGTTGAGGACATGATTTTGAACAAAATATGTCAAATTCAGTGTCATCCAGCCACAAGTTCAAAAGATTTAGCCATTCGATCAAAAAGTGCTTATCTCACCGAGTTGAAGCGTTTTTGATTCGGAGTGGAAATAACTCATGAATTTCATCAAGCTGGTTTCTGCTGTTTAAATATATTGTTTAGGATATGATTTTGAACAATATATGTCAAACACAGTGTAATCCAGTCACAGGTTCAAAAGGTATAGCCCTGCGTTCAAAAAGTGCTTATCTCACTGAGTTGAAGCGTTTTTGATTCGGAGTGGAAATAACTAATGAATTTCATCAAGCTGGTTTCTGCTGTTGAAATATGTTGTTTAGGACATGAGTCTGCACAATATATGTTAAATTCATTGTAATCCATCCAAAAGTTCAAAAGATATAGCCATTCGTTCAAAAAGTGCTCATCTCACCGAGTTGAAGCGTTTTTGATTCGGAGTGGAAATAATTTATAAATTTCATCAAGCTGGGTTCTGCTGTTGAAATATGTTGTTTAGGACATGATTCTGCACAATATTTCAAATTCAGTGTAATCCAGCTACAAGTTCAAAAGATATAGCCATGCGTTTAAAATGTGCTTATCTCACCGAGTTGACGCGTTTTTTATTCTTCTTCTTCTTCACCTTCTTTCGGCTTTTCCCGTTAGGGGTCGCCACAGCGAGTCAATTTTCTCCATCTAACCCTATTCTCTGTATCTTCCTCTCTCACACCAGCTACCTTCATATCCTCTCTCACGACGTCCATAAATCTTCTCTTTGGTCTTCCTCGAGACCTCTTGCCTGGCAGCTCCATTTCCATCATCCGTCTACCAATATATTCACTATATCTTCTCTGTACATGACCGAACCATCTCAGTCTGGCTTCTCTGACCTTCTCTCCAAAACATCGAACATGTGCCGTCCCACTGATAGACTCATTCCGGATCCTATCTATCCTGGTCACTCCCAAAGAGAACCTCATCATCTTCATCCCTGCAACCTCTAGTTCTGCCTGCTGTCTTTTGGTCATAGCAACAGTTTCTAGTCCATACATCATCGCTTGTCTCACCACTGACTTGTACACCTTTCCTTTTATTCTGGCTGAAAGTCTTCTATCACGTAGTACCCCTGACACTTTTCTCCACCCATTCCAACCTGCTTGGACCCGTCTCTTCACCTCTTTTCCGCATTCTCCGTTGCTCTGGACTGTTGACCCTAAGTACCTGAAATCCTCCAGCTTCTTGATCTCCACTCCCTGTAGCCTCACCGCTCCACCCGAGTTCTTCTGGTTCACACACATATATTCTGTCTTGCTGCGACTAATTTTCATTCCTCTCCTTTCCAGAGCATACCTCCACCTCTCTAGATTTTCCTCTACCTGTTTTCTGCTCTCACTACAGATCACAATGTCATCCGCAAACATCATGGTCCATGGGGATTCCTGTCTAACCACATCTGTCAGCCTATCCATCACCATTGCGAACAAGAAGGGGCTCAGAGCTGATCCCTGACGGAGTCCCACCTCCACCTTGAACTTCTCTGTTACCTCTACAGCACACCGCACCACTGTCTCACAGCTAGCATACATATCCTACACCAGTCTAACATACTACACCCTGTCATTTGCTTTTTCTAGGTCTACAAAAACAAAATGAATCTCCCTCTGGCCTTCTTTGTACTTCTCTAACAGCATTCTCAAAGCAAATACTTCATGGTACTTTGTGGTACTCTTTCTAAGCATAAAGGCATACTGCTCTTCACAAATGCTGACTTCTGATCTCAGTCTAGTTTCGACTATTCTTTCCCATAACTTCATTGTATGGCTCATGAACTTTATCCCTCTATAGTTGTGCTCTTCATCTTCCTTGTCACCAGAGTCATCCTATAAACCACTATCCTATGCTGTCTGGCTACACTCTCACCTACAACTACTTTGCATTCACTGATCTCTTTCAGGTTACTTTGTCTATACAAGATGTAGTCTACCTTCGTGATCCCACCTCCGCTCTTATAAGTTACCCTATGTTACCCTATTTTAACCCCCACGCTCATTAGCTCTGGGGTTGCAAGTGAAAGTGTACACATCTGACAGGAAAGCTGGCTGTGTTTTCGGGTGTACACCAAATATGCCCATCACTTCTTCATCCCCTCTATTGCCTTCACCAACATGTTCATTGAAGTCTACTCCAATTACCTCTCTCTCATTTCTGGGAATATTCTGCATCCTTCATCTAACTCATTCCAGAACTTCTCCTTCTCTTCAAATTCACATCCCACCTGCAGGGCATAGCCACTAACAACATTGAGCAACACACCTTAAATATCCAGTTTCAGACTCATAAGTCTATCCGACATTCTTTTCACCTCTAGAACGTTCCTAGCAAACTCCTCCTTCAAGATAACTCCAACTCCATTTCTCTTCTTGTTAGTACCATGATAGTGCAACTTAGCATAGCCTGCTTATAAGCTTTTAGCCTTACTACCTTTCCACCAGATCTCCTCGACACACAGTATATCCACTTTCTTTCTCTGCATCATGTTGGCCAACTCTCTACCTTTTCCTGTCATAGTCCCGATATTCAAAGTCCCCACTCTCAGTCCAAAATTCTTACCTTTCATCTTCTCTGCTTTCGAACACATCCCCTTTGCTTCTTTGACCTTCAGTAGCCGAGTTTCCATTGGTTCCCTTTAGGTCATCGGTACCAATGGCAGTCGTTATTAACCCAGGCCTCGACCGACCCGGTATGATCTGGTCATTATGATAGATTCACATGCTTGCTTTTAGCAAAAGTCTTAGGCCAGATTCCCTTGCTGACGTAACCCTCTGCATTAATCAGGCTTGGGACCGGCTCGGGGAGACACCAGCCCGTGCTGCCCTGAGGCTGCATTTAATAAATACCTGAATGAATAAGAATAAATACTGAGAATTTCAGCATTTTTCTAACAAGTTATATTAGTGATATAAAAATGTCTGAATGAGAAAAACAGTATTAAAATGTAATTTCATATTGTTGGTGAATTAATTATTCATTTAGTTTAATAGTCCTGTTGCTTTAGGAAGTGGTAGATCCATCAACCAATTATAATGCTGATAGGTAGTGGTGTGAGAGGAGGATGCAGAGAATAGGATTAGATGGAGAAAGTTGATTCCTTGTGGCGAGCCCTGAAGGAATAAAAACAAAAGAAGAAGATCTATCCTCCAATCATATTGCTGATGAAAAATATAATTTCATATTCTTAGTGAATATATCATTGATTTAGTTTAATATTACTGTTGCTTTAGGAAGTGGTAGATCTATTAACAAATCATAGTGCTGATGTGTGTTCTATAATGTTCCGTCTGTGTCACTGGGCGGACTCGAGCAGGGAACCACACTTCAGAGCAGGGATGGGTTGAAAGCGCTTTTATTGCATTGAAATAGCAGGACGGGTTGCAGACGGGACTGCGGACGGGACGCAGGCAGGACAGGTTGCAGGCAGGACTGCAGAGGCTGGGTCTCACCAGGACGGGTTGCAGGGGGGACAGGATGCATATGAGACTGCCGAGGCTGGGTCTCGCCAGGACAGGTTGCAGACGGGACGGGTTGCAGGAAGGACGGGCCCCAGGCAGGGTGGCAGACTGGACGGGTTGCGGGAGGGGACAGAGGTTACACCGGCCGACTGGGTCCGGTCGTAACGAGGGAAGGGACAGAGGTTACACCGGCCGACTGGGTCTGGTCGTAACGAGGGAGGGGACAGAGGTTACAGATGGGGTCCAGCCGTGGCAGGGATCTGAGAGCCACAATCCCCCGGCGCCAAGCAGAGCGTGCCGCTGCCCTTTATAGGGATCTTGATTAGCAGCATCTGCCGCAGCTGGCGCCGATTACAATTGGGATCAGGTGTGAACCCTGACACTATGTTGATAGAATGTGGTTACTTTGAACATTTTCCTGCTAAGTGAATTACTGTATTGAAACGGTGAACTGTGGAGCTCATGCGTCCCACGCATGGATATGAATGCTTGATTGCCAGCCACCACAGTACGAGTTTCGACTCAATTGGATGTGACATTGGTGGGAGAGCCTCCCTACTCTTCCGTTCTCTTTGCTTTTGGGGAACGTGAATTTTTAACTGCAAAGCCGAAAGTACAGTTTCCAACTGTCTACCAAGAGTGGATCTCAACATGGTAGTAAGAAGAAATAGCTTTGCTTTCACTTGCTAACTTGCATTTACTTGCTAAAGGACTGACTGAGTAGCAAGATTTTGGTAACTATAGAACTGTATATTACCTTTATGATTCATTTGATTTGAAATATTTTGAATAAGTCGACCTGTGAATGTGATTGGGATTGCAATTGAGGGTGTTCATTTCGTATTGGTTTAATTGAGATGCTTAATGTTACTCAATGGTTATAATAGTTGAAATAACCTGTAATGAGGAAAATAATACAAATTCTGGATTTCTTTATTGCTATTCAGAACAAAGAAGAGTTCAGGAGACTAACATTTGGAAATCCAGTAAGTAACTAACTTGACTAAATAACGATTGAGAAACTTGTTGCAGCACGCCAGTGTAGAAGTTAGTTATTGTGGGTAGAGACAGGGTGAGACAAGCTTGTTGTAGATGTTGTTGTTCTACTCCTTGGTGGGATTTTCTCGTATTGGCCCGTCAACTTGGGACGTGTCAGTCTCCCACCTGTCGGCGATTGACTGACAATTAGTGCTCCATAAGTTCCAGCCACTCTTGAAAGCTTGGCTTTCATAGTGTAGGGCACCACGAAACAAGGCAACTTTTTCAAGGCAAAAAACGCAGTCAAGCAAAACCGACAAAACCCAGGTACAACCATCCACCAGCCGTTCCCCTAGTCTAGACCATGTGCATCTTTCCCATCCTCGGGGCAGCACCCACCTGCAGAGTTTGGCTTGCACTTAGATGCCCCAACCCTTCCAACCTCATGTAACCAACTGTATCTAACTACAGTACACTAAGTAGGAGGTATTTGGGGCTCCCTGGAAGTGCCAGTCAGCAGTGAAAGAAGAGGCAAAAGATTTTATTGCGTCCCGTATAGCCACTCGCACGTTCAACTTTCTAGCTCTCACAGAAACATGGATTACACCCGAATACACAGCCACACCAGCTGCCCTGTCAGATGAATACACTTTCACTCACACCCCCCGAGCAAATGAGTGCGGGGGTGGAACTGGTTTGTTAGTCTGCCCAGAATGGAAATCTTCTCCTGTTTCCATCCCACACTTTCTTCCATCCTCCTTTGAGTTCCATGCTGTTTCTTTCACTCAACTAGTGAGACTTACTATTATAGTTGTGTACCATCCACCCAGGCCCTTCAGGGGTTTTCTGGAGGAACTTGATGCACTCATATCACACTTCCCCATCAACAATTCCGCTCTTACTCTTCTTGGGGACTTCAACTATGGAGAAAATGACAAGCTTGAACCGTTCTCGTCCTTGGACCATCATCTCTCTTCCTCCGCTCCCACCCATGCAGCCAGCCGTCAGCTTGAGGTAATCATCACCAGAAACTGCTATTCGACTAAGATCTCAGTCATGCCTGTTGATAAGAAACAGCTCTCAGATCACCATTTCATCACCTGCACCCAAGCCCTCTCTCCCTCTCACTCAACTGCCCCCACTGCCCACCTGGTCTCTACACACAAACACTTCCGTTCACTGCATCCCACGGATCTTGCCTTATCCACTACTGCTTCTCTCCCCTCAATCAATTCATTGTCACTCCTCCCCGCTGACACCGCCACAGACACCCTGATTTCCACCCTCTCCTCTTCAATAGAAAAACTCTGTCCCCTCACCTCCAGATCTGCTCAGTTAACCCCACCAGCTCCATAGCTATCTAAAACTATGCGTAGTGACAGATGGACCCTCAGAGCGTCTGATCACAAATGGACGTCCCAACTCCCTGATGACCTTCAAAATGTCCAATCGGTCCATATCCACCTTCTTCTCCACTCAACAGCGAAAGCCAGCTTCTATTGCTCCAAAATAACCCTAACCCAACAAAACAACCTCGTTGACCCTCTTCAGTCAGGGTTCAAAGTAAATCACTCGACAGAGACAGCCCTCCTTCTCTTTCTTTCGGCTTTTCCTGTCAGGGGTCGCCACAGCGAGTCAATTTTCTCCATCTAACCCTATTCTCTGTATCCTCCTCTCTCACACCAACTACCTTCATATCATCTCTCACTACATCCATGTATCTTCTCTTTGGTCTTCCTCGAGACCTCTTGCCTGGCAGCTCCAATTCCAGCATCCGTCTACCAATATATTCTCTATCCCTCCTCTGAACATGACCGAACCATCTCAGTCTGGCTTCTCTGACCTTCTCTCCAAAACCTCAAACATGTGCTGTTCCTCTGATAGACTCCTTCCTGATCCTATCCATCCTGGTTACTCCCAAAGAGAACCTCAACATCTTCATCTCTGCAACCTCTAGTTCTGCCAGCTGTCTTTTGGTCATTGTAACAATTTCTAGTCCATACATGGTCTCACCACTGTCTTGTACACCTTTCCCTTTATTCTGGCTGAAAGTCTTATATCACATTGTACCCCTGACACTTTTCTCCACCCATTACAACCTCTTCACCTCTTTTCCACACTCTCCGTTGCTCTGGACTGTTGACCCCAAGTACCTGAAATCCTCCAGCTTCTTGATCTCCACTCCCTGTAGCCTCACCGTCCCACCCGAGTTCCTCTCATTCACACACATATTCTGTCATGCTGCGACTAACTTTCATTCCTCTCCTTTCCAGAGCATACCTCCACCTCTAGATTTTCCTCTACTTGTTGTCTGCTCTCACTACAGATCACAATGTCATCCGCAAACATCATGGTCCATGGGGATTCCTGTCTAACCACATCTGTCAGCCAGTCCGTCTGTCAGGGTTTCACACCTGATCCCAATTTGTAATCGGCGCCAGCTGCAGCAGATGCCGCTAATCAAGATCCCTATAAAGGGCAGCGGTACGCTCTGCCTGGCGCCGGGGGATTGTTACTCTCAGGCCACGGCCGGACCCCCATCCCTGCCACGGCTGGACCCCCATCCCTGCCACGACCGGACCCCGACCCCGTTACGACCGGACCCAGTCAGCCGGTTTAATCTCTGACCCCTACCCCGTACTGACCGGACCCAGTCGGCCAGTGTAACCTCTGTCCCCTACGTCATTACGACCGGACCCAGTCGGCCGGTGTAACCTCTGTCCCCTACCTCGTTACGACCGGACCCAGTCGGCCGGTGTAACCTCTGTCCCCTACCTCGTTACGACCGGACCCAGTCGGCCGGTGTAACCTCTGTCCCCTACCTCGTTACGACCGGACCCAGTCGGCCGGTGTAACCTCTGTCCCCTACTTCGTTACGACCGGACCCAGTCGGCCGGTGTAACCTCTGTCCCCTACGTCGTTACGACCGGACCCAGTCGGCCGGTGTAACCTCTGTCCCCTACCTCGTTACGACCGGACCCAGTCGGCCGGTGTAACCTCTGTCCCCTACCTCGTTACGACCGGACCCAGTCGGCCGGTGTAACCTCTGTCCCCTACCTCGTTACGACCGGACCCAGTCGGCCGGTGTAACCTCTGTCCCCTACCTCGTTACGACCGGACCCAGTCGGCCGGTGTAACCTCTGTCCCCTACCTCGTTATGACCGGACCCAGTCGGCCGGTGTAACCTCTGTCCCCTACCTCGTTACGACCGGGCCCAGTCGGCCGGTGTAACCTCTGTCCCCTACCTCGTTACGACCGGGCCCAGTCGGCCAGTGTAACCTCTGACCCCGTCCTGTACGAGAACCCGTACTGCCTGCAACCCGTCCCGCCTGGGGCCCGTCCTGCCTGCAACCCGTCCCGTCTGCAATCCATCCTGGTGAGACCCAGCCCTGTGCAACTCTGTCTCAGGACCAGGGGCTTACCAGCGACGCCCTACCTGCCGTTTCAACGCAATAAAGCGCTTTCCATCCAGATCCTTGCTCTGAGGTGTGGTTCCCTGCTCGAGTCCGCCCCTGCGTCTCCTGACAGAATCCCCCGGCCACCATGGACTCGGGGGGGGGGGGGGGGGGGGGTACTGTCCTCAGGGTTTCACACCTGATCCCAATTTGTAATCGGCACCAGCTGCAGCAGATGCCGCTAATCAAGATCCCTATAAAGGGCAGCGGCACGCTCTGCCTGGCACCGGGGGATTGTGGCTCTCAGACCACTGCGGAGCCCTGCCACGACCGGACCCCAACCCCGTTATGACCGGACCCAGTCGGGCGGTGTAACCTCTGTCCCCTACCTCGTTACGACCGGACCCAGTCGGCCGGTGTAACCTCTGTCCCCTCCCTCGTTACGACTGGACCCAGTCGGCCGGTGTAACCTCTGACCCTGTCTGAGACCCCGTCCTGCCTGCCACCCTGCCTGGGGCCCTTCCTGTCTGCAACCCGTCCTGCCTGCCACCCTGCCTGGGGCCCGCCCTGCCTGCATCCTGTCCCGCCTGCAACCCATCCTGGTGAGACCCAGCCCTGTGCAACTCTGTCTCGGGGCCAGGGGCTTACCAGCGACACCCTACCTGCCGTTTCAACGCAATAAAGCGCTTTCCATCCAGATCCTTGCTCTGAGGTGTGGTTCCCTGCTCGAGTCCGCCCCTGCGTCTCGTGACACCATCACCCTTGCAAAAAAGAAGGGGCTCAGAGCTGATCCCTGATGGAGTCCCATCTCCACCTTGACCTTCTCTGTTACCCCTACAGCACAGCGTACCAATGTCTCACAGCAAGGATACATGTCCTGCACCAGTCTAACATACTTCTCTGCCACTCCAGACTTCCTCAAACAATACCAGAGCTCCTCTCTTGGCACCCTGTCATATGCTTTTTCTAGGTCTACAAAAACGCAATGCAACTCCCTCTGGCCTTCTCTGTACTTTTCTATTAGCATTCTCAATGCAAATACTGCATCTGTAGTACTCTTCCTAGGCATGAAGCCATACTGCTGTTCACAAATGCTGACTTCTGCTCTCAGTCTAGTTTCCACTACTCTTTCCCATAACTTCATTGTATGGCTCATCAACTTTATCCCCCTTTAGTTGCCACAATTCTGCACATCCCCATTATTCTTAAAAAAAGGCCCCATCACACTTTGTCTCCATTCTTCAGGCATCTTCTCACTCTAAGATCCTGTTGAATAATCTAGTCAGAAAATCTACCGCTGCCTCTCCTGGACACTTTCACACCACCACAGGTATATCATCAGGACCAACTGCTTTTCCACTCTTCATCCTCTTCATTGCCTTTCTGGCTTCACTTTTACTAATTTGTGCTACTTTGTGGTCTACAATAGTCACCTCTTCTACCCTTGCCTCTCTTTCATTTTCCACATTCATCAGCTCTTCAAAGTACTCTTTCCATCTTCCCATCACTCTTCTAGCATCTGTCAATACATTTCCTCTCTGTCTTTAATCACCCGGACCTATTGTACATCCTTTCCATCTTTATCTCTCTGTTTCGCCAACCTGTATAGATCATTCTCACCCTCCTTACTATCCAACTGAGCATACAAGTCATCGTACACCCTTTGTTTTGCCTTTGCTACCTCTATCTTTACCTTTCGCCGCATCTCTCTGAACTCCTGTCTGTTCTCTTCAGTCCTCTCAGTGTCCCACTTCTTCTTTGCTAACCACTTTCTCTGTATACACTCCTGCACTTCCTCATTCCACCACCAAGTCTCCTTATCTACTTTCCTTCTAGATGACACACCAAGTACTCTTCTACCTGTCTCCCTGATAACACTAGCTGTAGTTGTCCAATCATCTGGAAGCTCACCCTGACCACCTAGGCCCTTCTCAACTCCTCCCTGAAAACCATGCAACACTCCTCCCTTTTCAGTTTCCACCACTTTGTCCTCTGCTCTGCCTTTGTCCTCTTCATCTTCCTTGTCACCAGAGTCATCCTACAAACCACCATCCTATGATGTCTGGCCACACTCTCACCTACAACTACTTTGTAGTCACTGATCTCTTTCAGGTTACCTCGTCTATATAAGATGTAGTCTACCTGCGTGCTCCTACCTCCGCTCTTATAAATTACCCTAATCTCCTGTTTTTTGTGGAAAAAGGTGTTCACTACAGCCATTTCCATCCTTTTTGCAAAATCTACCACCATCTGTCCCTCTGCATTCCTATCCTGGATACCAAATCTGCCCATCACTTCTTCATCCCCTCTATTGCCTTCACCAACATGTCCATTGAAGTCTGCACCAATTACCACTCTCATTTCTGGGTATATTCTGCATCACTTCATCTAACTCATTCCAGAACTTCTCCTTCTCTTCAGGTTCACATCCCACCTGCGGGGCATAGCCACTAACAACATTGAGCATCACACCTTCAATTTCCAGTTTCAGACTCATAAGTCTATCTGACATTCTTTTCACCTCTAGGACGTTCCTTACAAACTCCTCCTTCAAGATAACTCCTACTCCATTTCTCTTCTTGTCAGTACCATAATAGTATAACTTAAAGCCTGCTCCTAAGCTTCTAGCCTTACTACCTTTCCACTTGGTCTCCTGGACACACAGTATATCCACCTTCCTTCTCTGCATCATGTCGACCAACTCTACCTTTTCCTGTCATAGTCCCAATATTCAGAGTCCCTACTCTCAGTCTCAGGCTCTTTCCTTTCCTCCTCTCTCTCTGCTTCCGAACACGCACTCCTCTTCTTGTTCTTCAACCCACAGTTGCCCAATTTCCATTAGTACCCTGTAGGTCATCAGTACCAATGGTGGTCGTTGTTAACCCGGTCCGCGACCGATCCGGTACGGTATAGTTTTGGTTGACTCGCATGTTTGCTTTTGGCAAAAGTTTTACGCCGGATGCCCTTCCTGACGCAACCCTCTGCATTTATCCGGACTTGGGACCGGCACAGGGAGGCACTGCTCCGTGCCCCCCCAAGGCAGGCTTGGAGAGACACGGGCCAGTGCTGCCCTGAGGCTGCATTAGAGACAGCCCTCGTAACGGTGTCATAATCACTGCAGGAAGCAAGAGCAGCCTCTCTTTCGCCTGTGCTCATACTTATTGACCTGTCAGCCACGTTCGACACAGTCAACCACCAGATCCTTGTCTCCGCCCTCAAGGGTCTGGGTGTCACAGTCTCTGCACTCGCTCTGTTGGAATCCTACCTGACAGGTCGCTCCTACCAGGAGATATGGAGGGGGGCTGTGTCTCAACCACGCACACTGTCAGTGTTCCACAAGGTTCTGTTCTAGGCCCTCTCCTTTTTTTCCTGTACACAACATCACTTGGTTCTGTCATTCGCTCACATGGCTTCTCTTACCACTGCTATGCCGTCAACACACAGCTGATCCTGTCCTTCCCTCCGTCTGACACACAGGTGGAAACCCGAATTGCAGCTTGCCTGTCCAACATCTCAGATGGCATCTAGCCCCTCAACCTAGACAAGACTGAGCTGGTATTTCTCCAGGGGAAAGGTTGTCCGCACAGACACCTTGCCATTAACATTGACAACACTGTGGTAAGGCCCACCCCAACTGCAAGAAACCTGGGTGGGGTCCTAGACAACCAACTGTCATTCTCAGCGAATGTCGCAGCAGTCGCTCGTTCCTGCACATTCCTCCTCTACATCAGGATGATCCGCAGATTCCTCACTGAGGATACAGCGCAGATACTCATCCAGGCTCTAGTCATCTCTTGTTCGGACTACTACAACTCCCTCCTTGCTAGTGCCTCAGCAGTGACCATCAGACGTCTGGAGCTTATTCAGAAAGCGGCAGCCCACCTGGTGTTCAACCATCCCAAAGTCTCCCACACCACTCCCCTTCTTATGTCCCTACACTGGCTCCTGGTAGCCGCCCGCATCTAGTTCAAGACCCTGGTGCTTGCTTACCGGGCAGTGAATGGGACAGCCCTGTCTTATTTCCAGGTTATGGTCAAGCCACACGTCCCTAGCCGTCCCTTCCGATCTGCAACCTCTGGGCAACTGTCCACCCCAACACTCAGAGCCCCTGGCTGCCACATACCAGTCTGGGCCCTTCTCGGTCTGGGCTCCTAAGTGGTGAAATGAACTCTCGAAAAAGGTCAGAACAGCGGGGTCGCTGCCCATCTTTCGCCGTGAGCTGAAAACACACCTCTTCACCAAGAGTACCCTACTAATCGTACTTAGCCCCAACTCCACCACCCCTCCCCTCAAAAAAAAAACAAAAACAAATGAGTGAATATATGTATATGGTTCCGAGATGGCTATTTGGTTGAGTGGGCACTTCTGACTACTGGTACTTTGGATCTTCGGTGACTGAATTGCACTTCTTGTAAGTTGCCGTAGTTAAAAGCATCTGCCAAATGACTGTAATCTAATGTAATGTAACACTTTTGTGACAAATTAAGAGGGGTTGATCAACTATGTCAGTGAATTATGCTGGGCTTATACTTAACAATTTCTTCGTCTGCCAAATGACTGTAATGTAATGAAGTAGCTATAATGCTCCCTGCATCCTACCACCACTGGATACACAATTATCCTACAGCCTCTGTCCTCCACCTCAGCGTCCAGTTGGCATAGCGTAATGTCTTGCACTCATACACCTCCTCGATGTCCCCCCAGGGAACTGTCTGCTCTATGATGTAGGCCAACTGGCAGGACTTGGACCAGAGGTCAATGTCTGGTCGCAGAGTTGTTGTTACTATCTCCGGAAGGAAAACAAGGCTCTGATCTTAGTCGACTTGCACCTGCCAGTCCCTGGCTACATTCAGTGGGGACAGATCAGGGTTCGAGGGGCCAGCCCTCAGCTTTTCCCCCTCTCAAACAAACACTGAGTGGTGTTGGTGCACATTCTGGTTGTTGAAGGGCTGGAGGTTGATAGATACCCTTTTGCATTAAACTTTATCAGCCAGGCACTTGAGGACCACGTTGTGTTTCCAAGTGATTGAGACTGGTTCTACAGCCAACCAGAATGTGCTTGAGTGTTGCAGCAGTGGTACAAAGGGGGCAAAATGGGTCCTTTCCAAGCCATAGCTGCAGAACTCAGACGGTTGGATTCCATGTTCTAGAGCTCATACCATGTGAGTTTTTTTCCTCTCAACCCCCTCCCACCTCATCCAGCAACCCTTCTTGGCTTATAGTATGGCTTTGGCGTGTCTTGCTGCTTCTTCCTGTCAATGCACCTCCTCTACCACTCAAAGAAGTGCAACCTGTTCCACTCAAAGAAGTGCAACCTGTTCCACTGAATGACATCCTCTCTGGTTCAGCTGGGGAAACCACTGACCAAGCCAAGATAACAGCCGTGAGAGACTGGCCTGTCCCCTGCAATGTTTGGGAGCTGTGGAGCTTTCTGGGCCTGGCTTCCAACAGCCACCGGTTTGTCAGGGACTACCATCACCAGCCTCCTGCTAATACTGACTCAAAAAGGATAGGTGGTCCGAGGGGCCAGTAATGTGGGCCTCTGTGCAGTGCTGTCCCAGTACGGGCAGCAAAGAGAGCAGGTAAATAATATATGTCAGAGAGAATCTCCTGGGGGATGCCATGGAGACAGAAGCCAAGCAGTTGAGTGGTTTGAAAAGCTGAGGGGAGCTTTGTGAGGGGAATGACATGATAAGCTTCAGAAAAACAGTCTATGATGTGATGAGAATGGTGGTCATACCTTTAGAGGGGGTGAGTCCAGTGACAAAATTGATAGCAATATTTGACCAGGGTCTCTTCGGAATGGTCAAGGGTTGAAGGAATCCAGCGGGTGGTTGATTGGAGGATTTGTTGCATGCGCAAACAGAACGAGCAAGGATGCAGTCTTTAATGTAATGTCATATTTGTGAAGTTCACTTATGTTGCTTATGAGCTGAGGTGTTTTTTTCTAATCCCGCACTGCGCCCCCTACAGGAGCCTAATTTTGGTTTGGCTTTTTTTTCCTCTCATTCCCCTTGTTCTCCCCTCTTTTCTCTCTTTTCTTACACAACATGGCATCCTGTGTGGCAGATGTGTTTGCCTGCTCCGGAGTTGCATGCCGCCCAAATGACAGCAAAGTAAGTATTTCTTTGTACGGGGAAACACGTTTCCATACTGTACATATGACAAGAAACACTTGTAACCTTGTAACCTGAACCTTGAAACCTTAACATCCCTGTGGATAGATGGCCGACAGAAGCGGCAGTTAATGAGTGCAACGGTTCGTCTGATACCAGGATTGACAGAAAATTTGGAACAGTGGATCCAGTGAATGAGACGAGATCGAACCCAGAAGGGGAGGTATATTCTGTTTGGTGGACCAGTGCCATGGTCTGTTTCAGTCTGGAGAGCTTAGTTCATGAAACCTTCAATGTCTCAGGAAAGAGCCTCAACTGTGCAGTTAGGTGGCAGGATGGGTGCTGGGGTCTTGTTGCTATCATCCGAGGAGAACTGGCGGGAAAGAGCATTTGGCTTTGTGTTTTTGGCACCTGGGCAATATAAAATGGACAGGTTAAATTGGGAAAAGAAAAGAGACCAACGGCATTGACGTGATTTAAGATGTTTGGCTGACTGTAGGTAAGATAGATTGTTATGACCTGTCCAAACCAGCACAGGATGCTCAGCACACCAATGCTGTCACTCCTCCAAAGCAAGTTTATGAATCCAATCATAGGGAAGGTGAGGTGGGAAAGGAAGAGCCTTGTGCTTACTAAAGACTTGGCTGAAATCATGATACTTTTCGGGAATGAGAGACAGATCAGCTGGGTATGCATAATTGGGGTTTGCAGGAGATGGACTTGGAGGCACTCTGTCGGCAGTGAGAAAGACGGTTAGATGACCAGGATTAGATTCAGAGTTCTGACCAGTTAAGATGCAGATTGTGGTGTTGGAGCCAGTCAAAACCAAGGACGATGGATGAGTGAGATGTGAGGAAGACATAGAAAGATGTTTGTTCATGGTGATTTCCAGAAATTATTAACTGTAGGGGCTTTGTTTTGTGGGTGATCTGGGGTAAGGCTCTACCAATCAGTGCAGAGACATGTAATAGAGTGTGAGGCATTGTTTCAATGTTGGATTGTAGGACTAGAGTGGTCAATCAAATTTTGCTTGCAACCGGAATCAATAAGTGTTGTGAGGCTGAGAGAGTCGTTGTTAAAAATAATTGTGGCAGAGAGCATGAATTGGGACGAGATCCTTATTCTGAGATGGTCCGCCAGTCTCACTGTATCTACTGCAGAAGAGGCATTAGTTAGATTGTACTCACCACTTACGTTCCTCCGGGAACAGGTGGGTCTAACCGACCTGCAGAGGTTCTGGTACTGGAGTGGTGGATCTGTGTGTTCATTGGGGGAGAGAAAGCTGGGAGAAGATGAATAGTTAGTTCTGTACTCAACCTGTCATTTACTTCTTTCCTTGTTCCTCTCCCTCAGTTCAGACCTTGTAGCAAATCCAGCATTTGCTGAAGACATCCTGCTTTTTTGTCCCCTTATTTTGTTGTCAGGGGTACATGAGACCAAGTCAAGAAAAGAAGAGTTGTGTTGGGTTACGAGATTATGTGTCTGTGTACAGCTCCTTTCAACTCAGTTCTTCACTAATTGGCCTGATAGACTATAAACCCTGTAGATGAATGGATTTTAGGCCTTGTCAGGCTGCGCTTAAGAGGAACCTGCTGCCAGCACTTTGGTGTCAGATTGTTCAACTACAGTGGCCACTGCCATGTGGATGCCTTCTCCTGGAGTCAAAAATCCTATCTTGGTGGACTGCCATCTCCACAGAAGGATCCATTATTGCATTTTTGTTCCTGAGTCTGGAAATCTATGTCTCACTTCTCTTTGCAAGCGCCTTGTTCCTCAGTCCAGAATTCTATGCACCCCCTTTCCTCGCAGTTCCTTGCTCCAGAGTTCGATGCCTCAGCTGTCCTTGTTCCCAAGTCCAGAACCCTATGCTCCTATTCTTCATAAATTCCTGAGACTCACGTGGCTCCACTGTGTAAATACATCTACTAATGCACCTGGACACATCCTCAGTGATGTTCCTGGGATCGTCGGGTGTTTCGGGTCTTTCAACATCATACACCCTCATCCAGGTGACCCAGCCAGAGCTAATCAGGCCCCGGCTTGTGTCCAGTTGGCACGCTAGCTACCATGATTCCATGGCTCTCCTCTCTTGAGCCACAGCCATCTTGAGGCCCTCTCTGCCGCTTCGGTGGTATTGCGGATGGCTCTTCTCCTATGCTGCCCAACAATGCCCAGACAACCCAGAGCGCTGGCATAGGACCGGGCTGCAAATCCCCTGCAGCCCACTTCCACTGGAAGGCATTTTGCCCTCCATCCTGCTTGCTGGCACCCCCTGACCAGTCCCGTGTACTTGGAGAGCTTCCTCTCAAAAGCCTCTTCCAGGCGGTCTTCCCACGGGACGGTCAACTCCAGCATTATCACTTGCTTGGTGGCCTCTGATACAAGGACAATGTCAGGACGGAGGGTGGTGGTTGCAATATGGCTTGGGAACTTAAGCTGTTTTCCAAGGTCCACTATCAGCTGCCAGTCTCTTACAGATGTCAGGATGCCTGCTGGTGTTCTTTTAGCTGTGGCCGCCTGCTCCCCAGCCCTGACAAAGCCAATGAAGTCCTTGGCAGGGCGGAACTGCTTTGCCCAAACCAACCCTCTGCTAAGTGCCTCAGCGATGGTCTTCAGGACTTGGTCATGCCTCTATCGGTAGCACCCTTCTCCTAATGCTGTGGTGCAGCAGCTTAGGACGTGTTATAAGGTGCCTCTCTTAGAACACAATGGGCAGGCTGGCGACTCCGCTAAGCCCCAAGTATGCAGGTTCGATGGACTCGTTGTCCATCGTTGTTCGTTGTCCAGAAACAACCTGGACCCAGCATAGCCCTCCATTAATTTCCTTGTAAATAAACCCCTCTAATGCCTTACCTTCTCAGAGAATCCTTGAATTTGGAGTCAGGTACCCTCCGAAAATCATGACAGCCTGGTGCAGTTGTGGTTTACCTAGTGGTACTAATTATGTAGTGTAGGGAAAAGTTAAATGAAACCTACAAATGTAAATATATTAGAATTTTAATTGCTGGGAATCCCTGTGAGATGGAATCAACTATGCTGTGGGCCACATGTGGCTTTTTAGCCGTAGTTTGCCCACCTCCAATTTTAGTACAATGAGCACACATTTCCGATGAAATTTGTTTCCATTTATTTACTTAGGAAATATTAAAATGTGATTTGAAGCTTCTCTTCCCACCGATTGTATCACAGGTATTTTCCATAGTCCTTGTGACATGTTTTGACTTCTCTATACCTAATGTAATTATCTTTATATAATTGCAAGAAAGTAAATCACTGTCTGGACCTCTTTCACATACAATGGGATGCACGATACAGACACAATGATTTTTATGTCTAATTATAAATGTTATAGGGAGCAGCTGTGGCTAGGTTGGTAGAGCAAGTGTGCCTCCAAACATCAGGTTTGCAGTTCAATTCCTGGGTGCTCCTGTCATCATGCAAAAGTGTCTCTTGGGCAAGATACTGAACCCCCAGTTGCTTGTGATGGTCAAGGTTAGCACCTTGCATGGCAGCTCTGCCACATCAGTGTGTGAATGGACAATTGTAATCCAGAGTAAAGTGCTTTGAAACTGCAGGGTGTTAAAGGTACTATGCAAGTGTGCCGCCATGTTCCATTGTGAGGTTATAAGTAGCAAAGTCCATGATGTTCTTTGACTGTTAAACTGATTTAAGATTGCTCAAAGAAACTGAATCATTGCAAATAAGCTCAGGTCTCTGGGATAAAGGGAAGCAAAACTGAAAAACATTTCTGTTCTGAGGAAAATATGTAAAAAGAAGAAGAAATGGGAAGCTTCCTATTTTGATTCATCAACTGCTACTTACTCAGCAATTTGGGTCACAGGGATATTGTTACTGGGAGCCAATGCAGCTGTCATTTGGGAGAAAGATGGTGTATACACCCTGGGCCATTGATAGCAGGGGCACATACTGAGAAACAATACATGATCATTCACATATCTGGTCAATGTTTCCAATTAACCTCGTGAATGTTTTGGAAGGAAACCAGAAGACACAGAGAAAACTCATGCAGACATGAGCAGAACATGCAAACTCCACAAAGAAAATTCCTCTGTGGAAAGTGAATTAGAGTTACTGTTCAGCCACAGGGCGGCACTGGCCCGTGTCTCTCCAAGCCTGCCTTGGGGGGGCACGGAGCAGTGCCTCCCTGTGCCGGTCCCAAGCCCGGATAAATGCAGAGGGTTGCGTCAGGAAGGGCATCCGGCGTAAAACTTTTGCCAAAACCAAACATGCGAGTCAACCAAAACTATACCGGATCGGTCGCGGGTTTTACCGGGTTAACAACCACCACCATTGGTACTGATGACCTACAGGGTACTAATGGAAATTGGGCTACTGTGGATTGAAGAACAAGAAGAAGAGGAGGAGTGCGTGTTCAGAAGCAGAGAGAGAGGAGGAAAGGAAAGAGTCTGGGACTGAGAGTAGGGACTCTGAATATTGGGACTATGACAGGAAAAGTTAGAGAGTTTGTCGACATGATGCAGAGAAGGAAGGTGGATATACTGTGTGTCCAGGAGACCAGGTGGAAAGTTGTAAGGCTAGAAGCTTAGGAGCAGGCTTTAAGTTGTACTATTATGGTACTGACAAGAAGAGAAATGGAGTAGGAGTTATCTTGAAGGAGGAGTTTGTAAGGAACGTCCTAGAGGTGAAAAGAATGTCAGATAGACTATGAGTCTGAAACTGGAAATTGAAGGTGTGATGCTCAATGTTGTTAGTGGCTATGCCCCGCAGGTGGGATGTGGACCTGAAGAGAAGGAGAAGTTCTGGAATGAGTTAGATGAAGTGATGCAGAATATTCCCAGAAATGAGAGAGTGGTCATTGGTGCAGACTTCAATGGACATGTTGGTGAAGGCAATAGAGGGGATGAAGAAGTGATGGGCAGATTTGGTATCCAGGATAGGAATGCAGAGGGACAGATGGTGGTAGATTTTGCAAAAAGGATGGAAATGGCTGTAGTGAACACCTTTTTCCACAAAAAACAGGAGATTAGGGTAATTTATAAGAGCGGAGGTAGGAGCACGCAGGTAGACTACATCTTATATAGACGAGGTAACCTGAAAGAGATCAGTGACTACAAAGTAGTTGTAGGTGAGAGTGTGGCCAGACATCATAGGATGGTGGTTTGTAGGATGACTCTGGTGACAAGGAAGATGAAGAGGACAAAGGCAGAGCAGAGGACAAAGTGGCGGAAGCTGAAAAGGGAGGAGTGTTGCATGGTTTTCAGGGAGGAGTTGAGAAAGTGTCTGGGTGGTCAGGGTGAGCTTCCAGATGATTAGACAACAACAGCTAGTGTTATCAGGGAGACAGGTAGAAGAGTACTTGGTGTGTCATCTGGAAGGAAAGTAGATAAGGAGACGTGGTGGTGGAATGAGGAAGTGCAGGAGTATATACAGAGAAAGCGGTTAGCAAAGAAGAAGTGGGATACTGAGAGGACTGAAGAGAACAGACAGGAGTTCAGGGAGATGCGGCGAAAGGTAAAGATAGAGGTAGCAAAGGCAAAACAAAGGGCGTACGATGACTTGTATGCTCGGTTGGATAGTAAGGAGAATGAGAATGATCTATACAGGTTGGCGAAACAGAGAGATAAAGATGGAAAGGATGTACAATAGGTCTGGGTGATTAAGGACAGAGAGGGAAATGTATTGACAGATGCTAGAAGAGTGATGGGAAGATGGAAAGAGTACTTTGAAGAGCTGATGAATGTGGAAAATGAAAGAGAGGCAAGGGTAGAAGAGGTGACTATTGTAGACCACAAAGTAGCACAAATTAGTAAAAGTGAGGTGAGGAAGGCATTGAAGAGGATGAAGAGTGGAAAAGCAGTTGGTCCTGATGATATACCTGTGGTGGTGTGAAAGTGTCCAGGAGAGGCAGCGGTAGATTTTCTGACTAGATTATTCAACAGGATCTTAGAGAGTGAGAAGATGCCTGAAGAAATGAGACAAAGTGTGATGGTGCCTATTTTTAAGAATAAAGGGGATGTGCAGAATTGTGGCAACTATAGAGGGATAAAGTTGATGAGCCATACAATGAAGTTATGGGAAAGAGTAGTGGAAACTAGACTAGGAAACTAGACTCTAGGAAACTAGAGCAGAAGTCAGCATTTTTGAACGGCAATATGGCTGCATGCCTAGGAAGAGTACTACAGATGTAGTATTTGCGTTGAGAATGCTAATAGAAAAGTACAGAGAAGGCCAGAGGGAGCTGCATTGTGTTTTTGTAGACCTAGAAAAGGCATATGACAGGGTGCCAAGAGAGGAGCTCTGGTATTGTATGAGGAAGTCTGGAGTGGCAGAGAAGTAGGTTAGACTGCTGCAGGACATGTATGCTTGCTGTGAGACATTGGTATGCTGTGCTGTAGGGGTAACAGAGAAGGTCAAGGTGGAGATGGGACTCCATCAGGGATCAGCTCTGAGCCCCTTCTTTTTTGCAAGGGTGATGGACAGGCTGACAGATGAGGTTAGACAGGAATCCCCATGGACCATGATGTTTGCGGATGACATTGTGATCTGTAGTGAGAGCAGACAACAGGTAGAGGAAAATCTAGAGAGGTGGAGGTATGCTCTGGAAAGGAGAGGAATGAAAGTTAGTCGCAGCAAGACAGAATATATGTGTGTGAATGAGGGGAACTCGGGGGAACGGTGAGGCTACAGGGAGTGGAGATCTAGAAGCTGGAGGATTTCAAGTACTTAGGGTCAACAGTCCAGAGCAACCGAGAGTGTGGAAAAGAGGTGAAGAGACGGGTCCAAGCAGGTTGGAATGGGTGGAAAAAAGTGTCAGGGGTACTACGTGATAGAAAACTTTCAGCCAGAATAAAAGGAAAGGTGTACAAGACAACGGTGAGACCAGCGATGATGTATGGACTAGAAACTGTTACAATGACCAAAAGACAGCTGGCAGAACTAGAAGTTGCAGAGATGAAGATGTTGAGGCTCTCTTTGGGAGTGACCAGGATGGATAGGATCAGGAATGAGTCTATCAGAGGAACAGCACATGTTTGATGTTTTGGAGAGAAGGTCAGAGAAGCCAGACTGAGATGGTTCGGTCATGTACAGAGAAGAGATAGTGAATATATTGGTAGACGGATGCTGGAATTGGAGCTGCCAGGCAAGAGGTCTCGAGTAAGACCAAAGAGAAGATTTATGGATGTAGTGAGAAAGGATATGAAGGTAGTTGATGTGGGAGAGGAAGATACAGACAATTGGGTTAAATGGAGTACGATGACTCTCTGTGATGACCCCTTATGGGAAAGGAGAAGAAGTTCATTGATGTCTTAGCTCTATTTGCTGCCTCTAAATTTCACATCCTTAGATATATTTCAGTTTTTTAACTACAAGGCAATGCAAGTTCAGAGATTGTGATCTCTAATTGTTGTGAAAAAAGCATTGCTTGGTCAGTTAACTGATTTATTTAAAGCACACAGTGGGCAATGGCTGAATCTGAATAAACTGTCCAACGATCTCACTAAAGGTTTCCACAGGCGTTAAGTTCTAAATGTTTTACATCACAATGATAACGTAACAAACCCAGAATTACATGAAAATTCCCTTTAAAACAGTCTAGTTTGTAATCAATATCCAGCCGTATTTGCCCCTTTTCCATCTTTCTCCTATCACATTCTAGAGGCCGCCCAAGATGCCATAGTATCTAACTGAATACAGATCCAGTGACCCCCCCCCTCCCCGAATAATTTGCAGTTGTTTTTGGACATGTAAGGAGGTTCTGTATTTCTTTGCAACAGTTTTGCATCCCAAAATATGGTGCATAGAGTTGTCTTTCAATTAAAACCCATAATGTTGCTGAAGACACGCAGGATCCAGAGCTTTCTTAGGATGCCAGCAGGCGGGGCACGTGATAACGTGATATGAAAGTTTACAAGGGGTATGTAGCTTTTTAAGTGACAAGGGCGGATTTCGAAAACATCACTAGTTTGTAGTCAGGAAAGTAAACGCCGGAAATCGGTATTTGGCCTTTAAAATAAAAGCCTATCGTTTCCTCATTTGAGGGAAGGCGTTGCACCTTCGGAACAATCTCACATTCTTGGCTCGTTATTTGATATAAATTTAAACACAAATTGGCAAAGCTTTCTTAAATAGTGCAGCAGGGTGCCACAGTTTTGCACCGATTTAATAAAATATGCCATCACGGTTTGATTATATATGTCAAAATCACACTGCGTAATTAGATCAATCATTTGCGCCTTGTGCTTGTTAGGTGCGACGGGATTCGTCACCAGACCCGGAATTTTTGGATTCATTCGGTCTAAAATTGTGCTGTCAGACAAAACATTCTTTTTAATCTCGACACTACTTACATTGTTGCTCGTCTTAAAATTTGTCATAGCAACTGAGTAGGCGAATGAATAAATACATAAATAAATACAACTCCACAACATAGTTAACAGTTTTGCATTTTATTTTGAAAAATACAAACGGAAGCTGTGTGTGCTTGACTCTACAATTACTGAAATACAATGCAGCCAACTGTAATTTGCTTCCTTGAACTGGTTTGGAACCATGCAAGAAACCGGCAAATGACGGCCACTGTTTACGTCCCTCTGTCCAATATTTTGTGAGTACATAACAACCTTCGACAATAACTTCGTTACGGAACTATAATGGTATTTGTATTTTATTCAGCGAGCGGCCGCCGCGGCGGCGTTTTCTTCTGCCGAACTGGAAAAACAAAAACCCCGTTATGGGTAAGTGCCACCAAAGTTAGCATTCCTTTGTGTTCACATTATGAACTGTCTATGTCGTAATTTTCCTCCTGTCTTACGAACCTCTGTTGTCAAATGCAAAGCTTTAACAGCCCTCACCCACCAACCCACACGCAAGCACGATATGAAATTCCCACCGGTTGAAGTTTTAGCTGTACTATAGCTTCAAGTACTTACTTCTCTTGACGTCAGGAATTCATCTGTAGGCGTTCGGCTCACCGTCACATGCCATTGGACGTCCGAGAAAAATCTGCCTCGTGAAGGCAATA
This sequence comes from Fistularia commersonii, assembly GCF_037954325.1. Taxonomy (NCBI): domain Eukaryota; kingdom Metazoa; phylum Chordata; class Actinopteri; order Syngnathiformes; family Fistulariidae; genus Fistularia; species Fistularia commersonii. The sequence continues at coordinate 6,556,127 of NC_141285.1, read as the reverse complement.
CCTTAAATGAATCTTTATTAAAACTTGAAATCATGTATTTGTCAATTCTAATACTATCGTGTTTAGTATGCCATTCATGAAAACTGTATTAGACCGGCGGTAGTTTCAATAACACGATTTAACCCTTTCCCGGTCTTCAATACGACAGACCCACTTTATTATTTCTTGCCAATAGCAAGAGTTTGAACTAATATTAGTACGTTCATTAAAAAAGTAGGCTCTAGGTGGAATAATAAAACACATTTTTTTACATGTAAGGAATTGTATCTCAAAATATTGGTGGTTACTTTACATACAGACACGAACGTTTGCTGATTCCTTTTACATTCACCTTACATTATATTTCTTTAACGTAGATCTTGCAGTAACTTTCAACTTCGAAAAAATACTGAATCCAACAATTAAAAGGTTATATTTTCACTGAAGTGTGTGTGAGTGTGTTTAGTTCAATTTTTTTAGAGAGATTTTATTCAAGTACTGTTGATAGAGATATGATAACAGACTAGCCATGATACATGTAACCAAAATCTTGTCCTTACTGTTTTGGAATGGGGATGAATCAAGCAAGTAAACGTGAGCTTTTGCCAACAACCCATCCTCTGAACACTGGCTTAGTTTTAAGTCACATATTGTATAATACCGTTGCAAGCTGTCAGATATGGTACATTTAAAGATTTTGCGTGTGATTATTTGTATACTTGGCAGATTTAACCTCCTGCACTGTTCTGGATAAATCTTAACAGAAGAGAATCAAAGGATACAAAAAGATAATATTTTCCAATACCTAAGCATTTTAAATTTCTCTCTATCATGAGGCCTACAACATGGTCTGCACCACTGAAAACACATAGTCATTAAACTTGAAAATATTTTAGAACCAGATGTATTGCAAAAGTCCAAAATACTACATCACATTAGTATAATGTACAGTCAAGGTGATTGTCTTTACTGTTCTTAAGATTACACTGAGGAAAATATTGCATTATACCAGTAAAATGATCAGTCAACAACCAGACCATGCGGTTCAAATCATTTTACACTATAGGATATGTTCTTTTTGTCGGTAAAAAAAATATCAAAAAACAAGCTCCAGATGAAAACATCTAGAACAGGGGTGTCAAACTCAAGGCACACAGGCCAGATCCGGCCAACAAATGTGTTTAATCCAACTTTCAAAGCTAAAAGATACCAGGTTCAGGGTGAATATAACAATAGGTGCATTAACAGTAGTTAATCTGTCATGATTTTACCTGTCTGACACACTTGAGAATAGCTTTTCCTCCATGTGGCCCCTGGGCTAAAATTGAGTTTGACACCCTTGATCTAGACGCTCTATGATGTCATACATCTATAGACAAAATAAACTCAGCTTTCTCAAGATATGTAAATTCATATTCCGTCTTGAGGTATGTGATAATAAAGCTTGTTTTTTCAGAGTAAATTATAATGGATTTTTGACACTGATGTTCACGTAGTTGTAACCTCAAGAAATCATGCGATTTCAAATGTTTTTACATTTTGAAAAAGTTTTCCTTAACATGAAAATATCAAAATCTCTGTAGGTTTCTACATTTTTCATAATGTAATGACATTTTAGTGAAAATCAAAAAAATATTTTTCCAATGTTTGCTGATATGCTCACCTTAACATCCCATTGTTTCTCCATTTCAGAAGGCACAGTTTCACTGGGTGGTTTGAATAAATTATAGTTTATTAGAAATATAGTTTATTAGACATAGAAATAATTTAGTTGAAAGGGATATAATGATATTAACCAGTGATAATTACATTACATTACAGTCATTTGGCTGACGCTTTTATCCAAAGCAGCTTACAAAAAGTGCCATTCAGTCACCGAAGATCAGTAATGTATTAATGTCCAAAATATTTCATTCGAATGTGTGGGGGGTGTCACTGTATCTAGAAAAGCAATATGAGCTTTTACCCACTAACGCAGAATTTTTAGAGCTGTCTGAAGTTTCAGCATAGTCTAGAAATTCACTTGTCAATGATTCAACATCAAACCCCTAACTTGTTCCAGCTCAGATACCAGTGTATAACCTATTGTTTACAAGGTGATTAGACTATCGAAATGCCTTCCGGGAATTTGTGAGGTTCACGGATTGTAAAATGATCTGTTTTTCTAAGCCTTCCATCAAATTTTTCTTCCATTACCTTTTCTTGGAGGAAGAATGGAAAAACATTGCCCGTTAAAGACCTTTGATTTTCAATCTCCTCAGAAATCTTTTAATTTTGGTAGTCCTTGTTGTCCGCTTTATAGGCTCTATAAAAGGGTAGACTTAACGATTATTACATTATGTTGTTTTTCATCATTTGTGTGGACTTGAGTTTCTGTTGGTGTTTTAATGGTATTTTTTGCATACTTTTTTGGATCGGGTAGGATAGGTATGATAGAGCATTTCTGTCTTACTTGAAGCCACTGTCGCTTATTAAGAATTAAGACAAGAGGTATTATAAACCAATAAAAGGAAGGAAATGAACTGATGAACATGGTTAGTTGTCAGTCAATGCATTGGTATCAGTATTCCAGACGCAAGCTATGTCCCTGACTAATAGCAGTGGTGGGCCGTCAGGCCTCCTTTGCTGGCCTAAAAAAATATCTGAATCACAGACTGATTTTATTATATTTTGTCAATGAATACTTATCATATAATTCGAAATGGTCTGTCTTCTTCCTTTCAGATACTTTTCCCTGGCTGTGCTGCTTCCAGACATGTATTTATATATTAAAGAATCTAACCAATCACATTTCAGCCATTATTTGGCTGAAATGCCAGGCATGGTCAAAGTCAAAGACATCTGCCTGGAGGCCTGCAGAATCACTCACAGGCGCTTTAGCAAAATATGACTGTTGATGAAGCTAGTGCTTCAACCAATCAGATTTTGAGTTGCGACAACCCCATGACACTTCCTCAATACTTTTCTGTATTGTACTTGTATTTCTTCTCATAATTTAATACAAGGAAAAAGCAACCACCAAAAAATAACCCAGCATCAAACACTTTTTTACATGGCTATAATAATTTTCATTTCCTGGTCTGGGGATCAGACTAAATCAAAGCTAAGTAGATTTGATACAAAGAAATGGTATTCTGCTGTGCCTCATGAACAATTGAGAAACTTATTAGCCAATGTTAGTGAAGTCTGACCAGAACAAATAAATTCTCCGGATAAAATATATACACTGCCAGCATTTACTTTCCCCTTTTCAATGTTCCACAAACCCACACTGTCAACTTTCGGTCTGATATGCGTACTGCAGCATTTTTGGTGTTTCGTATGGTCTGATGTATATGGAGTTTGTTTTCTAAACATTGGTGTCTGCTCTCTGAACTATTTGAAAACAATGTATGACAACTAAACCAAACATTGGACCAGTGACTTGATGAACCCTGTTCAATCTAGACCAGTGACCACCAGAAACCCCAGCAGTTATATACCGGAATCTCTCCATCGTCTCCTACAAATGCAGAAGTTTCTTCCACCTCCTCCTCTTCCTCCACCACACATTTGTAGGACAGGACTGAGCATCCGAAGTCCAACCCTCCTCTATCTCCTGACAAGGTGGAGGTGCTGGTGAGCCTTCCTGACCAGTTCGGAAGTTTAAGTTGCTCCAGGGGGGGTCCTCATTGAACTTAACACCCAGGTACCAGCAACTGGAGGCCACATCCAAAGCTGCTCTTCTGATGTGCAGGGGAGGGGGTTAAGGACTTTCTCTCTTGAACAGAGGTTGTTTTCTCTGCACCAGCACTCCAGGTGTTCCACTTCCTCTCTTATTTGGACTCATCATTGTAAGTGATGCATCTCACCACTGTCATGTCATTCACAAACTTAACTATATGACAGCTGGGGTTCATAACGGAACAGTCATATATCAGCAAAGTGAACAGGAGGGGGTTCAGCACACAGCCCTGAGGAGAGCCTGTGCTGAGGGGGATGGGGAGGAGGAGCTGTTGTGAATCCTGAAAGCTTGCAATCTGTCTGTTGGGAAGTCCTGTAACCAGTCGCAGTGGGTGGATTTTAGTCCAAGTATGTGGAGTTTCTGCACCAAGATATGTGGGATGATGTTGCTGAATGCAGATGAAGTCATTGAGGAGGAAGCCCACATAAGAGTCCTTATTCACCAAGAGCCAAGAGGGCTGTGTGGACCTCTGATGATATAGCATCATTCGTGGAGCGGTTCTGCCAGTATGCGTACTGGTCAGAGTCCATGGTGACATTAATGTTGTCTTAATGTTCGCTATGACTAGCCTTTTGAGCCACTTCGTGACTATCAGAGTGAGAGCAACTGGCTGGTAGTCATCCAAGTCTGTCACTGTGGAGGTTTTGGGAACAGGGATGATGACATTACAGCCATTTAGCAGACGCTTTTATCCAAAGTGACCTACATGATGGTGGATGTCTTCATGCAGGTGAGGACAGCTGCTTGAGAGGGGGAATCATTGTAGATGTCTAACACCTCTGACAGGTTTACATAGAGATGCAGGTGTGTTACAACATTTCCTCTCTTGAACCGGCTTCTGTATTTTGTCTTTTCGGGCAGCGCAAACTGTTCTTATATAGACAAACAGCCAAAACACAACTAAAGTTTTTGTCTGACCTTTCTTTCTGGTTGATAATCGTTTTTCACAAATCACACCCAACATTTTTCTAACCCCTTTCCAATGTCCTTGCCCTTCAATTCTTTTCCCCACTCATCATTACTCTTGACTTCTGACCCTAGGTACTTAAAATCGTCCACCTTCTTTATCTCTAGACTCTGTAGACTCACTGTTCTACTTAGGTCATTCTCATTCAACCTTCATTCCTTTCCTTTCCAGGGGTACATCTCAATCTCTCTAGATTTACCTCCACCTGTTCTCTGTTCCCACTGCAGATCACAATGTCATCTGCAAATATTATAGAACTCCCTGTCTAGCCCATTCATCACTATAACAGACAAGAAGGGGCTCAGAGCTGATCCCCGATATAGTCCTACCTCTACTGTGATCTATCATGCCCTGCACCACTCCAGCATACTTCTCTGTCTCTCCAGACGTCCGCATACATCCCGACAACCTTTCCTTTTGCATTTTCTAGATCCTCAAAGGTACAATCCAGCAGCCCTGCATCTGAAGTAGTCTGACTTGACATCAAACCATACTGCTCTTCATAACTGCTCAGTTCTACCCTCAATATAGCTTCCACTACTGTTTCCCATACCCTCATTGTATGGCTCATCAACTTTTCTGTAGGCACCACAACTCTGAACTTCTCCCTTGTTCTTAAACATTGGCACCAGCACACTCTGCCATTCCTCAGGCATCCCCTCAAAGGATCATCAATGCTCAGTGTTAAATGCCGCATACACATAGGGACAGAGCGATCTGTCCATCCTCTGCATTCATTTCATGCGGAATTCTTTGTTTTCAGGAAGATTGCTGACCCGAGCCAAATACAGTGAACAGAGCAGTATCACCAGAAGTCCTGGGGGCAGTGTTGCACAGTATGGTCAAGTGAATGGAGAACAAGAAGGCAACATTGCATTGGAATAATTAGGGAGAAAAAAAATTCTGTCCATATGCCGTGTTATATTTAATGGGTGCACAGCCCACTGATGTCCACTATGCTCCCTCTTGTTGGTTTTTTGTTTCATAGAATCTACATTATCACAAGCTTCTCCACAGTTGCCATTTTTAGTGTCCAAAAGGGAACATGGCACTTGAAAGTAAAGGCTGAACTCTTACACTGCCCTAAAGTGGATGTATTACTTAATGACCATGACAATGTAAAGCACACAGGTTCAAATGTCCCTTGTCTGTAAATTCCGTGCAGTTGGGATGCCCACAGTTTGTAGTTACGCACTTTAGTTGAGGCTTTCTATTTGATGAATGCAGGGTGGGGGTTACTGTACTGTGTTCACAGTGTTGCTTTGCACAGCTTGTCCTCCTCCCACTCAAGATTTGTATTTGTTCATTTGATTCTGCTGCAGAGAGGGTTTTTTATGGAAAAAAAAACAATACTTTCTGAGAGAAGGGCACCACCTGAACAGTGGAATGCTTCCGACACACTCAACTATTGACATTTTTTTTTTTATGAAATTACATAGCTGGGATCGCATCTCCCATTTTAAAGCCTTCTATGCCACAGGAAGTCCTGTGATAATTATGTACACTAACCAGCCACTTTATTAGGTACACCTTACTAGTAACGGGGTGGACCCCCTTTTGCCTTCAGAACTGCCTCAATTCTTTGTGGCATAGATTCAACAAGGTGCTTTAAGCATTCCTCAGAGAGTTAGGTCCATATTGACATGATGGCATCACACAGTGCGCAGATTTGTCGGCTGCACATCCATGATGCGACTCTCCCGTTCCACCACATCTCAAAGATGCTCTATTGGATTGAGATCTGGTGACTGTGGAGGCCATTTGAGTACAGTGAACTCATTGCCATGTTCAAGAGACCAGTCTGAGATGATTCCAGCTTTATGACGTGGCGCATTATCCTGCTGAAAATAGCCATCAGCAGGTTGGGTACATTGTGGTCATAAAGGGATGGACATGGTCAGCAACAATACTCAGGTAGGCTGTAGCATTGCAACAATGCTCAATTGGTACCAAAGGGCCCAAAGAGTGCCAAGAAAATATTCCCCACACCATTACACCACCACCACCAGCCTGAACCGTTGATACAAGGCAGGATGGATCCATGCTTTCATGTTGTTGACGCCAAATTCTGACCCTACCATCCGAATGTTGCAGCAGAAATCGAGACTCATCAGACCAGGCAACGTTTTTCCAATCTTCTATTGTCCAATTTCGATGAGCTTGTGCAAATTGTAGCCTCAGTTTCCTGTTCTTAGGTGAAAGGAGTCGCACCCGGCGTGGTCTTCTGCTGCTGTAGCCCATCTGCTCAAAGTTCGACGTACTGTGCGTTCAGAGATGGTCTTCTGCCTACCTTGGTTGTAACAGGTGGTTATTTGAGTTACTGTTGCCTTTCTATCAGCTCGAACCAGTCTGGCCATTCTCCTCTGACCTCTGGCATCAACAAGGCATTTCCGCCCACAGTACTGCCGCTCACTGGATATTTTTTCTTTTTCGGACCATTCTCTGTAAACCCTAGAGATGGTTGTGCGTGAAAATCCCAGTAGATCAGCAGTTTCCGAAATACTCAGACCAGCCCTTCTGGCACCAACAACCATGCCACGTTCAAAGTCACTCAAATCACCTTTCTTCCCCATACTGATGCTCAGTTTGAACTGCAGGAGATTGTCTTGACCATGTCTACATGCCTAAATGCACTGAGTTGCCGCCATTTGATTGGCTGATTAGAAATTAAGTGTTAACGAGCAGTTGGACAGATGTACCTAATAAAGTGGCCGGTGATTGTAGATTCTCTGAGGGGTGGGAGATGCTGAGACTGGGTTAGGCGGTTCACTTTTACAGAGCTGCCTGTGTGCTAGTTTGACTATCTGCTTCACAAGCTGCTACATTTTTATCTTAATTTTCAGACAGTAAAATTTGACTCTTAATTTGTTAAAGAGAGAAAGACCCACATTGTCACATTCAGTCTTTCATACAGCGCAACATCAGCAAAATATGACCACTGCATTTTACCTATCATAGATGAACCATGAGCAGAAGGCAGCTAATGAGTAGTACTGGGGAAGCAGTTAGGGGTTCGGTGTTTTTCCCAGCAACACTTCAACAGGCTCAGACAGAGGTTGATGTGGCCCACAGGCTGTAAAATGCCCATGTCGGGCCCAAAAGGAGTGTAGGAGTTGAGCCAGGATTGTTTGGTTCCTAGAAAGACCACTCGTCTTTGTCTTCCACCTTCCAGGTGATGAGACTGCAAGCTTTTGGAAATGGGTAGACATACAAACAGACAGTCATGTAGAGCAGGGGTTCTTAACCTTTCTGACCCCGAGGCCCATTTTTTTCAGTACAGAGGGGTCCAGGGCCCATTAAATATAATCTTAATATATATTATTTATTATATTATATAATATTTAATATGTATTATTTAATATATGTACACTGTATAGGTTTATAAATTATCTCACTCTTGGTTTGATTTGTATTCAATTCAATGGTCAGTAGCTTCTTTGCAGCGGCCTCTCCGATCATCTCACGGCACATATCAACAGCAGCAGGCAGAACCAACTCCTCCGCTATGGTGAATGGTTTCTTACTTTGTGCCACACGTCTGGCTACGAAGTAACTAGCTTTCAGTGCACTTTTAGAGTTGCCAGTCAGTGACACGTTCAATCTTTTCTGCATCTGCAGCCCATCTTCTTTTCTCTTGAAAAATTCCACCGGCTTTCCCACAAGCTGATGCTTGGTCTCTAGGTGCCGCTGTTGTTTTGACGGCTTAAGTGCTTCGTTAGACAGCGTTAACCCACACTCCACACACTGGACTCTTGGCACTGCCTCGCTACCTCCGTTTACGAAGCCGTACTTAATGAAGTCGGGCTTGTACTTGCGCAAAAATTTACTTTTTGGCGGGGGGGTCGTCTTCCTTTTTTCATTTTAAATATTTCTCCATCTTGTTTGTTTACAGCCAGCTGAGTGTCTTCTTCTCCTTATTTATGGAGCTGGTTAAAGTAACAACTGACTGATGCATTAGCGCCACTACATGGTCAGGAGTTGTTATTGCGTCCCGCAGCCCTCGGGGCCCACACGTACAAAACAGATTTTTTTTGCGGCCCACTAGAATGGCGCTCGGGGCCCAAGTTTGGGCTGCGGCCCTATGGTTAAGAATCACTGATGTAGAGCATACAAACTCACGAAAGTTTACACACGAAAGACCCCCGGTTTGGATTTGAAGCAGGGACTCTCATGCTGTGAGGCTACAGTGGTAGCCACTACAGAACTTACTTTGTAGATCGTACAGCTTAACAGGTACAGCAGAGTGGATGGTTGAATCTATGTCTGGTTAGATCCTGGATTTGGTTATTTTGTTTTGAAATGATTGGTTTTGTGTTCTTTACTGCCTAGATATTTTACTGCAGTGAACCAGGTGTGGATAAAGGTATGAAGACCTGGTATCTTGTGTTCATTGTTATGACAAAATGTTTTAAGAATGTTTTGTTATCTCTGTAGTATTTGCTGAGTCATGCCTGCTTGTCAAATGTTGTGCTGTGATGTGCATGGGTTTCAGAGAAAAATACAGTTTCATGTAATGTGGGAAACACCCTGCTAGGGGTGTGTATTGTTAAAATGTGGCCTCTATCTATTTTTGTTGACATTGTTGTAATGTTTTAAAAACCCAATGAACTTGTATGTCAGGAGGCAGCATCTCTTGCAGTGAGGTACCTCTGCACATGAGTGCAATCTAATTGCTGATTCGATATCTTCTAACATCTAATTCATGGAGAAATTATCTGGCAAGTGGTATATGAAGATCTAAAAACACACACCAACTCAAATATGCCTATTTTCCATTTGTGTTTGTGTACTTTACAATCATCTGTGCCAAGCAAAGGCCACCAACAAAAACTGTCTCTGGTGATTGCTTGTCCCCCAGGTTTCCTTTCTCAGGGTTTGTTAGAGCTCATCCATTAGTTGTTAATTGTGTTACATCACTGTAATGAGTGAAAGATTAGCAATAATACCAAACACATTCCATTTTTTCATAAGCCCAACACTAGGAAAAGACTTATCAGATTACCACCTCATACTTAACGGCCGAGAGGGAGTGCTCTGCAAGTCCAGTAAAACTCAGAAAATGTCCTTCCGACTTTTAGTTTTTTGTCTTGGACTATGAAAATTGTTAGGTATAAGCCAAGCATAAGTCACTTACATAGTTTATCAACGCCTCTTAATTCGACACAAAAGTGTTGCATTACATTAAAATAAAGGCATTTGGCAGATGCTTTTAACCAAAGCGACTTACAAGAAGTGCAATTCAGTTACCGAAGATCCGAAGTACCAGTCATCAGAAGTCAGAAGTGCTCACTCAACCAAATAGCCATCTCAAAACAATATACATATATATACTTTTTTTTTTTTTTTTTGAGGGGAGGGGTGGGGGAGTTGGGGCTAAGTGTGATTAGTAGGGTAGTGCTTGGTGAAGAGGTATGTTTTCAGCTCACAGCGAAAGATGGGCAGCGACCCCGCTGTTCTGACCTTTTTCGTGAGTTTGTTCCACCGCTGAGGAGCCCAGACCGAGAAGAGCCCAGACCGGTTCGATTAGCAGCCAGGGGCTCTGAGTGTTGGGATGGACAGTCGCCCAGAGGTGGCAGATTGGAGGGGACGGCTAGGGACGTGTTGCTTGACCATAACCTGGAAATAAGACAGGGCTGTCCCATTCACTGCCCGGTAGGCAAGCGCCAGGGTCTTGAACTAGATGCGGGTGGCTACCAGGTGCCAGTGTAGGGACATAAGAAGGGGAGTTGTGTGGGAGACTTTGGGACGGTTGAACACCAGGCAGGCTGCCGCTTTCTGAATAAGCTCCAGACGTCTGATGGACACTGCTGGGACACTAGCAAGGAGGGAGTTGCAGTAGTCCAAACGAGAGATGACTAGAGCCTGGATGAGTATCTGTGCTGTATCCTCAGTGAGCAATCTGCGGATCATCCTGATGTTTTAGAGAAGGAATCTGAAGAAACGTGTGACTGCTGCGACATTCGCTGAGAATGACAGTTGGTTGTCTAGGACCGCACCCAGGTTTCTCGCAGTTGGGGTGGGCCTTACCACAGTGTTGTCAATGTTGATGGCCAGATGTCTGTGCGGACAACCTTTCCCCTGGAGAAAGGGCAGTTCAGTCTTTTCTAGGTACAGCTTCCGATGGTTAGTTGCCATCCAATCTGAGATGTCGGACGGGCAAGCTGCAATTCGGTCTTCCACCTGTGTGTCAGACGGAGGGAGGGACAGGATCAGCTGTGTGTTGTCGGCATAGCAGTGGTAAGAGAAGCTATGTGAGCGAATGACCGAACCAAGCGATGTTGTGCACAGGAAAAAGAGGAGAGGGCCAAGAACCGAACCTTGTGGAACACCAGTAGACACTCTGCGTGGTTCAGACACAGCCCCCCTCCATGTCACCTGGTAGGAGTAACCTGTCAGGTAGGATGCTAACAGGGAGAGTGCAGAGCCTGTGACACTCAGACTCGAGGGTGGACACAAAGTTGACTGTGTCGAATGCGGCTGGCAGATCAAGAAGTATGAGCACAGATGAGAGAGAGGCTGCTCTTGCTTCCTGTAGTGATTGTGACAGGAGGGCCTTCTCTTTCAAGTAACATACTTACAACCCTGACTGAAGAGGGTCCAGGAGGTTGTATTGCTGAAGGTAGAGAGAGACTTCGTTAAAAACTGCACGCTCCAGTGTTTTTTTAAAAAAGGTTGTAGGGAGACGGATCTATAGTTTTTTGATGTCAGTTGGGTCAAGTGCTGGTTTCTTGAGCAGGGCGACCCTTGCAGACTTAAATGCAGATGGATAGCAGCTTGTCTGGAGAGACTTGTTGATGAGGTGAGATAGGAATGGGAGAAGGTCTGGTGCTATGGATTGTAAGAGGGGGGAGGAGACCGGGTCAAGGGAGCAGGTGGTTGGGCGGCTCGATGTTATGAGTTTGAGGACCTCGGGGGGAGAGAGAGGGGAGAATAGGGTAGGCTTAGGTGGACTTGGAGGGCATGAAGAGGACAGGTTGGAGGGGGGCGGGTAGTGACTGGTGCGGTTGTTGGGAAGGGAGAGGAGGGGAGGATGGCTGTGGAGCTCATCGGATTGTGAGAGAAAGTGGATCTAATGTCGTTTACTTTCTTTGCATCAAGTTCCTCCAGAAACCCCTGAAGGGTCTCGGTGGACGGTACACAACTACAACTGTGAGTCTCACTGGGTGAATGACAAAAATGGCATGGAACTCAAAAGAGGATGAAAGAAAGTGTGGGATGGAAACAGGAGAAGATTTCCATTCTTGGCAGACTAACAAGCTAGTGCCACCCCCACCCCCATTAACTCTGGGCGTGTGAGTGAAAGTGTACACATTTGACAGGGCAGCCGGTGTGGCTGTGTTTTCGGGTGTAATCCATGTTTCTGTGAGAGCTAGAAAGTTGAATGTGAGAGTGGATTGGCAGGTTGCAATGAAATCTGTTGCCTTTTCTTTCACTGCTGACCTGCAGTTTCAGAGAGCCCCAGATACCTCCTGCTTAGTGTAATTAGATACGGTTAGATATATGAAGTGGGAATGATTGCGGCATCTAGGTGTGAGCCAAAGCCTGCGGGTGGGTGCTACGCCGGGGATGGGAAGGAAGCACATGGTCTAGACTAGATTAACGGTTGGGGGGTGGTTGGACCTGGGTTTTGTCGGTTTTGCTTGACTGTGTTTTTGCTTTGAAATTTTTTGCGTTGAAAAAGTTGACTGGACTACCTTAATTCGCGGTGCCCTTCACTACGGGAGTACAGCTATGAAACGCCAGCTTTCAAGAGTGGCTGGAATTTAAGAAGCACTAATTGTCAGTCAATCGCTGACAGGTGGGAGACTGGGATACGCCCAGATACGTCCTAGGTTGATGGGCCAATCAAAAACGAAACCAATCACACCAAGGACTAGAACCACCTCAACAACAGCAACACCAGCAACAACAAGCTACTTTCACCCTGTATACTAAAGTAAATTAACATCTACCCACAATAATTAACTTCTACACTGGTATGCTGCAACAATTTTCTCCATAGTTAGTGTTGGTGTTTTTGAAAAAAAAAAAAAAATTCATCCAGAATGGTATCTCAGTTTATAATATATTAGGCTTTGACTGCAAACGAAGAAAGCAAAAGCAAAAATACAGTTGTATGAATGGCTATTTAACACAATGATGACTTGCTTTGGGGTGCAGTGAAGCTAATGCCAGATAACTTGTTTCTTCCATAATTATGCACGGCAGTTTCTGCATCTCTCCACTCTACATGAGTTAACAGTAACTCTTCTAAATGGCCAGGCTGCTTAAAATGATCAGGGTCTCTTTGATGATGTAAGATTCATGGAAAAAAGCACACAGTTCAGTGTGCCCCTGGATTGTCCACATTTGCTGCTTTGAGGCTACAATTAAATGTCCACTGTAACAGGAACATGATTTAAGGGGTCCATTGCTTATTTCATGCTTATGTTTTGAACAAAACATGAATAAACCAATCACATTTTGGCAACATGCAAGAGCTGTTAGAACGCCAGCTAAGCAAATTTAAAATATTAGGCTTCAGCTAACTCACGGCAAGGCAGTAAAACAGCTTATCAAACAATACTGAAAAGCCATTGATTGCTTTATTCATCCTCTTTAGTGTCAGAGTTGAAGAGCCTCAGAAAATCTCTGTCACACACCCTTTCAGTCTCTGTCGGTGTTGCTCACAATGTTAGTTCCAACTTGATAACTTTAACAACTATGTCTTTCGGGAGTTTTTCTTTTGGCATAGTCATCCGCTTAAAAATCACCATTGGTGGAAGCTTTTGTCCGGATGCAGTGCAGCTCAAAACACATGTTAAATGTCCACTTAAATGACACTTGTCCAAATGTCCGAGTCCACTAAAACGTTTCCAAGTTCTGGCCATGTGGCCTGAACTTTCATGACCTCTGAAAGCCTTTGTTGTCTTTTGGCATTGAATAAGTTCTTTACACTGCCATCTCCAACATCTTACCATTGATTCATTAATGCCAAGCTTATGTGCAGCAGCTCTATTTCCTTCCTGGGTAGACAGATCAATTGCTTTCAACTTGAAAGCTGCATCACATGCATTTCTTTCTGTGCTTTCCATGATGAAGGTGTGAAAAATATGTTGCTTTGACTGTGCCAAAAACTAGCATCTTCTTTGCATTGACCTCTTGCATCGGTCTCGTGTTTGCACTTCCTGCTAGAGCTAGTCATGTGATCATTTTATATTTTGTCACAACCCAAATGAGACTGCTTTAATAAACAAATGCTTATACATGAACAAAATATAGGAATATGGCTTATGAATTCAAGTAAGACAACATTTATTTTGAATTAATTTGAATTTCAAATTTTTCTAGGGGTTGCCACAGCGAATCATCTGTTTCCATCTCAGATGTTTGATAGTCTCAGATAGTTACAAATCTCAGATGGTTACAAAAAAAAAATAAATAAAAAGATTTACAGAAGTTTGAATCGACATTCCATAGTGGGCAATTTTGAATGTATGGCTTTTGAGTTTGACTTAAAATGTGGGAGAGTAACAGTTTTTTTTATAGTTAATCCTGTATTTTATGGGTACTAAGTGAGGCTGTTGAAGGACTGATCTATTTCATGTGACTGTGTTTGTAGGGCGGGGGTGGGAGAGTGAGCTGTGATTCGAGCTGCAAAAATCTAGAGGAGCTGGAGTTTGTGGCGGGACTTTCTGGAAAGACCGAAAAGAATGGCTGTAACGTTTCCTTAATGCTTTCTTAATGGATATAGATATAGGCAGAATATGTATTTTCTTACTAACATGGGACTGGAAAGGCTAGAATCATACCCGGAGTCCTAACCAGAGTTAGGCAACCTCCTAGTAGTGCTGTTTCTATACTGTGAAGGTGGCAGAAAATCGGACTTGAATTGATCATAACTATTGTGATTACTGACGTGTGTGTGTGTGAAACTGGGTGGCGACACACATATTTTGGAGATAAAAGGGAGATAAGCAGTTGGGCAAAGATTACTGAGATCATATGGATCTGAGCTTAGGGACCTGGTAGCTGCTTTAGTTTTTTTTAAGAATTTTTGATATATCAGTAAAGGAGTCAACTTTGAAAAAAGTTAGATAGATCAACAGAGAGAAGAACATAGAGTCTGCTCCAGAAACAGTTGCTACTTCAGAGGCAACTTGCTGGAGAAGGTTAGAGATTTTTGAAGTGAAGAAGAACTTGTCCAGACTTGGTAATGTTATCAAACCGCGAAAATAAAAAAATCCTAGGGCCTCATTTATCAACCTTGCGTACACACAGAAGCGTGCGTAAAGAGTGCATTTGAATTTTACCACGCAAAGTATAGAATTCATAAACTTGTGATGAATCCTACTTGTATGTAGGAACATGCATAAATGTATGTAGTGAATCTTACCAAGTATACACACGAAACCTAGCGGAAGTACAATAAAGCTACAAATAGAAGACCCTCAGTCACAGTGGTCAGGGATCTTAAACCTCACATATGCCTCTTGTTCCCTCTTGTGAAAAAGATTTGTCAATGACTACTTTGTTTGACAATTTGAGTAATTGGTATAACAGATTATAAAAGGAAGCTTTGACAAGACAATCAGAAAAGAAATTGAAATCCGTGGGCCATGGCTTATGTTGCACTACTTGGGTATTTGGAGAATTGAGCGTATTTTCAGTGAGGAGGTGGTTGACCTGCTCAATGAGAGCCCAGATTGGCTTCTAAGCAGGTACCACTCATCCCAAACTGTATTGATTGATTCATGCCAAGATTTACAATCCATGTTGCAAAGAGTGACAAATCACACCAAAGCCATCCCAGTGCACCGCCAGCTCCTGTCTACCCTGGAATCTTTCTTCAACGCTCAGGTGGGCAATGACAGTGCAACTTGGAAGGGCATGATTGGGAGGACCCCCCTCCGATCTGATTCCGAGGGGTGTTTTGTTATTGGACTTCTGTTACTAGTCCAAAACAAACCCCATGTTCAGGCATAAAGGTGTCCATGTGTGCACTTGGCACCAACACACCTTAGACCCCAGTTCTTTGATCGACCATGTGGTAGTATTATCGAACTTGTAGCTGCATGTCCTGGACACTCCGGTGAAGAGAGAGGCAGCGCTGTCAATCGATCACCACTTGGTGGTGAGCTTGCTCTGATGGTGGGGAAGGATGCTGGTCAGACCTGGCAGACCCAAATGTAATGTCAGGGTCTGCTGGGAAGGTCTAGCGAAGTCCCCTTTCAGAGGGGATTTCAACTCCCACATCTGGCAGAACTACAACCACGTCCTGATGGGGGCGAGCGACATTGAGTCCGATTGGCCCATGTTCCGTGCTTCCATTGTTGAGGCGGCAGATTGGAGCTGTGGTTGTAAGGCGGTCGGCACCCGTCTGGGTTTTAATCCTCAAAGCCACTGATGGCTCTAGCGGTGAGGGATGCTGTCAAACTGGAGTCTTATCGGGCCTTTCTGGCCTGTGGGGCACTGAAGGCAGCTGACTGGTGCCGGCAGGCTAAGCGGCATCTGGCTTCGGGGGTTGCTGGGTAAAACTTGTGTGGGAGGAGTTTGGTAGAATGACTTCTGGTGGGCGTCAAGGAGATTCTGGTCCACCATCCGGCGGCTGAGGAGGGAGAAGCAGTGCTCCGTTTACACTGAGTACAGTGGGAGCGGGGTGCTACTGACCTCACCTCGAGACGTTTTAGATTGGTGGCATGAATATTTCCGAGACCTCCTCAAACCCGTTGAAATGCCTTCCAATGAAGAAGCAGAGCAGGGGGACACACCTATTTCTGGGGCTGAAGTTGTTGAAGCAGTCCAACAGCTCTTCAGTAGCGGGGCTCCAGGGGTGGATGATGTCTGCCCGGGGTTTTCAAGGCTCTGGAAGCTGTAGGGCTGTCCTGTCTGACACGCCTCTACCACATTGCGTGGATGTCAGGGACAGTGACTCTGGACTGGCAGACTGGGGTGGTGATCCCCCTTTTTAAAAAGGGGGATTGGAGGTTGTGCTCCAAATACAGGGTGATCACACTCATCAGCCTCTGGTAAGGTCTTTTCGGCAGTGCTAGAGAGGAGGGTCCGCTGGGTGGTTGAACCTGGGATTCAGGAGGAGCAGGGTGATTTTTGTTCTGGCCGTGGAACAGTGGACCAGCTCTATATCCTCGGCAGGATGCTCAAGGGTGCATGGAAGATTGCCCAACCATTCTACATGTGTTTTGTGTATCTGGAGAAGGCATTTGACCATCTCCCATGAGCAATCCTGTGGGGGGTGCTTGGGAGTATGGGGTACCCCATGGGGTACCCCATCAATGGGCTGTTCGGTCCGTGTATGATCGATGAAGGAGCTTGGTCTGCATTGCTGGAAGTAAGTTGGATCCGTTTCCGGTGAGAGTTGGACTTTGCCAGGACTGCCCTTTGTTTCCGATTCTGTTAATAACTTTTATGGAAAGAATTTCTAGCTGCAGCCAGGGCGTCAAGGGGGCTCGTTTTGGTTGCTTTCGTGTTGGAGAGTAATTCCAATTCATGCTGGCTTAAATTGAAGCCTGTAAAGAGGAGACTGAGGTTATCATAAGAAATAACACAGACAAGTGACTATTCTTTTTAGCTCTGCAGAGGGGGAGACTCAGCGCGCTCTTTGGAGGCAAGATCCAGAGAATCCTACTGAGTTCCTCCTTGCTCGGCCTTTTAATGTGTGAGTGTGTTTATTTACATAACAACTTTCATTGGACAATATAGTTCATGCAGTCATACAGGAATGAGGTCAGCTCATGCTGCACCTGTGCATAGTTTTTTTTCATACAGTTCCTTTGTGCTTTGTGATATATTGTCCAAGGATGATATGCTCAGGGAGGATAGGTTCCAGTTCAAGGATAAGTTTGGTCAGAAACAAAAATTATGCTCAGGGACGATACATTCCTGTTCAAGGATGACTGCGCTCAAAGATGGAAAATATGTCTGGTTGTCATCTTGTGAGTAATTGAAAGAACATAGTAATAAATATAGAGAGAAAACTAACATTTAGGATCGAGTTTCTGCTTTTTGCAAATGATGTGGTTAAGTTGGCTTCATCAGGCCATGATCTACAGCTCTTACTGGAACGCTTCGCAGCTGAGTGTGACACGGCCGGTGTGAGGATCAGCACCCCAAATTCAAGACCATGATGCTTAATGGGAAATGAATGGAATGCCTACCCCGGGTTGAGAAGAGGTCCTGTCCCAAGTGGAGGAGTTCAAGTATCTTGGGGTCTTTTTCATGAGTGAAGGAAGGATGTAGCCGGGGATCGACAGGTGGATCGGTGCGGCGTCTTCAGGGATGCAGACTCTGTACCGGTCTGTCGTAGTGAAGAGGAATCTGAGCCAAAAGGTGAAGCTCTCAATTTACTGATCGATCTATGTTCCCACCCTCACCGATGTTCACAAGCTGTGGGTAGTGACGGAAAGAACAAGATCTCAGATACAAGCCGCTGAAATTAGTGTCCTCTGCAGGTTGGCTGGGCTCCCTTAGAGATAGGGTGAGAGGTTCGATCATCCGGGGGGAGCTCGGAGTAGAGCCGCTGCTCCTTCACATGGAAAGGAGTCAGATTTGGTGGCTTGGGGATTTGGTTAGGATGCCTCCTGGATGCCTCTGGCAGAGGTATTCCAGTATTCCATCTGGGAGGAGGCCACGGGGAAGATCCAGTACGCGCTACAGAGACTAGATGCTGTCATTTTTTCTTTTCTTTTCATGATTCCTGAGCTCCTCCCAGCCTGTTGAAGTGCCGTTTAGTTTGACAATTAACCCACAACTGCTCCCAGGCCTAGGTGGCTAATCATTGCTCATGGTTGATCCATGATGGGAACAATATTCCACAAGGGATTTATGAAGCATTCAAAATGACAAAGAAACAAAAAAAAAAAACAAAAAGAAAAAATATTTGCATGTGTAAAATCTGTAAAGCTGTTGCTTCAATGCTTGCCCCACAGCTAATGTTTTGCTAACCAGACATCTTCAGCCCCTATTGTAGGTGTGCTGATAACTTCAGATGTAGCTACAGAAACTTGAAACTCAAAAATAAGTTTTCATTATTTAGATTTAGAATCAAATCTGTAATAGGTTGTTGCTAACTATTTCCTCTCCACCTGCCACCCTGTGTGCCGGTTTCAACCGATCAAGTGATCTAGCGTGACCATGTCTAAAACAAAACTCTTGGTGCCTGCCTCAAGCACCCGGAATGGCCCATCATATGGGGGTTGCAGTGGCGACCTAACGAACATGAAACAAGCCGACATGAGCTCCGCCGGCACGAAAGACCGCAGGAAACAGTGGTAGGACGGGCCCAGATAAGGCGAACCTAGGGGTGCAAATGGCCAGGAAAGTGGAGCAGACCTCTAAGGCAAAAACTCCCCTGGCACACGCAATGGCTGACCAAGCACCAGCTCAGTGGGGGAGGGCATCAAGGTCATCCTTAGGAGCGGAGCATAACCCTAACAAGACCCATGGCAAACGGTCCACCCAATTGTCGCCTGAGAGCGCAGCCCGCAACGCCGCCTTCGGGACCGGTGAAACCGCTTGCACAAGCCATTAGTCTGAGGGATGTACACCGTTGTACAGTGCACCGTCGTCCCCAAAGACCCAGCCAACGCTGACTGGAGCGACGACACGAACAAGGGACCCCTGTCTAAAGTAATATCTGATGGGGTATCAAAACGGGCGACCCAAGAAGACATAAATGCTTGAGACACGTCAGCAGCAGCCGTGGAGGACAACGGGACCACCTCCGGCCACCTAGTAGTCATATCCACATTGGTGACCCTGAACTGGGCATGTCTGACTCAGATGAAGCTTGAGATGCAACCTCATCTACGGTGCCCCATCCTGCTCAGCCAAACCCGACTGTCACGGCCGTCCAGCTGCCGGAGTTTTGGCAGAGCGCCCTAGTTGCTTGGTTCCAACACATGGAGGCAATTTTCCAACTGTCGGGAATTTTGTCAGAGGATGCTAGGTAACAGACCAAACGGGGCATGGAGTTGTTGCACGACCCTCCGCGGCGTGGCAGGTATGCTGCGTTAAGGGAGTTTCTACTCCAGAGGGACGGGCTGTCCGCTACAGGGCGGGCTCAGGCTACTTTCCATGTCCGGCTTGGGAGACGGGCCTGCCGTGGATCTTATGGAGGACATGTTGTTGGTGGTTGAATCCGATGACGGCGGGTTCCTTTTTCTACATGTTTTTCTGCGCCAACTGCCGGCTCCCATGCACCGATCCTGGCGAACTCCTGATGTTTAGCTGCCGGCGACTACCGCAGTTTGGCAGAGGAGGCTGATCACATCTTGCTAACTTCCAGAACATTCGTTGTGAAGTGTGCGACTCTGGAGCCCTCGTGGATGGCACGTGAAGACAAAAACGCAACTGTCGTAGCCGAAGTATCTACGCGGGAGAGACTTAGAACGGGCCTTTGTTTTTCTCACCGGCGATTCAGCAGCAGAGCATGGTGGTGTGTTCCACCCTGCTCGTCCATGAGGCTGGGAGATGGCGGAGCCAGCGGTCAGTAGCAGCTGTGGGCACCGGCGGTCGCACATAGCTGTTGTTCATCAAGGACTCCAGGTCCGGGCTCAGGTTCCTGGTTGACTCTGGATCCCAGAAGAGCCTGATTGCACCGGCAAGGGAGGACATTCAAACCAGAGGCAGCGGACCACTGTTAAGTGCTGCGAACGGGTCTGCTATAGACACCTTCGGTTTACGGTCGTTGTCAGTTTGCTGTGATAACTGCCAGTTTGAGTCGGAGTTTGTGATCGCCGCCTTTATGACCCCCGTTATCGGCACGGACTTTCTGTGTGTCAACGGCCTGTTAGTGGATGGTGCAAACTGCTGCCTTATCGACGCATTGTCTTTTGCCACCGATCCCTGTGAGACAGAGTGGTTTGGATCATGTGTACACGCCAACTTTTTTGGTTTCAGGGGATGTTTATCATCGGTTGTTGGCGGATTTTCCGTCGCTGAAGACACCCACATTTTCCACTCGTTCATTGAGACACAGAGTGGAGCATTTTATCTCCACTGCGGGGCCGCCGTTTTTTGCGCGGGCAAGGCTCCTGGACGCTGATCACAGGTTGAACATCCAGGATCATCTGTATATACCCGGCTTAACCACACCCCCTGACCGTTACTCCTGTGGGGGGAGAGACCACGCCCCTTCGTGTTTGCCACACTGGTTTGATTTATTTCTTTGTGGAGTTTGGGTGTTTTCCTGTGTGTCTGTGTGTTTTCTCCTGTTTTCATCCATAATCCGAAAAAAACGTCATTAGGTAACTTGAAGACACTGAAATTCCCCAGGTGTTTGAATGACAGAGTGAGTGGTTATATTTCTTGAAGAGCAGCCATATCAATGACTGGCGACCAATCCAGGGTGAACCTGGTCAGGGATGTTCTTACAATATTTAGCCTTCAACAAACAATTCAGTATCATTATTGGGTCAAGTATAATTTGAATCCAATATCAAGACTTTTTATTTTGTCACAGCTCATAGCAGTAAGGTATATTTAATCAATCATTTTAAAATTTTCTTTTCATACAGTCAGCTTTTGTAAGCTTACCATTCAACCAAAGGACAGAAAATCACCCAATTATACTGAGGAAAAGTTCATATGTATTCAATTTTGAAGTCTGTCCATTTTTTTTTCCAGTTGTTGTATGTATCCCTCGTATTTTCCTCAACTAAGTTGTTCTTATTCTTATTAAATTGTATTTGTGTGCAAACAGCAAATATTAACTATATATGGCATATTTAACCGGTACTGTCTTCCCTAAAATGTCTGTGTTTTAATGAAGTGGAACAGTTTTGCTAAGACAGGTTACTTGTTGCTGCTAAACTTGATAAAGTTCACTGGACATACACAGTGTATCTATCAGTCAGCTACACACCATGTAGGAATACATTAACGTAGGCTCAGACAGGACCCAGCACCCCTTTGATAGAGCCAAATTGAGCAAGTTCATGAATAAAACCAAGATCACTGGCCTGTTTAGTGCCTGAAAGACCTGATGAGGTCAGGCAGGGAGAGCGGTCACGTTTAGATATTCAGCAAAAGTCAACAATAATTGGGCAGGGTCACAAACAGAGGTTATGCTCTTGGCACCCTCAGGTCAAAGCGATCCAGTGATTATTGTCTTTGGAGTTTATCATAGGGTTTTTAGATTTTAGTCCATCACAGAATCAATCTTTTCAGCTTTTGAAAAATGTAAGCAGTTTTTTGGCAATGTGTATAACCAGTGTCCATTCCCCCTCCAGATGCTCAGTAAGCAGAGAACAAGCCTACAATACAGGCAGCATGTCAATTGAAACCATCAATCAACCCTACAAGCAGAAGAGAGGCAGCTTCTTCAAGGTACATGACACTCTGAACCATCTCCCTGTAAGCTGTCTCATGTAAAGTTGTAATAATGTTCACTTTAATATAGAAATTTTTAATTTCACAGAAGTTTACATTTAACACTCAAGTGACAAACAAATGAAGATTTAGAATGATGAAAAAGAGGAAAGGCAAATATGGCTTTATATCGCTTGTTTGTGATTGTGTTTCCTGTTTGGGTTTTTTTTAATTAAGATAAGATTTTATGTGGATATCCTTACTTCAGTATTTTTAAAATCTGTGCCAAAGTGAAGTTTAGGCTCATGTCCTGAAATAATGAAAAACACGGAAGTCAGCAAGAATTCTACAATGTTTCTTCAGTGTTCTGTTTGATTACAAGTGAGTAAGCTAACATTTGTGATAGAAATGCTTATTTTTGTGCTCTAACCTTGTTTCGACTAAATGTTAGATTTGTCTTTGACAACTAATCCAAGCAAATTACTTATAGTTTTTATCTTGTATTTAGTAATGGCACTTTTTATCACAAGCCAATTGTTTATTTTTCTCTTCTTTTATAACCCCTGATGATTTTAAATCTGATGTAGTAAAATAACACCAAAGTACCATCAAATGTTCGTGTGTCAGGGGGTTAATCTAAGCTAGCATCAAATGTAAAACATGAATTAACTTTGGCCTTGCAGTTGTACTTTCAGTGTGTCAATTTCAATCAGTGGGATCAGGTGTCATTGAGATATCAGTCAAAAGAATGTGTTTGAAACCATGGCTCCAAAACAAAGTCAGTTCATATATCAGTTCATTGTCATGGTTGCATATCCATTAGACCTGATCTCTTGTTCCCCAATTCATAAATTGAAGGCCTTGTTATATTTTGAATCCTCTTTCAAGTGGATGTGCTCTTGCACACAAACTTTTATTTTGGATTATTCTATTATTTGAAAACAAATCTACAAACCAATGCTTCCCTCAATAGTAATATGCAACATTCTGTAATTTTCATATTTGAATTTAAAATACTCAACTTGTGTTATATTGAAAATCATATTTCAATTTTTGTTTTTAGCTTGAATAAATGGAATACAATGGAATTATTTTGCTTTAAAGCTGTATTTGATACTCATTGAAAATTAATTGGTTATATGATTCTGAATTAACATTTCTGAATTGATATCCAGTTCTAATTAGTCTTAAACCAACAAAAACAATTGGAGGTTCAGTTTGTCTACAATCCTACTTGAAATCTCGTACTCATCTGAGGTGGTCTTATGTCTGTATGAATTCACTGCAGTCTGGTACTTGGAAGTTACTGAATTCTTCAAAAATGTAAGATTTTCATTTGAACTGCTTAGGAAATGATTTCCTTCTGCTGACATGATGATACTGAATGGATGGCTGCCTGTGCTTGATACATAAATGGGAATTTAAACAAATGACACCGAGCCAAGCCAAAGATAGTCAAAAAAATAGTAGCTTATGCTATTCTACATCAGATGTGGATATCAAGTCATTCAAGTTTGATCATAAAGTGCTTGAGATGAAAGGCTTATTAGACAAGGCTTATTAGGCTTATTAGCACAAACTGTTTCATTTGTTTGATTGTTGTTTTTCTTTGGTTCAAAATCACCCATATTGATAAAGTAAAGCTGATTATGGTTTTGTCTACTTAAGGTTCCTTGATGGCATGGCTGCCCATGCTCGTATTTGCCTCCCATGCCTTGTTAACACTTGTCTGTTTGTGTTTCGGACAGGGGGTTAGGGGAGTGGGGGATGGGGGGTTACAGTCCTGAGTACAGTCTTGTTAGTGCTTCTCCATGCAGCTACTTGACTTGATGTTTGACCAGCTGTGGGTAGTGACTGAGACCTAATCTTTGTAAATGCAAAATAAGGAACAGAAGAACAGCTCTGAAAACATTCAAAATGAGACACTTCTCCATCTGCTTGATCTAATGAAGCTGCAGGAGCATGGAGCAGCCTTTGACCTAATGATGGATTCACTCCAGGCGTTGTCATTTAAGTTTGTCAGAAATCCTTCAAAAACACTGGTAGCATTGGGGCCAAAAGAAGGTCCTGCATAGTTCCAGAGCATTCCCCATGGTATTACGCAAGGGATGTGGTTGAAGGCTTCGTTCACGCTACAAAGCAAATGTAGACTGGTCGGTCCAACTCCCATACACCCTCCAGTACCCTGCCAAAAGTGTAGAGCTGGTCCACTATTCTACAAGCAGGACAAAAACAGCACTGTTCCTCATGAGTCCAAGGTTCAAATGTCCAATGCTCTTCCCCAATAGGACCCCTGAATAGACCATACTAGATAAGCTGAGGGATGCAATGGACCTGTAGTTGGATCACACCATCCGGTAACACTCTTTTTTTCCCTCTTCCCACTAAAGAGGGCGACCATTACCCCAGTCTTCCAATCCAGAGACGCAGTCCCTGACATCAACACAGTGTTGCAAGCAGCATGTCAACCAAGACAACACCTCAACATCCAGAGCCTTGAGGAACTTTGAGCAGATCTCATTCACACACCAAGGCCCTTCCAACAAGGCCCTTTTAAACCACTTCAGCTCCCGAGATTGGAAAGCCCAACCCTGAGTTCCCAAATGATCGCTTGCTCGGACTAGATGTTGGAATACCTTGATAAATCAGCACAACATTGGTTGGAGAGGTCTTCTCAGATGGCATTATATGTCACGAGTGGGGCTGTTTTTTTGAAAATACCAGCTTGGCAATTGTGCCAAAACAAAAGTTGTGAATTGGCTCCTATGACTTCCGTCCCAGACCAGTTTTGTTCCAAGTTGTTAACAGTCACCCCTGGTCCTTCAGGGTACCAGGGGCAATTTGGCTACCATGGGTCGAATAAAGAAAAGAGGAAGGTGAGTTCAGGAGCAGAGAGAGCGAAGGAAACAGGTTGGTTGCCAGACCGAGAGAGAAGGTGGATATACTGTGTATCCAGGAAGTCCAGTGGGAGATGTGGCAAGGGCAGAAACTTAGGGGCAGCTTTCAAGTTGCCATGCGATTGAGAGGAAGATAAATTGAGTAGAAGTGATCATGAAGGCACAGTTTCTTAGTAATGTTAGGGAGGATTGGAGGAGAATGAAACTCTGACGTGATTTAGGTGATGTGATGCAGAATATATCCAGGGATGAGAGTGGGGAACAATGCAGGCTTCACTGGACATGTTGTTGCAGGCAATAGAGGTGATGAAGAAGTGATGGGCAGGTTAAGTATCCAGGATAGGAATCCAGGGGGAGAGATGCAACTGAGGTTTGCAAATCTCCGGATGACGCTTATATTGGTGTTGTCCTCTTGCATGGAGATGTTTTCTGGCACCTCCACAACACCTCATCAGTTATGCACCCCTGCCTCATTGGGTGTTTCGGCCTTTTATCACAATACACTCTCAGATGAGGCTGGCCCACTGCAGGCTGATTGTGCCTGGGTATGTGTCACAGGAGGTACCACAAGGTTACTTTGGCGCCCATACCATGTACCTTGCTTTAGCCAGAGACATTGACTATTTCTCAAGCTCCTTGATTGTCTTCCATTGAGACTTTCCCCGAATTCTAACCTCCTATGGTTGCCTTTTGGAGGAACTACCTACAGGGCCTGTGCAGCCCACCTTCACTAGAAGAACATATACCTTCCATCCCCCGCTCCTATGCTTCAGCAGCCAAGTTTTCATTCCACAGTGTTTTTATCTCAAATGCTTCATCGGTGGCTTCCTCTCAAGGGGCTGTCAGCTCCATTATGAAGATAGATTGGCAGGATTTGGACCAGAGGATATAGGCCGGATTCAGGTTGGTTACTGCAAATTCAGGTGGAGAGGTAAGCCTCTGACTCAAGCCTAATTGCATTTTCCAGTCCTGGGTTTCTTCCCTTCCTGGACGAAGGATGTTTTTTGCAAGGAGATAGTCTGGGCATGTAGGAGACTGATGTGGGTGTTGTTGTTCTCGCACCTAGGCCTCCACTGCCATGTTGGCCCACTATGGCCTGATGTTGCATAGCAGACTTTCCATGTGCTACTGCTGCACCTGGTCTCCATCTTTTCCCTGTGGCTCCAAGGTAGGAGCTGCACCTCTGACAAAGGTATCCTGGGACTTTGAGAGTCATCTCAAGCCTTGCTTTGAAACACTTGTATTCCTTCAGCAGGTGGCTTGCTAGAGGCATCGAGATGGCTTTATTGGCGCAGAGTCCTATGCTGGTGAGGCATCTGGGTAGTCCACCCAGACTGCCCACGATAGCTCATGAGGCACTGACCCAGTGGCATTGACAAGGTTTAAGCATACCATATGCAGATCTTTCTTTTCCCTCTTGGGAGTTTTTTTTCTGGTGCCAGATGATTGTTGCATATTCCAGGCATCCTGAAAAAAACATTTACCGTATTTTCTGGACTATAAGTCGCGTTTTTTTTCATAGTTTGGCGGGGGGTGCAATTTATACTCTGGAGCGACTTATGTGTGAAATAATTGAGCTCTCTTGCTCTGATGTGTGTGTGTCTGTGTCTGTGTGTGTGTGTCTTTAATATAACAGCAATTGTCACACACACATGCCAACCAATCAAAATTCAGCGGGGGCGGGTCATGGCAGAAGTGTGTTGTGAAAAAAGAAGCTACCAGCGACTTCTGTACCTATGAAAATTGATCCTTTCAACATTCGCGCTAACTTATAAAAACAACTGAGAAGGGCTGATCAAAAATGGCACAGAAAAGAAGATTTCGTTGGATTTAGTTATTAAGAGTGACAAATTGTTTTGTTGTAGCATGTGCTATATGCTATCGTTATTTGAATGACTCATACCGTAATATGTTACGTTAACATAGCCTACCAGGCACGTTCTCAGTTCGTTGTTTATGCGTCATAAAGGCTATACTTGTTCAGCCTGTTGTTCTTTATTCTATTTTCATTTTAAATTGCCTTTCAAGATGAAATGTCTATTCTTGGTGTTGGATTTTATTAAATGACCCCCCCCCCCCCCCCCCACACACACACACACACACACACAAAAAAAAGCAACTTATACTCCAGTGCGAGGTATAGTCTGGAAAATACGGTATACCTGCCTTCTGTACTGAGATGTTGATATAGTTGTGCTTCTGCAGAAATGCTGAGTTTTTGGGACATCACACTGAAGAATTTTTTTCCTTCCACATTCAGTTAGCTGATCAAGTAGAATCTATTGCTGGCTGAGGAGTTCTTCTCTTCAGGGATGAGGATCCCTCCTATCTTTAGCAGTACCATAGGTTAGATGTTTTTTTTTTCCATGCCACCTTCATTAGCTTCCAAAGGAACTTCAAGACGCCTGCGATATGATTATAGAGCCTATATGAGATGCCATTGGGCCGAGGGGTTGATGCTGTTCTTGCCCACTTTACTGTGTTCTCAACTCTGCTCCATATTGGGGGTCTTGAGTCCAGCTGGTGCTGAGGTGGTTGGATTGGTGGCATGTCATCAGGGATGGTGGTAAGCACATGACTCTGGTGGTCAGATTAGGGCTTTCTCAGGTGTTCCTCCAGTTCCCTCAAAAATATAATGAGATTCCCTGTTTTCTCCTTGATGAAGAGGTTTTTGCTGAACTTGTAGCAGTCTCTGTAGAAGGGCAATCCTTGTTCACTCTTTCTTTTATGTTGCTTTTTCAAGCATTCTGCTTTTTGCAGCATTGTAAGGCGCTGAGTGATGTCACCCTGCAGCGCCTCAACACCTTCCGTTTCCATTTCCGTGGCATGTCAGTAGTATTGAGTAGGTCTTCAAAGTATTCCCCCCACCGACCCAAAATGCCCTGAGTTGAGATTAGCAGCACCCCATCCCATTGACAGTACACTGTTTCCCTCTCCTGAGCAGCCAGATGATGGACCAGAATACTCTCAAAGCCCTGCAAAGTCATTGACCATAGCCTCACCAAACTCCCTCCTGGGGCTGTCTGGTGCAGGAGGTAGAGCAATCGTCTTTGAACCAAAGATTCCTGATTTGATTCCCGGCTGCTCCCAGTGTGTCGAAGTGTTTTGAGCAAGACACTAACTGCTCCCCTGGTCAATGGCAGCCTATTGCTCATTGTTCATCCATGATGGGTTAATTGCAGAGAACAAATTTCCCCACAGGGGATTAATAAAGGACACATTATACTTATACTCTTCCGGCGCTGTCTCAGGCGGAGCAGCGCAACGGCTCCATTGTTTACACCTGGGATCAGCTGATGGAGCTGAGATGCAGCGGCGGGATGGGGGAGAGGCACGAAATCCCTAAGGAGCTACAGAGGAAATACCGGGGCTGCCGAGCGGGGAGGAGACGGAGCTGAGGAAGAGGAGATACAGACTGTATCTCCCCTCCATTGTGATGGGAAATGTGAGATCGCTGGGCAACAAGTTGGAGGAGCTAACAGCGCTCACACGGAGCAACGGTGTGTTTCGTGAGGCCTCGGTGTTGTGCTTCACAGAGACTTGGCTAAACAGCAACAAACTGTGTGGTGAGTTTACCCGGCTTTCAGTTGGTGCGAGGGGACTGGAGTTGTGCCGGCAGCAGCAAGAAGAAAGGAGGAGGTGTCGCTGGGTTTGTAAACAACAAGTGGTGCAACCCCAGACACATCACGGTAAAGGAGCGTGTGCAGCCCGGACATCGAACTGTTGGCAGTGAGCCTCCGGTCGTACTATCTGCCCAGAGGGTTTTCCCACACCATCATCTTAACAGTTTACATCCCACCGTCTGCCGTTGCACCGTGGGCTAATGACGTCATCAGCTCAACGGTCCCAAGACTCCAGACTCAGCACCCCAGTGCTTTCATTGCCATCTCTGGGGATTTCAACCACGCCACATTGTCATCTTCTCTGCCCACTTTCAAACAGTTTGTGGACTGCAAGACAAGAGACAATAAAACCCTGGACCTGTTGTATGCAAATGCCAAGGATGCATACACATGCACAGCTCTCCTTGCCCTGGGCAGGGCAGACCACAACCTGGTCCATCTAAAGCCTCGCTATGTGCCTGAAGTCCAGCAGCAACCTGTGATCACCAGAACTGTCCGAAGTTGGTCTCAGGAGGCAGAACTGACTCTTCAGGGATGCTTTAAGATGACTGACTGGGATGTGCTCTGCGAAGATCAGGGAGAGGACATTGAAAAACTCTCTGCCTGCATTACGGACTATGTGAACTTCTGCACGGACAACATCATTCCCACCAAGACAGTGCGTTGTTTCACAAATAACAAACCCTGGGTGACTAAGGACATTAAGGCCACGCTGAACAGGAAGAAGGTGGCATTCAGGAACGGAGATAAGGAGGAGCTGAAGAAGGTACAGACTGAGCTGAGGGAGAAGATTGCAGAGGGCAAGGACAGTTATACGAGGAAGCTGGAGAGCAAACTCCAGCAGAACAACATGAGGGAGGTGTGGAGTGGGTTGAAAACCATCACTGGCCATGGAAAACAAGGAAGCCAGATGATGGTTGGAGACCTGCATGAGGCCAATGAATTAAACCTGTTTTGCAACAGATTTGATGAAGAAGCCTCTGCCCACCATCCCCCCAGCTCCGCTCAGGACTTTCCTCCCCCTGTGCCCTCACCTCTAAGACTTTTACCCCTCCCCCACGCACCTCTTCTGCTTCCCTGGACGATGTCTCGTTTACACCTCAGCCCTCCTGCCCCCCTATAGGACTCTCTCCACCCCCTCCTGTCACCTTCACTGCTGAGGAGGTGAGGAGAGAGTTTAGTCGCCTTCATCCCAGGAAAGCCGCCGGCCCTGACGGACTTAGCCCCAGAGTGCTGAAAGGATGTGCCTCTCAGCTTTGTGGGATCTTCACATACCTCTTTAACCTGAGCCTAATCCAGATGGTTGTCCCTGACCGGTGGAAAACCTCATGTCTGGTCCCAGTGCCCAAGAAGAGGAATCCCAGCACACACAGCAACTACAGACCAGTGGCCCTGACATCACACGTCATGAAGTCGCTGGAGAGGCTCGTCCTGAGGCAACTTCGTAATGTTGTCGGACCTTCGTTGGACCCCCTGCAGTTCGCTTACCAGCCCCGGATTGGAGTGGAAGACGCCATCATCTTCCTGCTGCACAGAGTATATACCCACCTTGAGGAGGCAGGAAGCATTGTGAGAGTCATGTTCTTTGACTTCTCCAGTGCTTTCAACACCATTCGACCTGCCCTGCTGAACAGGAAGCTCCTGGACATGCAGGTGGATGCTCCACTCACGACCTGGATCAACAACTACCTCACAGGTCGGCCGCAGTACGTGAGGCTGGGAAACATCACGTCGGACACCATTGTGAGCAGCACGGGGGCGCCACAGGGGACGGTCCTGTCTCCCTTCCTGTTTATGCTCTACACCTCAGACTTCAGGTTCTCCTCGCAGTCCTGCCACCTGCAGAAATTCTCGGATGACTCTGCCATCATGGGCTGCATCAACGGAGGCCAGGAGGAGGAGTACAGGAGCGTGGTGGACAGGTTTGTGGAGTGGTGTGGACTGAACCACCTGCAGCTCAATGTGTCTAAGACAAAGGAGCTGGTGGTGGATTTCAGGAAACAAAGGACCCACCTGAATCCGATCACCATCAGGGGTACTGATGTGGACATTGTGGACACCTATAAATACCTGGATGTCCACATAGACAATAAACTGGACTGGACTTTTAACACCAATGCCATAATCAAGAAGGGTCAGAGCTGTCTGTTCTTCCTCAGGAGGCTCAGATCTTTCAATGTCTGCAGGACCATGCTGCAGATGTTTTACCCCTCGGTGGTGTCCAGCGCCATCTTCTACGCTGTTGTGTGCTGGGGCAGCAGGCTCAAGACAGCTGACACCAACAGACTCAACAAGCTCATCAGGAGAGCTGGGTCTGTCCTGGGAGTAGAGCTGGAGTCTGTTGTGCAGGTTTCAGAGAGGAGGATGATGAGGAAGCTCCTCAGCATCATGGACAACATCCATCACCCCCTGCATGCCACGTTGATGACCTGTCAGAGCTCTTTCAGTCGTAGACTGATACCACCAAAGAGCTCCTCTGAACGCCACAGGAGGTCTTTCCTACCTGAGGCTATCAGACTTTTTAATTCCTCTTCCCTCAGCCGCAGGGAATCTTCAATCTTTGTAGTTACTGCTAACAGTTAAACGATTCATATTTCATTGTATTTCTCATTCTTCCTCCTTTCTACTATCGTCTATTACTGTTGTGTTTTTTGCTTGAAACTCTGGCACAACAATTTCCTTTGGGATTAATAAAGTTGTTCTCATCTCATCTCTCATCTCATTATTATTATTATTCCAGTCCTGAGTTTTCGCCTTTGTGCTAACTGCAGAAGCTGTATTCTGCTTGGCCTGCCAGTACCAGCCCAAAGAGACCCAACTTCCTCTGGACTGTGGGATTTAATTTCCAAAGGACATGATAAATTTACTTTCATCTGAGGACTTTGGACCACTGAGCAATAATCAAGATCTTTTTCTCCACTTCTGAGACACTTCTGACATTGTCTCTAGTTCAAGAATGTCTTGACTTGAGAAATGCAACTTTCCGAGCCCACGTAGAGGAGTTGTCTGAGCATAGTGGCACTTGATGATCTGAGGCCACTCCATCCACTCCTGGTGAAGCTTCCTCAGAATCTTTATGGGATTTTGCTTGACAGTCCTCTCAAAGTTGCGGTTATCCCTTTTTGCTGGTGAATCTTCTCTACCCCACTCTCAACCTTCTTTGAATGTTCTCATAGACAGCACCCTGTGAACAACCAGCTGTTTTTGCAATGACCTTTGGTGGCTTACCCTCCTTGTGGAGGGTGTCAATAACTCTTCTTTACATATGTCAAGTCAGCAGTCTTCCCCATGATTGTGGAGCAGACTGACCCAAACTAAGAGACCATTTTAAGCAGGAGTGTCAAACTCATTTTGGTCCAGGGGCCACATACGGCCTAATTTGAGTTCAAGGGGGCCAAGCAAAATCATCGCATAATTACCTATAAGTAACACTACGTCCAAATTTTTCCTTTGTTTTAGTGTAAAGGAGAACAGGTAAATTATAAAAGCCTTTATACGTAATGAACTGTTCCTTTAAACTGTTCCTGGAAAGCAATTCCAAAAACTTAAATTAACTCTGCACACCTTTAAACCTTAAGTAGCAGCTATTTGGTACAGACAATTAAAAAAATAAACTTTTCACTCACCTTGTTTGAAATGTAAAAGTTTGAAATGTAACAAATATCCATAAACCACTATATTACCAACATGGATGGCATGCATTAGAAAAAAGTATCACACTCAACCAAACTGTTTTGTACTGAATCTGTTGACTAACAGTCAACATATTATACAGTATTAAGTACAGCATTTAGTTCAAACAATGTTTAAAGCAACATTTTACAGTATTCATTCTTGCTTTGTATTTGCTCCTGAAACTTGCATCTTAAAGCCTCTACAAGAGATATTGAAAAAATGATTCCAAGCCCACATCGGCAAATTTGTTCTTCAATTCTACATTGTTCTGTGCATTGTGTTGTATTTTTTGGCATGGCGAGTCTCTTAGTGGTGAATGAAGATTATATTTCTTGAGCAACGAAAGTTGCTGCATGCACCCCAAGCATACAGATTTCTCATTAACCTCAACAAACATGTAAGAAATGGCCCACTTTTCTTGGAAAACCCTACACTTGATGTCCACTTTTCTCTTTTTTGACAATGACATCTTACTGATGGGGGTGTCCAGGCCAACAGAAAAGCAGATGTACATTTCTGAATTTCTAAAATGCTATTTACAGACCCAGAAGCTACATTGCCGCCATCTGCAGTAAGTCTTGAGTCACATAGTGTTGTGCCACTTTGGTTATGCTGACTAAAACAGTGCACTCCCACAGACAATATAGGAAATGCATTTTTATTGAAAAAGTTGTTCATGATTTAATGTATTTTTTCATATTGTTGATTTATTCCACAGGTTGGAGTGGACCCCTTGGTGTTTAACAATTTCCTTCGGGATAAATAAAGTTGTTCTCATCTCTCATAACACCCCAGATTTAAAGGCTCAGGGAACCTTTATAGATGTTTGAGTTAATTGGCCGTTCTGGCACCATGAATTTCCAATTTGAGCTTTCACGATATTCTAATTTTCAGAGACACACAATTTTGCTTTAAATCAACTGTAACCCAAAATCATTCAAATTTCAAGAATTAAAGATGTGAAATTTTACACTATGTGTAATCAATCTATATAATATATGGGTTTCACTTTCAGAAATGACCGACAAAATATATTGAACTTTTTCATGATATTCTAATTTTTTAAGCTCGACCTGTAAAAGTTTAATCGACATACTGATAGAATGTTTCAAAGATCATGTCTTTGCTTCTTTGTCTCAACTCAATGTGCTAAAACATCAAGATATGAAAAATATGTATCAGTATTTAATTTTTAGAAAGTGTAGCTCACTTTCTTGATTCAGGCCTTTCAAATATAAATCTCAGTTCATGACGCCTTGATCCTCGATTAGTTTTGGAAACCATTACATTTACATGGCCAGAGCAAATTTTCCATTTTATTGTCGGTCTCATTAGCTGTTGACAAAGTATTTCCTTTGGGAAAAAAAAAAAAGATTTGTACCTTTTTATCGACAGTGAAATATTATCACAATGTTTGATATCAGGATACATTAAGTGACTACCAGCTTACTTAAGACAAAAAGAGCGATCATTTCATGAGCAAGCTCTGCACAAATATCATGATTTAAAATTACCATTATTTCACTTTAAGGTCCAAAAAGGTTTACTTTTACAGCAACTTTGAACTTATACCTGTCATCTACTCTTTGTTACTCTTTCACTGATGGCTATATAACATTCTTCTATTTATTTTTGTCTACATACATAAATTATGATTTATGAGCACATTTATAGTACACACAAAAATGAAGTACCGGTATTTGTACATGGTTTTACATAAGACATATCATTCATTCATTCATTCATTCATTACCCCTATTGATTACCTGAATCTCACGAGTGAAACCAAATGCCACATCAAGTAAAGTGGTTTATCACGATCTCCTTTTTCAAGTCAAAGTCAAAAGTCAAAGTTAACTTCATTGTCAATACTGCCATATGTTCACACATACAGAGCATTGAAATAGCATTACTCTAAGACCCACAGTGGTGGGTCTCACATTGTACTCCATAAGGTGGAGTTAAAAGAAATAGAAAAGTGATAGTTGTATGAAAATGCAGTTGCATCAAGAGTTTTACAGTGTATTTTTTCATCTAAGTGAATAAGTGAGGCTTGGAATGCATGGAGGGCTCAGAAACCATAGTGTGCATCAGTGGGTGGGAGTTCAGGGTCAGAATCCATTGTACCGGTATGTGGGTGCTGTAGATGTCCTGGAGGGAGAGGATAAGGGCACCGACAATCTTCTCAGCTGCTCTCACTGTGCGCTGGGGGCGCTTGCAGCAGGATGCTGTGCAGGCGCCATACCATGTTGTGATCCTGCTGGTCAGAAGGCTCTTGATAGTGCCCCTGTAGAAGGTGGTCATGATGGGGGGTGGGGCTTTGGCTTTCTTCAGCTTGCGGAGAAAGTAGAGATGTTTTCTTATTTTCAAAAGAATTTTCATGCTAATTCAGATTCAAGGTCTTCCAAATATTACATACATAAATTATTAATGTATGACCACATCTCAGTGTTGCTTAAGATTGTTCTGTTTCCTCTTTTCTTTTTGTAGCTCATTGACTCTCTTGCCTGGGAAATCGGGACACTGAAAAAGGAGGTAGGAAATAATACTGAAACAGAAAGAGGAGACCTCAAGACGGACACATTCCTTGGGTGAGCTTGTTTTCTTTATCTGTCACTATCAATCTGAATTGCAGTGGCCCTTGTGATCCTTAAGAGGAGACTGAAGAACTAGCTATTTTTCAAGCATCTCCACACTTAATGATATTAGATATGAACTCAAACATTATTGTGCCTCTGCCAGGATTATAATAAAGCAATTCCCTCAAAATTCCGGTAGAGGACAGAGTTGACAACTTTTACAGTATATTTGGTATGAGACACTGTGATGACGTGTTTGCAATCACTTGCCTGGAAGCCACTGTACTTTAGGAATCAGCAGATTGACTGACAGACTGAAAAGATGTTCAGGAATTTCTCTTTACATTTTTCTTGCTTCTAATTAGACTTAAAACAGGAACTACTGCTCAAGCATAGCAAAGGTCTGCTCAGGTGCCCTGAGGCTGAAAACATTTGACAACTTCGAACCTAACACCCCATTGTTCCTGGTGCTGTCTTCAATGCCTGAAAAATCTTTGCTATGACTCTTCTAGGTCTGCTTATGCTGTATGTTATGGTTCAGTTGTGCTGGTTGGACTTGCATATGATAGTCCAGTACTCCTTCTGCTGATAAACAAAATATCAAATATTGGTAAATTATATTGCATCGGTACTAATTATAATTCCCCCCACCCAGGGAAAAAAAGAAGTGCTTTGACTTGAATTGAACTGAACTCAATGAATGATAGAGTGGTTTGCTTTATCACCTGCACCAGGCCCATTGTAAAACTTTCCTTTGTTATTCAAAAATAAGAAAGACCCTGTATTGATAATTGTATTTCACTGTATCCCCAAATGTATTGAAACCAAATGTCACATCAAGTACAGTGGTTTATCATTTTAATCAGACGTAAATAATCTCTACTACCTTTTATTAGTTTTAAGGGAATTTTCATTCAAGTCTGAGTTCTTGAAAACTTTAAGATATATTTCAATCAAACCTTAAAGTTACTTTCCTGAAGAAAAAAAGATCCATGCTTGTTTGTTGACTATAACATTGTTTATCACAATGTCTGATATATAGACACAATAAGTCAGGGGTGTCAAACTCATTTCTCATCACGGGCCACATACGGCCTAGGTAGATGTCAAGTGGGCCGGACCATTAAAATAATAGCATACTCAGCAATAAATAACCAAAATATCATGTCTTTCCTCTGTTTTGGTGTAAAGAAGTACAAGGACATAAGGAAAATTTTGGAATTTAATGAACAATCCTTTTACAAAACATTTCATGAAACACCTCATATTTCCCTAGACAAAAGTGCAATTTACTTTTATCATTCACATGTTTGCATTGCAATCATGTGATCATGCGATCCCACTGATCTTGCAAAGGCACAAAACTTTAACAAGTAATTGGTATTGAAAAATATAGTAATGCACTTTAAGATTAAATGAGACATATAAAGAAAGGGATTTTTAAACTATTTACACATGTGCATATAAAATCTAAATTGAATCCCTGCCTTCACCCTCCAAACTAAAAAGAGTGCTATTAAATGTGTAAGGAAGAAAGTATTTACCTGTCCTGTAAATGTGTAAACTTCATACATGAAACATAAATACACATACAACACATACTGAAAATGCATAGAGCTGCATGAACAGTAGAATTCCACCATACTCGTTTGGATTGAAGTTGGTGACTAACGTTAAATTGCACATTTTCGCTAGCAATTAGCTAGCTGGCTTTTACCGCTGCGTCACTGATTTCTCGGCTATGGGTGAAAGTGGACCGCTGTTTCCTCAGACCTGCCAGCAATTTGTTGATCTTATCTCTTCTCAGATGTCTTTGCAAGCTGTGATGTTTTTGCTGTGATGAGTCTCGTAGTGGCACCGTATATTATATTCCTTAAATACCGAAACTTGTTGCACACACACCAAGCACAAAGGTTTCCCGTGCTCTCCGTAAATAAATAGGACGTAGTCTAATTTTCTTTGAAAATTCGACACTCTTTAACTACTTTTCTCTGTTTTGATAACGACATTTTGGCTAATGAGGGAGTAGCGGGGAGGTAGAGAACAGGGTAGAAACAACGTCATAACAAGCAGCAGACGGTACATTGATAATGTCTGCTGATTGGTCCGTCTCAGTGATGCGGATTGTCGTCTACTCTGACCAAAATAGTGCGCCCCTAGCGGAAAATTCTTGAATTGCATTTAATTAAAAAAATTAAATGCTTGTCTTTTATGCATTTTTTCACTTTCAAATTATTCTGCGGGCCTGGTCGAACCTCCTTGCGGGCCGGTTCCGGCCCGCGGGCCATATGTTTGACACCCCTGCAATAAGTGATACAACTTGTTGCATATGTTGTATTCTCGGTGGTAATTTGTCTTTTAAAGTGTCTATTATTATGGATAATGCCAATATTCTATAGACGGGGAATAGAATTATCAATTAATTATTATTATGTCCCTGAGAATTAAGAAATATTCAACTATATGCATACCTGAGTCTTGTATGGTTGACATGCATATTTTAAAGCTATTTAGAAGTGAAACTTTTAAATATGCAGTGGTTATAGTGAATTTAGTTTATTTTCTTACCAGGTTGGATGACAAAGTGGGAGGTCTCTTCCTGCAGACTTCAACCTGTGCTGAAATGGGCCCAACACTTGCTGGAGCAAGAGATTCAGGCTACGACTCCCTCCATAGGCCGATGAGTGTTCTGGAACGACTTGTGAATACACATGCTGTATGGCTACAGCTTGATCTGAGCCACATGGAAGCCACAAACATCCTGCAGGGGCAACCCACAGGGGTGAACAATCAGCAATTAATAATTTTCAATATAATTCTGTGTAGATACTTTCATCTTCATAGCTGTTTTGTTTTGTTCGTCAAAACAAAATACTTGTCTTGGAGCAGCCACAGTTTTAACTCTTACGTTACTCAATAATTTCCAAGTTTTGAAACAACTGTGCACATAAACAGAAATCTCCAACTTGAAATCGTAAACCAGTGCTAAGGTTTAAAATCCAATAGGGTTTCAATTGAATTATAAGTTATACTTTTTTTTAATGTATTTTTTTTTTCTTTTATTTTGCCTAAACACAAAGACAGATAAATCTACCTCCATTGGATGACTCCTAGACAAGTCTGTTCTTAAACAGTTTTTCTTTTAAGAATTTACATTTATCTCTGAGTGGATTGTCTTCTTTTTCCTTCTTGTAGACATTTTTGGTGAGGAAGTCAAGCAGCCTACAGAGGAAAGTCATATCTCTTCGTATGGACAAAGACTCCAGCATTCTTGTTAAAGACGTCCCTATCATGGAAAGCCAATACAGTAAACTCTATTGTTTTTTTGTTTTTGTTTTTTTCAAAGGCATGAAGTAGACAAGCACGCTTAAGCTTATCTTCTTCTGTAGTTGGAGTGGAATGGCACAAGACAGGTGATCATAAATCACAAGTCTGTTGCATCAAATCTACACTGTGAAAAAAATAATATAAAAACAACAGATATGTAGTATGAAACAGCTGAGCACAATCTATTACACGATCTGCTGACCTAATGTGACAGTGAAAACCAAATATCTGCCAACTGTTTTAACAAGTCTTCATCTCAACATGATATCATATGGGGAGGAAGGCAAAAAAGTCTGTATTTTTAAGCTCACCGCAATCCAAATATAACTCAAGAATTTAATTTGATTTTTGTTGGCAGCATTATTTTTTTATTTGACTTTTTTGAAATGGATTTATTTATTCTTTAAGATTGCTGTAAAGCTTGTTATTATCCATCCTGAGTGAGATCTTTACTCTAGGCCTGTGATTACTAGATGGTTACCAATTAAGCTGCTCTGTCTCTGCAGCTATGGAGTAACCCATTACAATTAATTAACACAGGAGTGATCTGGAACAGACAGGTGACAAAAAAATCTCTTTCTGACATGAAAGATTACAAGAGCCTATATCTTAGTTTCATTCCCCACATGAAGGGTGCATGTGAGACCAGTGTTACTGAGCACCTGCTTTTCAAATCTTACCAACAAAACAAAGGATTTCAACAATCAAGCAGCTCAAGTTACAGCCACAATGCTCAAAACAGTGCATTGTCATACGTAAACGTAACTAGTTTAAGAAATAGGTAAGCTTATTTCTCAAACAAGTATTTATTCACATTTTAACACCCACAGTTTAACACGGTTATTTCGGTCAAAGTATGAGAGCATTGCCACATTTTGTCGTTATTCTATCCGCTATTTTGTATCATAGTGAAGAAGATCACGAGGACAAAGTCAGAGCAAAGGACAGAGTGATTGAAACTGAAAAGGAGGAGTGTTGTATGGTTTCAGGGAGGAGTTGAAAAAGACTAGTTGGTCAGGGAGAGCTTCCAGATGACTGGACAACTACAGCTAATGTGATCAGGGAGACAGGTAGGAGAGTACTGGGTGTATTGTCTGGATAGAAAGTAGATATGGAGACTTGATGGTAGAATGAGGAAATGCAGGAGTAAATACAGCGAAAGCGGTGAGAAGTGGGATACTGAAGAGACTGAAGAGAACAGACAGGAGTACAGGGAGATACAGTGTAAAGTAAAGATAGAGGTAGAGGTGATTTATACAGGGTGGCAGAACAGAGAAAGAGATAGAAGGGATGTACACCAGGTCCGGGTGATTAAGGATAGAAAAGGAAATGCATTGACAGATGCTAGAAGAGTGATGGGAAGATGGAAAGAGTAGTCTGAAGAGCTGATGAATGTCAAAAATGAAAGAGAGGCAAGGGTAGAAGAGGTGACTATTTTAGACAACAAAAGAGAGAAAGTAAAACAGAGATCAGTAAAAGTGAAGTGAGGAAGGCATTGAGGAGGATAAAGAGTGGAAAAGCAGTTGGTGCTGATGATATGCCTGTGGAAGTATGGAAGCGTCTCAGAGAGGTAGCGGTAGTTTCTTGCTAGATTACTCATCAGGATCTTAGGGGGTGAGAAGATGCCTGAGGAATGGAGAAGTGCAATGGTGCCCGCTTTTAAGAATAAGGGGGGTGTGCAGAATTGTGGCAACTATAGAGGGATAAAGTTGAGCCATACAATGAAGTTATGGGAAAGAGTAGTGGAATCTAGATTGAGAGCAGAAGTCAGCATTTGTGAGCAGCAGTATGGCTTCATGCCCAGGAAGAGTACTGCAGATGCAGTATTTGCTTTGAGAATGCATTTGAGAAGTAGTACAGAAAGGCCAGAGGAAGTTGCATTACATTTTATTAGGCCTAGAAAAAGCCGAGAGAGGAACTCTGGTATTATATTAAGAAGTCTGGAGTGGCAGAGAAGTATATTAGACTGGTATGGGACAGGTATGCTAGCTGTGAGACAGTGGTAAGGTGTGCTCTAGGTGTAACAGAAGTTCAAGGTGGAAGTGGGTTTCTTCTTGAGCCCCTTCTTGTTTGCAGTGGTGATGGACAGGCTGACACATTAGGTTATAAATTAATCTCCATGCACCATTATGTTTGCAAATGAAATTGTGATCTGTATAGAGAATATGGTAGAGGCTGAGGACAATCTTTAGAGGTTGAGGTATGCGCTGGAAAGGAGAGGAATGAGTTAGTCAAGACAGAATATATGTGTGTGAATGAGAGGAACTTGGGTGGAACTGTGAGGCTACAGGGAATGGAGATCAAGAAGTTGGAGTTACTTGGGTTCAACAGTACAGAGTAACTGATAATGTGGAAAAGTGGTAAAATAATGGGTGGTCAGAATGGGTGCAGAAAAGTGTCAGGGGTACTATGTGATAGAAAAATATCAGCCAGAATGAAAGGAAAGGTGTATAAGACAGTGGTGAGACCAGCGATGCTGTATGGTTTGGAGATTGTGGCATTGAAGATAAGACAGGAAGCAGAGCTGGAAGTTGCAGAGATGAAGATGCTGAGGTTCGCTTTGGGAGTGACAAGAATGGATAGGATCAGGAATGAGTCTATCAGAGGAACATGTTAGATGTTTTGGAGAGAAGGTCAGAGAAGCCATGCTGAGATGGTTCGGTCATGTACAAAGGAGGAATAGTGAATATATTGGTAGAGGGATGCTGGAATTGCAGCTGCCAAGAAGGAGGCCTCAAGGAGGACCAAGGAGAAGATTTACGGAGGATATATCCTCATTAGAGGATATTAAGGTAGTTTGTGTGAGAGAGGAGGATACAGATAATATTGTTAGATGGAGAAGGTTGATTTGCTGTGGCGACCCATGAAGGGATAAGCTGAAAAGAGAAGAAGATACAGATGTAAACTGTGAGCATCATTTATTTGCTTGCCCATTTCAAAGGTCGAAAGGAATAGAAGATGATTTTGTACCCCAGTGATTCGGTGAGCAGTTATGTATTATGGAAACTGTTTCTCACCTGATTTGAAGGAAATAATGGTATGGTACTATCTGTGAGACATTTGTACGGTGTGCTGTAGGGGTAACAGAGAAGTTCAAGGTGGAAGTGGGACTCCATCAGGGATCAGATCTGAGCCCCTTCTTGTTCGCAATGGTGATGGAGAGGCTGACAGGTGAGGTTAGACAGGAATCCCCATGGACCATGATGTTTGCGGATGACATTGTGATCTGTAGTGAGAGCAGAAAACCGATAGAGGAAAATCTAGAGAGGTGGAGGTATGCTCTGGAAAGGAGAGGAATGAAAGTTAGTCGCAGCAAGACAGAATATATGTGTGTGAATGAGGGGAACTCGGGTGGAACGGTGAGGCTACAGGGAGTGGAGATCAAGAAGCTGGAGGATTTCAGGTACTTGGGGTCAACAGTCCAGAGCAACGGAGAGAGTGGAAAAGAGGTGAAGAGATGGGTCCAAGCAGGTTGGAATGGGTGGAGAAAAGTGTTAGGGGTACTATGTGATAGAAGATTATCGGCCAGAATAAAAGGAAAGGTGTACAAGACAGTGGTGAGACCAAAGATGCTGTTAGAAACTGTTACAATGTCCAAAAGACAGCAGGCAGAGCTAGAGGTTGCAGAAATGAGGATGTTGAGGTTCTCTATGGGAGTGACCAGGATGGATAGGACCAGGAACAAGTCTATCAGAGGAACAGCACATGTTAGATGTTTTGGAGAGAAAGTCAGAAAAGCCAGACTGAGATGGTTCGGTCATGTACAGAGGAGGGATAGAGGATTTATTGGTAGACGGATGCTGCCAGGCAAGAGGTCTCGAGGAAGACCAAAGAGAAGATTTATGGATGTAGTGAGAGAGGATAAGAAGGTAGTTGGTGAGAGAGAGGAGGATATGGAGAATAGGGTTAAATGGAGAAAGTTGATTCGCTGTGGCGACCCCTGAAGGGAAAAGCCGAAAGAAGAAGAATGATATGATACTGTATTCTACCGCAATATAGAGGTATTTTATTAAAAAAATTATTTGTCCAAATTAGTGATGCTCTGTGGCAAATCAAAAACTCAAATTTGTCAGAGCACATCTCTTTGAATTTTGTTTAAATGTTGTTTTGTTATGTTAGGCAGCATGATGGCACAGTGGTTTTGTTCCACCTCATGGCACGATGGACCCTGGTTTGAATCCTAGAGGGAGCCTTTCTTTGTGGAGTTTGTACATTTTCCCCGTGTTTTTATGGCTGTCCTTCAGGTTTCTTCCTACAGTCCAAAAACAGGCAGAAAGTTAATTGGAAAAAAATCGGAAAATTGCCCCATTGTGTGAATGAGAGCAAGTGGTTGTTCGTCCACGCATTCATCTGTTCATCTGTTGATCAGTCTAGGGTATACCCTGCTTCTTGCCCAATGATAGCTGGGATCGGCTCCAGCATCCCCCCGTGACCCTAAGTGTTGGATCAGCAGTAGATAATGAATGCTATTTTGTTAATAAATCACAATTTGATGATTTTTGAAATTGACAAGCTCAGATAGATACAAGTAGTAGGCTCCTTGTGACCCTAGGGAAAATTTGGCTTATGTAGGGATTTAAATGATAAATTGGGTTAGTTATTTCAACTTTTGATTTCAGATTTTGAATTTCAAAATGTTTTACTTATGTTTTGGGAGAGTGGAAAATTAGTCTTTATCTTACTTTGAAGCACATTGAGAGGTTGACCAAACTGAGCTGGCCTCTTGAGAGATTCCTGTATTTTAATTATCCTTTGTTTTCCCACAGCTTTTTCTTT
The DNA here is from genome assembly GCF_037954325.1 of Fistularia commersonii. NCBI lineage: Eukaryota > Metazoa > Chordata > Actinopteri > Syngnathiformes > Fistulariidae > Fistularia > Fistularia commersonii. The sequence continues at coordinate 6,513,273 of NC_141285.1, read as the reverse complement.
GGAGGGATCGGGGCTGTGCTTTGCTGACTTGTTTCATCTCGTATCTTTCTGTTGCATTAGCAGGTGTGTTCACTCCTCAAAATGACAAAAATATATGCAAACCATACAATAACAGGTATATACTGTGTTTTATTAATTATTTTATTATTATATCTGGCACATAATGACTAGCAACAACACTGATTTTATCTAAAAATCCTTAGAAAATGATGTAATGGGGCTAGCAATGACAAGGATGTATAACAACAATGTGTTCAGGTCACTACCATTTCAGCATAAAATTATTGTATGCTTTAAGCTCAAAAAAGCATTATTGGATATTCATCAAAGGGCAGGTTTACTGTATCATGTAAGTGCATATTACATTGCACTAAATACTTGTAGCTTAATTTGTCACTTTCCCATCAAAACTTGTTTTTGATTAATTTTGAAATCTGTTCTTGAACAACAGGAAGATTTTATTGCTTTGGTTTTCAGTAAAAAAAAAAAAATAAAAAAAAAATATATATATATATATATATATGTGTGTGTTCTAATCTATAAGAACTCCAACAAACTGCAGAGATAGGAGAGCAGCAGACATACTTTGCCTTCTGGACATGTGTTTAGAGCCAAGGTGCAAGCAATTTCTCACACATGAAAACAGGCCAATTCAGTAAGTCACACATCTGTAAGGTCCAAATCCTGCCCCTATAGGCTGATTTCTTTTGATTTAACTTTTTTTTAAAAAATAGTGTCTGTCTTGACCTAAACTTTTTTTTTCCTTTGCATGTATTAGGGATGTGTTACCCTTCACCCTGAAGCTCCCAGAGGCCATTACCTCAGCCCAAACCCCTGCTGATCTCGAGGAAGTTGCAAAACGTGGAGCAGGTTTGTTCTCTATATCTCTGATGTATAAGCATCTAAGGTGTATAAATTGTTGATGCAGGTGAATTTTGAGGTGTTAAAGGGGTTAGAATCACATCTTTTAAAGGTAATGCTTTGTTTTTAGGTATTTTAACTTTTTTTTTCACTGTAATTGGTTCTGTACAAGGCCTCATAAGTTTCTTTGTGGCATTAGGTGTTAAGCGTCAAAAGCTTCAGAGACAATTTTTACCGTACATTTCTAATGTTAAAAGCCACCTTCCTTTAAATGATTTGCATGCACTTTACTAAAATCTGTGAATGTATTGGACAGGGCAGTAATATCATATTATCATGTTATAAGTGAACATAACTTGTTTTGCCCTGCTTAGCTGAAGCACTGCAGGTTTTTCTGCAGACCTTGTCAGCAACAGGACTTTACTAACTAAAGTTACTACTTGGTAAAGTGCATATCCTTTGTGTTAAGTTAGATCCAGAAAGGTGTCTCTTTTGCCACATTGAGATGAAACTGATTTACCTTTTCCCCCTTGAAGCATGAAAGTCAATCTTCTACACCCAAAGAATTAACAGGAATGCCAGTATTAAATGCCTCAGGCCAAGGACAGATACTGCTGTGCTGTGTGGCTAAGCTTTGATTTAGAGGAGAGCTTGTCATTTCTGTCCCTCCAAGTTACAGAGGGCCACAAGCTGGCAGCAGAAACTTTAGTCCTATTATATGACCATAAATACAACCTAAAAACAACTAATTTCATCTATATCTTTTATTTCAAGCTGTCCAGATATTTGGTTACAGGATTAACTGATTGGGTTATGTAGGTTTTAACTTTCGTTGCCCGACTATTGTTAATCTTTACACTGGTGTGACTCAACAATCATACATACTCCTCTCTGACTTAATCTATGTGCTTCTTAAAGAATGTCTTTTGTGAAAGGATTGTCATCTTCCTGTTAATGTGGTCTTGTGAGATTTATGGACATACTTTTGATCTTTTTTTTTTTCTTTTTTACCCTTTCTCAATGTGTCTCATCCTCTTCATGAAGTACTTTAACTGACTTTGGTGAAACAATGGTTAGTTTCGTGGCTAAGAAGGTGATGACAGTCAATAATTGTTTGAAAAGGCACACATGATGTACAAACAAGTAATAATGTGCAGCAGAATCTGGCTTGTCATGAAATTACCTAATGGGTATGCCATCTTCATCAAGTCAGTCCTAAAATGAGTACACTTGCCAAAATTAAAACTTTTTCATCACGTTGGAACAGGGACTGTTTGTTGTTTCTCTCTCTCTCTCTCTCTCTCTCTCTCTCTCTCTCTCTCTCTCTCTCTCTCTCTCTCTCTCTCTCCCTCTCTTTCTCCTTATAACTCAAAACAGGCATTTTTGATCAAGTCTGTCCTAGAACCTGCAAGAAAAGAACCAAATGAAAGTTTTTTTGGCCAAATGTGTTCTACTTATTATTTATTTATTTGTGTGTGTGTGTGCGTGTGCATGTGTGATGGTATTGCAGCACAACAAATTATAAATCATTAGTGCTGGAAGTGTGTAAGATGAGATATATAATTCCTCTGAATCTTCACAGTGACTTAAGAGCACTTATTGACACGTTTTCTGAGTTTCTTTGCCATTTATGTTATCATCTGTGCCTTGTTTTTTCCATTAAAGGGAAAACACAGACTGAATTTAATATATGAATATTTTTAAATTGAATAATTGCTTTCCGTTGATGTAATGAATTATGTTTTTGCACAACTAGTGCGAAGTAGGGTCATTGTCCCTCTCAAGCATACAAGAGTAGATAACTGGAATTATGATTTTGATTTCAATTTTTTAATATTGATTTTAAAGGTCACTGAGTATTCATGAAGCAACACATTCCTCTTCACAGCATTTAGGTGTGGATTTGTTAATTATTTGAATTACCTTGTCCAGGTTCCTCACTGTATTTTGGCTGAAGCAGCAACTATGTGTATGAGCAAAGCTTCATCATGGAATATCAGAAGTGTCGTTTCAAAGGGAAGCTATAGGAAATATATGCATTTATGTGTGTGTGAGTTTACACATGCATGTGTATATGATTTAAAGACTCCCGAGAACCAGGTTTACCTTAATTTAGAGGTCCCCAGCCAATGGGCCACGGACTGGTACCAAGCTAAGATAGCAAAGTAATGTCACAAGTGCAAACAGTAAGACACCAGAAGGGTCTCAGAGTGTGAGAAAAAAGAGAGCTGCATTTAAAAGTAAATACTAAGAGTCTCACTTAAACTGCAGTTTCATCCCAACAGGTAATTTTACATGATCCACACCCATTCTGTATATTATATGATGACCATCTAGCAAATTAAGCATAGAGGCCAAGAACTGTCCAACATTTTACTTTGTGAGGTGGGATGATTTGACAAAACAAGATTACAGAGGAGACTGGTCCTAAGAAACACAAATACTTGCAGGGAAACAAGCTCAGATTCCCACTTATTCTGCATTTCGGTGAGTAGTTAATAAAAGGGCATAATAAAAAGGTGGAGTTATTACATTTACATTTACATTACTCTTTTTTTTATGAACCACGCCCCCCACCACCATGCTCAGCCAAAAAATTGTCTGGTATGTAATTGGTTCGTGCCACAAAAGAGGTTGGGACCCGCTGCCTTAATTTCACATGTGTAGGAGTTCTTTGGAATTTAGCCACACATTTGCACATTTGTTTACATTGGGTCCTTTTTTACTCAAATTAATTACTCATATTTGTTAATCAGAAGAAATCCTGAACAGAATGAGAGTGAGTTGAAACAACAGTTTTATATGATATGTTTAACCCAGCAATCAAGAACAAAGAAGATGTCGGTAGCTCTGAGTCAAAAAGGGTAGAGGAGGAAGGCAGTTCGGAAAAAAAGGGCTGTGTGGCAAAAAAGAAGAAAAATAGAGAAAGAAACTGCTTAACCTTAGCTGAGAGGGAGGGAGTAGGGCGGGAATACTGTGTCAACAGCCTGCCCATACACACAGTAAAGAGTGAGTCATAACAAATACTGACCTGTTGTGAGCCAGTGAAACCAGTTTCAGCTTGTGCAGGCACAGCCATTCGTCTTTACAGACACCTCTCACACCCCAGCAGCCAACGTGTCCAGAAGACCTCTTCTGTGTGTCAAGTGTTATGATCATGGTAAGATTTGTTGCTCTCTTTTCTGCTTAGCACCCGGTAAACAATTCACTCTGTGTCTGGTACAAATAATCCCCATGTGTTGCTATTTCTGCTGCTGCATAATTGTATCTTTTCCTTTTTTACATAGTATGGCCTTTAGATTTTTACAAATGGCTTTATTGCATGTGTTCATTATTTTTTTGCCCATGACTTTTTGGCAGAGCAGCCTTTGGAGGAGGGCTCAGTTTACTGTACTTGTTTCTTACTTGTGATTAATTTGAAATGATTGAGTGGGTTTATGATTTACTACTAAATGTTCACTCAGTACTTGATCAGCTGCATTAAATGGCAAAAATCATAATCCTGATTAGCTTTGTCAGTACTGAGAGCACATATATTTTCACTAAATTCATATGCTTTCTCCTTGTTTTCCATTACTCCAGTCAATTGGCAAAACCATCTTTGTGTTCTTTTAGCCTTCTGTAATTATCTTAGGAGAGGAATGGCTACGATACTCTATCTCACTTCCATTTTTTGCTTTTCATTTTCTGGTTAAAATGAGATAGAAAATAAAAAAAATAAATAAAATTGAAAAAAATGCATGAAAATAAAAAATAAATCGGATTAATTACTTTGGCTCAAAAATTGTTCATCCAATACATTAAAACGGACTTAATTTGAGAGTAATTAAGAAGCTCATACACCAAGCTCATAACTATTATTGCTGTAGATGCTGAACGGGATTATGAAGGGCAGTGAGAAAAAAACACAATTACATTGACAAAATATGTGAAAAATTCCAAAAGTTCAACAAAGTGATATATTTGGTTTGCTCATCTTTGGCTTTGAAACTTTTTCAATTTGTATTTTCATGTCTTCTTCTGCTCCTTTTGGCTTTTCCCTTCAGGGGTTGCCACAGCGAATCAACCTTCTCCATCTAACCCTATTCTCTGTATCAACCTTTCTCATAAGAACTACCTTCATGTCCTCTTTCCCATAACTTCATTGTATGACTCATCAACTTTATCCCTCTATAGTTGCCACAATTCTGCACATCCCCCTTATTCTTAAAAATGGGCACCATCACACTCTGTCTCCATTCTTCAGGCAACTTCTCACTCTCTAAGATCCTGTTGAATAATCTAGTCTGAAACTCTACCAGAGCCTCTCCTAAACACTTTCACTCCTCCACAGGCATATCATCAGGACCAACTGCCTTTCCACGCCTTATCCTCTTCAATGCCTTCCGTACTGCAGTTTTACTAATATCTGCTACTTTGTTGTCTACAATAGTCACCTCTTCTACCCTTGTCTCTCTCTTTTTCCTCATTACATTACAGTCAGTTAGCAGACGCTTTTATCCAAAGCGACTTACAAAAATTGCAATTCAATAACCGAAAATCCAAATTACCACTAGTCGTTATTCAGAAGTCACCACTCTACCAAATAGCCATCTCCTGCACATTCCTCATCCATGAGCTCTTCAAAATACTCTTTCCATCTTCCCATCACTCTTCAAGCATCTGTCAATACATTTCCCTCTTTATCCTTAATCACCCGAACCTGCTGTAGATCTTTTCCATCTTTATCTCACTGTTTCGCCAACCTGTATAGATCATTCTCTCCCTCCTTACTGTCCATCTGAGCATAGAAGTCATTGTTCACCCTTTGTTTTGCCTTTGCTACCTCTATCTTTACCTTATGCTGTATCTCCCGGTACTCCTGTCTGTTCTTTTCATTCCCCCAGTGTCCCACTTCTTCTTTAATGACTGCTTTTGCTGTATATTTTCCTGCTCTTCCTCATTCCACCAACAAGTGTCCATGTCTACTTTCCCTCCAAATGATACACCAAGTTCTCCCCCACCTGTCTACTTGATCACTTTAGCTGTAGTTGTCCAATTATCTGGAAGCTCTCCCTGAGCCTTTCTCAACTCCTCCCTGAAAACCATACAACACTTCTCCCTTTTCAGCTTCCACCACTTTGTCCTCTGCTCTGTCTTTGTCCTCTTGATCTTCCTTGTCACCAGCATCATCCTATGAACTACCATCCAATGTTGTCTGACTACACTCTCACCTGCAACTACTTTGCAGTCACCGATCTCTTTAAGGTTAATTTGTCTATACAAGACACAGTCTACCCCTGGCTCCTACCTTCACTCTTATAAATTACCCTATGTTCCTGTCTTTTCTGGAAAAAAGTGTTCACTACAGCCATTTCCATCCTTTTTGCAAAGTCTACCACCATCTGTCCCTCTGCATTCCTATCCTGTACACCAATTTTGCCCATCACTTCTTCATCCCTCTATTTCCTGAACTAACATGCCCATTAAAGTCTGCACCAATTACCATTCTCATCTCTATGGATATTCTGCATTTCTCCAGGTAACTCATTCCAGAATTTTTCCTTCTCATACTCGCATCCCACCTGTGGGGCAAAGCCACTAACAACATAGAGCATCACACCTTCAATTTCCAGTTTCAGACACATAAGTTTATCTGACATTGTTTTCACCCACTTTTCCCCCTAACTAATTCATCTTTCAAGATAATTCCTACTCAGTTTTCTCTTTGTGTCAGTACCTTGATAGTACAACTTAAAGCCTGCTTCTAAGCTTCTAGCCTTTCTACCTTTCCACCTGGTCTCTTGAACACACAGTATATTCACCTTCCTTCTCTGCATCATGTAGGCCAAATCTACCTTTTCCGGTCATAGTCACGATATTCGAAGTCCTCACTCTCAGTCCCTGACTCTTGCCTTTCCTCTTCTCTCTACTTCTAAACACGCCTTCCTCCTCTCCTTCATTGACCTACAGTAGCTCAATGAAGGAGCCTGTTGGTCATCGGTACCAATGGCGGTTGTTAACCCAGGCCTGAACAGATTTGATATGAGATTATGTGGTTTGATTCGCGTGTTTGGTTTTGGCAAACATTTTACACCAGATGCCCATCCTGACGTTACCCTCTGCATTTATCCGGACTTGGGACCGCCTCAGGGAAACACTGGCTCATGTCTCCCGAGGCTGGCTCAGGGAGACACTGGCCCAGGCCGCCTTGAGGCTGCATTCAATTTTTATTTTCATGTACTGTATAAATACAGGTTTTCTGCCACCAACACCAAGTCAATTTTTTAATTTTTTTTCAGCATACTAGCCTGGACAGGGAATTTGATATCAAACTGATTTCAGCCCTCTTACCTGACTTAGCCCAATCAACACAGTAATAATGTCATAGCAATCAATTAAGAAACAGTTTGAACAGAATACAATATTGGATTTTGGCAATGTAGACATACCTATTGTGGATGAAGTAACTAATGGAGTTTGTAGTGTGAATAAAGCTGTCAACATTTTCATGGTTTCTACAGTTCCGGTGTTTGAAAGTGACTTAGTGACTGAAAGTATGTTATCGATGAAAGAGTCAGTGAAATATGTTCTGCTGAGCTACTGAAATCCACACACCTGCAGCCATAATCCTTTTTCAACCTGACCAGGCCACTGTTTATGGTTTTCTTTATTAATTTTGAGTAACAGAGGGCCTTCCTATAACTCAAAGAATGACTCATCCTGCTGATTCATCTAGGCTTTAACACTCCTGGAGACATTTCCCATTTCTCTGGAAGGTTAAAAAAAAGGAATTCAACTCCTTCATAGCCATTTTCTTTTTTTCAATGGAGCACTAATCTCGACCCCCCCCCTCCAAAAAAAACATATATATATTTCTTCATTTATTTTTATTTACATTTTTTAAATGTAAAATAAAAACCTGTTTTTTGTTAGTATTGTTATTATAATGAAAATATTTTTGCCTGTCCCTCCTGACCTATCTCAATCACACTTTTGCTTCATATTGTTGTCCTCTCTCACTTTTTCTGTTTCTACACCAACCAGTTGAGACTGTAGGAAGCCCACATCGAGCTTGGATCTGTCCAAGGTTTTTCCTTGTCACTGTTTCCAAGTACATGCTCATTGGGGAATGGAGGATTTCTGTCAATCGTGTTGTCTGTCGTGATTTGACAACATAAATAATATTCGATTTCATTTGCTCAAGTTCCACAACTGTATTAAGACACTTGTATCCCGTAATAAAAAATTAAAAAAAATACCAAAAATACAAAGTAATGCTGTTAAATAAGACTAAGATAGAAGAGGATTCACGAAGAAAAACATCTGCAAGATCACTTTGAATGTCACATGTTCAAAAAGACATTAGGTTGTGGTAGGGGTGGTGGCAGGGGTGTCTGGTTTATTTATATGTTTGATCAACTAATAATGAAAATATCAACTAACAATGAAATGTACAATGATTGAAGTCCACTGAGACAATGTGTTCATTTCTTTGCCTGGTCTGAATATGCAGCTGGTTTAGAAAGGGCTCTCATTTAATGAATATAGGTAAAATCTTGTGGAAAAAGCAGGTGCCAAATCTATTTTTTTTTTATCACCTCAGTACTCTAGATGGGCTATTTGTCAGTTGAATGTAATCTGTGAATAGTTGCTTGGAGGAAAATTCTGAGCCACTATGTGGCATCATGCCTTGTCTGTGTAATCCATTTATACATTATCTTTCCTATACAGGTTTCTGGAACTCTCAGATTTGCAAGAGGCGGAATGGTTCTTTGTCCCTGCCAGGAACCACAGGTCCTGAGAGACCCCCACCCCCTGCCCAGAAGCCAGTGTCCTTGTCAACCAGTCCAGAGACCCATTGTGTTCTAACTCACACTCTGTCTCAGCTTGAGTGTGGGAAGTCTAAAGGGGCCCTTTGGTTCATCAACCCCCTTTTTATGAAGGTTCATCAACCAGAAAGCAATCTGCACACCAACCCAAATTCCTCTACAGAAACATTTCTTGACCAAGTAGCTCATAAAAACAGCAGTGGCCCCAAAAACAGCTCACAGCCACCTTTAGGTGATCAGGTGTGTGGTTCCAGTAATGACTGGATGCTAGATCGAAGAAGCCCATTAGATGCCCAAAAGCAAAGTGTAATAAACGTAATATCTCGGATTCCACCTGCCCGTCCACCCCCCCCGCGCATTTTGCCGCAACCATCAGCCCCACTTCCCCGACAACACAGCATGCCAGAAAAAATACCCTGGATTAGTGTCCCCAAGGAAAAGGTGGAGCCAAAAGAGAGAGGTAGCTTCCTTTCTCGCCTTGGTTCGTCACTAAGCATCAGCACCTCATCTTCCCCCCCTAAGAGATTCAGTATCAGCTCCCCTATATTCATCCCCTCCCTGCCTATCACTCTGTCATCTGTGTCGTCCTCTCCACGGTGGGCCAAAGCTTTGCCATCTGCTACCCAGGAGGATGCACAGTGCCACCTGGCCCTAGAGGACCACACGATTGAGAATGCTCTGCGAAGAGCCAAATTGCATCAGGAGAATTGTACAACATCCTGTCAGCTCACCAGTAGTCCTCCAAAATCAGCCAGCAAGCCAGAAGAAGGACAAGGGAGAGAAAAAGTGGCAGGAGTAGAATGCAGTGGGGGTGGCCAGCGTCTGAGTGACATGAGCATGTCCACTGATTCCTCAGACTCTCTGGATTTATCACAATCATCTGCCTTCTTTCTTCCACCTATGCATGAACCCAGTCTTCCTACAATGGATGATTTCAACACCCACCTCCCCCTTTCCGTCCCCTCATCCCACCTTCATTACTGCAGCATGGAGGAAGATGATGATGATGAAGAGGATGATGTTGAGGAAGACGTAGACTATGGAGTCAGCCTGGAAAGTGACCAGGAACTAACCATGGTGGCCCCCGGATGCAGCACAAGGCGCCGCTCTAGTGCAGGTGCTTTAGTTATCCAGAAAGCGTGGCAAGACTTGCGCAAAGTGAGCGGTGTCTTTCACTCTCTGCTGACACCTGAAAAGAGGGCAATACGCAAGGTGGTGGACATGGCCAAGATGAGAAACTCTGGTTTCTCCTCCTTGGTGCAGGACTTCATCAGCTACATGGGTGAAGGTGAAGAAACACAGGCTTGGCAAGGCTATGCCTCTGGACTGGAGCTGCTTCAGACAATACGTCAGTTTATTACTCAGATGAAGATCTATCTACGACAGTGCTCTGAGATGGACCCACCGATTGAGAGTCTCATCCCTGAAGACCAGATTGGTAAGTTAGGAATTACATAAATTATTATTCAGCATTTTTCTGTTTAAATTTCTTGTAGCCACAAGCTGTTTCTTGTGTACTAGAGTATCTGTTTTTTATGGAAATCAAAATCGTGATCTATGTCTTAAATAATCTGATTACTCTTGACAAGCCCATGACAATTCTCTCTACCTATCTTCAACTCAAGAGTGCAACCTTCAAATACATTTTTGATTCTTTTTATGAAGTGTGGTGAAAAGTTCTATTTGTGGATTAATCTTAATGTTTAGAGAAGAACTATCCTACAGTAAATACTGGCCTAGCAATTTCACTTCAGTATAAGTATCACACATGAATACCTCCACACCCAATTTGTTTTACTTGGAAAATAAAAATTAAAAAATAAGGCTTCAATAGTATTCAGCTTGGTGGCACAGTGTTTAGAATTTCAGCCTTACAGCATGAAGGACCCGGTTCGATTCTAATGTGGGACTTTTCTGTGTGGAGTTTGTATGTTTTCCTTGTGTCTGCTTGGGTTTTCTTCAGTTTTCCTCCACATTCCCAAAACATGGAGCAGCTTAATTGGGAAAACAATTGGAAAATGCCCTGAATGATTGAGTGAATGATTGTTTGTCTGTAAATGTGGCCCTGTGATTGACTGGAAACCAGTCCAGGGTGTACCCCGCCTCTCCCCCGATGACAGCTGGGATAGGCTTCCTGCAGCCCTGAGTGCAGGGCACATTGCAGATGATGGATGGATGGATAGTATTTAATTTGCATATTGTTTAATCCTTTAGAGGTAAAAGTTTCAGGATTTGTAATGGGCTGCAATATACCTGCACTACATAGCAGGTATTTTGCAAATCAATTTCATGTCCTTTATTGCTACTTCTTGAAGTAGTCTCTTCAGAATCAGCCTCAGAAATCAAATTTGAGAGGTTATAGTCACTTCCTCTTTCAGCAAAGCAATGATATATGAGACAAATGGGCTCTGCAAACCAACCTCGCATACATGCTCTTTGGAAGTTAATTCTCTTCAGAGCTGAATTAGCTTGGAGGACCATACTTCATCTGTGGATGGACAAAAGCCATTACTTCATTGTATTATATCTAAAGAATCTACTATTTATGCTCTCAATCTTCAGATGAATGTATCAAATGTGTGTACGCAATTACACTATCCCAATTTTTTTACAAACAATACCTTAAGTGAGCAAGATAGCGGTGCAGACAGTCTCATGGACAGGGGGATGTTCAAAGAGGTTGCTGATTTTGAGGAGGACCTGTCGACTGTATTGTCCTGTTCATTTCTGCACTAATGCTATTCTACCTACAAAGGAGGTCACTGTCGTTCCTAATCAAAAGCTGTGGATGGGTGGCACAGTGATGCCTCTGCTTAGGGGTGCCACTGGCCTGCAGCAAGGCCCGGAAAAATCTGAAAAGGAGCATTTAGCTGGCAAAAATAGGTATAAACAGCGCATTGAGGAGCACTTAAACACCAGTTACCCATGCTGCATGTGGAAAGGCATCAGGGCCATCACTGACTACAGGGGCAGTTCCCAGCAGATCAGCCATGACACCACCCTATCTGACTCCCTGAGCAGCCTCTTTGCACGCTTCAACTCATCGAGCAGTAGAGAGACTGTACATCTTCCTCAACTAGAGGTGCAGCATTAGCCTTTTGTCCTCATGCCGCACCAAGTGAGTTCAATCCTGAGGAAGAACAACACCTGGCAGAAGCCTTTTTCGGATATTTTCAATCTGTCCCTGCAGTTGTCCATGGTCCCTGTCTGCATCAAGTCCTCCATCATTGTGCCTGTACCCATAAAATCAGCCATCACTTGGCTCAATGACTACCGCCCTGTCGCTTTAAGCCCAGTGTTCATGAAGTGCTTTGAGAGGATCCTCCTCAAGCCCATCTGGACGCCATCCCTGCAGGGCTGGAGAGCCTACAGGTTCCCTACAGAGAGAACCATTCTAAAGAGATGCTGTCTTGCTAGCTCTTCACATAGCCCTCTCTCACCTTCAGCACCTCAACACCTACATTAGGATGCTATTCATGGACTTCAACTCTCCCTTCGACACCCTCCTCCTGGACAAGCTTGCCCTGAAGCTCCACAATCTGTGATAGTGTGTATCACTATGATCCTGGATCTAAGACTTTCTCACCAACCTGCCTCAAGTTGTGAGAATGCTGGACTCTACATCTTCCCCACTGATCCTGAACACTCGCATGTCTCATAGTTGTGTACTCAACCCTGTTCTCTTCACCCTCTTCACATACGACTGTTATAACATTAACCCCACAAACACTGTTATGAAGTTGCAGATGACATCAACGTGGTGAGTCTCATAGCAAACATTGATGAGACACACAGAGAAGAGGTCCAGCACCTGACACAACAATCTTTTCCTGAATGCCGGAAAGACCAAGGAGATCATAGTGGATTACAGGAGGTCCAGGAGAACGGAATACGCTCCCATACCTGGGGAGATGGTAGAGCGCAACCTACAGTTCTTGGGTATCTATATTATATCCGACCTGTGAACACTTCACACCTGAGAAAGAAGGCCCAGGAGCGACCATCCGCTGTCTCAGTCCAACAATGTGGTATGGTGGCTGCAGGGCATGAGACAGAGAGGAGCTGGCCCGAGCGGTGAAAACAGCACAGAGCATTTTGGGCTGCCTCTTTCCAGATCTGGGCTCAATATAGGACAACTGAATGCAAATCCCACCCATCTGAGCGCAGTCTGTTTATACCACCTCCATCAGAAAATTGTTTCTGGGCTATCAAAACCAGAAATCATGGCAAGAGACAGCTTGTACCCTAGAGTTGTAAAAGCAATCCCCCTCCTCTCAGTCACAGACAAACACAATACCTACCTGCTGATGACAACTCAGACCTCCAGAGTGGTCATCCAATACCTCCAATGCCTCTCCCAATACCTCCTATACACGGGGACTTACACTAAACTGCACTTTAATAACAATTCATTACCATTCTGCAGCTGCTACCTATTTCTATCTATGTATATACTGTCTATTGTATATACTTTGTCTATTATTTATATCATGTCCATTCTTATGCACATACTATGTTTATTCATTTTCTTGTGGCACTTTTTTTATGCATACTCTGAGCCGGGTGTTCTCAACAAAATTCAATAATGCTTGCACATCGACAATTCCAAATCTTGAATCTTCAGTCTTGAAACCCCTATATACACATACATTCATACAAACACACATACACACACACACCTGGTGGAAGAGTTGCCTTGAGTCATCTAGGCCAAGGTTTTTTTCTTGCAACAGACCTTGGACTGACTAACATGTTAACAAAGAGCACAAAGAGGGTTTTATCTCAGGCAGATGGTGGCTTTTGAAACAACATGTCTCAGTTCACTAAAGTTCATCACTCTTATTAGAATCAGTTATAAATTTATCACGAGACTTTTTACATTAGTTTAGATGCAAAATATGGATATAAAACAATGTTTGATGAAACACACACAAAACACAAGTTTTGTTGCATCCGCTGTCACCCCACTTGATACTTTTGTTGTATGGTCATTATCCTTGTTAAAAGTAGAAAAGAACAAAAACTTTAAGGTAAAAAATATGGCAACAGTTGGTTAACAATCACTGTGCTATGAAAAAACATTAAAATTTCATTTTTTTTTTTTCTTTTAACATCAGATTGATGTCAAGTAAAGCGGAGATCAATTATTTTTTAATAACTGCTTCTTGAACACCCCTTTGATGCCTGTTTTTCTTAATGGCCTATTTTCCTGTAGATCTAATACTGGGAGCTACTGCGAATGTTTCCAATGTTTTTTGGAATGTGCACAATGTCAAGTTGTGTTTTCCGCTCAGCTCAAAGCAAGGCTCAGCTGACCCTTCTGAATGGCCATCTGCCAAGTCAAGTGATCTCTTTCTTACTTTGGCTCCACTACTTGTATACTGACTCTCCCATCAGAGTTGGAGGAGGTCAGGCAACCCCTCCCTTTTCCACTACAGAGCCGTTCTCTGACACTCAGTGTTTGTTAAATTTTCCCCCCTCTATTTTTTTAGAATCATTGTTACTTTTAGACATACACTGTGTTAGCATAATTACATAAGCATAGTAACAATTAGGAAATGACAATAGATCTGTAAAATGTATGTGTATATGTATAAAATAAAAAAAAAATATATATTTATGTTTTTAATTTTGTTTTATTTTTTTCTAAGATACTGTCACATATGTTGTCTGTTGTTGATATAATAATTCTGATATTGCACTCAAATCAAGCGGCTGGGGTGATTAAATTCAGGATGTTCAAGTTGGCTGAGGAAAACTGAGGGAGTAGATTTCCTTGTGTTGTACTTGTCCTCTGGCACATAGTCTGAGTCAAGTCTGTATAAGAAACTGTGTATGGTTGTCTTTATAGAGAATGTACACATGGTAAAAAAAATCTAACCCATCACAGTGACAGCCCACTGTCAATAATAGCAAAAGCAATATAAAAATGATGTGATAATGATAATGATGTATGGATGTGTATGAATGATTGTGTTTATTTTGGTGTTTAACTGCAGTATTTTCTTCTTTAGATGACTTTTTCTTCTTCTTTTGGCTTTTCCCTTCAGGGGTCGCCACAGCGAGTCAACTTTCTCCATCTAACCCTATTCTCTGTATCCTCCTCTCTCACACCAACTACCTTCATATCCTCTCTTACTATGTCCATAAATCTTCTCTTTGGTCTTCCTCGAGACCTCTTGCCTGGCAGCTCCAATTACAGCATTCGTCTACCAATATATTCTCTATCCCTCCTCTGTACATGACCGAACCATCTCAGTCTGGCTTCTCTGACCTTCCAAAACATCGAACATGTGCCTTCCCTCTGATCGACTCATTCCTGATCCTATCCATCCTGGTCACTCCCAAAGAGAACCTCAACATCTTCATCTCTGCAACCTCTAGTTCTGCCTGCTGTCTTTTGGACATTGTAACAATTTCTAGTTCATACATCATTGCTGGTCGCACCACTGTCTTGTACACCTTTCCTTTTATTCTGGCTGAAAGTCTTCTATCGCATAGTACCCCTGACACTTTTCTCCACCCGTTCCAACCTGCTTGGACCCGTCTCTTCACCTCTTTTCCGCACTCTCCGTTGCTCTGGACTGTTGACCCCAAGTACCTGAAATCCTCCAGCTTCTTGATCTCCACTCCCTGTAGCCTCTCCGTTCCACCCGAGTTCCCCTCATTCACACACATATATTCTGTCTTGCTGCGACTAACTTTCATTCCTCTCCTTTCCAGGGCATACCTCCACCTCTCTAGATTTTCCTCTACCTGTTGTCTGCTC
The DNA here is from genome assembly GCF_037954325.1 of Fistularia commersonii. Classification (NCBI taxonomy): domain Eukaryota; kingdom Metazoa; phylum Chordata; class Actinopteri; order Syngnathiformes; family Fistulariidae; genus Fistularia; species Fistularia commersonii. The sequence goes on along the minus strand of NC_141285.1, from coordinate 6,497,832 downwards.
TCACTACAGATCACAATGTCATCCGCAAACATCATGGTCCTTGGGTATTCCTGTCTAACCTCATCTGTCAGCCTATCCATCACCATTGCGAACAAGAAGGGGCTCAGATCTGATCCCTGATGGAGTCCCACCTCCACCTTGAACTTCTCTGTTACCCCTACAGCACACCGTACCAGTGTCTCACAGCAAGCATACATGTCCTGCAGCAGTCTAACCTACTTCTCTGCCACTCCAGACTTCCTCATACAAAACCAGAGCTCCTCTCTTGGCACCCTGTCATATGCCTTTTCTCGGTCTACAAAAACACAATGCAGCTCCCTCTGGCCTTCTCTGTACTTTTCTATAAGCATTCTCAACGCAAATACTACATCTGTAGTACTCTTTCTAGGCATAAAGCCATACTGCTGTTCACAGAGGCAGCCTTCTGCTCTCAGTCTAGTTTCCACTACTCTTTCCCATAACTTCATTGTATGGCTCATCAACTTTATCCCTCTATAGTTGCCACAATTCTGCACATCCCCTTTATTCTTAAAAATAGGCACCATCACACTTTGTCTCCATTCTTCAGGCATCTTCTCACTCTCTAAGATCCTGTTGAATAATCTAGTCAGAAAATCTACTGCCATTTTCTTTAGATGACTGATGTTTTTTATATTCTTTGATATAATTTGGCTCACTCGTGTGCTGCAGAAAGTGGTCATGACTGGATCAAGATAAATAACTGTAACAAAATAACAATCTATCTGGTCCAGGATAATAACGCTTTTCTAGGGTTTCCTGATAAGTCCTCGTACACAAGGAAACAGCCCTTATTGTAAATTTCAAAAAGTAACCAGCTGATTAATCCACTGAGGAAATGTTATTCTGGTAAATTGATGAATCAATGACAACCTTGAAAGACATTAAATTATGTCAATCATTTTTTAAATCTTTTTTTATCTTTTTTCTGTTTTTGATGTTGTTTACATCAGATATCCCAATTACGGATTATTGTGACAGGACTTGTAGCACTACCTCTCTAACTGATAGGATCAATGATATGTGTACCCTATAGACCTATATGGTTTCATTGTCCACATTGCCTTTCTCCTTTGAGGAACAAGGTTTGAGTTTTCCTTTGAAGTGACTTCATCTTGGGCCGGCATAGTCATTTGTAAATAATCCTTGGGTCAGCAACTAAAAGTCGCCAAGTGACTTAATCACATTAAGAGAAGAGACAGATGGCAGAGCTGGAGGTAGCAGAGATGAAGATGTTGAGAATGTGGATATGATCAGTACTGAGCTAATCAGAGGGAAAGCTTGTGTTGAATGTTTTGGAGAAAAGGCCAGAGAAGTCAGACTGAGATGGTTTGGTCATACAAAGAAGAAAAGGGAATAAAATGGTCAAAGGATGCAGAGGAGAGGAATACCAAACAGAAGATTTATAGATCTATTGAAAGAGGACATGAAGTTAGTTGGTGTAAGATAAGAGGATACAAAGAATAGGGTTAAATGGGGTAGGTGGATTCGCTGTGGCAAGCCCTGAAGGGAGTGGCTGAAGGGAAAGGAAGAAACATTGTGGAGAAACCCAAGATAAAGGTAGGGCAGAGACAACTTGTTCATTAATACAAGTTACCCATGATGGACACTAAGAGGGTCATTTAATTAGAGCATGGTGACACTGAGTATAGCTTTTTATGAAAGTTGGTCATTCATGTCTCTCCAAATAGTCAAATATTAAACTTGAAACTGCTTAGAAAATGTCAAACACCACTTGAAAAACCTAATCTCTACATGTACTTCAAAGGTTTCACTGTAATACGTAGGAAATTTCCAGGGGTTCAGCTGCTAAGATTAGCCCTGGAGAATGAACTGGAGGATTTTTTTTTTTTTTCTTTTCGTCTGTTTTTGTACTCATGTGACAGTATAGGCTCAAAGTGACTATGTAGGTGTTTTTATTTTATTTTTCTCAGAAGGAAGAATGAAAATGCAGGACAAGCCAAGACCCATTTAGGGTTGGGAAAATTAACTTGCACTGTGTCAGCAGCAAAGTGCATCCACTTGACAACAAAAACACATTGCTTAACAAAGTAACCTCCCTCCTTGGCAGAGCAGTACAACAGGAAGAGGCTAGATGAGGAACTGAGACTGCAATGTTTTTGCATGGCTGGCATGTAAGTCCATCAGCTCATCCTCAGTAGTCTGGTCTCATCAGTTTTTAGAGTGCAGTGCCCTATGAATTTGAATTTTAAGGTGAATTGGCAAAGGATTCATAGTGACAAGAATCAACAGAGATTGGTTGGATGGCAGAAACTAATTGCAGTAAACATGCACCCCACCTCTGCATTTATAAAAAGATGGAAAGAAAATTGCTGACTTCTCTATTTGAAAAAAAAAAAAAATGTGCTGCACACACATCATCTACACATGGTTCTTATTCAGCAGCTGTGTGGTTTCTTTCCATCCTGTCTGGATGGTGATATCACGTTGTTAGAATGCATGCCTTGGCTGTAAAATCTGAGGTTGACACTTTTCCTGCTTTGGTACACAGCCTTGAATCTCTTAAAATTCTTCAACTTCGCAGGCTTCCCCTGACTGTGGTATTGGTTTTGAGCAACTCAGGCCTTGACTCAAATCACCGGGAAGCTTACGGGCCTCCTATGGTTCACAACTCAGCTGATAAGGAAAAACATTTGGGTGCATGCATTTGTGTGCACACTAAAATCAAGACATTGAATCCATTTTCGAAAGGCATTTGAGAAAAAATAAATGCATTAGTCAGTAACAATCATACTGTTGCTCTGGAAGAAAAACATCCTACAAAAACCTACAATTATTTTTTTCTGCTTTACAGAGTTCAGCAGCCATTTCAAAGCACTTAAAACATGTTTTACTCTGAATCAATAACATACTTTCAGCTAGTTATACTTATTGTGTAGGAAAAATTGTCTTGTTGCCAGTAAATTTGGTAATGCGTCCCACCAGTATTTGAAAATATCTGCCAAATCCTCCTCTAATCAGGGACAGAGCTCTATTAGTTAATCTGGAAGTCAAGAACATAAAAGTTATTTTAAAAACCCAGCTTACCTAATTATAAGCTAGAAAAGATTTTTTTTTTTTTGTAATGACCCATTTCATTTCTCTCCCTATGCTTTTTTAAATCCTTTGAACTCCAGAATCAGCGCAAATTACATCTTTGTTCAACTAAAATCTGTACAAACCTAATCAACTGTATAATCATCCACATAGAATTTATCCCTAACCTCTCTCTGAGTGAGTATGTCAACTATTTGCCAGCTCAAATATGATAATTAATTGTTGATCTCTCTTATGCCTGGCTCTCACCAGACCGAGTCTTGGAGAAAGCCATGTACAAGTGTGTCTTGAAGCCGCTTAAGCCAGTGGTGAGCACTGCCCTCCAGGAATTCCAGGTTCGTAGTGGAGACTGGCATGAGCTCAAGGATAACCTGGCCTTGGCCAAGGCTCGGCAGCCACAGGAAATGGGAGTGGCGGACACACAGCCACCTGATGCGATTGCCATTGAGAAGATCCGACACAAGTTCCAGTCAATGTGCAAACACTACTCTCCAGAGAAGAAAGTTGCCATGCTCCTTCGAGTCTGCAAACTCATCTATGCTGTGATGGAGGATAATTCAGGTAGATATTACACCAAATCATTGACAGAATGAACAAGCCAGCAGAAAATATTTTGAAGATAAAGACCATACTATAAACAGTCTTTTCCCTAAATCAAAATCATAGATCATCAAAAGCATAGAATCAGAATCAATATAACAAACCTTGCGAACACCAGAGTAAAACTACGTGTGTAATTGTTACCCAGCAAATTCCATTATGAGTGTTATGATACAATCTCTCAAAATAGCCCTTTGTCCTTATAAGTGGGACTTCTTTTACTGTGATGCCTTAACCTGCATTTATAAGGGTAATGTAACTGGGATAATGGTTTCTCTGTTAAGAATATAGAAATCACTTTATTTATCACATTAAGTTATACAAATAGCATAACATCAGCAAAATGTGACCACTGCATTTAACCAGTCATGGATGGGCCATATGTAGAACTTCAGTGTCTTGCTCAGCAACACTTCAACACAAGGAGCCAGGAATCAAACCAGGAATGTTCAGTTCCAAGGATGACTGCTTGAACCTGCTGCGCCCCACCGCGCATGATATTGTCCATACCTGCACATGTACACATTATAAGTGAGGAAAATTCTAGAATGTGTACCAAAATGTAAAGGGCTGGATATTCATGGATCTGGGCTAGAAAGCAAATGCACACCAAGTTCAAAATACACCAGAATCGGTCAGCTGTTTTTGGTATAAGCGTATCCATTGTGTCAAGCTGAAGCAAGAGGAATTATCTGAGTTTGATCATCCTCAGTCAGGAAACTCAAAATTTATGTTAAAGATTTTCAATACTGCCTGCCTTTCAGGTCGCCTGTACGGTGCTGATGACTTCCTCCCAATGCTTACCTATGTGTTGGCCCAATGTGACATGCCCCAGCTGGAGAATGAGATCCTTTACATGATGGAGCTGCTTGACCCCGCCCTGCTGCATGGAGAGGGTATGTTTTTTACTCTCCAACACTGACTATTTAATTTGATTAAAATGCAGAATCTCCATGATAGGAGTCTTTTTTCATGTCACTCTTCCTCCTGCCCAGGGGGCTACTATCTGACCAGCGCCTATGGAGCCATGTCTCTAATTAGAAACTTCCAGGAGGAGCAGGCAGCCAGGGTCCTCAGCTCAGAGACCAGGGATACACTCCATCAATGGCACCGCCGCCGAACCACTCTGCGTGCTACACCATCCATTGATGACTTCCAGGTATTAAAACCACAAAACAGCCTTTTGAATACAAGCCAAGTGTGACAGGGGAGTTTTATTTCATTTCCTTTGACGTTGAGTGATATTGAGTGTCAGGGTCTCACACCTTGGTCCAATTTGTAATCGGCGCCAGCTGCAGCAGCGGCCGCTAATCAAGATCCCTATAAAGGGCAGCGGCACGCTCTGCCTGGTGCCGGGGGATTGTTTATCCTCATGACCCCTGTCACGACTGGACCTAGCCGTAGGTGCCTGGACTTCCCCTTTGCCCAACAACCCTGACCTTGTGGATCCCCACGACCCCTGTCACGACCAGACCTAGCCGTGGTGCCTGGACTTCCCCTTTGCCCAACAACCCTGACCTTGTGGTTGCCCAACGACCCCTGTCACGACCGGACCTAGCCGTGGTGCCTGGACTTCCCCTTTGCCCAACAACCCTGACCTTGTGGATCCCCACGACCCCTGTCACGACCGGACCTAGCCATGGTGCCTGGACTGCCCAACGACCCCTGTCACGAGCGGACCTAGCCATGGTGCCTGGACTTCCCTTTTGCCCAATGACCCCCTGGTGGACCACCGGACCCCGAGTGTAGACCGGGACCCCCTGATGGACCACCGAACCCCGACCCTGCGAGAACCCGGTTATGACCGGACTCAGCCGGCCGTTGTAACATCGGACCCTGACCTTGTGAGACCCCGTGGTGGACCACCGGACCCCGACACTGCGAGAACCCCGTCACGACCAGACCCGGCCGGTCTGACAGTCACCCGACCCTGCGAAGACCCCGCATCCCCTGATTTAAAAATAGAACATACTCTAGCCTTGGTGTGGTTCCCTGCCCGAGTCCGCCTCTCGACCTGTGACATTGAGGGACATAATGATCAAAATTCAAATTAAAATACATTAGCAGAAAGACTTTTTTTAACTGCTAGACGATACTTGCATGGCTCTCACCCAAATCTGACAATTACAGAACCAGATAGAATTGCAGACAATGTCACAATTAGATGCCCATGGCAGACCTGAACAGATTATCGAGAGCTCGGCTGAATACTCTGCACTAAAAGCCACTGTTATGAACAATGTTGGAGTACATGTAAAAGCCATCACATGAAAGGAATGGGCCTGTTTCATCGGTGCTCGACTCTTGTGTCGCAAGAAGAAAAGAAATGGTGATTCAGTTGATTAGCTGTTAACTTCTGAGTCGTGGGTACTCATTCTTGAGGTAACTACACACTAGCATAATCAAATAAATAAGTGTATAATTTCTAGTTTAGCTGGCTGAACAAAAAAGCCCATTGGGCTGTAGTTTGCCAATGCAAACTCTAAACCATAGAGCATCACTGGTCTCACTACTGTCTTGTGTACCTTTCCTTTCACCCTGGCTGATACTCTCCAACATTTTGATCTGATTGACAGCACATAACCCACTCTGTTTCTCAGAACTACCTGCGTGTGGCACTGCAGGAGATGAACAGCGGTTGCACTGCCAAGACCCTCCAGGTGCGACCCTACACCACTGTGGAGGAGGTGTGCCAACTGTGCGCCCAAAAATTCAAAGTTTCAGACCCTTTGAACTATGGGCTGTTCCTGTTGATAGAGGGCAGCTCACAGCAGCTCGCCATGGACACACACCCTCAGAAGATCAAGGCAGAACTGCATAGCCGCCCAGAAGCCGTTACTTTTCATTTCGTCTTTCGGCGCGTGAGCAACACTTCATCTTCCTCAGATTCCTCATCTGAACTCAACAAATACTCTGACCCTCACTCAATCTTCAAAGACCTGCCTGCCTCATCCAACCAATCCATTCTCAGCCCTGGTCTGAGCCTCAGCCTGTCACCTAACCACCTGAACGGGAACTCCATATCTGACTCTGTTGTATCTAACCCACTTCACTGATGCCACCAGTATTTTAGACAGCCAAACAAAGAGTGCGTTGCAGGACTTCATCTGGTCTGACTTCTCTTTACAGAGGAAGCGTTAGCGTCAGTCAACATCCTTTCTGTGGAAAGTGTTGTCTGACAGACTGGGGTGAAAGAGCACAGGAAGGAAGCAGGGAAGGAAGTGAGAAGGATAGTTTGTCTTTATATTTTCTACTCAAGATTTGTAACAGATTTCATCAGCTGTTCAAAAACTTAGCAAAGATGACAGGACCCGATGCTTCTACACCGGACCTGTAGTTTCAAGGGTCAGGATCACCAGATCCAAGTTGCAACTTTGGGGGTAAGCACAGGGAAATCGCATGTCAAATACTCTCAGTACTAACCCTTACTTTGTAAATACATATCAGAAAGATTATTTTTATGTTTAGAACAATGATTAAGTTTGAGCAGTTGCTGGTAAACTGTTTGGTTATGGTGTTTGTATTTTGAAACTTGTTGCTCCCTTTGAATATTTGTAGTCATTGATGGGGCAACACCCAGTGGCGGATGGTGTGAACAACAACTCTCTCTCTTAATAAAAGTGAGCTGCAACCTCAACCAACTTTCAGCTATAATAGGTCTTTCTTTAAGTTACAGCCTATAATCATGTTAACTTCAATAACTTTTCTGGCTTGAAAAAATTACCAAGATAAAATGTAATATGTAATCCAGCCATCATCATTATAATTTTCATATAATCCTCAAATATGCGACCAAGTGAGGGTAAGAAACAGTGTTTTGTTCTTTCTGTTGTTGTTGTTAATAAAATATATATGAGATGTTTTAGAGGGATTAACATTGTAATCATCGTCAAATCTTCTAACAGTAGTACTTTGTGTTTATTTGCCATGTTAGTCAGGCAATGCCAGTGTTGAACAGTAATGTTCTATCTAACTGTTTGCCCTGACGGTATGAAAGAGATTGTAGTGTGGCTCTATTAACAGTCTATGTGCTACTGACAAATATGACATGTAATAAGGGGGAAGAGGGCCAATTTTGTAAAGGATATAGACGTGTATGTGCTTTGTCTATGATGAACACTGCTCTTATATACAGTCAAGCCAAAAATAGTTTATACCCCAGGGGTATGAATATTTCCAGGCTTGGCGATATTTTGAAAGACTAAAGGATGTATGAGGACAATGAAATACTACAGTATCTACACACAATTTTGGTACTGTCTATTAAAAATACTTGAAAACAGTGCATGAATTTCGAAGGTTTCCATATTCCTAGGATTGATTTTTTTTTTTTTTTGTACTTTAATGACTTGAACTATGAATTGAACTGTTAACACTCTATGGCATGAAATGCAAAGGGTACTGCAAAGGGCACTTATGTGGAAAATATATCTTAATTATGTAACTAAGGGATCTTTTAAAATGCTTCTGTAATGTCAATTGACCATTTTGTCTCCACCCTTTTGAGGATCCTTAGAGATTGAATCAGAGCCTTCTTGATGCACACATCAGGTCACAGGAACTTAAACTGAAATTACAAACATTCTTGAGACGTAACATCACACAGTTGTAACAGTAAGCGATCTAAGTTTGAGGTCACACATGTAAGCTGAATTGCAGAACTATGGTGAAAGTGTGCTGAATTTTAGATATTATAAGGCAATCACTCTGATTTAAGTAATTCAGCCTGTAACCAGCAAAGTTGCTAACCAATCACCTTGAGTGATAACATAATTTTTAGTGAAGTCAATTTCTACCTGGAAACAATAACAAATATTCATCTCAATAATACAAAATTATAACATCTCATAGTCTCTAATCATGAAATTCAACCCTCTATGCATTTAAGTCCATGGCATGTGCAAGAACCCCCAAGAATATGCGCTGGACAATTTGGTCACTACAACTTTATAATAAGCTTCATGATGAATACTTGCACATCAGTGCATTTCAATATCTAACAAAAATTGAATATTTCTGAAAATTGGTTTCCATTACCTCAACCTTACATATTTATTGATGTAATTTTTTTTTTTTAATCTCAAGATTAATCACATGTGTTTTTTGTCTTTTCAATCGTTTACTGATAGATATGGGCTTGTTTTCAAACAGTGTCCATGTAATCAAAACAATATTGGAAAAAGAAAACAAACTTATTAATTTAAACAATGACATCTTTATTAATGTTCTGGTAGCAAAAGGATCTCTAAAATTACGTTTGAAACATCAGAAACGCAGTCAACCATTCAGTAGATTGACACGTCATCTTTGTACACCCTCAATCTTCATGTTCTTATAACCTAACAGGTGAAACTGTGCAATCACTTAGGATGCACATTTCAAGCTAAATTCAGTGATTTTTATAAACTTGTTGGATAGATAAATAATGACATGTATAATTATATGTATGATAGCATATATGATGATTAATTATATGTACTATATCATGGTATCTCCATGCATATAAACAAAGGATAGAGGTCTCCCAACATGCCAAACAGAAGAGATTATGGGGGAGAGCTAGGATCTATGAAAATATATTCAACAGATATCCAGATTGAGACATTGAGACAAAATAATATATATGTATATATATATACACACGCAGTGTCTATCATAAGTAATTAGCCCCAGAACCAGGTAAATGTTCTGGAGTGGCAGAGTCAAAGCCCAGACCTCAATCCTATAGAGAATTTGTGGCTGGACTTAGAAAGGGCTGTTCATGCCCGATACCCCATGCAACCCGACAGAGCTTGAGCGGTTTTGCAAGGAAGAATGGCGCAAAATTGCTGTGGGCAGATGTACAAGACTTATCAAGACTTATCCACACAGACTCACTGCTGTGATTGCATCCAAAGGTGCATCTACAAAATACTGACTGGATGAGGGTGATTAATTATGCAAAAAATTATATATCTTTATATATTTTTATTTCATAGACATTACTTTGTAGAAATCTGTTTTCACTTTGACATTAAAGAGTTTTTTCCAATATTTTTTGTGTTAAAAAAGCCAAATTTTATTGACCGTGATTGTTTTATGAAAGCACTAAAAGGGTAAAACATCCAAGTGGGTGAATACTAATGATAAACACTGCATATACTGTATATATCTGTGTGGTGGGCTGTCAGGGCCTGCAAGGTCTTTTCTGCTAGCCTAAAAAATATCTGAATCACAGGTGTTAATTATATTTTTTTCCATGAATACTTATTAAATACTGTAATTACAAATTGTCTGTTCACTTCCTTTCATAGCTTTTCCCCTGGTTGTGCTGCTTTTAGACATGTCATCCTAGATTTAGGATTCAGATGCATGCATTGAGTAACAGCAGAGAAGGACTAGAACAAAGTATTCGTAATTTGAAATGCATGATTCAAATATTTTCTGCTGTGTACATAGCATAAAAAAGCTCAAGATCATGCAGACACTGATACTTAAGTAGATCAAAGGTCAGTGCCTTGGGGCCAGTGATTTATCAATGGGCAACCTTTAGTATTACATAACTTCATGTAAATGTTTGTATGGCACTGCCCTGTGTTGAGTGACTGGTGGTGCGCATTTGGCTTGTGGTGGTCACCAGTTACTGTCAAATTCGAGCTAATATTATTGACTGAAACCATCTCATCACTGGCCATCACAGACACTAGATATGATTGGTGACTGATATGATATGATATGATACGATATGACACTGATATGACTTTGGAGGTAGAGGAATCGTTTTTGGAACTGAATATTTCTGGTTCGATTCCTGACTCCTCCAGTGTGTTGAAGTGTTGTTGAGCAAGACACTGAACCCCTAATGCTCCCCTGCTTGCTCATGGTTCATTAATTGCAGAGAATAAATTTCTCCATGGGGATCAATAAAGGATAGATTATTATTATATGCTGGTTGGCCAATAATCATTGGCTGATATCAGCCTATCACAGAAAAATTGGTATTGTTGCATTTTAGTGATATTTTTATATTTTAGGAAACAGTCAGAATTGTTTTGGAAACATTCCAAAATGTGATTTCTTGATTTGTCCTAGAGCGGGGGTCAGCAGCCTGCAGCTCTTGAGCCACATGTGGCTCTTTCATTCATACACTGCAGCTCCGAATGGCTTGGGAAAATAAATTATAAGTATTTAATTGAAGTGTATTTGTTGTGTATTTCAAGTGTATTTGTGTGTTTGTTCCTTTTATTAATTTTATTTCTAAATTGGAAGATTTTTGTGATCTTGAAATATTAAATAAAATTATATTCATATTTTTTCAATGCTCAAAATAAACATCACACTCACAGAAGCCTGTATACCCACCAAAACATTGTCAATTTTTTGAGACTTTCAACCCCAGGTAGGCAAACTATGGAGAGAATGTAAAAAAAGAAAATAGAAAATAGAACATTTCATGATGCCTGGGCAGATTCATTTGCATTTACCTCTGACGAGAGTGACCTACTAGTGTGCCTAATTTGTGAAGACAAACTGGCAAACAAAAAAAAGGCAAATGGCACAAGACATTTCCAAAATACACACAGAGCCTTTGCTGAAAAATATCCAGAGGGAGAAGAGAGAAAGAAAGCTGTTTCGGAACTAGCTGTTTATACAAAGTGTAAAGGTAAAAAAAAGCAATATATAAACAATGGTACCTTTATTTCAGACATCAAAAAGTAATTGTGGCTCCCAGTGTTCTTTTCCGTGAAACCGGGTCCAAATGGCTCATTTGGAGTTAAAGGTTGCCGACCTCTGTCTTAGAGGGTATGACCCCCCCTCCTTCCGCTGATTGATTACCACAAACATGACCACAGCAGTGGAAAGAATGTTACCATGGTGATTGAGGGTTGCAGCCACTGCAACAGCTCTAAAAATGAGTACCGTAATTTCTGGACTATAAAGCGCACCTGATTATAAGCCTCACCCAGTACATTTTAAAATGAAAGAACATTTTGTACATACATAAGCCGCTCCTGTCTATAAGCCGCATGTGCCCACATTGAAACATGAGGTATTTATAAAGAAAGACGGTACACAGAAAGAGTTTTCAAAGTTTTAATAATATACCTTAGCTCTTCTTTCCAAACTGTGCCTGTGACGCGGCAGTAACACAGCAGCAATAAGGTAGTAACACAGCACTAACAGGGCTGATTAAAAAAACATACCGCTAAAAGTCACTGAGACGCAGCAGAATATTAACATGCTTCTAAGGTCATTATCATTACGTTACACAGGACTCAAACACTTCTAAACCCTGTTTTCCTGTCCTAGCACAGAACTGTTAATATGAAAAAATAGATATAGTAGAAAAAGTTAATAAATAAAGTTATTTTAAATTACTCCCATCCTCAGTTACGACTCCTCTCGTGGAATTAATTGCCACAAACGGGGTCACAAACCACAATGTAAATGATCTAAAACTAGTAGAAATATTCATTATGCATAAACCTACCATACTTGGACAAATATAGATGTTAGGCATGACGAAATACAAAGAATTCCTGAGTAATAAATAAACCTGATGCTTTCTGTGCCAACAGAAAGCAGCAAGCTTTTGAACAGGCCTTGGTGTGGTCTTCCTCTTCCTCAAACAGGCCTTCCTCTATGAGACTACCTGGTAACTGTGGCAGGACACCAAAGAGGAAGTAAATTTCACAGTATTCCATAACCTCCAGGCCCCCCAGCCTCCACCCACATTTCATGCTAATCATTCAGCACCTTGAAATGAGAAATGCAGCAGTCTATTACTTGTTTCAGTCCAAATGTGATGTCAAAGATCCAGATGCAACATTGTGGTGCTTACAGGAAAACCTGCTTCATTTTAGGAAGGATGGCATCCTTAAAATGAGCTTGCAGTTGCAAGGACAGAGTTGCTCTCAGTGAAACTTCAGTCCAGGCTTTATTTTTGTCTCTTTTAATTTCAACATCCAAACACTGTTCACCTAAAGCAGGGGTTCTTAACCTTTCTGACCCTGAGGCCCATTTTTTTCCAGTACAGAGGGGCCCAGGGCCCATTAAATATAATCTTAATATATATTATTAATTATATTATATTATATATTATTTAATATGTATTATTTAATATATATACACTGTGTAGGTTTATAATTATCTCACTCTTGGTTTGATTTGTATTCAATTCAATGGTCAGCAGCTTCTTTGAATTGGCCTCTCCGATCATCTCAAGGCACATATCAACAGCAGCAAGCAGAACCAACTCCTCCACTATGGTGAATGGTTTCTTACTTTGTGCCACACGTCTGGCTACGAGGTAACTAGCTTTCAGTGCACTTTTAGAGTTGCCAGTCAGTGACACGATCGATCTTTTCTGCATCTGCAGACCATCTTCTTTTCTCTTGAAAATTCCACCGGCTTTCCCACAAGCGTCGGATGCTTGATCTCTAGGTGCCGCTGTAGTTTTGACGGCTTTAAGTGCTTCGTTAGACAGCGTTAACCCACACTCCACACACTGGGCTCTCGGCACTGCCTCGCTACCTCCGTTTACGAAGCCGTACTCAATGAAGTCGGGATTGTACTTGCGCAAAAATTTACTTTTTGGCGGGGGGTCGTCTTAATTTTTTCGTTTTAAATATTTCTCCATCTTGTTTGTTTACAGCCAGCTGAGTGTCTTCTTCTCCTTATTTATGGAGCTGGTTAAAGTAACAACTGACTGATGCATTAGCGCCACTACATGGTCGGGAGTTGTTATTGCTTCCCGCAGCCCTCGCGGCCCACACGTACAAAACAGATTTTTTTTGCGGGCCACTAGAATGGCGCTAAGCAAGTTGTTTTTTACAGGTCCACATGACAATTGGCCCCAAGAAAATTGTGCTCACTTGAACATGGTTTCTCTTAAAGGTGTGGCCTTAAACCACCCCAAGCTCCAGAAATAAACATGTCCTAAAATACATTATGGAGGGTATTTAAAATGTAAAAGGGGGCTATTTAGAGAAAAAAGGCTGTTCATAAATCTAATAAATCCTTTGTCTCTACAAAACATAGAGACTACAGTTGTGGTAATCATTCAAAGTTAATTTAGAAAAACAGATTATCTCGTTTTTTTTTTTTTTTTTTGTTTGTTTTTTTTTAATATTCCAAGGCCTGTTGCTCTTAAAATGTCCTCATCAAACTACTTCATAGGATAAGCATTCAACATACAACATTATGAGGCTATGACTGTGATAAAAATATTCCTCATATCATAATAGCATTTGAAAAATGTACAGAACAAATTCTGCTCTTCATCCCAACATGGCTCAATCATTCAAATCATTAAGAGATTAACTCCGACCACCTACCCCATCTACCCATGTGCTTCATTGCTTTTTAGATTTATTAATCTTAGCTCAGTGGATGTAATCGGCCCGCATTTCCTCTCAGGAAAGGTTAGCTTATAGCACACTAGACTGCTGTTGACATTTTTCAACATTCTTCATGTTAAAAGTAAGCAGTAGCTGTTTTTGTTTCTGTTTCTGCTGTGTAACTGCTTGCCCATCACTCCCATATCAACACACTAGATAGTGTGTGTGTGCGTGCCTGTGCGTGCGCGCCTGTGTGTGTGTGGCTGCTGGTCTCAGTCTTTTCAGCAGGTTAGCAGGTTGACAAAAGTGAAGACGTTGTTCTCAATTAGACAAGAGAAGGACAGGAAGATTAAATAGAGGAAGAGACACATCAGACCAAGACGTTGGTTCGAAGTCCACTTGTCCTCTTGCTTCTCCATTTATTTTGATTTAAGAAAATTTGTCTTAATTGGTATGACATATTTGGGTTTGCAGAATCACATATTGTCACTGACCCCAAACATGGAACAGGGCTTCAGTGGAACATAGAATGACTCACCGTTGGGAACAGAGATACCAGTAGAAGCCCAACAGAGATGAGTCCTTTGCTTTTTAATTTGATCTATATAAAGAGAACATCTTCAGTATTCCTCCTGCAACTTTTGACTATCCATTTTATTCCTGTTTATGTCTGATTTACTTATGATATATTAGCTGAGGAAGCTATTTTAATAATCAAAGCAAAAACTTCTACTCTGTATTCAGAAAGAGCCAGCTGAGATGCTTAAGCTACAATCTGCATTTTTATGCATTCTGATGCACTGTGTCTCATAGGCACAGGTATTGAGTCCTTGATGACACATTATTCTGAATTATCTGCACTTTACAGTTACATATTTTGACTTATTTGTCTCACATATAGAGGGTTTTCTGTGCATCTTAAATCTCACAAAAAGGAGGGGCAACCAACCAGTGTTAAGCACAATGAATCACTGTGCAGTAAGTAGATGAAATACAAACACTTTTTCTCTTTCTTATTTTGAATTTTAAATCATGTTTGTTGTTTTGTATTCATGGGTGCTGTAGCTTAGGTGGTTAGAGCAGTTGCCTTGTGATGGAAGGTGCACTGTACTTGTAACATCATAGTGCACTTACCACTACTAAACCATCACATGATGGAAGGGGAGAATATGGAAGCACCATGTATGGAAGCACCATCAATGAGACTATTTGAGCAGTTGTTGGAGTGCATTATCCTTTCTGTTTCATCAAGAATTATTTTCTTTTTTTCTATTTGCTTGCTGCAACATGAGCTCACAACATTCTGATGATGGCAATCTTCTCACATATAAAATACTGAAGACATGCAATTAAGATGTATTGATGGCAAGTCAATCCAGTTCCAGCTGATATGGGAAAGTAGCTTTTCATTAAGTGCAGAAGTGAGCTTTTTTCTCCAGAACCTTTACTCCAAACTCCATCGAAAGAACATGTGGCTCAGGGAAGATGTCAATTAGCCATAGCTGCTTTTGATAATTTTACTATTTCCTTAATGAATATTTATGGCCTAAAAAAAGCTGCAGAGCGACATTTTTTGACAGAACCAACAAGAAATTGAAAGACTGTAGGTCCTGTGATTATGTTTCTTAGAGGGTGGTTTTAATCATACTGAAAATTAACTTTTTTGATCATACACCGCACTCAAAATGTCAAACGTGGCATCACCCAGATCTATTGAGGTTCTGGAGGGTGTTACAATGGAGCCAGAATAAATGAGTGAGCCAAGGGCAAAAATTTGTGGCATATTGAGACCGTATGGGTTCGACCAACCTGTGAGACACAAAATTTCGGGGTGCTCCAGGATATCACAGATGGATATTCCCTCTAGCATCCTCTTTGAGAGAGGAAATACGGGCAGATGCTAATCCACTCCCTACTGTCAGACACAGGGCAGCTGCTGTATGAACTGGGCTGAATTAAAAAAGGGCAGTTTTGAGTTTAACTCCTCCCTCTACAAATGTGAATATATTGCTTGAAGATTTCTGCCTAGGTCAAATTTTGGGCAATGATAATGTGTGGGAAGGCTTCACACAGATAATAGATGAAAAATTGACAAGGTGGAGGTGCGGCACTCCTAAATGTCATTTGTCATTTGATTTTACCTAAAGATGAAAGGCGGCAAGCCATCCAACAAATACACTTTGAATACACATTTGTTCAGTGGTACCTTGGCAAAGCTCCTGATTTGGTTTCGAGGCGCATTCATCATTTACCAATTATTGCGGGGAATGCTGGAGGACTGAGGACTGAAGAGAACAGACAGGAGTACAGGGAGATACAACGTAAGGTAAAGATAGAGGTAGCAAAGGCAAAACAAAGGGGGTAAGATGACTTGTATGCTTGGTTGGACAGTAATGAGCAGGGAATGCTGGGGACTGCTGGGGCTTGGCAGAGGAAGCCAGCCATGTCCCATGACCAAGCAGTTCACCATCGAGAGTGTGGCGCTAGAGCTCCTGTGGATGATGGTGGGAGTCGCGGATCCAGCTGTGGGGTTTGCCACAAGGAGGCGAAGGACCAACCACTGTTTTTTCCACAAGAGATTCGGCAGCAAGGCATGGCGGTACACTCCCTGATGCTCATTTGGGGTGCTAGGAGATTGCCAGAGCAAGCATTCAGTAGCAGCCGTGGGCACACCTGGCTGCTGTTCATCACAGACTCAAGAATGGACTGAGATTTCGCGTGAACTCTGGCTCGCAGAAGAGCCTTCTCCCCCAATCATGAACAGACATTCAGGCCACAGGCAGCGGCCTGCTACTGAGTGCCGCCAACGGGTCCTCTACAGTGACCTTCGTTTGCCACCTACTGGTGTGAGACAGGGGGGACTGGGTCATGAACACGCACTAATTTCTTAGCATTGGGGGACATGTGACAATGTTTGCATATTTTCCGTTCTAACGACGCCCACATTTTCCACAGTGTCTACTAGACATGGTGTGGAGGACTCATCCCCACGGTGGGATCGTCTCTTATCACGCAGGTGTTGCGTGGTGCCTAAACATGGCTGTTGGAGAGTAATTCTAATTCATGCTGGTCTAAGTTGAAGCCTGTAAAGAGGAGACCGAGGTTATCACAAGAAATAACAGACAAGTGACTATTCTTTTAAGCTCTGCAGAGGGGGAGACTCAGCGTGCTCTTTGGAGGCAAGATCCAGAGAATCCCACTGAGTTCCTCCTTGCTCGGCCTTTTATTGTGTGAAACTGTATTGGTGTTGTTGACAAGATCATATACAGGGAGAGGGTAATTCCTGTTTACATTCAGGGGGGTAGGTTCCTTATCAGGGGGTAGGTTCCCATTTGCTTTGCAGTCATTTGGCAGACGCTTTCATCAAAAGCGACTTACAGTGGTGGTGCTGGGGATTGAACCCAGGACCTCATGCACACCTTTATGCTTATTTGAATATACGATCATGGGGGCCATTTGTGCTCACACGTCTGGCTGTCTTCATGTGATTAGTCGAAATAACATAGCTATGAATATATAGAGAAAACTCTAACAATGGCCAAGTTGGCAACTGCTAAGGAGGAGCTCACCACCATGGAGTGTCGAGGGCAATGACTTGCAGTCATAAGAGGCAAGGCAGGCCGGGCCTCATCTGTCATCATGGAAAGAAAAAAATGTAAAATGAAAAAATAGATTAGATGGTTATATTTATTCAGTGATTTCTCAAGGTTATTTTCCACTTTTTCCACTTCACAACCCCACTTCACATTTTTTTTTTTTGTCAAAGTCTGAAAAAAGCCCTGAAAAGACTCAAAACATACAGTTGGAACAGGACTAATCAAAGACGACTGTCTTCACTGGCAGTGATTTCCATTGAGACAGAGAAACTTTTAGAACTGAAGAGGACTTCTACAAGCAGGTTATTGATCTTTTTCTTGAGAAGGAGCGGCGCTTGGACTTCATTTATAAGCAGTGGTGGGCCGTCAGGGCCTGCAAGACCTTCTCTGCTGACCTAAAAAAAGGCATTTATTGTGGCTACTGTCCATATTTGTAGCTTCCACCACGGGACCGGGCATTGTTGTCCTGTTGTGATTTCATTCAGGGAAAAACGTCACAATGGTCAGGAACTGATCAAGCAAGAATGGTTTATTCAAAGTCAGGAAATACACTTACGAGATATCCCGGGCCAGAATGAATGTCACCCTGAGAGGAAGTGTTCACCCTCTCTGCACACCCACTGAGACAAGTCCAGCGGATGTGCAGGTGAGGAGGTTCTGGCCTAGAGTCGAAGAGGCCCGGTCATTTCTTACCATCGCCTTAGCGGTTGGGTAACTTCCTAATAAGGACTTGTTTTACATAGTCTTGGAATTTGGACACCTGGGTGCTGGGCCACGCCCCAGACAAAACTGCTGGGTGCATGATTGATTACACGCGGGGGGTATCAGTGGAAGAGTACAGAGTTGGGCATCCCTTTGTCATCACATGATGCGTTCCCGCGGACAACGTTAACACGACGCGAGTTATCTAACTGGGATGAACCTCTCTTTATACTTCATTTCTGCGTAGTAAGATGTTTTTTTGTAGCCATAAAGTAATGATTGGGGGGTGGATTGATTCGGAGCACTACTAGGCGTAAAATGCATGGCCCACCACTGTTTATGAGCAAGGATAAGAGATAATAACATTTTTTTAATGTGCTTTTTTCTATGCTACAGTTTGTATATGTAAAGAATGCTGATATGATATTTTAATCAAGACACATTAACAGCTGCCAATAAAATGGTGAATAAGCTATTCTGTAGGGTTCATATGTTTGTAAATCTGACTATGATGACGTCAGTGCCTCACCAGCCATGAAACTCACTGTCGGTCACTGGTCCAGGGATAGTGTGGGAGTCCAGCAGCCCATGAGCCCCCTCACTCCACATGGTGCCCAAGGCTGATGGGTCAAGGCGCGACGTTCGCCGGTTGAATAATTTTACTGTGAATGACTGCTATCCCATCCCCCAAATTCAAAACTTCTCCTTGCGGCTGTCAGGCGCCACCATTTTTTCAAAGGTGGACCTGGTGCATGGTTATCAACAGTTGCCTGTGCACACGGAGGACATGCACAAGACCGTTGTTATAACCCCGTTTGGCCTTTTCGAGTTCCTGCGCATGCCTTTTGGTTTGAAGGGTGCTGCTCAGACCTTCCAGGGCGGTCCAGGTGGGGGAGCAACTGTTGACTGTGTCCTTTCTGGGCATCAAGGGGGGATGTTTTGCAGAAACTAAGGGGCACGGCCTCTCACACCAGGGGAGGAGGGTCTTGGGGCCATGGTTTAAGCTGGGGATATATTTGCCCCTGGAGGTTCGCTGTGGCAGTTGTTGGTTGTATGTGCTCAGTGATTAAAATTGAACTCATCCACGACTCCGGGACTCTGTCACCATTTCCTCACTGAGACCCAATATAGCAGTAAAATGCTTGGCTTGAGACAGTATCAATAATCTTAGATAATTAGTGATTCATCATCAGTCATAACAGACCCCAAACTATTGAATAGGAGGGGACTCTTGTGGAAATCTTCTTATTTTGGCAACTGGACTTATTCACTTGAAGATGTTTTACCCCTCATCCGAGAGGCTTCTTCAGTTCTAATGACCTGTGGGGAGTTAAATATAGCTGCCAGGGTTTTGGGTGGGTTTAGGTTATGGTTGCTTGTTGTGTAAATAGAATGAGTTGATCTGAAGAAACTAGGTATTAGGGGGTTTTATGCTTAATGTGTGTTATTCGATAGAACAGCAATTTAGTGAGATTAACTGGATTGGAATGTGAATAGGTAAAGGTAAACAAAGGAGGGAAACCTATTGGATTGCATGAAGTGAGGCTCATGTTGACATTACCAGGGGCTGGCTCTAGTGGTGGGACTTTCCTGGTTGTTTGGGGGGTGCAGATGGGCCTGGTCCGTGTGCAAATCTGTCTTGGTATTGATCCCAGTATGGTGTTGTATGTTTGGAAAAGGTTGTGTCTGAAACCCCCTCCTCTGTTCAGAGATGGTTTTTCTGTTTGGACAAATGGCTTCTTTGCAACTGGGCTTTCACTTGAAGATGTTTCACCCCTTATCCAAGGGGCTTCATCAGTTCTAATGACCTGTGGGGATTTTCCGAACATGGGTTCTTTAACTTCTCTCTTAAACTATATGTCTTCTCTGGCCAGAATAAGGACAGTGCTGTCTTCAAATGAATCTCCTTTGTCCTTCAGGTGGACTGTGGCATCCTGTCCTGAATTGTTGGCTCTCCTGTGTTAGCCCATCTGTTTGTGCAGAGTTTGTTTGGTCTCTCCAATGTTGACATCATCACAGTCCTCAGTGCAAGTGACAGAATACACCACATTCGTTACCTTGTGTCTGAGTGTTTTGTCCTTGGGGTGAACCAGTTTTTGCTTCTGAGTGTTATGGGGTTTGAAATATATCTGGTATTGTTTGGTACACATCTGGTATTTGTTCAAAACACCATCAATATATGGTGCTATGGCGGTGCTTTGTCATTTGTTGTTGTCTTCCTCCTGTTCTACTTCCCTGCGTCTGGGTGTTTCTGATTTGGTGAAGGGTCAGTTAGGGTAGCCACAGGATCTCATGGCTTTCCTAATGTGTTGTACCTCGGTCTTGCTTCCTTTGGTGGTTGATGGGATGTTCTTTGCCTGGTGGTGTAGAGTTCTACAATGGGTGGCGTGGAGATAGAGCAATCGTCTTTGGAGCCGAACATTCCTAGTTTGATTCTTGGCTCCTCCTAATGTGTCGAAGGGTTGTTGAGCAACCTAACTGCTCCCCTGGTGCTGGTCCACAGCAGCCTACTGCTCAAGGTTCATCCACGATGGTTTAGTTGCAGAGATTACCCCCAGTTTGTGCTCAAGGGGGTGGTGTAAGTCGAAAAGTAGATACTGGTCGGTGTTTGTTGGTTTCCTGTAAATCTTGATGGGCAGGCTTCTGTCATGTTGGAAGTGAACGCAACAGTCCAAGAAGGGGTTGGTCAGCAGTGACATCCCCCTTTGTGACTTTGATGTAAACAAAGTAGGGACCAATAGGGAGACAACAGCAAGGAAGGAGTCTGGAGAGGACATATGGAGGCAGAGCAAGCTGAAAACCTGTCGATCTTACGACCAGACCCACACGCTGCGTCAGTGACCGAAGACACTGAAGTGGCTAAAGTTTCCTCTATGTATTCATTAAGTGTTTGCCAAAGTACTCACTCATTTAACCACTCTAAGACGGAAAGAACAAGTCTCTACGTGTGTTTACTGTTGACAACGGTGGCAAACAGTGTGTTCGATCCGTCCTTTACTGCATTCTGAATCAGGTACAAATACACAGTTTCATTTTCTAGTCACACGTGAACTGACCACGTCATAGCTCAGTGTGTGCTCCTATCCTTATTTGGCTAACCTAAACATGAATACATGTGCCATGAATAAACATGTACTAAACTAAAATGCAAAATTAAATACAATAATGTAATTATAAAACTATTATGCTATAATAAACAATCACCAAAATTAATTTAAATAGCATTATATCCAAATCTGAGGCTAAATTACAAAAATGGAAAATGGCATTAACATTTACGGCCCCTAATTGCTCATCATGGGGATGACAATTACCTAAATAAAACTAAAGAGTCATTTTCTACATTTTAATCCCTTTCTGTACACTTTCAATAGGGTCTAAACAACACAAACAACCTAGACTAATCTAGGTGAAGCTTATAAGGTAGGTAACACTGTAAGTAATTATAAATCCAAAATAACAATGTCCTTTATTGTCCATGAGATTCTTCCATCTCGAGCAGAAGAAACAACTTGTCTATGGGCATCTCTAAGGTGTTGCCATTGCCACCACTGCTATTACGGTACTCATTTCCGCGGCTGCCATTTCCCCTGAAACTACGGCCTCTTCCACCCCTGAATCGTCCTCCTCTCTCATTGCGATTCCCGCAGCCAAATCCTCTGTCACCACGATTATTGAGCTGCTTCTCCTCTAGCTCGTGGAGCTCAGTGGCCACAGTGAGTTGCCAACAACGGCCATCAGTCCAACTCTCCTGAATTTCCTTGACTTTGTCAACTGGGACATCAAAACAAACTCCAGTTTTGCCTTTAAGGAAGGTCATTCTGTGAATGTGATCCTCCATATCGTCTCCTAACTGTTCTTTGATGATTCTTCAGGCATATCCAATATTATGCATCTCCTGAGAGCACACCAACTGTAGAGTGGTAAAACCAGCATCAGAGTTGAGCAATGACCTCTGCTCTAGATTAGTGGTTCTTGAAATGTGTGCAAGGGCTACAGCTAATGCATCAACTGCTCCTCTCTCTTCAATCAGCTTCTCAGCAGAGGCCCTGAAGTATCCGATAGCTGTGGTTGGAACTGAGTCCAAGAACCTGACTGCATCCCTGCTTGAAGACTTGATTATAGCATTAGCAGTGGGAACACCGACTCGTCGGAATGTGATACCAGCTTTATTTTCAACATTGCGCAGATGGTCCTCCTCTTTCCTCTGGTAGAAGCAGATGCAGACTCCAGTCCTGCCTGCTCGGCCTGTATGACCTGAACGATGGATGTAGGAGTCCACATCCTTGGGTGGAGAACATTGAACCACCAGGTCAACTTCAGGGATATCTAAACCACGGGCTGCAACATTGGTGGCAACCAAAACCCTGAAGAATCCGTTCCTGAAGCCCTTCAGTGTAAGCTCTCTTTGTTTCTGAGGGATATCACCATGGAGGGACTGTGCGCTCTGTTTAATGGATGCGTAATGGGAAAGTTAATTGGCTTCTTTCTTAGTTTCACAGAAGACAATAGTTCCGCCGTGGCTGCCGCTGTAAACGTGGACCACATCTCGTAGCACTGCTGCTCGCTGTGACCAGTGGTACGCCATGGCCAAATGTTCCACAGTTGTTGCAGTTTTCTGTGTTTTCTTGTCAATCAGATCGACATGTTTGCACTGTGGTTTCATGTATTTCTTGGCAACTTCATAGACCCAAGGGGGGCAGGTGGCTGAAAACAGCAGTGTCTGGGGGTTTGTGGCACGCACAACATGGTTCAGTTTAGAAAGGTCCAATTTATTATTCTGGATGTGGTATTTGATACAACCAGTGGTTCCAATGAATATATTAATACCATTGCGGATAGCATCAATTTGGGGGTTGTAGGAGCTGTCACCATAGAAACAAGTGATAACAAGTTTCTTAGTGATGTCTTTGAAGTCCTTTGCAACTTGGATGGCCAACTCTCAGTTTGGAGCTAAAACCAAGACCTTGGGGCACGGCCCCTAGTCCTTTCTGCAGACCCCAACTGGAGCTTCTCCACCAATGGGATAGCAAAGGAGAATGTCTTTCCTGTTTCAGTACGGGCCTGAGCAAGTACATCTTCTCCATCATATATAGGGTTAAATGTCTTGACTTGAATATCAAACAGGTAAGTGACTCCACGAGCTTTGAGTTTCTCAATGGTTCTTTGAGAGAGCCTGAAGTTAGAGAAGGCTCCTTCTTTCTGCTCCGGTGTCTCCTCCATTTCTTTTTCACTGTCACTGGTTGAGTCTTCACCTTAATGTGATGGTGTCTGAACACGTGTATTTGGATTGGAATGTTCATTGATTTGGGTCTCAGTAATTGCTTTCTTCAGCTTCTTCTTCTTTTTCTTTTTAGGAGCAGAAGGTTCACAGTCTACCTCCTCCTGTTCCTCCTTTGCCTCCTGTGTCAACTGCTTTTTCTTCCTCAGCTTTTTGCCCTCCTTGGTCTTCTCAAGTTCCGGAGGTGATGACAGCACTACGCGACTGTTGCTTGACCACTTAGTCAGGCGGAATCCTCCACTGTTACTAAGTGCAATGAGGTCTGGGACTGTAGTTGCTGCTTCATGTGATGACCTGTCTTTCCGATCCTCTGGAGTCCGCCGTAATGCATAGTTGGCACAGCTCGGGCTCGACTTGGCCCCGAACAAGTGGACCACCATCTTCTACTCGCGCAGTGGCTGGCTCAAATCCCCCAGTGGCCACCAGAGGAATCGTAGAAGATTGGAGTCCTCATCAGGGACTCTTACTTGATGGTACATCGCTTCAATCTCGGAGATGAGTGTGATGTGTTCATGTCGAAACCTCGTCAGGACTTCAACCAGAACATTAGTGAAGTCCAGACCCTGTAACTGCTCCTTGTTCAGTGACTTCCCTTGAAACAAAGCACCACAATCAAAAACAACCCGCAGCTTTCCCTTTTGTGGATTGATCACGCCGTGATGGGGAATATACCATACTCTGCCATCGCTGCTATTGCGCTCATCTTCAGGAACTTCCACTGCATATAGCCTTTGTTCAGCAGGTCTGACATGAAGGTCTTGTAGTCGTCGTGGAAGCTGGAGTTCTTGGCGAGTTTCCTTTTCAAGTTTGATGCATGTTGCTCTGCAACACATGTATTGTTTGGCATCACCAGATTTTTGTTTCTGAGAGGCATCCCAATGCTGTATTGCCCATTAACTTTCTTGATTGTCTCAGTCACAGACTTTATGAACAGAACATCTTCTCGCGACATTCTTGACTTCTCTTTACAGGCTTGCTACGGAAAGTCGTGATTGTATTGCTGCAAAAGCATGCTGTCCACGCCGCTGACTGAGATTCTGTTGACTGAAGCCCTTTGACTGTAGTGGCTTGACCTGCCTTGTCTTGACCTGTGGTGATCGTCACCTTTCTTGAGAGGGCCATTAACTACCCAACTGAGGGGGTCGTCCTTACCGCATAAGGCCCGTCATCTTGGCAGTGGATTATCTTCCACGGCTCCATCGCAGAATGAGCGTTCATTCCAATTAGTAACTCAACATCTGCATCGATCTGTGGTAGCCCTACTTCCTTCCACAGATAAGACCATCTCTCCAAGTCCTTTTCAACGGGAACATTGTCCTTTGTTACAGGTATATCTGTGTGGGTGTAGACATTGCTGATGTACTTGTTCTCTGTCAGACCACAGACTTCTAGATCTGAGAGCACAAAACAGGACACAGGCTTCTCCCGGCCCATAGTACGGAGTCGCACTAGAGCCTTCTTACCATGGATGCCAAGCTGTCTCATCAACCTTTCGGAGCAAAACAAAGCAGAACTTCCAGAGTCCATGAACGTGTACGTCTCTATTGTCATGTTGCTCCTCTTGGATTTGATGCACACAGGCACGATGGAAAGAATGCAGTCGTTGCCTCCGGCCCCGGTGACTGCTGTGACTTCACTCTTGGCTGACGCATCTTCTTGAAGAGTTGAGCATCCGCTGGTAGAGTCTTGACTCCTCTCAGACTGGGCGTTCTCTTGGTCATTCTCATCCCTTTTGCTGTGCATTTCTTGCTGCAGATCTCACACGTGGCTCTCCTTTTACAGTTTTTTCCCATGTGCCCTCGGGCCAGACACCCGAAACAAAGTCCTTTACCTTTGAGTAACTCAATTCTCTCTTTGTTCGGAAGACTTCCTATTTTGTTACATGCGCTCACTGTGTGTCTTTTGTTGCAGTACAGGCATGGCTCTTGAAATGCGTTGTTTGTCTGCTTGTTCTTTCTCGATTCTAAGGCATCCTCTTCATCTGGCTTAACACTTGTAGCGCAGCCAGTAGTTCTTTTCAGCCCGCCTCCCTTGGCAGATCTTGACTTACTCTTTTCTTTCGCTTCAGAGGACTTTGACATCACCAAACAGCGGGTCCGAAGCAATCTTTGCCTGTCTGTTGATGTATGTCACTAGATCAGAGAACTTTGCTCTTCTTCCTTCCCTTTCCTGTATGTCAAAGGCTATGATTCTCCATCTTTCACGAAGTCTGAAAGGCAACTTTGAGATGACAGTCTGGAGGTTGCTTGCGCTGTTCCTCTCCTCAAGGTACTCCATGTCCTTCATGACATTGTTACATCAGGTGAGAAAGATGGAGAAGCTATGACGTGACTTGGCATCTTCTGCTTTGATTTGAGGCCATTTGACAGCCTTGCCCATGCAAGCCGCAGCTATTTTCTGTTCATTGCCATAGTGATAGGTCAAAAGCTTTCTTGCTTCTTTGTAGTCTTGTTGTGCGCTCATGTGTTGGCAACTTCTCACGAGTTCCTTTGGTTCACCACTGGTGAATTGCTCAAGGTAGTACAAGCGGTCTTCATCGTTGTCTGTACGACTGTGGATGATGTACTCAAAGGCCTTCAGGAATGGCAGGAACTCAAAAGGATCACCACTGAATGCAGGAATTTTTCATTGAGGTAGGTTGGCTAGTCTCTGTTGTGTGACTAACATCTCTGTGATATCCTTTTGTTTCAGTATCACCTCACCGAGTTCAACTTGCTTTCCACTGAAACTTGAATATTCAAGAATTTTGAATAATCACTCAGATAATCCTTTTCCGCTCGAAGTGCATTAAAATCATTTTGCATGAGGTTTTCTATTTCCTCTGCTTTAGAAACAAGGTGTGCAAATACACGTTTTCTGAGATTCATCTGTTTACAAAGTTTCTCTTCTAGGGCCTTTGTGGTCAACTTGACCTTTCTTTTTACCGCTAGCTCGACATTGCCATCCATCTCAGTTTCATACAACATTTCAAGTGGCTATCAAATGTTAGATCAGTCTTATAGCAAGCTCTTGCGAATTTCTGAAATCCAGATTAGCAGTCCTCGACCTCAAAACATGTAAATGCTTTCAAAAACAAGATTCCAGGGCTGTTCTTATTTCCAGCATCAAACTCGAGCTTCTTCTGGGCTAATATGACTAGCCAACAATATAGCACTCTTCAAACGTCCTGTGTGGTTTGGTCACGTTAGTTGGCTACGTTCATTACAATGACGAAATAATCCTTAATTCGCCATTCCTATCCAGCTCTAAGTTATAATTTATCCATTCATTCAATTGTGTTCCTTGTTTACTCATCCATCCTCGTAGAAGTCGTCTGGATATCTGATCGGGTGCACAGCGTGGTCACATTAGCTAGCTATTTCTTCGGCTAGCTTCCTTCATCAACTTGTGCTTGGCGCTGCTCAGCTCCCGAAGATCTTCTCTCGCCCTCGGCGACTGTTTTCTACTTAATGAAGTGGCTAAAGTTCCCTCTATGTATTCATTAAGTGTTTGCCAAAGTATTCACTCATTTAACCACTCTAAGACGGAAAAAAATGGTCTACGTGTTTTTACTGTTATCGATGGTAGAGAACAGTGTGTTCGCTCCGTCCTTTACTGAATACTGAACCAGAAATACACAGTATCACTCAGTATCACATCATAGCTCAGCGCGTGCTCCTATCCTTATTTGGTTAACCCAAACATGAATACATGTGCCATGAATAAACATGTACTTAACTAAAATGCAAAATTAAATACAATAATGTAATTATAAAATAATTATGCTATCATAAACAATCACCAAAATTAATTTAAACAATAGTATATCCAAATCTGAGGCTAAATCACAAAAATGGAAAATGGCACTAACATGCCGGGTCCTGGAGCTTACTGGTGAGCTTATAAAGCAGATCAGAATATCAGTACAGCTGTTCTTATTGACGTAACCCCTCCCAACTTCATGTTTTTAAGTGAAGCCAGAGCTCACAGGCGAGGTAGAAGAGTAGCAGTTTTGTTTAAAAGACTCCCTTCAATGCAAACAATTATAAATTGGACATTTGGCTCTTTTGCATACCCTCACTCCAGTGAAGTGCAGCCAGTAGAGGCAGGGGAGGCCGGGGGTCACCGTTCCAGCTACGACAGCATCAGCGGAGTGGTCATTCTCGGCTCCGAAAAGACTCAAAACATACAGTCGGAACAGAACCGATCAAGGACGACTGTCTTCACTGGGAGTGATTTCCATTGAGACTGAGACTTTTAAGACTGCAGAAAGAAATGGAAGACTTC
Source organism: Fistularia commersonii (assembly GCF_037954325.1). NCBI lineage: Eukaryota > Metazoa > Chordata > Actinopteri > Syngnathiformes > Fistulariidae > Fistularia > Fistularia commersonii. The sequence goes on along the minus strand of NC_141285.1, from coordinate 6,469,993 downwards.
TACAAGCAAGTTATCAGAGCTTCAGAAGGAGCGGCGCATGGACTTCATTTATAAGTACAGGTAAGAGATAATAACATTTTTTTACATGTGCTTTTTTCTATGGTACAGTTTGTATATCTAAAGAATGCTAATATGATGTTTTAAATAAAACACATCAACTGCTGCCAGTAAAATGGTAAATAGTAGGGTTCATATGTTTGTAAATCTGACTATGATGTAGGGGTGGCCAGATCGATCCAAATATCAATATTATCAATACTAAACAAGTACTTGGATCGGATCGATTCTATTGTCCTGGTATCAATACTTCGCTCCCCCACCAATTTCCTAAAAGTGCCGCTTCTCTGCTCAAATAGCGCATCCCCCTCTCTCTCTGGCACAGCGCGGGCTTCTACTCTCTGAGTCCTTGCCTGAGTTAGTGACTCAGGCACACCTTTAGTCTCTCCCCTCTGCCAACATTTCCCTGTCCCTGTGTGAGCAAGACTGCAAAGAAACAGCTAGGACTAATGGCAACATCAGTACCTGCAGAAAGGATTTTCTCAAAAGCAGGACAGTTAGTGACTCAGAGGAGAAGTGCAATAAAAGGGAAAAATGTAAACATGTTACTGTTCCTGAACAAAAACCTGTAAATCCGTTGTCACTATGGCAACAGAGCCAAAAGGGATTCTTCCTTGGAGCAGAGAAACAAAGGCTGGGAATGAGAGCCAATTGTGTTTACACTTTATTTGCATTACTGACTTTATTTTCAAAATATTGTGCAATGGAGGGTATTATAGTTGCCATGTTGACATTGTTATATTTGTATTTTCGTTACATTGCTGCTTTTTTTGGTTTCTCTCTTACCTTTTGTTCTGCAACAGTTGTTGTAGAAGTATTGTATTTCTTTATACTGTTAAAGTTTGCATTGTAGTTATTTAATAAAAAATGAAACAAATATAAATATATAAAAACATTTTTATTGCCTAAAATCTTTGTGCTGTGGGGGGGGGGGTCAATTATTCAATGATCTTGACATTTCCAAGCAAAAAGTATCGGTATCGTATTGTATCAGTCGATACTACCCTGTATTTACTTGGTATCGATCGATACCAAAATTCCCAGTATCGCCCACCCCTACTGTGATGACGTCAGTGCCTCACCAGCCATGAACCTCAACGCACATCACTGCCTCACTCTTCAGCTGAACTGTTCTCGGGTCATGTTACTGAATGTTTACATGCTGAAAAGATACAGTGTAAACCTTTTTGAACTGATGAACCGATATTGCTATTGGGTTGATGGAGCCATTAGTTTGAGGTGCCAGGTTGTATCATCAAAAACAAAAATAATGCTTGTGCTTTGTTTACCACGATTGACAGAGTAACAAAGCCTCCTGTGACTGAAGCACCTGAATTCCAGTCTGCCAGACCCTGCAATGAATTTGCCACCTTCTTCACAGAAAAAAAATAGGCATCCAGCTAGCCCAGCTAGTTCAAGTCAAGGATTTGTTTCACCCATCCATGATGGGTTAAATGCAGAGAAATTTCCTGCAAGGGATTAATAAAATGAAAAAATGAATAAAATTAATGACTGTCAAAAACCCAGCTCTGCATTCTAACAGTCCAAACTGTTTCATTTAAGATTATAGTTTACTTATTTATTTCAATTACTGCACTGTACCTTTTAACCATTATTTGATTTTGAATATTAATCAAAATTGTTTCCTTTCCATCTTAACTTTAGTTTAAGCCTTGCGTTTTCTTTTTTTCTTTTTTTTAAATTTCTTTGTTTCTATAAATGTTGATGATGTGTTTTTTTTCTTTTGTCATTTTGTTATGTAGTCTGTGAAGCAAATTGTGTTGCCTTGTTGCTGAAACTTGCTATGCAAAAAACCTTACCTTGCCTGGCCCGGAGCACACTCAATGCCACGGATTCATGCCACTTGAATCCAAGAATGACACCAGCAATGACGTAATCAATCACGTACCCCGCGGCTTTGTCTGGGGTGCGGACAGGTACCCCAAGTGCCCACATTCCAAGCGTGTGTAAAACATGTCCTTATTAGGAAGTAAACCCGACCGTTGAGGCAATGGTATAAAATGACCGCGCCTGCTGGGCTCGGGGCCAGAACCTCCTCACCTGCAATTCCGCTGGACACGTCTCAGTGGATGTCCAAAGAGGGTGAACGATCCTCTCGAGGTAACATTCATTCTGGCCCGGGATATCTCTGGCCTGGGATATCTTGTTAGTCTATTTCCTGACTTTGAATAAACCATTCTTGCTTGATCAGTTCCTGACCATTGTGACATTTCTCCTTGAATGAAATCTGAACACACCGGGACAACAAAGTTCGCTGTGGCGGGAGCCACAAAGACGAACAGTCTTCTCCTTCTGCAGCCATTGTGGGTTGATAAAACCGATAGTGAACAAACACAACTATATTTCTGTTTGCAGTTTACTAGTACGCTTCTCCTCGCTAATACACTAGTCCCCCCTCTGACAATCTCCAATCAGAGGGTGTGAATATGCTGACTTTGCTGTAGCCTCCTAGAAGGCTTTGATGTTGCCAACTCAAAATCTGATTGGTTGAAGCAACAGTGTCATCAACACATATTTTTTTGCGTAACAGGCAAGCAGAACTGATTGTGCAGGACCCCTAAGCAGAATTCTTTGACTTAGAACCTGCCTGGCAACAGAGTTGGCTGAAATGTGATTGGTTGATATGAATATGAAAATGCATGTCTGGAAGTGGCACAACCAGCTATGAAAGGAAGTGAACAGACCATTTGGAATTATTTAATATAGTATTAAGTACTTAGTATTAATTATTCATGGAAAAAATATAATTAACATCTGTGATTCAGATATTTTTTAAGCCAGCAGAGAAGGCCTTGCAGGCCCTGACGGCCTACACCTGTTCTAATCACATGTAAGTCTTCATTAGAAGCAGAAGCATTTCATGTGCGAGGAGGGTGCAAATTACATAATCAGTCATTGACCATGACATGTAAGTGGACGATGAACTTCTCATAGTGATTGTTTAGAACCATGAACTGTTGCCTCCCGTTAGAGACGTGTTTTAAGAGTGAAGACCTACATCCAGAAGGGACCTTTTTTAAGTGGTGATGCCACCTACCCGTGTCTGAACAGCTCTCTGCCCAGAACCTCAACACTGATGAACAGAGGCAGGTTTGAAAGCCGACCTTAGTAGCGAACTATACCTTGGCAAACGCCCCATTCACCAATATTTCAGACTTCACCAGCCTGCTCCAACATCTCCACCAATAAATCTTCTGATCCATTACTCTGCAGATCAATTTCAGAGATCTGTAGCTGAGTCTCCCACAGCCAAACCAACTCCATGCTTCACAGACAGCCATTTGCACCTACCCTGATGACCTGCTCTGACATTATCTTGGACAAGTCTCTGACATTAGCCAAAGTATGTAAATATGCTGACTGGTCAGACAACACCTGGCCAGCATAACACAAAACAATAAAGCCCCTCAAGAAAGACACAACTAAACCATTGATACTACCATACCATACAATGCGGGACACTATCGGTGGAAAAAGAAGAACATTTTCATTCAAGATATAGTCCATTTGCTTCAAGGAAGAAGGGAGTGTTTATTGCGTTACAGTCTTAATTGGGCTTGTCTAACTTGTGCGTCTTAAGCATGACGGAGACAGCCCTGATCAAGCTGCCTCGGTCCAATCCATTTATGCATCGTTGTAATGTGTTACATTTTAATATCCTTGGTGGAAGGCTGCTGTTTAAGCATTATGAAATTTCCTTTTACTACTTCGTAGCCTTTTGTGTTATTGTTTATGTTTGTCAGACCTTGGTTGTCTGACCCTCAGCTGCAGAAGCTGGCTCAGGGACATGGAATGTCACCTCTCTGGCGGGAAAGGAGCCTGAGCTGGTGCGCGAAGCTGAGAGCTTCCGACTAGATATAGTCAGACTCACCTAGATGCACAGCGTGGGGTCTGGAACCAAGCCTTTTGAGAAGTGCTTGACTCTTTTTTACTCTGGGGGTGCCTTCGATGAGAGGGTGTGTGGGCTTTTTCATTGCCGCACCCGACTCAGTCTGTGGAAGAGAGGGTAGCCTCCCTCGCCTTCAGGTGGGGGGAATGGGTACTGATTATTGTTTGCGGTTATGCATCCAACAGCAGTTCAGTTTACCCACCCTATTTGGGGTCCGTAGAGAGGATGCTAAAGAGTGCTCTCACTGGGGACTCAATGGTTCTACTTGGAGACTTCAATGCTCTGGGCTTGCCCGTATGTGCACTTGGCACCAATGCACCTTAGTTCTTTGATTTACCTTGTGGTTGTGTTATTGGACTTGTGGCTGTATGTCTTGGGCACTCGGGTGGGTTGAGGGGTGGAGCTGTCAACTGATTACCACCTGGTGGTGAGCTGGCTCCAATGGTGGGGGAGGATGCCGGTCAAACCTGACAGACCCAAACCTAATGTGAGGGTCTGCTGGGAACGTCTGGCAGAGTCCCATGTCAGAAGTAATTTGAACTCCCACCTTCAGCAGAGCTACAATGACGTCCCAAGATGGGGAGGGGGAGGGGGGGGTAAGTCTGAATGGGCCAAGTTCCATCCTGAGGCAAAAACACAGGCGTGTGAGGAGTTTGGGGAGACCACGGATAATGACTTCCGGTGGATTTCGATAAGATTCTGGTCCACCATCTAGCGCCCAGGAGGGGAAGCGGTGCTCTGTCAACACTGTGTATGTGGGAGTGGGGCACTGCTGACCTCAACTTGAAACGTTGTAAATCAGTGGAAGGAATTCTTCGATTCTTCCTCAATCCTGTCCTAACGCCTTCCAATGAGGAAGCAGAGCCTCTGGAGCGGACCTGCCTATTTCTGGGGATGAAGTTGCTGAAGAAGCCCAAAAGGACTTCAGTTATTGGGCCCTGGGGGTGGATGAGGTCCACCTTGGGTTCCTCAAGGCCCTGGATGTTGTAGGGCTGTCCTGGCTGACAAGCCTCTGCAGTATTGCGTGGAGGTTGGGGACTGTGCTGCTGGACTGGAAGATCCCTTAAAAAGGGGATCAGATGGTGTGCTCTGACTACAGGGGGATTACAATACTTAATCTCTCTGGTAAGATCTATTCAGCGGTGCTGGAGAGTAAGGTACACCAGTTTGCTGAACCTCAGATCCAGGAGGAGCAGTGTTCACAACACACATTTTCAAACATAACATGGTGGAATGGTCAAGCAATAGAAGTCATTGAAAGTGTGACACTGTCGAAATGGTGAGTATGTGAGTGATGGATGTGTAAGTAGAGTTTCATGATTTTCCTGAAACCCCTCAGGCTGATACCAAGCCAGATGCCTGAAATATAGCTCTGCTTCTCACGGTCGTGGGACCTCAAGTAGTGAAAGTACACAACGCGTGTACACATTAGAATATACAAGTACACAAAGTACAAAATCGGTCCTCGACCGATCCGGAATGATGTTTATTATGATTGGTTTTGGCAAAAGTCTTACATCAGATGCCATTCCTGACGCAACCCTCAGCATTTATCCGGGCTTGGGACTGACTCAGGGAGACACCTGCCCATGCTGCCCTGAGGCTGCAGTACTTTAACCTACAAAACAAAAAGGAATAAACCCATTTGTGCTATTTTTTTTTTTGTCTTTTATTAAAATAAGGTCAGGATTAATGGCTACAATGAGCACATTTTTCAGTGCACAGCTTTTCAAAGTGGGGTTTCGAGGCAGGATACAGCAACCCTCAGCTCCTGTTGAATGTTTAACTAGGACCTGTACTTGGTCTTCAGTACAGCAACAGCAGAGAAGCCAGTCTCACAAAGATAAGATGTTGCAACAGGAAGAAAAATTCCCATAGCCTTTGTCCTAAGAGTGGATACTGCTTCCGAACACTTAGCCAGAATTGACTCAGTGTCTGTTATGTGAACTGCAGTGTCAATGTGGAGTCAGGCATCATGTCAATGAATTGGTCCTCCTCTGGAAAACTGAAACCAGTCGGACCTGGTGCTTTGAAGGCTGGTGCTCTAACCCAGTAATATTGGGAACTATTTTCATGGAGGTACTTTTTAAAGTATCCCATCAATGATGAAATATGCTGCTTGATATATGGAGTCACCGAGGTGGCATCATAGTTAGTAGTGTCAACAAATGAATGCAGTTTCTCAAATGAGTCTGTGTTTCCTTCATCAAGTCGCCTGCTGACATTGCAAGCCTTCGAGTGAAAGAGCTTATCTTGTCTGTAACATTTCCCTTGAAGCTGTAGATTTAGATAATTTGGCTTTCCAAAGATGTCACTCAGTTAGGCCAGTTTTGCCAGGAAGCTCTCATCGCTAAATTCTTTTGCTACTTTGTACTTGTGCTCCTGCTCCAAGAACATTCTTATCTGCTCAGTGAGCTCAATAACTCAGGACAAGACTTTTCCTTGTGAGAGCCTCCTTGCTTCACTGTGAAACAGCACAGCTTGATGTTCTACTCCCATCTCCTCACAGATAGCAGAGAACACTCTTGTTTTTAGTGGTCTGCTCTTTATAAAATTGACTACACGAATAACGTAAATCATAATCTCACTTAATTCAGAGGAAAGGTCCCTTGATGCTAGTGTTTCTCTGTGGAAACACTGTGTCCACCAGGCTTTAGGTGAAACCGTCTTGATGAGTGCCTGAAGTCCTTTTATCATCCCTGCCATGGTTTGTACACCATCACTGCAAACACCAATGCAGTTCTCCCACTTTAGCCGATTCTCAGTCAGAAAGCAGTCCAGTATTTTGACCAGTTCTTCAGCTGTAGCTCTGTCTCTGACACTGTTACAAAAAAGTTGGTCCTGACACAGGGAGTTAGTCATGTCAAATCGGACATGAGTAATAAACAAACAGTTGTTGTTGCCATCAGTTGCTTCATCAAATTGTAAGGCAAAATGTTTGTATTTGAGTTTATCTACCAGCTGTTCTTGGAGTTCATTAGCAATGTCATTAATACGTCTGGCGACAGTGTCATTGCGCAGAGTGATTGTCATGCTGGATGATGCAAGTGCTGCAAAAATAGAAACAGAGACCGTGTTTACTACCGCAGGCAGTATCAGCTCCTCTGCTATTTCGTGGGGTTTTTTGCGCTGAGCAATTTTTTAATGCAACCTTATATGACGCTAACAGTGTTCACTGGTTGACTGAAATAGCATTCACAAAGCGGGATGATTGATGGCAATACTCAGAACGTTTTCACTGAAAAAAACTTAAGCGACTTATCAACGCAATTGGGGTGTAAGGTCTTTAAATAACGCCTAAATTTGTTTGGCTTAATGCTGTCCCAGTGACGGGTCCTGCATTTTACACCTAGGCCTTCAGTAGAGCTCTGAATCAATCCACCCCCCAATAATTAGTTTATGGCTATAAAAAACATCTTATTATGCAGAAATGCAGTATAAAGAGAGGTGCATTGCAGATGAATAACTTGTGTAGCCACAATAAATGCCTTTATAGCAAACAGCTGCGACAAATAAAAAGCACCAATAAGAACTTTATAAACCTGCAGTATTATTTAGGAAAATAGCAGCATTTTACTCACCAAAAATTCTGATCACTTGCGGACAAAATCCATCCTCCTTTCTTTCCCCAAAAAAGTGTTCAATTATTGTGTCGTACAGATTATCCGTGCGCTTCTGCTCCATCAAGAAGTCCTTTTCTGTCGCCATTGAAGCTAATGCTGAAAGTCGAGCTTGCCCTGTCGTATTCCTGCCATAAGCTTTAATTCATTCTAGGGCTGAAAATGTCAGCTTGACAGAAGCAGTGGACACAGGGATGGTCACCGCCAAACACACTAATGTGTACAGCTGCCCCATGCTCTCACTCAGATTTTCTGCTGAGGGAAGTCAGAGAGATCACTGGGAGATTTTCCTGCAAAATCATCCATGGCATACATGTCAGTCAGTTTGTTTTAAACAAACACAACAATATTTCTGTTCACATCTCACTGGTGCGCTTCTCCTCGCCAATACACTTGTCCACTCTCTGACTATGCAATCAGAGGATGTGAATACGCTGACTTTGCCATAGCCTGCTAGAAGGCTTTGATGTTGCCAACTCAAAATCTGATTGGTTGAAGCAACAGCATCATCAACACTTATTATTTGCGTAAAGGGCTTGTGGAACTGATTGTGCAGCCCCCCCCCCAGGCAGATTCCTTTGACTTTGACCATTTGGAATTATTTACTAAGTATTCATGGACAAAATATAATTAACGTTTGTGATTCAGATATTTTTTTAGGCCAGCAGAGACGGCCTTGCAGGCCCTGACAGCCCACCACTGCATAAACTGATGTTTCTGTTATTCAGTCAACTCTTCTTGACACTTCTCCATTGTGACTCTACCACCTAACTGCTTCTTTGTCCACTTTCGACACCAATCAGGACCAATGTCCTTCTGGACCCCCCTTCCATCCGCAGGGCAGCCTCCCTGCTCCTCACATTTCCCTACACATATAATTACTCACACGATCAATTGGTTATTGAGCAACTCTTTTCCTCCGAAGTGGTTATGAATCATTCCTTTGGTCAATCCAGAGACCTCGTGAGACAAGGTTCTAGACCAACAGCGTCTGTTCTGTCTCATTTGAGAGGTTAATTCCCAGATCCATCAAATTTTTTAATTCATAACCTTCCTTTAAACAGATCCCAGCCCCATCATTCCTGTGAGAGATTGCCGAGGCCCTTACTGTCCAGTCTGATACCTAGTATACCAACCCCTTATTTTCCCTTTGTCGCAGGACTCGGAGCCCCAATGGGCCTCAAACCCTTTAAATTATAGGGAGGATTTGAACCCCTTCTTCAGATTCTGGCTCTGGCTGCCTTTGAGGTAATCAACTGTTATCGTAACAGAGGTCAGTCTTTCAACTTCATCGTTAGATTATTCAATCACAGAACTTTGATTAAACAGGCTTCTGCTTACCTGGTTTGTTGCAGGCACTCTTGACGTCAAGAAACCCAGACCTACTTTTTGTGGTCTCCTCAGCCTCTCCTCCTCATCACGCCTGGGTCACCAAATTGTAGGATTCTGGTGTCCTTCACCCAGTGCTCCTGTGCATTCTTTTATGAGAAATGAATGGAGACAGCATGAGCAGTTGCACTTCCTAGTTTATTCCATGCCAAGCTTCACATAAAGCACAACAAAAAATATACTGTATTTCAGCCCAGTAGTTACCAACTGAGAAGCTCCAGGAAACAGATTGGTCTGCGGTCCCTGACGCTGCTAGCGAGTCCGTTCATAAGATTAACAGTTCTTCACCTTGTTCTGACTCCAAATATCCTCTCCGAACACCCTCCTTGCTGTCATCTCTTGATTGCTCCTTCTTCGTCCTCTCCCTAATGTGGGTGCTTTTGTCTATTTCTGATGGCCTCCTCCTAACAGTACTACCCTTCACGAGTTAACCAGCATCTGCAGTAATTATGTTATCCTTGTCTTGTGAACCACCCCACATTCTCCCACCAACTGTCTCTTACTTTCTTTCCTCTATGATATTGCAATGACTTTTAGCCTGCTTCTCTGTGTGTTATTGCTTCCAGTCAGCAGTTGTCAGTTCCTGCTTTTCTGTCACCCTCAACTTCACCTAATCATCACCTCCCCATATCAAAAGGAGATGATGTCTTCCACAACTAGCTGATGAATGTGGAAAATGAAAGAGAGGCAAGGGTAGAAGAGGGGATTATTGTAGACCACAAAGTAGCTCAAATTAGTAAGAGTGAAGTGAGGAAGGCATTGAAGAGGATGAAGAGTGGAAAAGCAGTTGGTCCTGATGATATTCCTGTGGAGGCGTGGAAGTGTCTAGGAGAGGCAGCGGTAGATTTTCTGACGAGATTATTCAACAGGATCTTAGAGAGTGAGAAGATGCCTGAAGAATGGAGACAAAGTGTGATGGTGCCTATTTTTAAGAATAAAGGGGATGTGCAGAATTGTGGCAACTATAGAGGGATAAAGTTGATGAGCCATACAATGAAGTTATGGGAAAGAGTAGTGGAAACTAGACTGTGAGCAGAAGTCAGCATTTGTGAACAGCAGTATGGCTTCATGCCTAGGAAGAGTACTACAGATGCAGTATTTGCGTTGAGAATGCTAATAGAAAAGTATAGAGAAAGTCAGAGGGAGTTGCATTGCGTTTTTGTAGACCTAGAAAAAGCATATGACAGGGTGCCAAGAGAGGAGCTCTGGTATTGTATGAGGAAGTCTGGAGTGGCAGAGAAGTATGTTAGACTGGTGCAGGACATGTATGCTAGCTGTGAGACACTGGTACGGTGTGTTGTAGGGGTAACAGAGAAGTTCAAGGTGGAGGTGGGACTCCATCAGGGATCAGCTCTGAGCCCCTTCTTGTTCGCAATGGTGATGGATAGGCTGACAGGTGAGGTTAGACAGGAATCCCCAAGGACCATGATGTTTGCAGATGACATTGTGATCTGTAGTGAGAGCGGACAACAGGTAGAGGAAAATCTAGAGAGGTGAAGGTATGCTCTGGAAAGGAGAGGAATGAAAGTTAGTCGCAGCAAAACAGCATATATGTATGTAAATGAGAGGAACTCGGGTGGAACGGTGAGGCTACAGGGAGTGGAGATCAAGAAGCTGGAGGATTTCAGGTACTTGGGGTCAACAGTCCAGAGCAACGGAGAGGGAGGAAAAGAGGTGAAGAGACGGGTCCGAGCAGGTTGGAATGGGTGGAGAAAAGTGTCAGGGGTACTATGTGATAGAAGACTTTCAGACAGAATGAAAGGAAAGGTGTACAAGACAGTGGTGAGACCAGCGATGATGTATGGACTAGAAACTGTTACAATGACCAAAAGACAGCAGGCAGAACTAGAGGTTGCAGAGATGACGATGTTGAGGTTCTCTTTGGGAGTGACCAGGATGGATAGGATCAGGAATCACCACACGGAAGGCAGGAACGGTAACAGCCAAATCCAGCCATACCCACTGACGCATCTGTGTGCCTGCTGAATAAAAACTGTTTCACTGCAAACCTGATTCATTTGTGCTGCAATTGGGTCCATCCTACACCCGTTACAGTACAATCTGGCCAGCTATGGACCCAGGGATTGTGTATCCCACACCACTTAGTCGCCTCGAGGCTATTGAGGGCATCCTGCAGCAACATAAAGCCATGATGATTGCATCTGCTGCTAAAGCCAGACAGTCTGCTGCTGAGGCGCAGGGACAGGCGCAAGCAGCATTAGCTGGACAGATGCAACGGCTAGCAGCTCAACTTTCCCAGCTCTCCTTTTCCACTAGAACTGCCTCATCCTCTGAAGCATTAGCACCTGTACCAGCCTCTTCTCCGCCCAGAGACACCCCTGAGCCCCAGGTGGATACCCCGGAGCGTTACAACGGTGATCGAGAGACTTGTGGGCCCTTCATCACCAACTGTTCTCTTCTGTTGTCAGAAGTCCCACAGAAGTTTGGGAATACAAGAAAATTTTTCCGCAAGCAGCCTTATCCAGCTTAACACAGAGCCATGGAACACTTGAACACTTGTCGATCTGTCTCGGCTCAATATCAGTATTGTCAACCCACAATTGCTGCAGGAGGAGAAGAAATGGATTTAGTTGCTAATATATTGTTAAAGCCGTTTTTTGGTGGAGTTTGGAAGAAAAGTTGGACATAGTAAGGAAAGGTCGGGTAACTCCTAAGCTAGCAAACCCGTCACACCAGGAAAGGGATTTGTCCAACATTTTCAAGTCACGAACTACGACCGGTACCCCCGGCTCACAGGCTCCGAGGTACACTGCAAAATGTATTGCTGGGAGTGCTTGGAGCCGAAGCGCACGCATAATCTGTGCAACAGAATAATTGAACTCTTTTTGAGGAAAGAAAGGAGGATGGATTTTGTCTACAAATGATCAGAATTTTGGTGAGTAAAATTCTGCTATTTTCCTTAATAGTACTGAAAGTTTAGAAAGTTATTATTGGTGTTTATTATGTGTCGCAGCTGTTTGCTATAATGGCATTTATTGTGGCTTCTGTCCGTTTTTGTGGCTCCCGCCACGGGACTGGACTTTGTCTCAGTGTGTTCAGATTTCATTCAGGGAAAAACGTCATAGTGGAACTGATCAAGCAAGAATGGTTTATTCAAAGTCAGGAAATACACTAACGAGATATCCCAGGCCAGAGATATCCTGGGCTATAATGAATGTCACCCCGAGAGGATCGTTCTCCCTCTCTGGATACTCGCTGAGACGCGTCCAGCGGATGTGCAGGTGAGGAGGTTCTGGCTCTGAGCCGAGGAGGCGTGGTCATTTTATACCATCACCTCAACGATCGGGTTTATTTCCTAATAAGGACCTGTTTTACACACTATTGGAATTTGGGCACTTGGGGTACCAGGCCGCGTCCTGGACAAAGCCCCGGGGTGCGCGATTGATTACATGCGGGGGTGTCAGTGGAAGAGTACAGAGTTGGGCATGTCTTTGTCGTCATGTGATGCGTGCCTGCTGGCGAATTTTAACACTACACGAGTTATCTATCTGCGATGCACCCCTCTTTATACTGCATTTCTGCAGTATAAAATGTTTTTTTTTATAGCCATAAATTATTTATTTTGGGGGGGGGTGGATTTATTCGGAGCACCATTGAAGGCCTAGGAATAAAATGCACGGCCCGCCACTGAGTTTATGTAATGGGAAATGATGATGACGAAGGATTGGTAATGTTTCAAGGAGGTCATAGAAGACAAAGACCTCAGATAAGGAGTTGAGGAAGATTTAGATATCAGAGAGGAAATGAGAAAAGATAAAATAGACAGAGAGATGACACATATTGGCATTGTGGTAAAACAGGCCATTGGTCACAACAGTGTGGGCAAAAGAGACGAGGAGGATATGACAGAAGTGCACCCACCTCATTCAGATGAGAATGATGAAGAAGAACAACTAGAAAGTGTAATTACAGCAAGTGCATGGGAACTACTGAATAATTTAACAGTAAAACCCTACATGAATTTGGAAGTTAATGGAGTCTCGACAGAACTCCTGTGTGATACAGGAGCATGCACATCAAAACGCAAAAGTTTACAGAAGAGATTGATATAACACATCCAAATACAAGCCGATTATGCCAAGTACAGATAATCATTGATTCAAGGTGTCCTGTCCCATTTCTGGGAAGAGATGCAATGGCAAAATCAAGAATCTCAGTGGTTCCAGTAAAAGGAGGCATGAAAGCATGTTTCCTGGCCCCCAGGACAATTTGAACAAATGCCGATCAATGGAGAAGATCTTCATAGCTATCATTCGTTAGATATGGAGGGCGCTGAGGAACAGGAAACAATAGATGCACTAAAAAATGTGGTGCAACAAGTGAAAAGATTCCCATTGGATCCAGAAACACCCAATCGACTGCATGTAACCTTTGCAATCGACAACAATGATGACGAGTATGAGAGACAGTTTTTTGAGAAAAGTACACTGAAAGTTACATCGACGCATCTTGTCTCTGACAGACAAGGAAATGTGTTCTTCCTTGTAAGATTACCAAAAGAAGAGCTGAAACTGTACACTGTGTCAAATGGGACACCACAAATGTCCGTGACTAAAGTCATGGAAACGCAATGGAAAGATTTTGCAACAAAAGCGAAACAAGCAGAAGAAGTAACAGACTGGCAGACAGTGCTGGGCCCAGAATGGCACACACACGTAAGCGACTCACTGGGAATGTACAGAGTCCAATTAAACTGGAAGTGCACACTCTATGCAACCAAACATTTCTCAGGAAAGAAATGACAAAACATTAAAGAAGAGATGTTCCCATTTGATAATGTAACAAAGGAACTTCTCAATAAACTGCCAAAAGACCTATGGACTAATGGACTACAGATTTGGGAAATTTGAAAACAGCAGAACCAGTAGTGATCGTCCAAAACCGACTATAGGCCAAATGTGAGACATAACCCCCTGAAACCAGATGGTATCAAAGGAATAAAACCAGTAATCAAAGAATAATTAGATGCAGGGGTTTGAAGACTATGTTCTGATTCTCCAGTGAATACACCAATTTTCCCTGTAAAAAAGGCTGATGTTGAACACTGGAGAATGATACAAGACCTCAGATCAGTGAACTCATCAGTAGTTGCTAGAGCACCTTTTGTGCCTGATCCACACACAATGTTAAATAACCTGACAACATCTGCAGCTTACTTCACTGTAATCGTTTTAAGCAATGCATTCTTTACCATACCAGTACATCCAGAAAGCCAATTCTGGTGCGCTTTCACATTTGATGGAAGAAGATATACATATACCCGGATGCCACAGGGGTATGTAGAAATCCAGCAATCTTTGCAGCAGAGATCCAAAAGGTCATTGCATATGGTAACCAAGTGCCTATGTAGATGATCTATTACTAGCAGCAGACACAGAGGATGCATGTAGGAGTGATTCAGTTCAATTACTCCTGCACCTACATAAGCATGGTCTAAAAGTGAAAAGGGAGAAATTACAAATGGTGCAGGAAGAAATAACTTATTTGGGTCACAGCATTTCCAAAAAAGGAAAACAAATAACTGAAGCAAGAAAAAATGCTGTGAGAAAAAGCTCCTAAACCAAAAACAAATAAATAAATGCTGTTTTTCCTTGGTTTATGCAACTATTGTAGAGCATTCATCGCAGAACTTGCAATAATAACTGCACCGCTTTTGAAAGTGGTATATGAAAACCCATTGGCTATGAATGAAGTTCTTACCTGGACACCAGAAGCAGATGAAGCATTTGTGGAAATCAAACAACAACTTTGTAGTGCATCCGTCCTGGCACATCCAAACCACAATAAGCCATTCATCCAAACTGTGGACTGTAAACAGTCACACATGATGTCAGTACTCACACAGAAATGTGGGGATAAGTTTAGACCAGTAGCTTACTACTCAAAACAGTTGGATAGTGTAGCAGGGGCTTTCCCACCATGTGTACCAGCATTGGCAGCAGCTGCTTTTACAGTAGAAACCTCCTTTCTACTACTGCTCCTGACAGTAGTACCTCCTTATTTACCTCCTTCCTCTCAGCCTCAGAGCCGGTAAAGAATATCCATTTTTTTCTATTGAGAATCTTTTTTAGTTCTTTGGTCACTCAGGGTTTGTTGTTTGCAAACATTGGTGACTTTTTTAGAGGGTATGATGTTGTTGACGCAGAGGAGATGTAGGACGAGACAGTCTCCACCTGCTCACCGATATCCATGGATGCGGACATAGGATTATCCCAATTTGTCGATTCAAAGCATCCCTGAAGCCTGTCAATTCTGTCTGGCGTCCACTCCTTGATAATCTTGGTTACCCTCCCACCTCTCTTTACCAACGGTGCATAAGTAGGATCAGCCGTTCCCTGGAGTACTCGCTCTTCTGTCTGCTCGGCATCTTATGGTGGAGTGGTACCGGAGATCTAGTCAGGTACCGGAGATCCAGGCAGTATAGCAGAGTAGATAGGACTGGGGAATTGCTGCGTATTCCATAGTATACGTGGTGAGCTTATAACGCTGGTTTGCATTAGTTGTGTTGGCTGTGTTAGGTTGGCGGCTAACAAAGTCTTTGTAATGGTTTGCTTATTGTTAGTCTGTCTGGAAAAAAAATGTCTGGTGCAGTGAGAGGTGAAGTGAAAGGGGGGACATCCAAGATGAAGAGGATATGGGGAACTTGAAAAGGGGGCTATATAAAAAAATCATGAAAAAAAAGCTAAAAAACATAGAAAACCCCACAAAAATTAAAAAAAACAGCTCCATGCGCCGCCCAGTCACCACAGCAGCAGTGACCTGGAACTGGAAAAACATGGAAATATGGGAAAAAGCAGGTCAAACAAATACTCACGTCCATAACCAAAGAACAGATGGTGATGAATCCAATGTCTGCGCGGTAGAATCCATTCTCAATAGCTGCCTGCTTACCCCGGTATCAGGCAACCCAAGTGATCTTGAACCTCTCACCCCAAACCACCTGTTTTTTACTTAAAAGCCAGACTGTATAACCCCAGGTTAATTTCAGAAATCTGATCTGTACACTATGAAAAGATGGAAGCAAGTACAATACTTAGCTGATTTATTTTAGAAAAGATGGGCCAGAGAATATCTGCCCAGTTTGCAAGAAAGACAGAAATGGTTTAAACGAAAAAGAAATTATGTGTGTGGAGACATTATTTTAGTTGCAGATCCTAATGCACCAAGGAGATCTTGGATGTTAGGAAAAGTGATTGATGCACACAAAGATTCAAAGCAAATTGTTCACAGTATAACTTTATATACAAAGAGTTGTTGACTGTCCAATAACAAAACTTTGTTTATTGCTGGAAAATGACATGTAAATATATAAGTTTGTATGATTTGAATTAATATACATGTACACTGGTATCTTGTTGCATTCACATGGACTACACATCAAACAAGGAGCTGTCATCTGCATACAAACATCCACAAAATGGACTCTTGTATGAGCAGTGCCTCTTATAGCGCAATGGACTGTCAAAAAAACTTTATGGACTTTTACTTGAACTGGAATTAATGTAAAAAAGGAAAATTGTATTGAATCACTGAATGTACTACTTTGATGTTTAAGATCTTTCTGATTTATAATTATGAATTATAAGAGAAACTGTAGAGCTCCATATTATTGGTAAATTGTTATTGGTCCTTACCCAGAAGCAGTAGGGGGGATGGTGTGTAGGAGCCATTATTTTGTTGTTTTATGGTGGTTACACCTGCTGGCAGACTTGTGAACCCTTGTTACACACCAGGGGTTAAATGGCCCAGGTGGCTCACCTTGTACTTAAGGAATGTACTTTCTTGGAATCTTGGAATCTATTGAAACTCCTTAGGCGTCCTGATGAAGTGACTTATTAGAAGGCACTACACCATGGGACCTGGACCAAGTAGAAATGGCTGCCAGAGTTGGTGGGCTGGCCAATGATGTATCCTATCCCGATGGGTGCTATGCATTTGTAGACTTTCCAAATTAATGACAATGTGGAACTGTCTACTTTCCTGACCAGGTGCCACGCAGTCCCTGGATGAACACCTGTTGATCTCATCCAGATGCTTCACTGATACAAGCCATGTTGTTCAGGGAGGCAATCCTAGCAGGGGTGAATAAGCTAATTGCTTCCAATCCCGATCTCTAAGGCCGTTCCGCAGAGAGATGGGAAAACATCTGACTCATCACATGAGAGCACGTCGCCAAGACAAAGACAAAGATAAGGCAAAGGTGAATGTAGAGTTGTGCCGGGTGCATTTGTTGAAATTATAGTTGGAAGAGGCAAGGCAGAAGATGACCTATGCTAAAAAGGGCACCAAAGCAACTAAGCAGTTAGTCAACAGGCTCTGGTGCAGGCACCACCTGCCCCCATGCCACCGCAACAGCTGATGATGGTCTATTAGGTGTAGCCCAATTTGGGGAATATGAGGGGGCGGTGGGAAAGGTCACAGGGTTGGATGTGGGACAGCTGGCCCTCAAGAACGATGCATAACCAAGGTGTTTGTCATTTCTGTGTACTGCCTGACCACTTGAGAAGGTGTGCTCGGCTAATCTCATGGGAGAGATATGCTTACTAAATGTGGCGCCATGGTACTGTGCGGGCTTGAAGGATTAACGCTGACTTTCCCAGATGGGACATAGGTGACCTGTTCTATGACTGTGGTTATGGAAGATAAGCAGATGATGATGGCAGAGGACACACGTCCGGCGGCCCCAAAGCCATGGGCGGATATGTATTTGGGAGTAATTGAGCCATAGTCGTCTGACAGTAGCAGGGTTGTGGCATTGTACAAGAACTGGGAGCCCTGGATCAAACTGTTGCATCCATACGTCCCACCCACTGACCCACTCTACATCAACCTCTACTACGATTGCAATCAAAATCTATCATGATGCTTTTCTCGCTGATTTGGAGGGAGTAATGTGGCCCATCAAATCTGACGATTGGGCGGGAGGGAAGTTGTTTAATCAGGCTCTTAAAGAGGAGTTACAGGGATTAGAAATACCTGCCGACGTGAGTCTGATCCAGGATGTGGATGACTTGCATATAGCAGCCCCCAAACCAGCGATGTGCCGCACACCAATGGACAACTACCGAGGAAATTGCATGAGGCAGGGTTTAAGGTTTTTGAGGACAAATTACAATGTTGTAGGAAGGAAATGACATTGCTAAGCAGAGTCATTTCTGGTACAGGAATCTGGCTGTCCCATAGAACGTCCATATTACATCACCACGAGCCGATGAAGGACATGTTGTCGTTTCTAGGACTGACTCGATACAGTAGAAGGTATGGCCCTGCATATGGCGAGTTACCAGTGCCCGAGCGTTGGTGAAGGAACAGGACATGAGGAACCTGACCGCTCATCTCATTTGGACATATGCTGCAGAAAATAGCTTCATCAAAAAGGAAATGGCATCAGCTACAGATCTCTGCCATTCTTTTTAGATGTTTCTAAAAGACAATCCATCGTTAATGGTGTGTTGTTTCAGAAAATATGGGGAGTAAGGCAGCCACTTTTGTACCTTAGCAACGCCAGATTCTATAGAAAACAGGTACCTATCATACACCAGAAATCCAACAGGAGTCACAAAAGTGATCTCGAGAATGGCAGATCAGGTAATGGGACACCCCTAAGTGGTCTTCACGACTCACAGTGTGGTAGCGTATGTCAATGCCGCAGCATTTAGGACACTGCTACAACAGATGTGTTTATAACAGATATTAAACACCCCAACATAGCATCTGCTCCTGACGGAATTAATTTGCTGGCAACATGAGAAGGGAGAACCTCATAGTTGTGCGGCAAAAGTAGGAAAAAAAGATGAAAGTCAGGATGGACTTGCAGATGCAACCACTGACAGACCAAGACATGATACACAGATGGTTGCTGCCTCAGGCATCCCACAGAGGGCCAGCAGGCAGCATATTTAGTAATTAGAAAAATAAAATAAGGGCACAAGGAAGTGAAAACTGGTAAGGTTGTTAACAAGGAATCAGCACTGCTAGCTGAACTGAAGGCAGCGATAGCAGCTCTAGTACACGCAGAAGGAATGCAAGTGAATGTGAATACAGATTCAGCCTATGAACACAGCAGCAAGAGAACCCATTAAAAATGAGAAAGATATGCAACAGCTAACAAAAGCTCTGATGAGACTTAGGGCAGTGATTAAGTGCAAATGACAAGATAGGACAGTATCAAGAGTCGCAGAAGGTTATCAAGTGGCTGATCGGGTGCCCAAACAGGTGGCAGGATATGTCAGTCAATAGTCATGCTCCTTCCATTTGGAAGAACCGTCATCAGAACAGGCCCTTCCATCTCTCAAATGGAAGAGATGGATGCTGATCGCTGAAGCTGTCGCTGATCAACTCATAGTAAGAGGCTAGTATTAGTATCTGGACAAGTATGAGCCACTGATATGTATTATGTGATTGTTGTAATTGCTGTTTTTCCATCGTGCCTTGGACAGTCACTGTATCCATCCATCCATCCATCCTCTTCCGCTTGTCCTGCATTCAGGGTCGTAGGGGATGCTGGAGCCTATCCCAGCTGAGTCGCAGCTAAATGTGTGTGTGTGTGCGTGTGTGTGTGTGTGTGTGTGTGTAGATATGCTCTGGAAAGGAGAGGAATGAAGGATAGTCACAGCAAGACAGTGAATGAGAGGAATGCAGGTGAGACTGCAGGAAGTGGAGATCAAGAAGTTGGAGGATTTCAAGTACTTAGGGTCAACTGTACAGGACAACAAAATGGAAAAAGAAGAAAAGAAATGGGTTCCAGCAGGTTGGAATATGTGGAGAAAAGGTACTTTGTGATAGAAGACAGCTGGGAGTACAAGACAATGGTGAGACCAGCGATGCTGTATGGCTTAAAAAGCGTGGCATTAATCACATGAGGACATGAGGCAGAGCTGGAGCTTGCAGAGATGAAGATACTGAGGTTCTCTTTGGGAGCAACGAGGATGGATAGGATCAGGAATGAGTTTATCAGAGGGATAGCACATGTCAGACGTTTTAAAGAGAAGGTCCGAGAGGCCAGACTGAGATGATTCAGTCATCCACAGAGGGGATAGAGTAAGTGCATGCTGGAATTGGAGTCGCTAAGCAGGATGTCAGGAAGAAGACCGAAGACAAGATTTATGGACGTAATGAGAGAGGATATGAAATTAGTTGGTGTGAGAGAGGAGGATACAGAGAATTAGAACCCTGAAGGGAAAAGCTGAAAGGAAAAGAAGAAGAATCAGGTTTATTTACAACTTCATGTTGGTTGATTTTGGGTTGTTTAATAAACTGTTATATTTTAAAGGGAAGTTTCCTGGTATTGTGTGTGCACATATTATGACAAGACTGTATGACAGGGTCAGTGCTTGAATTTACACCTTATTCATATAAAATATCATTATTGTTAAATATTGGGATTTTAGATAAAAACCTTTTTCTTGAGACGGCATTCCATTATTTATTCATTATCCAGCTTTACTGGTGGTGCCCCAAATGACGGTTAATATAATTTGTGAATTAATGATATTTCAAAAAATTTGATTGATAACTAATAATCATCATTGTTAATTATTTCTTGTTTCTAATACAGGAAACCCTCGCTATCACTGGGTTCACCTTTTGCAGCTTCACTGTTTCACAGATTTTTTTTCTGCAATTTTTTTAATGCTTTTTTCTTTTACATGACAGTATGTTGTTCTCTGCATCCTAATTGGTTAAAGGACGGTAGACCAACAAGAGTCAACGATTTCCATGCCTTGTCTCTGTACAGCTTGCCAAATTTATGTTTGCAAATTTTCTCGACGACAAAACCCACAATGATGATGAAATGTTCTGCAAAGGCAAGTGACGACTCGCCCAAAAGGAAGAGGAAGAGGTTAATTATCGCAGAAAAAGTTAAACTTCTGGGAATGCTGAATGAAGGTAGAAGCTATGCAGCTGTAGGGTGCCATCACAGAATTAAATGACTCTTCGGTTGGTTACATGAAAGAGGAGGAAAATAACATGATGATGACAGCAGCTATAAGTTTTTACAAAGATGCTGAAAGGTTGTGACAGTCCGCAACAAGACCATTGTAAGGCTGCAGTCTGCTTTAGCTTTGTGGATCAATGACTGCAGGAAAAAAACATTAAGCTGGATACCAACGTTATCGGCCCAAAAGCTAAAAAACTTTATGAAACCGTTGCTCTTCTCTCGGAAAAAGACTCTTGCACCACAGCCTTCAGCAGAAAAAGATGCTACAGCGGAGCAGAGTCAGGAGGAAGAGGCAAATTGAGAGGAACTGTAAAATACACGTGAGTCACAATGTGTCCAACCTCGTATTGACTATTAAAATCATTATTTTACTGTACAGTATTTCTAAAAACCATCATTAATATTTGTAAGAAAATGTTTATATTTTTATTTTTTTAAAACTGCTTGGGCAAGAAAGCAGGTTTTGATCTTTGGTTTCATTCCATAGTACAGTATTGTATTCTATAATGTAAAAAATAAAGCTGACTACTTCGCAGCTTTTGCCTATTGTGGGTTACTTTTAGAACTTACACCTGCAATAAATGAGGGTTTACTGTAACTAATTCTAGCTCCATTTATTGCAAACCAAATTGATGTTGGTTGATAATGGGCGGATTAGGGGACATTAAGAGGAGAGACAGCCAGCTAGTGGGGAGCCTGGAGAAAGCTAATGAGCTCAATCAGATCTTCAAAAGATTCAATGCTCCATCTGTAATTCCTCCGAACACGTCCTGACCCTTATACATCCACAGGAACTATTCAACACCAAGCTCACCTCTAGGTGGAACTGTCCCTGTTGGGGTATGTAAATCCCTTGGCGGAACTGAGTTTCTCTTTCATTTGTCAGAAAGACTGTTGAGGCACACTCCATTCGAATCTGTCTTGTGAGGTGTCTGGCTATTTCTCCTTAGTCCTCTGCGATCTCAGGAATAGTTACAGACACCCAAGAAACTCCTGAGCTCTGACATGATGGTCGGCACTTTGAGGTCACAGATGGCGTGAATCCTCCAAGTTTGGGTTTCAATGCCATCAGCACCCACTGTGAGTCCCAGGTACTTCGCTTTGGTGAGGCGCCACTGCCCCTTCACCAGTGCCCATTTTACTCCTGCGGTGGCAAGTTGGTTGAGCACATGTCGAATCTCAGCCAAGTGTTCCTCAAAGGTTCTACTCCCCATCAGGATGTTGTCCACGTAGATGAGGTTACCGGGACCATAACCATCGCTCATGACTTTGTGGAGAAAGATATTGAACTCAGCTGGGGAGTTTGAATATCCAAACAGGCAACGATTCCAGGTGTACTGGCAGTTGCTAAAGAAGGCCAACTTGTATTGGTCACTTGGGTTGACTTGCATGGTACAAAAACTTTAAGCTGCGTCCACCATCGAAAAGAAGCGGGGTGCCTTCATCTTGGCCAATTCTTAATATAAGTGGATCATGGGCCAGCGTGACAGTGGAACTTGCTTGTTCAATGGATGGTAGTAGATGGTGAGCCACCACTTGCCAGTTGGTTTTAGCACTGGCCAGATTGGTGAGTTGTAGGTAGAGTTGCATTCCCTAATGATGCGTTTCTGCAACAGCAAGTCAAGGATCTCTTGAATGGACTCATACACTGTCAACATAATTCTGTACTGTTGTACAAATGTTGATACAGCCTTTTGATCAGTGCGAATGTGGATCAAACATGTGGAAGACACATGGGAATCCTTGGAGAAGAGGTGCTGGAACTCATTTAACAACTCCCTGAGTTCGTCTGTTGTCAGCACATCTGCCTTTGCTAGCTACTGATCAATTTTAGACTCAAAATTAGGGCCAGGTTTCTCTGGGGAAGGAGAAAACACAATGACCCCAGTCAGTGTGTCTCCTGGTTGAGCCTCAAGAGAGTGCCTAAGGTGGTGCTATAATCACCTCATCTTGCACCGTTTCGTGGCGAGAGATGGAGATCATTTTGGTCGAAAAGTGAAAAGGACTTTGCCTGGTGCAGTGCTCAGGATGGGGGCAGCTCTCTTATGACCAGAAATGTCAGTACAAAGTCATGGAAAAGGCCATCAACCAGCATCACGAGCAGTTGCTATGCTTTCACCTGAATTGGGACATTAGAGAGGTTTTGAACCAGTAGGCTGAACAATTGTTCACTTCAAGCAGAGGTGTGCTGCAAAGTGACATGTTAAGCTTCCCAAATAGCAGGGGGGGATTGGAAGAAGGCCTGTGAGCTACCTGGCCTTTGACCCATCACAATTACAAGGCAGATGGGGGTACCTGCAGTGTGCGCGGGGATAGTAAAATTGACATTGCTTGCTACTTGGCAAGCATGAGGGAAAGTCTTTCCTGATACCATGTGTTCTGGTTCAGGAGACACGGGATCTTTTTCAGTGCTAGCCTGAGGTCACAAGACTTGGTTAACGGACAAAAAGATCTGCCCCCAGGAGAAATGGGGGATGGTGATTGGGAACCATACTCACATAATGCATGACTGTCCTCCTCCCAATTCATACAGACAGCACACCTACTCTTATGACTTTAACATGGGTCGGTGGCATCTGTGCAGAGAGCACACGATGGCTTTGCTGCATGAGGAGAAGATCAGGCCAGCACAGGTTTGTACATTGTACGGCTCCTCACTGACTGACTTCTCCGATCACAGTGGTAGGAAAGTGTGGGGGGCAGGGACACCATTAAGGTGGGTGCCACTGACCACCTAGGGGCAGCGCAACTTCGGGTTGATGTTCTTCAATGAAAAAGGAAGGACTCACGGCTGTGCAAGTGTCATGATGAGCAGCCAGCAGTTGGCAAGTACTCGCCGGTGGCACAAGAAGTTCAAAACCAGGAGCCGGCTCTGTCTCAGTGATGAGCATCGGCAGGGGTCCTTTGGATTCTCGAATGACAGCTTGGGTCAGGACATTTGGGGCTGGCCAGCCTTCGCCTGAGCCATGTGATTTTGGGGTGGAAACCTAAGCCCATATGTGACCGTGGTGGCAGTCAATGAGTGGTGCCAGCTGGTCTAGAAGACACTGATCAGGCAAAAGTGAATGAGAGTCATCCTGGAAAGAGACATTGTACCAGGCATGTTAGGTGATGAGTGACCTGTCAAGTATGTAACTGCTTATATTGACATCAAAGTTCTCCTTCTGTAATGGTTTGCCTAGGGTGACCATTGCCCTAGCTATCTCCTGGAGAGTGACCTTGCTTACCAGGCAAATTTTAGAGCCTGAGTCGAGGAGGACAGGGACGTTAGTGCAATCCCATACTATCATGTGCGTGTAGATGTGCCAAGCATTTCTCCTATGGACCAGATCTCCCAGGCAGATCAGGAAAGGAGGGTAAGGTGTGGATGACCATCTCAAGAAGTGCCTTAGGTTCCCTTGGCCCTGTGCCCTACCCTAAAAAGTAAACTTTAGCGGTGGGGGTAACAGATGTCTATGCTGGCACTGCGGCCACAGTGCCATTTCCCCTCTGGGGACCTGGAGGTCTGTGATCCTTGCCAACTCAGTGGTCCAGCTAAGAGCTTGATCGCTTCCTCCACCCACTGGGTTTGGCTCTTATGTTCCGGTTTCTGGATCTTGGGTTTCCAGCTTTTCCTCTTTTCTCAGGGGTTGTTCTGTCTGTTCCAGCCCCCAGGTTCTATCTGCCATTCCCATGATTTTTTCTGCTATTCTCTTAATTTTGTCTGTTAACCTGCTGAGGTAACAGAGATTTTTTCCAGTTCCGGGCAACAGCTTGTGTCAACTTTTTTTTTTGTTCTTCTATGTTTGTCAGCTTAATCTTTTGTGATTATATATATATATATATATATATATATATATATATATATATATATATATATATATATATAATATATCCTCCCCTGAGGAGTGTTGCCTACCTTTAACTTGGAAATGGAAGCAATCTTTGTCCTTTCTGTATGTGTCCTTACCTCTGTGATGAGCATCTGTGATGCCATTGTGAGCCTGGTTCGTGGAGAGAAATGGCTGGTGATCATGATCCTCATGCTGGCCTCAGAAAAGGACAGCAGATGGGGATAAGCTGACAGCAGGTGGTCCACCATCCACACTGATGGCTTCCTGTGGGGATATGCTTTAGGACTCACAAACAGGAATGCATGTCATCTCACATGTAATTGTATTCACTTGTACTCATACCGTATAAACCTCACTTTTCTTCTGCTAGAAAATCAGTTTCAGTAAATCATATCCTTTGATCTGATGACTAATGCACAATAATTGAGGAGGTATATCCAATGAGTCCAGTGATAAGATTAGTTCACTAAAAAGATGTTAAAAATATACCTTGTATAATTTATTGTCAAATTATTGGCTTGCTGTTGTTCATGAGGACATTTCTTTGCCTTCCTTTTTTTAACTTATATAAAGATAAGAGCCAACAAGAGAATCATTTGAATATTGGGAAGGCGGGGCTCAGGTGGTAAGAGTGAACTGCAATTTTCTTGTTCATTTCCCACGCTCTTCCTTGACTACCTTAGTCTTGTTAGGCAAGACACTTAAATACTAACTTGTACCGGGGATGCTCCTCAGTGGGTACCCAATGGTCATGGTTCATACATGATGGATTAAATGCAGAGGATTAAAAAATTCCTCCAAGGGATTATTAAAATATAAAAGAAGAAGAAAAATTAAACGAAAAATATATTCAGCTTAGAACAGCTGGGATAATAACATTTTGATCCAATAGCAATGTAAGAATAATCAAACCTCAGACTGTTTCAATAAGTCAGCTGTACAAGTGGAGTTGAGGTTTATGGTGAATAAAAGTGAATACAATATTATAGCTTACTTGTTTTGCTATAGCAAAGAATCTATATGTATTTATATTTGATATATTAACCTAGTTGATTACTTTCAAGGAGGGAACGATCTGGGTTGTTCAAGGGGGTATTTGAAAAATGCTGGTTCTACCAATGCAGCAAGATGGCACACACTCCAGTCACAAGAAGAACTGTGAGTGAAAAGGGTTGAAACCCAAATGGAACACAATCACCTGCACTGCGGTCACTGGTCAACTGACGACCATCTAATATCAATGAGGCCAGACACAGACACAGACATGCACAAAGTATTTTGTTAATACTCATGGCACACATGCCTGCCCACAGCATGGGCTGAAATGTACTACTTGGGATACAGTACAAAAGGTCACAGATGTAACGTATTGTATAGTCTAATGACATCAGAGCAACCTTGCCACGGGTTGGATGTGGGTAAGAATAAGAATATCTGTATTTACCCTGAAGGAAATTGTCGTGCCACAGTTTCAAGTAAAACATAATGATAAATAATAGTAGGGAATTGTATAAACAGTTAAAAAGGAGGGAGAATAAGAAATACAAATAAAACTATAAAGTGTCAAAGTCAAGGCTATAAAGTGTTTGAAGGTCTGAAGTACAAAGATTTGAAGATTCCTTACGGTTGAAGGTAGAGGAATTAAAAAGTCTGATGGCCTCATGTCGGAAAGACCTCCTGTGGCGTTCAGTGGAGCTCATTGGTGGTATCAATCTTTCAAGAACCGCGGGGGCGGACTCGGGCAGGGAACCACACCTCAGAGCAGATTCAAGGTTGAAACCGCTTTATTTTGTGGAACGGCAGGTAGGGTATCGCTGGTAAGCCCCTGGCCCCGAGACAGAGTTGCACAGGGCTGGGCCTCACCAGGACGGGTTGCAGGCAGGGTGAAAGCAGGACGGGGCCCCAGGCAGGGGGGGGTTAAGGCAAGAAGGGTCACGGCAGGATCTCAGGAAGGGTCACAGGGTCAGGGTCCAATGTTACACCAGCTGGCTGGGTCCGGTCGTAACAGGGTAGGGAAGGATCACGGCAGGGTCAGGGTCCAATGTTACACCGGCCGGCTGGGTCAGGGCAGGGCAGGGCAGGGCAGGGCAGGGCAGGGCAGGGCAGGGCAGGGCAGGGCAGGGCAGGGCAGGGCAGGGCAGGGCAGGGCAGGGCAGGGCAGGGCAGGGCAGGGGTCTGTGAGAGCCACAATGCCCTGGCAGAGCGTGCCGCTGCCCTTTATAGGGATCTTGATTAGCGGCATCTGCTGCAGCTGGCGCCGATTACAAATTGGGATCAGGTGTGATACCCTGACAAATCTATGACCGAAAGAGCTCTGACAGGATGTCAGTGTGGCATGCAGGGGGTGATGGACGTTGTCCATGATGCTGAGGAGCTTCCTCAGCATCCGTCTCTCTGACACCTGCACAACAGACTCCTGCTCCATTCCCAGGACAGATCCAGCTCTCCTGATGAGCTTGTTGAGTCTGTTGGTGTCAGCTGTCTTGAGCCTGCTGCCCCAGCACACAACAAAGATGACGCTGGACACCACCGAGTGGTAAAACATCTGCAGCATGGTCTTGTAGACGTTGCAAGATCTGAGTCTCCTGAGGAAGAACAGACGGCTCTGACCCTTCTTAAAGATGGCATTGGAGTTCAAAGTCTAGTCCAGTTTATTGTCCAAGTGGGCACCCAGGTACTTATAGTTGTCCACAATGTCCACTTCTGTACCCCTGATGGTGACCAGGTTCAGGTGGGTCCTTTGTTTCCTGAAAGCTCCTTTGTCTTAGACACATTGAGCTGCAGGTGGTTCAGTCCTCACCACTCCACAAACCTATCCACCACTCTCCTGCACTCCTCCTCCTGGCCTCCGTTGATGCAGCCCACAATGGCAGAGTCATCTGAGAATTTCTGCAGGTGGCAGGACTGTGAGGAGAACCTGAAGTCCAAGGTGTAGAGCGTAAACAGGAAGGGAGACAGGACCGTCCCCTGTGGCACCCCCGTGCTGCTCACAATGGTGTCCGACGTGATGCTCCCCAGCCTCACGTACTATGGCTGACCTGTGAGGTAGTTGTTGATCCAGGCCATGAGTGGAGCATCCAACTGCATGTCCAGAAGCTTCCTGTTCAGCAGGGTAGGTCGAATGGTGTTAAAAGCACTGGAGAAGTCAAAGAACATGACTCTCACAATGCTTCCTGCCACCTCCAGGTGGGTGTCGACTCTGTGCAGCAGGAAGATGATGGCGTGTGTGCTGGGATGCTTCTTCTTGGGCACTAAGACCAGGCATGAGGTTTTCCACCGGTCAGGGACCACCATCTGGATCAGGCTCAGGTTAAAGAGATGTGTGAAGATCCCACACAGCTGAGAGGCACATCCTTTCAGCACTCTGGGGTTAAGGCCGTCAGGGCTAGCAGCTTTCCTGGGACAAAGGCGACTGAACTCTTCTCACTTCCTCAGCGGTGAAGGTGACAGGAGGGGGTGGAGAGAGTCCCAGTGGGGGGCAGGAGGGCTGAAGTGTTGACGAGACATCGTACAGGGAATCGGAAGAGGTGCGTGGGGTAGGGGGAAAAGTCTTAGAAGTGAGGGGGGAGGGCACAGCAGAAGGAAAGTCCTGAGCAGAGCTGGAGGAGGGTGGGCAGAGGCTCCTTCATCAAATCTGTTGAAAAGCAGGTTTAGTTCTTTGGCATCATGCAGGTCTCATTCCATCATCTGGCTTGCTTGTTTTCCATGGCCAGTGATTGTTTTCAACCCACTCCACACCTCCCTCATGTTGTTCTGCTGGAGTTTGCTCTCCAGCTTTCTCCTGTAACAGCCCTGTGCGATCTTCTCCCTCAGCTCAGTCTGCACCTTCTTCAGCTCCTCGTTTTCTCCGCTCCTGAATGCCGCCTTCTTCCTGTTCAGCATGTCCTTAATGTCCTTAGTCACCCAGGGTTTGTTATTTGAGAAACAACTTGGTGGGGATGATGCTGTCAGTGCAGAAGTTCACATAGTCCGTAAGGCAGTCAAAGTTTTTCAATGTCCTCTCCCTTATCCTCGCAGAGCACATCCCAGTCAGTCATCTCAAAGCATCCCTGAAGAGTCAGTTCTGTCTCCTGTGACCACCTTCAGAGAGTTCTGGTGATCACAGGTTGCCGCTGGACTTCAGGGACATAGCGAGGCTTTAAATAGACCAGATTGTGGTCTGCCCTGCCCAGAGCAGGGAGAGCTGTGCAGCTATATGCGTCCTTGGCATTGGCATACAGCAGGTCCAGGGTTTTACTGTCTCTTGTCTTGCAATCCACAAACTGTTTGAAAGTGGGCAGAGAAGATAACAGTGTGGCGTGGTTAAAATCCCCAGAGATGGTTGTGAAGGGACTGGGGTGCTGGGTCTGAAGTCTTGCGACCGTTGAGCTGATGACGTCATTAGCCCGTGGTGCAACTGCAAACGGTGGGATGTAAACAGTTATGACGATAGCATGGGAAAACTCTCTGGGCAGGTAGTACGGCCGGAGACTCACTGCCAACAGTTCAATGTCCGGGCTGTATACACACTCCTCACCGTGACGTGTCCGGGGTTGCACTACTTACTTGTTTACAAACGCAGCAACACCTCCTACTTTCTTCTTGCCGCTGCCGGTACAACTCCGGTCCCCTCGCAACAACTGAAAGCCGGGTAAACTCTCCACAAATTCCGTTATGTTGTTGTTTAGCCAAGTCTCTGTGAAGCACAATACCGAGGCCTCACGAAACCCACCGTCGCTCTGTGTGAGTGCTGTTAGCTCCTCCAACTTGTTGCCCAGCCATCTCACGTTTCCCATCACAATGGAGGGGAGATGCGGCCTGTATCTCCTCTTCCTCAGCCACCGTCTCCTCACGGCTCTGCAGCCCCGGTATTTCCTCCGTAGCTCCTTAGGGATTTCGTGCCTCTCCCCCATCCCGCCGCTGCATCTCAGCTCCATCAGCTGATCCCAGGTGTAAACAATGGAGCCGTTGTGCTGCTCCGCCAGGACCGGGATCTGGCTCGAAAAAAGTGCTCCAAGCACCGTGAAAACAAGAAATAACGAATGGAGCAACAGCTCTTGTTATTGAAGCAAGAAGAAGTAAATAGAAAAAAAAAAAGTAGAAAATTTAGGAAAAAGAGACACTAAGGTGAGGAGGAACTCTGGCAGGCAGCTGCCCGAGACAGCGCCGGAAGTCATCGGTACACTGTATCCCTGACTCCATCCCACAGGTGGGCTGTGTACATACAACTGAGCAGCAAGCATCAAGCTCTAGCCACCTCTTCTCTTCTCTTCTCTTCTCTTCTCTTCTCTTCTCTTCTCTTCTCTTCTCTTCTCTGTCAAATTGTATTTCAAAGTGAGGTGGATGTGGGTTCAGCGTTTATGAAAGCCAACAAAGCTAAATTGCACTGGTGTTGCATGACCACTAATGGCAAATCGATGGTTCACATAGAACTCCAATGTATGGATGTAGTGATGTATTATAGCCCATGCAATTGTCTTGCATGTTGCCCCTAATATGTGGCACAATATCAAAAAGGTGTCTGAAGTGTCACCATTTCAAAACCATTTCAAGAGACAGAGTTGAGATACTTTACACTAAATAGTCAACAGAGATTTGAGCTTTTAGCCCGCCATTATCTTTTTTTTTTTTTTTCGCTTTCTTCATTGCAGTTAGATTGCAGTTAGAGTATCCTCTGCTTTTCTCCGGTCCCTCACTTGTTTCACGCTCAGTCCAAACTTTCTTTCTGCTGCTCGATTAGCGTTTTCGGCCATATATTTCCCTACTTGCAGCTTGTAATTTGCAGAATATGATTTCCCTTTCGGAAGTTTTTGTGTTCAGTCTTTCTCTGTTGTCTTTAGATGTTGATGTTTAAATTTCCATGGCACAGGAGTAATAGGGGTAGCAGATACTGGCACTCAAGCCAAGAGTGCACTCTTGTGGTTGTTAGTATGAAAATAACAACATGTGAAATTACCGTAGAAATTTTAATATATAAGTCGCACTTGAGTATAAGTAGCAGGACCAGCCAAACCATGAAAAAAGTGTGACTTACAGTCCAAAAAATAGGGTATTTATGTTTACAAAT
The DNA here is from genome assembly GCF_037954325.1 of Fistularia commersonii. Taxonomy (NCBI): domain Eukaryota; kingdom Metazoa; phylum Chordata; class Actinopteri; order Syngnathiformes; family Fistulariidae; genus Fistularia; species Fistularia commersonii. The sequence goes on along the minus strand of NC_141285.1, from coordinate 6,439,176 downwards.
TATATATAAACATATGTAAGCTCAGCGGTTGGTTAGCAGTTGAGACGCTCCTGGACCAGGTTGGATCGTCGGTCCCTGACGCAGGATGTGGGTCAGTTCATAAGATTGATTGTTGTTCATCTCGTTCTGACTCCATATATCCTTCTCCTTGACCACTTCCTTGCTGTCGTCTCCTGATTGGTCCCCTCTTCGTTCTTTACCTTATGTGGGTTTTTTGTCCATTTCTGATGGTCTACCCCTGTCAGTACTGCCCCTCATGAGTTGACCAACCTCTGTAGTCAGTATGTTATCTTCCTTTACGTGATCCACCCTACATCTTCATGCCATTGTCTCTACCCACAATAGTCTGTTATTCCCTTCCCTGTTCATCCTTGCGATGACTTTTGACCCGCTTTCCTATAATACTGCTGTCTGGTCAGGTGATATCTGGTCCTACTTTTCCGTCACCCTCGGCTTGACCTGATCAATACTTCTCCCTATCACAATGGCAATATGTCACAAATACTGTTTTTATAAAATTATACTGTAAAAGATGAGATACTGCTTCGAATGCTGTTGAAAGTACTCATGTAAATCCTGTATTGTGTGGGGTTTTTTTTTGGTGTTTTGGTTATGGTGTTTCGGGGGTTTGGATTTTGGTTTCTTATTTATTCTTTAACACAATGCTTTTGCTAATGCCCAATATCATGTTTGGCATTCCTGGGACCATTTTGTTCCTCGGTAGCCACTGGCAATCCATCAAGAGATCGGTGTTCGACAAAGTTGCTGACTGAAATTTAAAAGCAGTTTTAAAAAGGAGTCTGGAAGTGCTTAAGGTATTGACATGCCACACTAAGAATTCTGATCGCCCGCAGAAACGCCAAAGGAATCCCCAACTCTGTACTCTTCCACTGACACCCACGCGCTTAATCAATCGGCCCGGCACCCCAAGCGCCCAAATTCCAAGACTGTATAAAACAAGTCCTTATTAGGAAATAAACCCGACCGTTCAGGCGATGGTATAAAATGACCCCGTCCCCTTGGCTCGGGGCCAGGACCTCCTCACCTGCACATCCGCTGCATGCGTCTCAGTGTGATGTACAGAGAGGGTGAACAATCCTCTCGGGGTGACATTCATTCTGGCCCGGGATATCTCATAAGTGTATTTCCTTTGAATAAACCATTCCTGCTTGATCAGTTCCTGACCATTGTACCCTTTTTCCCTGAATGAAATCTTAGTACACCGGGACAACAAAAACAAACAGTAGCCACAATAAATGCCTTCATAGCAAACAGCTGTGACACATAAGAAACGCCAATAATAACCTTATAAACTTGAAGTATTATTTAGTAAAATAGCATTTTACACACCAAAAATTCTCATTATTTGTAGACAAAATCCATCCTCCTTTCTTTCTTCAAAAAGAGTTCAATTATTCTGTTGCACAGTTTATCCGTGCGCTTCAGCTCTATCTTTTTTATTATGTCCAACTTTTATTCAGAACTCTAGAAAATGGCTTTAACAATATATTACCAAATAAATCCGTTTCTTCTCCTCCTCCAGCCATTGTGGGTTTAGGAAACCGATATTAAACAAACACAACTATATTTCTGTTTGGAGCTTGCTAGTATGCCTCTCCTCGCTAATACGCTAGTCCAATCTCTGACTATCCAATCAGAGGGTGTGAATACGCTGACCTTGCTCTAGCCTGCTAGAGGGCTTTGATGTCGCCAACTCAAAATCTGATTGGCTGAAGCAACAGCGTCATTAGCACTATTTTTTTTTTTTTGCATAAAGGTCTAGCAGAACCAATCGTGCACCCCCCCAGGCAGATTTCTTTGTCTTTGACCCTGCCTGGCAACAGATGATGGCTGAAAAGCGTTTGTTTAAATACTTTAATAGGAAAATGCATGTCTGGAAGTGGCACAACCAGGGGAAAAGCTATGAAAGATAGTGAACAGACCATTTAAAAAATATTTGATAAGTATTCATGGACAAATTATAATCAACATTATTAGACATAATGTGTCTAATAAGCGTTCCTTACAAACATAATATGTATTCTTAGCACTTTGGTAGTGTTACTTCCCTACCAAACACATCAGCCCTGTATTTATTTATCCTGTAACAGTATTGTAGTATTGCTGTAATCACTTCTCTTCAAAACACAAATGCTGTATATCAACAAATATTGCAATTCATATCACTCTTGATTTCAACAAAAGCACTGCAATATTAGTGACATAGTTCGCAAAATATTTGAACGATGCAGAAATCAAAGCTGCATAGATACTTTTCACAGGCCAGCCAAACACTCCCACTCTACCTGGGCATCACATGTTTCACCTCAGAGGCTCTGTGGAGCTGGAGCAGTACAGCTCCAAGTGCTTGCTGCTGGCGTTGGCAGACACAGCTGGGGGCCAAGTGATGTCATAAAAGGTGAGAATTGGTGCCTCCTTTAAATGCCATTGAAAGCTAATTGCTGTGAATGCCTCCAGGGTCAGATGTTCTTGCTCTTTAGAAGCCAGTACAACACCGCACTGAGATCAATATCGAGACAAATTTGAGACAATGTGTGTGTGTGTGTGTGTGTATGTGTGTGTGTGTGTGTGTGTGTGTGTGTGTGTGTGTGTGTGTGTGTCTACCTCAAGGTAGAGGTGGGACTTCATCAGGGATCAGCTCTGAGCTCCTCCTTGTTTACAGTATTGATGGACATGCTGAGAGATGAGGTTAGACAGGAATCTCCATGGACCATGATGTTTTTAAATGGCATTGTGATCTGTAGTGAAAACATAGAAGATGTTGAGGAAAATCTAGAGAGTTGGTGGTATGCTCTGGAAAGGAGAGGAATGAAGGTTAGTCATAGCAATACAGAGTATATGTGTGTGAATGAGAGGGACCATGGTGGAACAGTGAAGCTAAAGGCAGTGGAGATCAAGAAGCTGGATTTCAGGTATTGTATTTTCCGCACTATAAGGCTCACCTAAAAGCCTTTAATCTTCTCAAAAATTGATATTGCACCTTATAATGCGGTGGGCCTTATATGTGGATCTATATGGGTATAAAAGCCGCAAGAGGTCTGGCATTTACGGGAAGCAGCTGCCGACTCCATTTTCTCCCAAAGAAGAAGAAGCGTGCTGTGTATGCTTGGATATACTGTATGACTGCGCGAAACGTGCATTTTTCATTCCCATTTGTTTGTGTGTGCGTGCGTGTGCACGTGTCGCCGAAGTAGCAGCGTTAAAAACAGTAAAGGGGAATTCCAGGCCCACACCACTTGTGTGTGTATGAAGACCCCAAAATGGAACCTTTCAAGAGACAGACTTACGGCGCAGACTCAAAACTCAAGGCGATCATACACGCGGTAGAACACCGTATTATAGCAGCAACAGAGAATTCAACATGAACGAATCAATGGTACGGATGTGGAGGAAGCAAAAACATGACTTGTGCCAGGTAAAGAAGACAAATGCAGAGTTTTCAAGGGAACAGAGAGAGCTGGCTACAGTTAAAGGGCAAACTTGAACAGTGGGTCGTTGAACAGAGAGCAGCAAGTAGAAATATCACCACGGTCACTATTCGAATGAAGGCAATAGCGCTAGCTAGCGACATGAACATCAATGAATTTAGAGGCGGTCCTTCTTGGTGCTTTCATTTTATGAAACACTTTGAACTGTGACAAATGGAGTTGGAAATACATTGTTTTCAACAAAGGAGGCGCAAATACCAGGAAGAGCTACTAGTACGTATTGTACCATATTGTGAATGCACTAACTTGTTTTGGGAGTGAATGCAGTTGTCGGCAGGTTGGTTTGTATTCTATCGATAAAGTTTGACTGACTTATCTGACTTTTTTGCTGACATTCCCTTTAGCGCAGCTCCTTTTAGTGGATGCATAACACAACCCCAGCTACTACTGTAGCTTCTATTATACGTGCCTTATATATGATTTTTTTTTTTTTTTTAATATGCCATTCATTTAAGGTGAGCCTTAAAATCTGTTGCGGAAAATACCGTACTTGGGGTCAACAGTCCAGAGCAGCGGAGAATGTGGAAAAGAACTGAAGAGACGAGTTCAAGCAAGTTGGAATGGGTGGAGAAAAGTGGTACTGTGCAATAAAAGACTATCAGCCAGATTGAAAGGAGAGGTGTACAAGACAGTGGTGAGAGCAACAATGTTGTTTGGCCTTGAAACAGTAACAAGGACAAAAAGACAGAAGGTAGAATTCGAGATCACAGAGATGAAGAAGGTTCTCTTTGGGAGTATAGATAGGATCAGGAATGAATCTATCAGAGGAACAGCACTCATTAGATATTTTGGAGAAGGTCAGAGAAGCCAGACAGATGGTTCAGTCATGTACAGAGAACGGACAGTGAATGTATTGGTACATGGATGCTGGAATTCGAGCTGCCAGGTAGGAGGTCTGAACAGAAGATTTATGGACGTAGTGAGAGAGGATATGAAGGTAGTTGGTATGAGAGAGGAGGAAACAGAGAATAGGAATAGATGGAGAAAGTCGATTTGCTGTGGGGACCCCTGAAGCTAAAACCCGAAAGGAGAAGTGTTTGCTCTGTACTGCAGTGTGGTGAAGAATTCAGTAGGAAATTAAATCTGTCACCTTTTCGAATTTGATTATTTCTTTCATCATGTGTGTTTGATCTGCACCAACCCTTATGGAATATATTCATAACCTGCTTTGTGATTTTTTTCTTTTTATACTGTTCGCAGTCCTATGGAAATATATGTATACTATATATACTACATGATATATATATATATACCATATATATATATATACTATATATGTACCATATATGTATATATACTTTCTATAAGTCATAAAAAGTTCAAAGGTGTATAGGGAATATCAAGAGGAAACCTTTCTTTTTTAACATTTCTCATGTTAATTCAAAGTGATGTGTACTTTTAGCCTGACTTTGTGGATATCCTCATCAATGGCCTTCTAGGTACCATTGGATAAGAGTTAGGTCCCACACCCAGCCATGACCCTATGTGATGCTGTCCTGTGGGCAGGGAGGTGCGACCGATCCCCTGTCCCCTGGCTTGACTTGCAACAGAGAGATGAGTGCGAGGTGAAACTTTCTGCTATGACAGACCCTCTCAGTGGGAGGTTTGGCTGATAGTGTCAGCTAACAAACTGTCATATTCATTAAATATGATCCAAAGAAACCATTTTGATGGGGTTTGGCTTTGAGCAAAACAGAGATGTGCTTAATGTGTTTCACACAGTGTATATTTCAGGAAATACAAACAGGTTTAGTATTCGTTGAAAATCAGGGCCATATTGATTGATTGCCACCTCTCCTTGACACTTCCATTCTTTCTCAGGTACATACATCATCAGGACCAGCTGCCTTGCCACTCTCAATAATCTTCAATACCCTCACTAATCTTTGATACTTCATGGTCCACCATGGTTGCCTGTACTTTTTTTCTCTTTTGTCTTTCTTTTTCCTCATTCATCATCAATCTTTCTACACACCCACAGGACCTCTCTATACATTTCTCACTATCGATTAACCCCCTTGCCTGCTGCATGTCCTTCCTATCTCTATCTCTCTGCATCGCCGACCCGTATCATCAGATTCTCCCTCTGTACTGTCCAACCCAGCAAGTTACCATACACCCTTTGTTTGTTTGCCACTCTTTCTTCCACCTTGGGCTGCATCTAACAGGTCTCCTCCCTACTCTCTTATCTCCTTTCAGTGTCCCGCATCTTTTGAGCTTATCTCTTTCCCTGTACCTACTTCTTCTTAGCTATTCTCATACAGTCTTCTTCTTCTTCTTCTTCTTTCGGCTTTTCCCGTTAGGGGTCGCCACAGCGAGTCAACTTTCTCCATCTAACCCTATTCTCTGTATCTTCCTCTCTCACACCAACTACCTTCATATCCTCTCTCTCTACATCCATAAATCTTCTCTTTGGTCTTCCTCGAGACCTCTTGCCTGGCAGCTCCAATTCCAGCATCCGTCTACCAATATATTCACTATCTCTTCTCTGTACATGACCGAACTATCTCAGTCTGGCTTCTCTGACCTCTCCAAAACATCGAATATGTGCCTTCCCTCTGATAGACTCATTCCTGATCCTATCCATCCTGGTCACTCCCAAAGAGAACCTCAACATCTTCATCTCTGCAACCTCTAGTTCTGTCTGCTGTCTTTTGGTCATTGTAACAGTTTCTAGTCCATACATCATCGCTGGTCTCACCACTGTCTTGTACACCTTTCCTTTTATCCTGGCCGATAGTCTTCTATCACATAGTACCCCTGACACTTTTCTCCACCCATTCCAACCTGCTTGGACCCGTCTGTTCACCTCTTTTCCGCATTCTCCGTCGCTCTGGACTGTTGACCCTAAGTACCTGAAATCCTCCAGCTTCTTGATCTCCACTCCCTGTAGCCTCACCGCTCCACCCGAGTTCCTCTCGTTCACACACATATATTCTGTCTTGCTGCGACTAACTTTCATTCCTCTCCTTTCCAGAGCATACCTCCACCTCTCTAGATTTTCCTCTACCTGTTGTCTGCTCTCACTACAGATCACAATGTCATCCGCAAACATCATGGTCCATGGGGATTCCTGTCTAACCTCACCTGTCAGCCTATCCATCACCATTGCGAACAAGAAGGGGCTCAGAGCTGATCCCTGATGGAGTCCCACCTCCACCTTGAACTTCTCTGTTACCCCTACAGCACACCGTACCAGTGTCTCACAGCTAGCATACATGTCCTGCACCAGTCCAACATACTTCTCTGCCACTCCAGACTTCCTCATACAATACCAGAGCTCCTCTCTTGGCACCCTGTCATATGCTTTTTCTAGGTCTACAAAAACGCAATGCAACTCCCTCTGGCCTTCTCTGTACTTTTCTATTAGCATTCTCAATGCAAATACTGCATCTGTAGTACTCTTCCTAGGCATGAAGCCATACTGCTGTTCACAAATGCTGACTTCTGCTCTCAGTCTAGTTTCCACTACTCTCTCCCATAACTTCATTGTATGGCTCATCAACTTTATCCCTCTGAAGTTGCCACAATTCTGCACATCCCCTTTATTCTTAAAAATAGGCACCATCACACTTTGTCTCCATTCTTCAGGCATCTTCTCACTCTCTAAGGTCCTGTTGGATAATCTAGTCAGAAAATCTACCGCTGCCTCTCCTAGACACTTCCACACCTCCACAGGTATATCATCAGGACCAACTGCTTTTCCACTCTTCATCCTCTTCAATGCCTTCCTCACTTCACTTTTACTAATTTTTGCTACTTTGTGGTCTACGATAATCACCTCTTCTACCCTTGCCTCTCTTTCATTTTCCACATTCATCAGTTCTTCAAAATACTCTTTCCATCTTCCCATCACTCTTCTAGCATCTGTCAATACATTTCCCTCTCTGTCCTTTATCACCCGGACCTGTTGTACATCCTTTCCATCTTTATCTCTCTGTTTCGCCAACCTGTATAGATCATTCTCACCCTCCTTACTATCCAACCGAGCATACAAGTCATCATAAGCCCTTTGTTTTGCCTTTGCTACCTCTATCTTTACCTTTCGCCGCACCTCCCTGAACTCCTGTCTGTTCTCTTCAGTCCTCTCAGTATCCCACTTCTTCTACGCTAACCGCTTTCTCTGTATACACTCCTGCACTTCCTCATTCCACCACCAAGTCTCCTTATCTACTTTCCTTCCAGATGACACACCGAGTACTCTTCTACCTGTCTCCCTGATAACACTAGCTGTAGTTGTCCAATCATCTGGAAGCTCACCCTGACCACCCAGACCCTTTCTCAATTCCTCCCTGAAAACCATGCAAAACTCCTCCCTTTTCAGCTTCCACCATTTTGTCCTCTGCTCTGCCTTTGTCCTCTTCATCTTCCTTGTCACCAGAGTCATCCTACAAACCACCATCCTATGCTGTCTGGCTACACTCTCACCTACAACTACTTTGCAGTCACTGATCTCTTTCAGGTTACCTCGTCTATACAAGATGTAGTCTACCTGTGTGCTCCTACCTCCGCTCTTATAAGTTACCCAATGTTCCTGTTTTTTCTGGAAAAAGGTGTTCACTACAGCCATTTCCATCCTTTTTGCAAAATCTACCACCATCTGTCCCTCGGCATTCCTATCCTGGATACCAAATCTGCCCATCACTTCTTCATCCCCTCTATTGCCTTCACCGACATGTCCATTGAATTCTGCACCAATGACCACTCTCTCATTTCTGGGACTATTCTGCATCACTTCATCTAACTCATTCCAGAACTTCTCCTTCTCTTCAGATTCACATCCCACCTGCGGGGCATAGCCGCTAACAACATTGAGCATCACACCTTCGATTTCCAGTTTCAGACTCATAAGTCTATCTGACATTCTTTTCACCTCGAGGACGTTCCTAACAAACTCCTCCTTCAAGATAACTCCTACTCAATTTCTCTTCTTGTCAGTACCATAATAGTACAACTTAAAGCCTGCTCCTAAGCTTGTAGCCTTACTACCTTTCCACCTGGTCTCCTGGACACACAGTATATCCACCTTCCTTCTCTGCGTCATGTCCACCAACTCTCTACCTTTTCCTGTCATAGTCCCAACATTCAAAGTCCCTACTCTCAGTCCCATGCTCTTTCCTTTCCTCCCCTCTCTCTGCTTCCGAACACGCACTCCTCCTCTTCTTCTTGTTCTTGTTCTTTGACCCAGAGTAGCCCAATTTCCATTAGTACCCTGTAGGTCATCAGTACCAATGGCGGTCATTGTTAACCCGGTCCGCGACCGATCCGGTATGGTATAGTTTTGGTTGTCTCGCATATTTGGTTTTGGCAAAAGTTTTACGCCGGATGCCCTTCCTGACGCAACCATCTGCATTTTTCCGGGCTTGGGACCGGCACAGGGAGACACTGCTCCGTGCCCCCCCAAGGCAGGCTTGGAGAGACACGGGCCAGTGCCGCCCTGAGGCTGCATTAGCTATTCTCATACAGTACCCTTTAGAAAAACATCGCCATACCAATATATTCTTGTGTAAAGAGCTAAAATTAGATAGCATATATGATAAGGAATATTTATATATTCCTGCTGCTACACAGCATCCCAGGTATAAACTTGCACTTTTTTCTGTGCTCTGCTCTGCTTTCTGTTTTATGTGTCAGTTTGTTTTAGCTGCTACAATGCCTAATGAAAACTTCTATTGTACTGTGACAGAAGGTTATAGGTTATAAGCCTGTGGTTGAATGGAACCCTTCAGTGGGTCATTCATGATGAGAACTGTTCAGCTTTGGGTCAGCTATTCTGAATGAGCTGGCAATCTTAGCAGCTGGTTCATCTCTACTGCAGGTGATCAAAGGAGTGAGACACTCTGTCTTGACTGTCAGCTAATGAAATTTCTATTCCTGCTCTGAGAGGCCACAATCCTTCATAGAGTAAACTTATGGCAGTATAACCAGGGGTTATGACCCTGGTTATCAACCTGGTCCTAACGACATGCTTTCTCAAAAATAAAGGTTATAAGCCTATTCTAAAACAGAGAGAGGGTGTGCACTTCCCAGATTAAATTGGAAGATGTTTTCACAAAGGAGTTTGGTAACTGAATCCCTTCTCTACTTTAGAAGACCTAAAGGACTCAAAGTAGCTCTGTGTCCTGGGAGCACTGGGATCTAATGGGGTGGTAGCGTTTTGAAAGTTCTTTTAGATGCTGTGTTTTTTTTTTTTTTTAATTTATTGTATTATGCTCTATAATTCCTTTGCAGGAAATTATTTTCTCTGAATTTTATACATCATTAATGAACAATTAATAGTTGGCAGCCGCTTTGCGGTGCCAGGGGAGCGGTTAGTAGTTCAGTGTTTTGCTCAACAGTACATGGACAGGTTGGAGGAATGTGGGAATTGAACCATTACCGCCACCATAACCCCCTGAATTGTACAGAGAACCACTGCAGAGAAGCAAATACCGGGGAGATTTGAATTCTTGTTCTAACATGTGTAGCAGCATTCTAGATAGTCTTTCACAACAATACTAGCTGTTACCACTGCATAGATCAGCCGAGTGATGTCAGTAGATGGTTTTTAAGTTTTGCGCTAAAGGAAATAGAGTGTTGTCGAATTTTATGTTTCAGGAACTCCCATTGTTTGACCGGAGATGCAAGTTTCTCAGGTGACTTCATCAAATCTACCGCTGCCTCTCCTACACATTCCCACACCTCCATGGGTTTATCATCAAGACAAACTGTTTTACCACTTTTCATCCTCTTCAATGGCTTCCTCACTTCACTTTTACTAATTTGTGCTACTTTGTGGTCTACAATAGTCACGTCTTCTACCCTTGCCTCTCAGTCATTTTCCACATTCATCAGCTCTTCAAAGCACTCTTTCCATGTTCCCATCACTCTTCTAGGATCTGTCAATACATTTCCCTCTCATCCTTAATCACCCAGACCTGTTGTATATCTTTTGCATCATAATCTCTCAGTTTCACCAAATGTTTTAGGTCACAGAGTTGATGGGTCTGAGAGAGGCTCCCTCCTTATGAATCTGCAGGAATGTAAATGCAGGCCTTGGCTTGTCCTGGGTACAGTCAATAATAAAGTGGTTTGTCTTTGGCAGCATCATTTTCAAGATGCTGTAGAGAGCTGACCACTTTTTTCTTGTATGTGTTGGTCGGGTCCTGTTTCAGGGTTTCATCGGTTGTTGCGTCCAAAAGGAGCTTGTAGATAAAGTAATCTTTTCTATCCAGAACCACTGTGCTTCTACCTTTGTTGGCTGGGAGAACGGCGATGCTCTCGTTCTTCTCATCTTCTCATCAGGTGTCAGATTGGGCAGGGGTGGTTTCGCACAGGAGTTTGCTGCTGAGATCTTGAGATGACTTTGCTCAGCTTCTGTATTGGAGATGGGGTTGTTGCGTATGGCTGTTTCTGTTGCCATGATGAGGTCTACACTAGAGGTGATCTGGTGTGCCTGCAAAGTTTAGACCGTTGGACAGGACACCAACCTCACCTGGGTTTAGTTGGAGGTTGGATCATTTCCTAACCCAGTTCTTGTTATCACTGTTGGGGGTATTGTCATTTCTGTTCCATTTAAGGGCTGTGTTGGATTGGCTCGTTAAGTTTTATCTGGAAGGAACAGAACACCGTCTCTTTATTTTCTTTATTTCCTGATGTTGTGTTGAGCCACCTGTGCCCTCTTTACAAACCTGTTAACTTCATTCATGACCCAACCAGGAAAAAATGATGTTGTTTCACTGCTTATTCTTATGAGTTTGGTTTCCAGAACATCTATCACAGCTCTGTGTCCCTTAACCAAGTAAAGTAGATGTACATCTTAGTATCTTAAGATTGACCATCATCCATCACATAAACATAAAAGCGTAAATAAAAGATAGAGCACATACAAAATTAATTAAAATTTGTTGAATCAGCCGTTAGTGCTGTGCATTAATAGAGAAGACAACAAAATAAAATACAAATGATTTTCATTGGTAATACAGGTATTTCAATTTGAATACTGAAGAATTAAATCTAAATTATTTGGTGAAAATGAGAGTCCTATTCCAGACAGTCAGTAACTTCAGTCATCTCAAAAACAAGGGTACTTTTAGCTTATACTGTTCAATCATGAATTCCATCATGTGGACATACTTTACTTTCTAAAACTTGTGATTGATCACAGGGGGGGCACGCTTCGGCCTGTTAATTGTGATCAGTTTGCTCTTAGCGAAACATGTAATATAAGATATTAAATGTTTGTCAATATATAACAGAGAAATATATAACACTGCTCTGCAGTTAACAGGGAATTGGGGTATGTACCAAGTAAAAATAGCAAAGATTCCATTGCGATGTCTCTCTGGATCTCTACCTGGAGTAGTCATCTATAATTCAATTCTGCTCAAGTTCTCATTATTGTGTGATTTGAAATGTCATCTGATATATCTTTCCTTAGTTCCCTGTATACGTGAGATGCATATTTTTAGATAAACATTTTTTAAGCTAAAATTACTTCAGATTTGTATGTTCTGTCTTGAGATTTTCCCAGCTCACATGGTTTGTTACATAATGCCTGATTTATAGAAATCTGTATTGGTCAACTGAGGGCAAAGGCAATTAATAGATTAATAAGCTGAGTAAAAGATTCACATACCTGCCCATCCAGATGTTGTAAAAAAATATGGGCCTGTTGTTAGGTTTCCAAGTAGTAGTAGTAGTAGCATAGCATATAATGCATATAATAAAAAAAACTCATCAAATAAAACACTTGGTGGCAGAATGTGATTTTTTTTCTCCCTGTATCTATGTATCATTCAAAACTCATTCCTCCACAAGGGCATTGACATGTATGCAGACATTCAGTATTATTAAAAATCCTGATTAATAGAGACAGGACAAAGGGATTTTGGTACAAAGTTGCCAAGGCTTGTTGGCAGTTTTCCATTACCCTCATACCCCCGATTTTGCCTATGTATCCTTCTATTACATTTAAGAGGCAGGTACAATCACATTTTCCCACTTTGCCATTTCAATATCATATTTTAATGACCTGCAGTCAGGCTTCGGCCCCATAGCACGAAGGACCCTAGTTTGATTCCAACAAGGGCAGTTGGCATGTTCTTCCCATGTTTGTGTGAGTTTCTTCTGGGTTCTCCGGTTTCCTCCCATAGTCCTCTTCGCTTGCTCATCCATCGCTTGCTCCGTTGTGGAGGATTCTGGAGCTTATCCTAGCTGTCATTGGGAGAGAGGCGGTACACCCTGGATTGGTCCCCAGTCAATCGCAGGGCACATATAAAGACACACATCATTCACTCACTCACTCATTTACCCATTTTTTTCCAATTAACCCTGCTGCATGTTTTTGGAATATGGGAAGAAAACGGACACACAGACACGGGGAGAACACTGGCAGAAAAGTTCCCTCTTCAGAATCAAACCAGGGTCCTTCGTGCTGTAAGGCTGAAGTAAGTGCCAACCACTGTGCCACCATGTCACCCCAGACGAAAAAAGTATTTTTGGGTAATATGATAGCAAAAGAACAGTCAAGAAGAGAAAGTCCAGTGCATCACACCAGTTTGCTTGTTTCTATTTTTTTATTCTGTCTACAAAAATGGAAGGTTATATACATAAGCTAAAAAATCTATCAATCAATCAAAACTGGAAGTGATAAATAAGCAAATCTGATGCTCGAGCTAGTTGATTTGCTTCAAACAACAGCAAAATAATACGTTTTTTTCAAACAGAGTGGGACTGTCATGACTTTCGGGGGTGATGTTACTACCTTTCCACCTGCTCTTCTGGACACAACGTATCTCAATCTTCCTTCTCTGCATCATGTCAACCAACTCTACCTTTTCCTGTCATAGTCCCGATGTTCAAAGTCCCTACTCTTGCCCAGACTCCCAGACTCTTGCCTCTCCTCTTCTCCCTCTGCTTCCAAACATGGTTTCCTCCTCTCCTTCAGCGGCCCACAGAAGCCCAATTTCCACTGTTGCACTGTAGGTCATCGGAACCTATGGCAGTCATTGTTAGCTTTGATCAATCCTGTATGAAATTATTAGGTTTGATTCACATGTTTTAACAAAAGTTTTATGTCGGATGGCCTTCCTGACGCAACCCTCTGCATTTATCTGGGCTTGGGCTTGGCTTAAGGAGACGCTGGCCTGTCTCCTGTCTGGCCTGTGATGAGCCCCCCGAGATTTATATGTATATATATATATATATATATCAGTGGTGGGCCTTCAGGGCCTGCAAGGCCTTCTTTGCTGGCCAAAAAAAATATCTGAATCACAAACATTAATTATATTTTGTCCATGAATACTTTTTAAATAATTCCAAATGGTCTGTTCACTTCCTTTCAAAGCTTTTCCCCTGGTTGTGCCACTTCCAGACATGCATTTTCATATTAAAGTATTTAAACACATTTCAGCCATCATCTGTTGCCAGGCAGGGTCAAAGTCAAAGAAATCTGCCTGGGGGGGCTGCACAATTGGTTCTGCTAGCCCTTTGCGCATAAAAAAATAGTGTTAATGATGCTGTTGCTTCAGCCAATCAGATTTTGAGTTGGCGACATCAAAGCCTTCAAGCAGGCTAGAGCAAGGTCAGCGTACAGAGATTGGACTAGTGTATTAGCGAGGAGAGGCATACTAGCCAGCTCCAAACAGAAATATAGTTGTAATAACTGAACTCTTTTTGAGGAAAGAAAGGAGGATGGATTTTGTCTACAAATGATCAGAATTTTGGTGAGTATAGTGCTGCTATTTTCCTTAATGATACTGAAAGTTTATAAAGTTATTATTGGTGCTTTTTATGTGTCGCAGTTGATTCGGAGCACCACTGAAGGCCTAGATGTTTAAATGCACGTCCCGCCACTGTTATGTGTGTGTGTATGTGTGTGTGTGTGTGTGTGTGTGTGTGTGTGTGTGTGTGTGTGTGTGTGTGTGTGTGTGTGTGTGTGTGTGTGTGTGTGTGTGTGTGTGTGTGTGTGTGTGTGTGTGTGACAGAGAGAGTTCAAACACATGCATATATACATTAGGTATGGTGTTATTTGGTTGCAACTCCCCATTCCTTCTCCTCCAAAGAAGGAACTCAATGACAAGTGAAGTTTTTACCAAAAAGTTCCATTTTGGTTTCATCTGACCATAGGACATTCTACCAATCCTCTTCTGGATCATCCAAATGCTCTCTAGCAAACTTTAGACAGACCTGAACGTGCACTGGCTTAAGCAGGGGGACACGTCTGGCACTGCAGGATTTGAGTCCCTGGCGGAATAGTGTTTTACTGATGGTAGCCTTTGCCAGTTTAGTCCCAGCTCCCTGCGAGTCATTCACTAGGTCCTTCTGTGTGGTTCTGGGAATTTTGCTCACCGTTCGCGTGATCATTCTGACCCCACAGGGTGAGATCTTGCGTGGTGCCCCAGATCAAGGGAGATTATCAGTGGTCTTGTATGTCTTCCATTTTCTAATAATTCTCCCACTGTAGATTTCTTCACACCAAGTTGCTTAACTATTGCAGATTCAGTCTTCCCAGCCTGGTGCAGGTCTACAGTTTGGTTTCTGGTGTCCTTTGACAGCTCTTTAGTCTTGACCATAGTGGAGTTTGGAGTGTGACTGTTTTAGGTTGTGGACAGGCGTCTTTAATTCTGATAACCAGTTCAAGCAGGTGCCATTAATACGGGTCATACGTGGAGGACTAAGGTGCCTCTTACAAAAGAAGTTACAGGTTTGTGAGAGCCAGAAATCTTGCTTGTTTGTGGGTGACCAAATACTTATTTCCCATCAAAATTTGCAAAAAAATTGTTTAAAAATCAGATACAAATACTTGATATATATATATATATATATATATGTATTGTAATGTATATATGTATATATGTATTGAAATGACGATGCATACAATTCTTTTATAATTTATTATATTGCATCTGTATGAGTGAATCATATGGCAGTATTGACAATAAAGTTGACATTAACTTGACACATATTGCATTGCATTCTGGCCATAAAACTTCTTGCATGCTCAATTATGAAAAATCTTTAATTTTGTCATTATCCATGCCTCTTATCCTGAAATCAGGAAGCCTATCTTAGTTGTTATTGTCCTAATGAGACAGACCCTTGAACGGTCACAAGTGTGTCACAGGGCCAAGAGACATAAAACTATACATTCTCTTATTCACATGTTGTTAGGTTCTCTAATAAACCTACTCTATGGTTTTGGAATGTGGGAGAGAGAGTCTGCAAACTTAACACTAAAGACCCCTGTCGGAATCACACCAAGAACATTGTACTTATGAGGCAAAGTCACTAAACGCTGTACAACAGTCCCGGCGCAACGTGTAGCAAATCAAATTTCTTACCCTGATGTACACTACCATCTACTGTTCAATGCCAGATACTTCAAGTCAAATAGACACAATAGTAATGAAAAAAACTTGACTGGCACAATTGTGAATGGAGCACCCAGCCAATTATCTATTTCCCGTTTGTCAGGTTCTTTTATGATTGCACACTGTGCTAACTTTAATAATGTATTTTACAAACATTCAAGCGAGGTAATGTAAAAAGATAATCTTATAAGTTCTTATGTTTGTGTCACGAGTCAGACCAAATCTATCGAATGTCTGCGCCAAAGTACGGAGGTGCAGCAGTACAACTACAATGTGCAACTACATGATGTGGAACAAGGGCATGGATGGCATGCAAATTATGCTTCACATGATGAAAGGAAGAAAAGTAACATTGCTTTTACATACTGTACTCACACACTCACATTCTTTGACTACGTTCCTAAAACTGGTTTCAGTAATGCAACAAATGTAGTTTGTGGGGTTTCAGCCTGCCTTTTAGTTTCATTATTTGCTGTAAGACAAAATACACCGCACCGGATGTGCTTCAGTGCCCAATAACATTGCACATAGTAATAAAAGTAAAAATCAATTAAAAAAACAAAGAGAACCTTGAAACTTAACCATATTCTCAAATTAAAAAACAATAAGATAAATAAAAGTTAAAAAAAGATAAGATAAGGGCTATGTCTTTTGATACAGTATCTAATGCATTTTGGATGACTTTGTGGTCTAAACTGCATCGAACAGAGTAGTATAAACAAATATCTGTATTTAACTTGAGGCCTTTACTGAGAAACATGAATAGAATAGTTCATTTGTGTTAATGTTTCCTTCATACCTGATTTTGCTGGCTACAATTTAAAGTATTCCGTGTAAATATCAACCAATCAACCAAATTTTCTCAACGAGAAGACAGGGTAAAGATGAGCCCTCATGCCCCGACAGAACTTTTGCCAGATACATGAATGACTCCTGGGAGAAGTGGAGGATCGTGTGCCTGTCCATCCTTTCCATGGAGGACGCTGAAGACATCTACATAATTGGAATTATGGTAACAGGAATGCTGCTGTTGGGAGCTAGCAGCTCCCTGATTTATCGCAAAGTGCGGAAGATGCTGGCAGTACTTTTGGCTATCCAGAAGCTCCCTGTCATGGTTGAGGGAATGTGCAGGGCTGACACCACTCAGACTCAAATGATAGGTGAGCACTGTCATAGACAGAAAGAAAGTTTTTTCAACAATGTATGCCAACCCCGAGAAGTTGACAGCTCGGCAGAAATTAGCCACTCAATTTGGACAATTGGATCAACACCACCAGGAGAACCAGAGAGACTCAAGGCAGACGGAAAATCAGGCTGAATCCAAAACAATTGTTATCTTCATTGGCTCCCTGATGCCAGCCTTGGAAGGCTGGTATCTCTTCACTCTCCTGGATGTTATGCAGACAAGATGCTCCCTCCTCTACCCCTCCATCTCTCTCCACCTGCAAAATTTGTCTCTGCATAAGAACTCACTGAGGTCATCTCCACGGTAACGGCTGTGTTTTCGTCATCAGAGACATTGGATGTGACTGAGTAGAGAGGAGGTCCAGGGGCTTACACATACACACACACACACACGAAGATAGACATGACATTCACACTCCTCAACTCAATGCATTCTTGTCTCCCTTCCCCCTGCCTGCTTCACGTTGCAGTGTTGTAAGCGGTGGTTGAGGCCACACCCTGCATGGCTGTACACTCCCCCAGCATCTGTGCTGTGACACCTTTCCTCCCCAACACCCTCTTAATGTCTTATTTGTAATGTCTTTTGTTGCTTATGTGCTGAAATATTTTTCCTCCTCCCACATTGTGCCCCCCTATAGGAGCCTAGTTTGGGAGTGGCTTTTTTTTCCCCTCTTCCTCTGCCTCGATCTCCTTTCTTTTCTTTTTTAAGATGGCTCTGGAGGATAGCAGCCTCCCCTGCTGATGTAAACACATTCATTTCCCCTTGGGGTCAATAGGGTATTCATTCATTCATTCATTCATTCATTCATTCATTCATTCATTCATTCATTCATTCATTCATTAATTCAGTCAGTCAGTCAGTCAGTCAAAATGCAATTTTATTATTCAATTATTTATTTTGCATGAGTTGGTATTTTTTTTTATTTTGTAAGTCCAGTGGTGGATAAAAGCCTCACTGATAAACTTTAAAACCAAGACTGAGTAACTGCGGACATAGTAACATCCTGGAATGAGAGATTTAGGTCAGGCAGCAGTGATCCAGATTTCATTGTGGTAAGTGATAGAAAAAAAGGAGTCATATCCAGCTCCAAAGTAATTGTCATGATCAAAGCTTTTTCCTGCTTGATTCAGGACCTCCCTAAGCCTCCTTGCATTGTCTTTACCAGTTTCTATTGACGGCTTGCCTCCAAAAACCCTGTAACAGATGCAATAACAACACACATTTGTCCTGATTAGATAAAATATATGATCTAAATTTAAATCTTGTAAATTTTGCCTTAATTTTTCTAATCTGGCCAAATGTATAAATCCATATATCAGCAGTGATTCACTACCAGCAACTCACCTGACATAAACAATGCCTTCTGATTTTGTTTGCACTGAAACGGTTGGGTCACTGTTTTCAGGCAGTGGGATGCCAGGAGGAAGAAACCAAGAGAGGAATAGTTCTGACTCATTCTTGCTATTGGTCACAAGCACGGGCCAGGTGTCAATAGGAATAGCCTTTCCTGGTGGAGACAAATAACAAGAACACCAACAACATGGTGATAAATCTTTGTAAATATTACTCATTGCAGAAATGAAATCATTTGAAGATAAACTTTATGGTGACTAATGTAAACATTTTTGGAATTGACTTTGATATTTTGCAAAAAATATTTTTGCAAAATAATCTCACAGGACGGATCAGGCCCACAAGCAGTTTCAATCCGACCCTCAGACCGTAAGTTTGACAACCCTGATCTAGACCAAAAGAATTGTAACAGTTTCTCCCATCTATTGCTGAAGAATATGCCATGGCCAGAGTATTTGTAATAATAGCCCACAAAAAACCCTGGTTCTGTGGTGAAGAGATCACTTAGAGCTTGGTGTTTAACATACCCTTGTTCTTCTGTATTTTGCAGAAACTCCTCAGCCTAGAATCAGCAGCAATCATGTCGAGACTCCCAG
This sequence comes from Fistularia commersonii, assembly GCF_037954325.1. NCBI lineage: Eukaryota > Metazoa > Chordata > Actinopteri > Syngnathiformes > Fistulariidae > Fistularia > Fistularia commersonii. The sequence continues at coordinate 6,420,179 of NC_141285.1, read as the reverse complement.
AAGTTTTGATCTTGGTGGTGATCCAGTTTGTAGCAACATACAATCTAGTTTCAAAGTCCTGCAGAAAACATGATCATAAAGCTGGTTGCTAGGTCATTCTCAGTCCAAAAGAACACAATCAGTTTGGTGTGGCTGAAAACCTACCTTGTTTGTCTCAATCACTTCATATTGAGGACACTGTTGATTATGGCAAAAGGTTGGAGACACCCAGTTGTCTCCTTTACAACAGCAAACCAGGGCCAGAAGTATGAGGAAGAGAGGGGTTTCCATTGTGCTAGATTCGTCCAAGTAACTTCACACATGCAGCTTCTTCCTCAAAACTGCGTTATAAAGTCTCTTCTCAAATGACCAGTTTATCAGGTAACGCAGACACTCCCACATTGTTCCTCCTCTTTTAAGGCAGGACATATCACAAATACTGGCGTTTCACATCCACCACCGGAGCTTAATCAATCCTTAATCCAAAAGCCTTTTACCTCCAAAATGCAAGAACCATTGAATATGTCATTAGTCACACATGCTTTTCATGGTTAAACAGGTTAAACAGGTTCTCTAGAGCAGCACAAGGAAATGAAACAGTTGAATTTTATGTACTTTTTTCTTCATAATTTACACACCATCTTAGTGGATAAAAGCACTGCTGGAACAGACCAAACTCTGGGATTTTTGGAAAATATCTCAAAACAGAAATTTAGAGCCTTAAAAGTCTCCTCTTGCCCCAAACTGAGGAAGGTCTTTTCGAACATCAAAATAATCCCAAGAACTATTAACACAGCTTGCCTGGATAATAGTGGAAATAAAACAGAAACTTTGTTGTAGATACACAAACTAACTTGACAATTACCGATTTATTTGTATGTTTCTCTCACATAATTAAAACGTAAAATAAGACACAGATGTATACTAAAAATGCTACTTTGCCTTAATATCAATATTATCACACTTTGGGTTATGGTTATTGTTTGACAAGATGTTCTATTTTTTTAAATGAAAAAGACAAAAAGGATCCATCACATTGCCTGCTATTGATGGAAAAGGAATTGCAATTGTGATCAATAATCCGATCAAGCCACAGATCAGATTTACACCTTCAATCAGAGCAACTGACTAAGTAAATTAACTATGTCCAGTGTGAGGAGAAGACAAAGAGTTTCATAGCTTTGAAGACATTTGATGATAGTTGCTAAAATGATAAAATTGAAAAACAGAAGGTCTCAGGTATTAAAAATCAAGGAATTGTACATTCCAGTGAAACCTAAAAATATATATATTTCTATGTGCATGTATTCAAGACACGCACACACACACACACACACACACACACACACACACACACACATACACACAAGCAGCTTAAATCTTACTCTCTAATAAGGAGAGTTGGATAACACGGACCAAATGTTCTATTACAGTCATTACGTCATGACATGACATTACCAGCTTCGATTTGTCCCATTTGTTCAATAAACATGATATCATTATCGGTACAAAAATAAAAGATAAACCTTATTGCCCTCATATTTTAGCAGTGATAGCTATTACTTTGGCAGTCATAGAACATAGCATACTAGTAACAAGGTAAAGGACACATACAACATGTGAACGCATACACATATATATTGCATGTATGTGTCTGAGAGAGAAACTAATCTTAATTATTATTTATTAAAACATGCATTGATGGATGCTGTCTGAGAGGCATGGCTTAGTTCCTCTTAAGTGAACACGTCACAGTAATTTTGTTTTGAATGTCAGAATGACAACAAATCTACTCTGCCAGTGTTCTCTGTAGCAGCCTCTGACGTTTTTATGTCATATCTCAGCTTCAGTACTATGATAGTGGCAATAATCATGCAGGTTCATCTAATGACATAAGAAATCTAAAAGCAATTCAACAAGAAAATCTCTCCTTTTCAAGCTTTTGTGGGCAAACATCCACATCAAACCATGGTCTTGTATCAGGGAACAAGTTCAACATGCTCAGTGCCTCTGGGATAATGTTTCATAAACCAAAATAAGCATAGATATGCAGTATCATGAAGGAAGTCACATAATGTGATTGGTTGTTCTTTTCCTAAGATTTTAAACTGTTTTGTAAATAAATTGTGTGTATGTGTGCCTTAACACACACACACACACACACACACACACACACACACACACACACACACACACACACACACACACACATAGAGATTTTACTTGTGCTCCATTGTGACTGTTACAACTTAAATCTCTGGTTAATAGCACATTCCTCTTAAAATAGAAAGTCTTATTTTAAGGTACAATTTCAGATATTGGAAATAAAATTATTGTTGCTTCCCTTGAGGATCCTCTGCAAACATGATTATTAAAGAGGTTAAATATGGAAATGAGGCAAGGACTTTAGAATATGGGGTACAGACTAAATTCATTTTTATATATAGGAATTTTATGTCATTCGATTTTGGTTTTGTTTTATTTTTGTTGTCATGAAATGTTCAACAGGTTTTCATTTATGTGGAAACTTTGAATGAAGTAGCTGACCAGTTTCATCGTTTTCAACCATTGTTCTGTGTTTGGTGTGATCAAAACAGAAGGCTGACAGAGATATACTGCTTGTTCATTTCTGAACGGCAAAAAACCCTCTGCTTGCTATATTAGTGTTTCTATTTACTTCTTCCTTTCCCCTCAGCTACTCCCTTCACTGGTTGCCTCAGTGAATCCCCCTCCTCCATCTAACCTTATACAATATTCCATCCTCATCACTCTCAAAGAGAACGTCAACATATTCATCTCTCCGTCCAACACTGCTTCCTGTTTTTTCCTAAATGCCACTGTCTCTAAAATAGTTATGTGTGATGCGGCTCTGGGGGCGATGCTTAGAAGTTATTCAGAAGAACCCCCTAAAGCGAAGAGACACCTGGCTGCACGAACCGGTTCTCTGAAAAGTATTGTTTTTCGAACATGAACTTTATTGCAGGCAGCATGAATACACAGGAAGTTCCTTCCTTACTGGACACATACAAGTAGAAGTAACACGATGATAGAGCAGTAGTGCGAACTATTGGTAAAAGTACTGCCCATTTACAACACTCCTTCTTTTACAATAGTGCCAAGCCCTGAGAAAATAATATTTCAGAGCTGTGTTCTTCAAAAACAAAAAACTGTAAATTTGTTTTACACTTCCCTTTTCTGGCACTCTTCTTCACAGACTTTTTTTTTTCAAAAACAGAATTCTTTTTCACATTGGTTTTACTGGAAATCTTTTTCATATTTTTCAGAAATTGCTTAGACGAGGCAGTGTTCTTTGTACACCTGTCAAGCAATTTTAAACAGGAAAAAGTCAGATCTCTCCCCTGAGATATTGAAATCTCTGTCTAACTAGTGGCTTGGAAAAGATATCTGCTTTCATGTCATTTGTTGGACAATATTGCAGTTCTATTTGTCCATTCCGCACACGTTCACGGATTTTGTGGTAGTGAATATCTATGTGTTTGGTCCTGGAGCGATTTAGAGGATTCTTTGCCATTGCGATGGCTCTTCGGTAGTCTTCAAGGATCACTGTGGACATAGACTCTACTCTGAGAACACACAGTAGTTGTTTCAGCCAGATTCCTTCTTGAGCTGCTTGACTGAGTGCGATGTATTCAGCTTCTGCTGTTGAAAGTGCAACTGTTGCTTGTTTCTTGCTGAGCCACCTCACTGCTCCTCCTCTCAGAGGGGAGATGTTGCCTGTTGTTGATAGGCGATGATCCTGATCTCCAGCCCAGTCAGCATCTGAGTATCCGATTAAAGCTCCAGAGTCTGACCTCTCATACGTCAGAGCAAGATTCAATTTCCCTTTCGAGTATCGAAGTATCTTCTTTACAGCAGTCAGATGAAGCGTCCGGATTGACGTTGAACTTTGACACAGCACTCACAGCTTGAGCTATGTCTGGTCTTGTCGCTATTGCAGCACACAGCAGACTTCCAACAATCGACTGATAGGTATGTTGGTGCACTGGCTTACTGACACCATCACTCTTTTTCAGCTTGACGTTGGCATCTGCAGGAGTTGCCACAGGATTTGCATTATCCATTCCATATTTTCGAAATATGGCTTCAATGTAATGCTTCTGCTGAAGGATGACACAATGCTTTTCTTTATCTTGGATCACAGAGATGCCCAGGATGTAGGACAGCTCACCCATGTCTTTCATCTTGTAGCGCTCCTTGAGAGCCGCTTTGAGCTCGTCCATGCTCTCAGTTGACTCTGTAATCAAGATCAAACCATCCACATAAACTGTGAGTATTTCAAGCTCTTGTCTTGATCTCACAAACACGCAGGGGTCTGATGTGCTCTGTTTGAATCCACTTTCCATCATGAACTCTGTAAAAGCCTTGCTCCAACAGTGAGGAGACTCTTTCAGTCCATAGATTGATTTTTTTAGTTTGCATACCAGATGTTCCTGCCCTGGTTTTATGTAGCCCTCTGGTTGCTCCATGTATATTTCTTTTTTCAGGTGTCCATTGAGGAATGCAGTTACAACATCCATCTGGTGGACGTTGAGATTTTTTTGAACAGTAAAGGACAGTAATGTACGAATAGAGCTGAGTCGTACCACTGATGAAAACATTTCATCATAGTCAGCACCATACAACTGTGTGTAGCCCTTGGCAACGAGTCTACACTTGTATTGTTCCACTCCTCCATCACTATGATGCTTGACTTTGAACACTCTGGATCCTACTGCCTTTCTTTCTCCTGGCAAGTCGACTAAGTCCCATGTCTCGTTTTCCAGCAGTGACTCATATTCCAAGTCAGCTGCCTCCTGCCAGTCTTTTGCATTAGGACTCTCCATTGCCTCTTTCAGTGAGAGTGGCTCTGTCACACAACACATGTTTGCATAAATGATCAACAGTGACATCTCGACGGATCAGAATCCTTCATCATACAGGCGTTTGGCATTGTTTGCCTTTCCCACAAAGCGAAGCTTCACAGTCTTTTTGTCCATCTTCCTTCTCTCTTCATCTGGGACAAGTGCATAGGCAATACAGCCAAACACCTTCATGTGACTCATATCAGGCTTTTTCCCACACCATCTCTGGTACGGTGTCTCTCTCTTCGGGACAGAAGTAGGTAGCCTGTTCTGTATGTAAGCTGCTATGGCTACAGCCTCTGCCCAGAACATCTTTGGTAACTTAGCATGAGATAGCATGCTCCTTGCTGCTTCAACAAGGGTTCTATTTTTTTCTTTCAGTAACACCATTTTGCTGTGGTGAGTGAGGTACAGTCATTTCATGGTGGATGCCTTGAGCCTTCAAATATTCTTAAAACTCCTTTGAGGAGTACTCACCACCATTGTGTTCTCAGCCTTGAGACACTTAGTCCACACTTGTTTGTGAATGTCTTCTCAAATTCCTTGAATTTCCACAGCACTTCATTCTTCTGTTTCATGAAGTATACCTTAGGGCATCTTGAGTAATCATCTATGAAAGATGCAAAATATTTTGCTCCACTTATAGATTGAGTTTGCATGGGACCACAGACATCACTATGGATCAACTGCATCTTGCATTTGGAATGTATTTCTCGAATTGACTCGAATGGCTTTTTAGCCAGTTTGCCCCCCACACATCCTTCACATAAGGGAATCTCTTTGTCTGCAGAGAAGTCCACTCCATTCACCAGACCTTTTAGTTCCTTCAGGTTGGTAGTGTGACCGAGGCGCTGGTGCCACAAGCTAGCAGCTACTGATGCACTGTGAAGGACAGATTTGTTTCATCTCACATCCAGCTGATATAGGCCATCAGCTCTCTGTGTTCCCATTCCTTCAAGAGTTCCATCTTTTCCACAAATGTAGCAGCGAGAGCTCTTAAACTGAACTGTATTTCCCTTTTTGGTGGCAGCTCCCACTGAGAATAAAATCCCGGAAAGTTTTGGAACATACAGCATATCATACATTTTGACATTTTTTACATTACTTGACTTGAAGGTCATTGTCATTTTGACATTTCCAATGCCACATCAACCACTCTGCTGTCACCGAGTTTCACTGACTGTTCTTTAGAGAACTGCTGGTGTTCCATGTCATGTGCTTTGATGCTCCAGAATCAACCATTCAACCGGTTGTGGTTTTTCAGAGCTTTCCCTTCTAGCTACAAAGGCACTTTCAGATGAGCCATCTTCATCCTCACACATCACATTTTTAGCCTTGTGGTTTTTCTTTTTTGATTTGTTTTTCCAGCTTGGACAGTCACGTTTAATGTACCCTTCCTTGCCACATTTATAACATCTCCACGTGCTTTATCCTGCTCTCACTGCTTTGGAGTGATCCTCCACATTGCCACATACTTGTGATGACATTACTGATGCACCACCTGAAGTACCACTACTGTTATCATTAACAGTCACTCGCTTTTGATCCTCATTGATTGATGCTTGCTGAACAAATTTCAGTGCCATGTTGTCAATCTTCGTTTCCAGTGCAGAGACAACTGTAGCATAACTTGGTGGTAAACTTCCCAACAATGTTATAATTTGGTCTTCCTCTTCAATTACAGCTCCTATTACTGATAACTGATCAGTCAACTCTTTCATTTGTTTGAGGTGCTCAGTCAACCCATCTCCTTCCTTCATTTGGAATTATTTAATAATAAGTATTCATGGACAAAATATAATTAACATCTGTGATTCAGATATTTTTTAGGCCAGCAGACAAGACCCTGTAGGCCCTGACGGCCCATCAATGTTGAAAACCCTTTTGCTTTCAGTGTTATTTTGGGAAGCCCTAGCATTGCCTATTTTACATTTATTATGTTACTATGCAGTGAAATGCAGCCTCAGGGCGGCACTGGCCCGAGTCTCTCCAAGCCTGCCTTGGGAGGGCACGGAGCAGTGTCTCCCTGTGCCGGTCCCAAGCCCAGATAAATGCAGATGGTTGCGTCAGGAAGGGCATCCGGCGTAAAACTTTTGCCAAAACCAAACATGCGAGTCAACCAAAACTATACCATACCTGATCAGTCGTGGACCGGGTTAACAACGACCGCCATTGGTACTGATGACCTACAGGGTACTAATGGAAATTGGGCTACTCTGGGTCGAAGAACAAGAACAAGAAGAAGAGGAGGAGGGCGTGTTCGGAAGCAGAGAGAGAGGAGGAAAGGAAAGAGCCTGGGACTGAGAGTAGGGACTTTGAATATTGGGACTATGACAGGAAAAGGTAGAGAGTTGGTCAACATGATGCAGAGAAGGTCAGTGGATATACTGAGACCAGTGGATATACCTTTCCACCAGGAGACCAGGTGGAAAGGTAGTAAGGCTAGAAGTGTAGGAGCAGGTGTACTATCATGGTACTGACAAGAAGAGACATGGAGTAGGAGCTATCTTGAGGAGGAGTTTGTTAGGAATGCTCTGGAGATGAAAAGCATGTCAGATAGACTTATGAGTCTGAAATTGGACATTGAAGTTGCGATGCTCAATGTTGTTAGTGGCTATGCCCCGTAGGTGGAATGTGAGTTTGAAGAGAAGGAGAAGTTCTGGAATGAGTTAGATGAAGTGATGCAGATTGTGCCCAGAAATGAGAGAGTGGTAATTGGTGCAGACTTCAATGGACATGTTGGTGAAGGCAATAGAGGGGATGAAGAAGTGATGGGCAGATTTGATATACAGGATAGGAATGCAGAGGGACAGATGGTGGTAGATTTTGCAAAAATGATGGAAATGGCTGTAGTAAATACCTTTTTCCAGAAAAAAACAGGAACATAGGGTAACTTATAAGAGCGGAGGTAGGAGCACGCAGCTAGACTACATCTTGTATAGACGGGGTAACCGGTAAGAGATCAGTGACTGCAAAGTAGTTGCAGGGGAGAGTGTAGCCAGACAGCATAGGATGGTGGTTTGTGGATGACTCTGGTAACAAGGAAGATGAAGAGGACAAAGGCAGAGCAGAGGACAAAGTGGTGGAAGCTGAAAAGGGAGGAGTGTTGTATGGTTTTCAGGGAGGAGTTGAGAAAGGCTCTGGGTGGTCAGGGTGAGCTTCCAGATGATTGGACAACTACAGCTAGTGTTATCAGGGAGACAGGTAGAAGAGTACTTGGTGTTTCATCTGGAAGGAAAGTAGATAAGGAGACTTGGTGGTGGAATGAGGAAGTGCAGGAGTATATACAGAGAAAGCAGTTAGCAAAGCAGAAGTGGGATACTGAGAGGACTGAAGAGAACAGACAGGAGTTCAGGGAGATGTGGGGAAAGGTAAAGATAGAGGTAGCAAAGGCAAAACAAAGGGCGTACGATGACTTGTATGCTCGGTTGGATGGTAAGGAGGGTGAGAATGATCTATACAGGTTGGCAAAACAGAGATAAAGATGGAAAGGATGTTCAATTGGAAAGGAAAGGAAAATGTATTGACTGATGCTAGAGGAGTGATGGGAAGATGGAAAGAGCACTTTGAACAGCTGATGAATGTGGAAAATGAAAGAGAGTTAAGGGTAGAAGAGGGGACTATTGTAGACCACAAAGTAGCAAAAATTAGTAAAAGTGAAGTGAGGAAGGCATTGAAGAGGATGAAGAGTGGAAAGCAGTTGGTCCTGATGATATACCTGTGGAGGTGTGGAAGTGCCTAGGAGAGGCAGCGGTAGATTTTCTGACTAGATTATTCAACAGGATCTTAGAGAGTGAGAAGATGCCTGAAGAATGGAGACAAAGTGTTATGGTGCCTATTTTTCAGAATAAAAGGGATGTGCAGAATTTCGGCAACTATAGAGGGATAAGTTGATGAGCCATACAATGAAGTAATGGGGGAAAGTAGTGGAAACTAGACTGAGAGCAGAAGTCAGCATTTGTGAACAGCAGTATGGCTGCATGCCTAGGAAGAGTACTACAGATGCAGTATTTGCGTTGAGAATGCTAATAGGGAAGTACAGAGAAGGCCAGAGGGAGCTGCATTGTGTTTTTGTAGACCTAGAAAAAGCATATGACAGGGTGCCAAGAGAGGAGCTCTGGTATTGTATGAGGAAGTCTGGAGTGGCAGAGAAGTATCTTAAACTGGTGCAGGACATGTATGCTAGCTGTGAGACATTGGTACTGTGTGCTGTAGGGCTGACAGAGAAGTTCCAGGTGGAGGTGGGACTCCATCAGGGATCAGCTCTGAGCCCCGTCTTGTTTCCAATGGTGATGGACAGGCTGAAAGATGAGGTTAGACAGGAATCACCATGGACCACGATGTTTGCAGGTGACATTGTGATCTGTAGTGAGAGCAGACAATAGGTAGAGGAAAATCTAGAGAGATGGAGGTATGCTCTGGAAAGGAGAGGAATGAAAGTTAGTCGCAGCAAAACAGAATATATGTGTGTGAATGAGAGGAACTCGGGTGGAACGGTGAGGCTACAGGGAGTGGAGATAAAGAAGCTGGGGGATTTCAGGTACTTAGGGTCAACAGTCCAGAGCAACGAAGAATGTGGGAAAGAGGTGAAGAGACGGGTCCAAGCAGGTTGAAATGGATGGAGAAAAGTGTCAGGGGTACTATGTGATAGAAGACTATTGGCCAGAATAAAAGGAAAGGTGTACAAGACAGTGGTGAGACCAGCGATGATGTATGGACAATGACTGTTACAATGACCAAAAGACAGCTGGCAGAACTAGAGGTTGCAGAAATGAAGATGTTGAGGTTTTCTTTGGGGGTCACCAGGATGGATAGGATCACGAATGAGTCTATCAGAGGAACAGCACATGTCAGATGTTTTGGAGAGAAAGTCAGAGAAGCCAGACTGAGATGGTTCGGTCATGTACAGAGGAGGGATAGAGAATATATATGTAGACGGATGCTGGAATTGGAGCGGCCAAGCAGGAAGTCTCGAGGAAGACCAAAGAGAAGATTTATGGATGAAGTGAGACAGGATATGAAGGTAGTTGGTGTGAGAGAGGAGGATACAGAGAATATGGTTAGATGGAGAAAGTTGACTCGCTGTGGCGACCCCTCATGGGAAAAGCTGAAAGAAGAAGAAGAAGAAGATGTTACTATGCAGTGAACATCCTTTGTTGCTCTCAGTATTTTTAAACCTCAGCCTCATGCTAACATCGCTTTTGGGTGTCACACTTAGTTATACATGACAACGCAACACACTCTCCCCACCACTGTCTGCTGTCTCACTCAAAGTGGATTGCCCCCCCCTCTATTTTTTCACATCCCATTTCCTGTATTATCACATGTGATCACAATCAGAAAATGCATATCAAGTTTTATGCATTTCTTAATTGCACTTTGTTTCACGTCAGCAATGCAGTGCGCCTCCATTTCCAGAAGATGGCAGACTAAGAGAGGGAGATGGCATAGCTCTGCTCAACACATAAGCGCATGCCCCCCCCCCCCCCCCCCCCCCACACACACACACACACACACACACACACACACACACACAAACACACACACACATACACATCAGGTTCTTCCTTCCGTCCGACGGCGGGTCTTCAGCCCTGAGACACTTGAGTGCGCACGGCGGACGACATGCATCGAGAAAAAGATCCCCGGCTCGAGTCGCCCGTGGAGTCCGTTGAAGACACATCCACATACTCCGGGTTGCCCTGGTGGTGACGGAGACGGCATCGCAACGCAGAGGAGAGTGTTATGCTAGAGCTGCAGCATGGGCGTGGGATAAAGGAGAGCCATGTAATTCCAAGTAATTTTCAAGAAGGGCGGGAGGGGACGCCGTGTAGCCGTTGAAGCAGAGTTGTTCCGGGCACATTTAACGATTTGCCACTGAAATTTCCTCCAATTCCACATTCGAGTTTAAAAATATGGAGAAAGGCGTTTCGCTCCAGCCGATAATGCTTCAAAGCACCGATAGTCCAGCGGAAGATATATCTAAAATACCTGACGAAAAACTGCTTCAGTGGGGTAAGGATGAGCTGTTGCTGCGCCTGCGGAGAGCGGAGGCGGAGAAGAGGAGCGTTATCGTGGAGCATGACAATCTGATGCGGGAGGTGAACCGGAGGCTCCAACAGCACCTGAACGAGATCCGGGGTTTGAAGGTACGGTGGGGTCTCCGGAGAACCCAGTAGCCTTCACTTACACATTTATTTCGTGGTAGGATGAAAGTTAAATTGACGAACACAGTAATGTTCGTGTTTGTTATTTTAGTGTCTGCGCGTGTATGTCCTTATGTGTGTTCACATAGTACCTGTTGCATCAAAGCTGCATGCACAACACTTTTCAATTCAGTATGGTTAGTTTAGTTTGGAAATATAATTACCTAGTACTGTGACATGTTAACATTTTCTTGACCTAGCATTTTTCTGTATTATCGCATGGTACTGTAAATTATGGCACAATTTTTCTCAGTAAAACAGAGACCATTAACTTATTGTCTTAGAAAATAAAACACTTGAGTAAGCAGATGTGTATAATATCAGACATTGAAGTATTCAACACATTTTCCTAATTTCATTTCAAAGTAAATTCTCATTACTTTTTTTGACATGGATACTTACAGATGTTTGCATCATGTGTTCCTTAATTTCAAGAACATATTCAAAATAGAAATGGTGCTCTTAATCCTGCCTACAGGCTCTCAAAATCAGACTCTAGGCAATCACAGTGGATGATCAATTTGAGAACAGCCATCTGATATACAATTCAATACATTGACACATTGGTCTGCCCAGGAGGAGAAGCTCTTACATTTAACAACATTCACCCTTTATCTTACCACTACTGTGGACCATTGTAGCATGACATGTTTTATATATATATATATATATATCGATTGTATATCATATATAAATATAGAAACTGTAACCATAAAATGGGAGCTGCTACAGCTATTCCATTGCATCTCAATACTGACATTCATCATTTGCTTTTGTTGCCACAAGTAGGCACAAAACTATCGTCATAGAAGGTCTCATGGTCATACGTTATTTAACTCCAGCCTAAAAACTCCAGCCTTTCAAAATAGGAAATGCACAACTTGTTGATAGTCAAATCCTTGTGGCACTATTCTTTTCTTACTGTTTCTTTACTCAGTCAGGTATTGAGGTGCAGTCAAGAGAGATTCCAGCCTCAGCTGTGAATAAATAAGATGCGTCCTACATTAATAGCCAGGCAAATCACATTATAATTGATTTTCTACATTTTGGTAAAAAAAATGTGTTCAATCACTTTTAGTCACCATCAAATTTAACTTGTGAACCTGCTATGGGTCAGATCCTTATACATTATGAACAGAATAATTTGAAGAATCTTAGTTTTACATCAAAAATTTGATCCTTTTTATCATCAAATGAAATTACAATTTACAAAAAGTTTTAAGAAATGTATAATTAAATAAAGTCACTTCAACTATTTTAAAATGTATCATTTACTACTTTACCGTAATAATTTCCAGCAACTATTTGGTGACTGTCTTTCATTTCGCACACAAAATAATCCTTCAGGAACATAATGTTGATCTTTTACCCTTGTGTGTGTCTATGTTTTTCCCAAAACCAGGAAGTGAACCAGAAACTGCAGGAGGACAACCATGAACTGCGGGACCTGTGCTGCTTCCTTGATGATGACCGGCAGAAAGGGAAGCGTGTGTCACGGGAGTGGCAGCGTCTGGGCCGCTTTAGTGCTGGCTTGATGCGGAAGGAGGTTTCAATTTACCTGCAGAAGCTGAAGGAGCTGGAACAGCGGCAGGTGGAAATCCTCCAGGAGAACCTTGAGCTGAAGGAGGTCTGTTTGATGCTGGAAGAGGAGAGGGCTGTGGCTGGAGGGGGCAGTTGGCAGGGGGGTTCAGGCTGCAGGACCTCCATTGACCGTCAGAGCAACTTGTCTCAGCTAGGGGGTGGTGCACCCAACCCTGGCCTCCTCCGAGATGTTGGTGATGGGAGCAGTACATCCAGCTCTGGGAGCACAGATAGCCCTGACAACATGCATCGTAAACCATTGCCCCCAGGCTCAAATGCCACTGCTAGTGACTTGAGTGAATACACAGGTCGGAGGCACAGCGCTAGCCCTGAATACCACACCTTTCCACAGACTTGCCGCCCCCGGGGGGGCTCTCTTACTAACCTGGACCCCTGTGGCCTTCGAGGACACAGCCTAGACAAACAAAGCAAGTCTCCGATCAGGCTGCCAACTGACTCGTACCCCAGACCATGCAGCTCTGACCTACTAGCCCAGAAACAAGTGTTAATTTCTAAGAAAGGCTGCAAGAGGACCATAGCCAAGTCTAACCCAGAGCTGAGTCAGAGACCCGGGCGGCAAGCGGCCAAGCAGGCTGTAAGGGGAACACCAGAACATTTAAGAAAAGGGCAGGTGATTGTGGCTAACCCAGAGCCTATATGGCACCACCGTCACTATCAGCTTAGCCCCAGGATGGAGCACAAGGGGAGGTATAGCAGTGTCTCCCCTAGCTGGGATGGGGGTCAGAGGAGGACAGGAAGAGATGAGATGGCCACCAAACACCAGAGGCTATACAACGGTAAGTGCAGGGTAAAGTGGTCTTGTTTTTCACTTTATGACCTATCTTTTTTTTCTACATACAAAATATACTGTTCAAATAGACATATTTACCAATGATACATTCTCCAATATTAACAAACAGATGAACTTGACTGTTATGAATTTGGAGTTTAAACAGTATTGTGCTTCATGCCGAAGTAGCATTCTCTTCCTGCGTCATATTGATCCAGATCACGTGCTTCAAGCCATTTAACAACACGGTATGTATATCAGCAAAGAAATTAATTTTAGATCTTAAATTAACATCCTGAGCCATTTTTTGATACCCCTCACTGTTCATTATTGTTCAGTAATTTCACTTTAAAACATATTCACAAGGCTGCTGAAATAAAATCACTGTCAAAACTCATTGCATTTAATTGTTTGTAGTTCAGTAACATTTTACAGGGAGGACAGACTCCTTGCATAATATCTCTGTTTATAGACTTGAATTCTGTTTTTGATTTTATTGGAGACATAATAACTTGACAAAGGAGTTCATATGCTGAAATAAAATAGTATTTCAGTCATTTGCGTCTTGATAAGAATTATGTTGATAGAATGTTCACATTGACCCAGTGTTTTGTCTTTGAAGCTTTATAGCAAACCATAATCTTAAAAAAAACAGCGTAATAGTTCTTAGCCTCATCTTTACTAAACAATCAACAGAATATAAATTGAAGCTTTTGACTTTACTTGCCTATGTCCTTTTAGCAAACATAGCAGGGCATTCATAAAGCACTACATTTGTATTTCACCAAATTTGTGGCTTATTGAACATCAACACAAACATGACATTACAATGAATCTAATGATGAATGAATCTGTTACAGTCAGAATCTCCAAAAATATGAATTTGATCTTAGCTTGTTTTTATTCTGTCTTTGTAAGACACACTTTTGAAACTTTGTATGGCTGAGGCTGCTGTTGTGTATTTTAACAAACTGTGAATTACCTGTGTCATTTTATTGCTGTTATATCTCAGAATTCAACCTTAGAATTCATAATTTAAAAAACATGAATTAAGTAATTTCCAGTTCCTTGTCCAATTTTTTGACGTGTTAGTCCTACAGCAGGGACTCATAGTGTGCTTTCAGACAGCTGTTGGTGTTCAGCTGAAGCCACACATGACCTTGGATTTGGTATCAACAAGGAAATCCAGCATTGAGGTTTATGTTGATGCTTGTTTTCTGTGTGATTTTGGGGTTGCTGGGAATTTTGTGGGTGTGGTTTGGGGTACAATAAATTCACTTTTTTTTTTTTTACCTGGAATTGAGCGGTAACAGTTGTATTACAGGCTTGTGTGGCGTGGCAATGGCCAATAACAGCTATTGCTCATTAAAAAGATGTTTTACTGTCACCCGGGTGTTTCCCTGACTAAAATGCAACAACTGGTGTCAGAAGTAAACTTATTGTTCTATCAGTTTGTCTGGTGGAAGGAAAGCTATCCTCGCTGGCACAGTGTTCTGACGATATGATGGATCGTGCATCATGTGTATCATGATGGGGGAGAGGAAGGAAGAAGGGTATGTTTGCTTTACACCAGGGGGACGAGGACAGTTTGACACTCGACATCGGGAACACGCCAACGTGATGAGCGAATCAGAGCTCTGTAAAGAGCCCTGATCAGCAGCTGCAGTCCTAAATATGCTGGAAGCTGGACTGGGATGCTTTCTTTGCTCAATTCGAATTTTTAGCGAATGCAAGTGGCTGGGCTGATGAGCAAAAAGCCCTCCAGCTTGCCCTTTGATGGACGATGCTTTGTCTTGCCTGCTGCTTTTAGACCCGTGTTAGTTTTTTCTTGCTATATTCATAGCTATGTTATTTCGACTATTCACATGAAGACAGCAGGACGTGTGAGCACAAATGGCCTTCATCCTTAAACAGGAACCTTCCCCCGTGATCGTAAATTGAAAAAGCATAAAGGTGTTGCAGCTCAGTGGTAGAGCGCATGAATAAGGTCCTGGGTTCAATCCCCGGCACCTCCACTGTAAGTCACTTTGGATGAAAGCGGCTGCCAAATGACTGCAAAGCAAATGGGAACCTACCCCCTGATAACGAACCTACCCTCCTGAATGTAAACAGGAATTACCCTCTCCCTGTATGTGATCTTGTCAACAACACCAATACACTTTCACACAATAAAAGGCTGAGCAAGGAGGAACTTGATGGGATTCTCTGGATCTTGCCTCCAAAGAGCGCGCTGAGTCTCCCCCTCTGCAGAGCTTAAAAGAATAGTCACTTGTCTGTTATTTCTTGTGATAACCACGGTCTCCTCTTTACAGGTTTCAACTTAGACCAGCATGAATTAGAATTACTCTCTAACAACCCGAGTGAGAGATAATTACAGCATGCTTATGGGTCTGCTTGGGCGGCGCTTTGGACAGTGTTTTCGTACAGAGCTCTTGAGATCGGAGCTAGATGGACATCAGAGATGTGGAGGGGAGACACAAAGGGCCCTGGCAAATGATATTGAGGGGCTGACACATTGGGCACATGCACACATGCCCCACAGAGTGCAAATTGAATTGGCTTGGGACCACTTTATCAGAGCTCTTTCCCTTCCTGATCTGTGCGTTCATACCCAGCTAGGTCACCCCCACACCCTGACTGACCTGGAATATGCGCTGGAGAGAGAGAGATAGTGATGAGCACTTCGCTACAGGGTGCTACACCCCCTGGTTAGAGCAGCTTGGGAGTGTGATAAGACTGTCCAGCGGCCACCATGGGTGGATGAGGTGGCTGAGATGATCAAGGCGCTCACTGTGGCTGTGGAGTGTCGCCAGTGAACACAGGCAGTAGTCCAGCAGCCACAGCCAGAGGGCCAGGCACGCCTCTGCTGGGGCTGTGGTCAGGTGGACACCTGAAAAGAAATTGCCCTGCCATGGCTAAGCCTGCGGGTAACGGAGGGGGGTCACAGTAGGCAGGACGCTGCATGACCCCACAACAAGGTCCTGTGCACTACCAGTTCAGCACAGCTGTGTCCCATATGACTGCGGGGACAGAGAGCGGACTTGGTAGTGGTGGGGAGGACTTCCATGTCAGACTACTACTATATTCCCATCTGCACAGGGGGTGTTCCATGTACGGCCTTGGTCGACACCGGATCAACAGTCATGGTGGTGCGGCCTAAGGTGGTGCCTGTGGGGATACAGCTGGAGGGCACAGCAGTTAAACTCTGAACAGTTACTGGTGAACTTGCACTAATGAAGGGAAGGGGCCTGCTGAGGGTCACAGTTGGGGGGCGCTGGCAGGTGTACCTCGCTCTGAGTGTCCTGTGTTCCTGAACAATATCCTCGCCCAGGGGAGCTCATTCCACGCAGCTATGGCTGCAGTGTGCTGGGTGCTGCAACGGATCTGCTGCAACGGATCTAAGCGGCTGGCCTGTAGCTGCATCCCGATAAGTGCAAATTGCTGTGCAGGTGGTAACTTTCCTGGGTCATTGGGTAGGGGGCGAGGGAATTGGTACCACAAAGGAGAAGGTGAGCATCATATGTGAGTGGCCAACCCCTGCAGACCAGAAGGCACTTAAGAGTTTTTTGGGAATAGCTTCCAATACAGGAAGTTTGTGGGGTGGGTTTCATGCATTGCTGCTCCCCTATACAGGCTTCTGCAGAAAGACCAGCCTTTCCTGGTCAATGCAGCAGGCCCTGGTAACCGCACCAGTCCTTGCACACCCTGATCCTGACTTATACTTTGTTCTGGACACAGAATCAAGTGGGGAATGGGTAGGAGTTGTCCTATCTCAAGTGTGGCCTGAGGGAGAGAGGGTAGTGGCATACCACAGCAAAGCCCTGAGCAAAGCAGAGTGGAGGCTTGCTGCAGTGTTTTCTATTCGACATTTTAAATTCTATCTGTGTGACCAGCCCTTCAATTTACGCACTAACCATGCTTCCCTGCAGTGGCTAATGACATTCAGAGAGCCGGAGGGTCAGCTGGCGCATTGGTTGGAGGAGCTGCAGTATTACAAATCAATCGTAGCCCACAGTGCAGGGGAGAAACAGAGCAAAGCTGACACGCTTTTGCGTCACCCATACAGTGCAGAGGGCTGTTGGCACTGTGACCGCAGAGAGAATGAGGTAAAAGGACTGGTGCTGCAGTCGGACGAAGGGGTGAGCTGTGAGCTGAGCAGGGAGCTGCGAGTGGTGGACAAAAAAGACTGGGCAGAAGGGCAGCGACAAGACCCAGACATGCAGGCGGTGATGTTATGGGTGGAGGCACAACAGTGGCCCTTGGAAGAGGTGGCAGCTCTCTCCCCATGGACAAACAGACTGTGGGCTAAGTTGACATATCTGCAGCTGATGGAGGGGGGTCTCCAGAGAGCATGGGTGGAGCCAGCTACTGGGAAGAAAATATGGCAGATAGTGGTGCCTAAGGGAATGTAGGGAGCCATCCTGGCAGCCATGCATGGCTCCGCTGGGTCAGGCCACTTTGGAGTGACAAAAACTCTCCGCCGGCTGCACTAGGCTTTCTACTGGAGCAGGACGAGAGCAGATGTGGAGGACTTTTACCAGTGCAGTGACATCTGCAATGCTCGCAAGGGCCCACAGGGCCAGTCCAGGGTCCATCTACAACAGGCTCCAGTGGGGGAGCCGATGCAGCGGGTGGGGGTAGATGTTGTTGGGCCATTGCCATGCACAGAGAGAGGCAATTGTTATATACTCACTGCAGTGGACTATTTCATGAAATGGCCCAAAGCCCATGCACTGCCTGATCAGGAACCAGAGACAATAGTAGATGCACTGCTTGGGGGGATGTTTAGCCAGCTAGTTGTCCATAGCATCCATAGCAACCAGGGCAGAAATTCCAAAGTGTTTGCCACAATGTGCTCTCGCTTGGGGATCACAAAGACCCGCACAACACCACTCCAGCCCCGGAGTGACGGATTAGAGGAAAGGTTCCATTGTACTACGGGGGAGCAATTATCCACACTGACATCCAACCACCAGCCACACTGGGATTCTGCACTTACCCCTTGTTTTGATGGCATTCCGCACAGCAATCCAGGAGTCCTCTGCATGCACACCTGCTCTTCTCATGTTGGCCAAGGAGTTGAGAAAACCAGTGGAGTTGGCCTTTGTAGGGTCTCCAGATGTACCACCCATCCCCGCTGGTCCGGCCTACGCCAAGCAACAGGATCGCTTGGATTCAGCGCACGCTTACGCCAGGAGGCATAAATCAGAAAAGGAATAATGATTTGCGCGCTAAGGGACGTCACTTCACGGTCGGGGAGCTGGTGTTGGCCTATGAACAGAAACAAAAGAGGGGCAGATGCGCAGAACTGGACAGTCATTGGATGGGGCCATGTCTCGTCCTGGAGCGCATGGGAGAAGTGGTTTATTGGGTGCAGCTACCCCCTGGGGGCGCAAGGTAGCACTCTACCGGGACTGGCTGGCACCCTACAGGGGCTCAGCGACTCCTGGAAGGGCCACGGGGAATGCCACACTTGAGGGAGTAGGTCCGGCAGCCAGCCCGGAGAGTGACATGAGTGGGGTCCTGCCTCCAAGCCCATGACCGTCCACACGTCCAGTTGGGGAAACAATCTGGCCCTGAGATACCATGTTGAGAGGATGACCAAGGAGGAGAAGAAGTATGCTTACGAGATTCAGAGACTTTGTTGTCGGGTTCGATGACTCCACTGGGGAGGGGTAGTGTAGCAATTTACAAATGTTGGGGTTTATGTTGATGCTTGTTTTCTGTGTGATTTTGGGGTTGCTGGGAATTTTGTGGGTGTGGATTGGGGTGCAATGAATTCTGTTGGTTTTTTACCTGGAATTGAGCGGTAACAGGTGAGTGTATTGCAGGCTTGTGTGGTGTAGCCGTGGCCAACAACAGCTATTGCTCATTTAACAGACGTTTTACCGTCACCCGGGTGTTTCCCTGACTAAAATGCTACAATACAGACCTAATCAGTGATCGACTGACTTCAGCATTAAGAATGAAAGACAGATGACTAATTTGACTTAGGGGTGTTGATTAGGTACATTATAGGTTTGTGCGTGTGTGTGTGTGTGTGTGTGTGTGTCTGTGTGTGTGTGCGTGCATGTGATTTAGAAGACTGAATTTTGCCCACAAGCTTTCATGTTAAGTACATTTTGTATGGCTTTTAAACAGTTGAGTTTCTTGTCATCTCTCTATAGGTGTTAGTGCTGTCACTGTTTTTGTTTCACTGTGTATTTTGAGTGTACTGTGTAGAGCTGAGGAAACTTGTTGTCTTTGGATACTGTCAAAGGTGACTTTATGCATCTTTTAACTGAGAAAAATAATTAACTCAAGGGTTGCATATTATTAACTAGGAGTTCTAATAATCTGTTTGCAACTACCTTTGTACAAGCCAGGATCTTTGCATATTGTTGTAATAGACCACATATGTCAAAGTCAGGGCCCTCAGGCCAGATCCGGCCTGCAAATGAATTATTTGTGGCCCCCCAGATGATATTTAATTATCATCAGAACGGGCCCGCAGGCCACAGCCGCCTGCTGGTGTTTTGCATGCACCAACACTACATTCCCCTCAATGCAATGGTCACCCACAAAATCACTGCAGCATGGCAAGGGGGCAGTGGAGCAAGCAGCTTCATGATTCATTAGCAGTCAAAAGCTACTCGCCTCCTCAAAATGGCTAAGCGTGAGGTGGATGCTGAGAAGAGGGGGATTCAAGCTAGGGGGGAAGCAGAGCCCTTTTTTATTATGATTTGAGAAGTAAACCCGTGTGTCTTCTGTGTGGAGAAAGTTTGGCTGTAATGAAAGAATGTAATCTAAGAAGACACTATCAAACGTCTCAGAAACACAAACAAAGACAAGAACATGGACACGGAACAAAGGCTACAGAAGGTGGAAGAATTAAAATGAGGTCTTAAGTCCAGGCAGGCTCTTTTCACAAATGCCAAATCACAAAGCGAGGCTGCTGTCAAGGCTAGTTTTATTGTGGCAGAAGAGATCGCAAAATCACTCCGCCCTTTTATTGAAGGAGATTTTATCACAAACTGTATGCTTAAGTTTGTGACGCAGTGTGCCCAGACAAAAGGCAACTTTTTTCAAACGTGAGCCTGAGCAGAAACACCGTTGCTGAACGTGTAGACCAGCTTTCCAGGAATCTAAAAGAACAGCTTGTGGGAAAGGGAAAAGATTTCATCGCATATTCCCTTCCTATGGATGAGAGCGCGGACAGGTCTGACATTGCCCAGCTGTCAATTTTCGTTCGTGGAGTAGACTCCAGCCTGAGCATAACAGAAGAGTTTTTGGCATTACATCCTATGCATGGCACAACTACAGGACAAGATCTGTATGAAGAGGTATCCAGATGTGTCAATGAGATGGGGCTGCCTTGGGAAAAATTCCAACAGACAACAGACGGAGCACCCACATTGTGTGGGCACAGGAGTGGATTAGTGGCAAGGATGCGTGAAAGAATGCGGGAGGAAACCATCACAGATGAGCTGACAGCTTATCACTGCATCATACACCAGGAGTCGTTGTGTGGCAAAGCCTTGAAAATGGAACATGTAATGAGCACCGTAACGCGAGCAGTCAACATCATCAGAGCCAAAGGTTTAAATCACTGCCAGTTCAAGGCATTTCTTGGTGAGTTAGATACAGAGTATGGTGACTTGCCGTATCACACAGACGTGCGATGGCGAAGCCAGGGAAAGGTGCTGCAAAGATGTTTCGAGCTGCATGAGATCTGTCTCTTCATGGAAAGCAATATATATACAATACAGTGAAGGCGTTTAAAACCAAGCTGAGACTGTGGGAGACGCAGAGGCGTAAAGAAAACTTGAGCAACTTTCCCATCTGCCAGACTCAGAAAGAGAAGCTCTCTACCGCTGCGTTCCCGAGTGCACAGTTTGCTGATAAACTCAGCATACTTGCCGCCGACTTCTGATGCCGATTTGCTGACTTTGACGCCCAAAAAAGCAGGTTTGAACTGCTCAGCAATCCTTTTGCAGTTGATGTAGAATGTGCATCACCAAATCTACAAATGCAGTTGATTGAGTACCAGTGCAATGACACTCTGAAGGAAACATATGAGAGAGTGGGTGCTGCTGAGTTTGCACGTTTCATCCCCGACACAATGCCTCAGCTGCGCATCCAAGCTGCTCAGACGCTCTCTATGTTTGGAAGCACGTACCTCTGTGAACAATTGTTCTCTTTAATGAAACTAAAGAAAACATCACACAGGAGCCGTCTTACTGATAACCACCTTCACTCAATCCTGAGGATTTCTTCAGCTCAGAGCCTGTCCCGAACATTAATGAACTGGTACAAAAGATGAGACACCACCAAGTATCAGGCTCAGCCTCTGACAAGTGAGCATCACTGAGCAGTGACATATTTTCAATTTTAATTCAGTTAAATTTTTACGTTTATTTCGACAAGATGTGATTTTTCCTTAAAGGAAGCATTGTTTTGTCTTGGTTGCCAGATTTTTATTATTTATTTTATTTTATTGTATTTCATTTATTTATGTTTATTTTTCAATTGAATGGACTTCGGGAAAATCGCAGATAAGAGCTATGAGAAAGAATACAACTGATTTGATTCATTTTTTTTTTATTTTCTCATTTTACTATTTGAAAGCAGTGATCAGTAGGATCACAGAGCAGCACAATAATGCATTTTCAGTTCATAATGTATGTAATTTCATTTAGAAAGTAGAGGAGTGCGTGTTCAGAAGCAGAGAGAGAGGAGGAAAGGAAAGAGTCTGGGACTGAGAGTAGGGACTTTGAATATTGGGACTATGACAGGAAAAGGTAGAGAGTTGGTCGACATGATGCAGAGAAGGAAGGTGGATATACTGTGTGTCCAGGAGACCAAGTGGAAAGGTAGTAAGGCTAGAAGCTTAGGGGCAGGCTTTAAGTAAGTATTATGGTACTGACAAGAGGAGAAATGGAGTAGGAGTTATCTTGAAGGAGGAGTTTGTTAGGAACGTCCTAGAGGTGAAAATAATGTCAGATAGACTTATGAGTCTGAAACTGGAAATTGAAGGTGTGATGTTCAATGTTGTTAGTGGCTATGCCCTGCAGGTGGGATGTGAATCTGAAGAGAAGGAGAAGTTCTGGAGTGAGTTAGATGAAGTGATGCAGAATATTCCCAGAAATGAGAGAGTGGTCATTGGTGCAGACTCCAATGGACATGTTGGTGAAGGCAATAAAGGGGATGAAGAAGTGATTGGCAGATTTGATATACAGGATAGGAATGCAGAGGGACAGATGAACACCTTTTTCCAGAAAAACAGGAACATAGGGTAACTTATAAGAGCGGAGGTAGGAGCACGCAGCTAGACTACATCTTGTATAGACGGGGTAACCGGTAAGAGATCAGTGACTGCAAAGTAGTTGCAGGGGAGAGTGTAGCCAGACAGCATAGGATGGTGGTTTGTGGATGACTCTGGTAACAAGGAAGATGAAGAGGACAAAGGCAGAGCAGAGGACAAAGTGGTGGAAGCTGAAAAGGGAGGAGTGTTGTATGGTTTTCAGGGAGGAGTTGAGAAAGGCTCTGGGTGGTCAGGGTGAGCTTCCAGATGATTGGACAACTACAGCTAGTGTTATCAGGGAGACAGGTAGAAGAGTACTTGGTGTGTCATCTGGAAGGAAAGTAGATAAGGAGACTTGGTGGTGGAATGAGGAAGTGCAGGAGTATATACAGAGAAAGCAGTTAGCAAAGCAGAAGTGGGATACTGAGAGGACTGAAGAGAACAGACAGGAGTTCAGGGAGATGTGGGGAAAGGTAAAGATAGAGGTAGCAAAGGCAAAACAAAGGGCGTACGATGACTTGTATGCTCGGTTGGATGGTAAGGAGGGTGAGAATGATCTATACAGGTTGGCAAAACAGAGATAAAGATGGAAAGGATGTTCAATTGGAAAGGAAAGGAAAATGTATTGACTGATGCTAGAGGAGTGATGGGAAGATGGAAAGAGCACTTTGAACAGCTGATGAATGTGGAAAATGAAAGAGAGTTAAGGGTAGAAGAGGGGACTATTGTAGACCACAAAGTAGCAAAAATTAGTAAAAGTGAAGTGAGGAAGGCATTGAAGAGGATGAAGAGTGGAAAGCAGTTGGTCCTGATGATATACCTGTGGAGGTGTGGAAGTGCCTAGGAGAGGCACAAAGGGGTGTGGTCTCTCAGCCCACGGGACTAAGGGTCGAGGGGCGTGGTTAAGCCAGGTATATATAGATGGTCCCGGATGTTCAAGTTTCAGTGTTATTTGTTGGTGTTTCAATAAACATTCAAATTCCTCTAACGCCTCCGCCATCGTTCATCGCCTGAAACACCACATTGGTGACCCCGAACTGGACATGTCGGACTCGGATGAAGCATGCGATGCTGTATCATCTACGGCACCCCATCCTGCTCAGTCGGACCCGGCCGCCACGGCCGTCCGGCTGCCGGAGTTTTGGCGGAGCGCCCCGGCCGCTTGGTTCCAACACGCGGAGGCGATTTTTGAACTGCAGGGAATTTCGTCAGAGGATGCCAGATATTTTTTGGTCGTCGCGGCGCTGGACCAACAGACCACGAATCGGGCCATGTAGCTGTTGCGCGACCCTCCGCGGCGTGGCAGGTATGCTGCGTTAAAGGTGTTCCTGCTCCGGAGGTACGGGCTGTCCGCTATGGAGTGGGCGGACAGGCTACTTTCTATGCCCAGCTTGGGAGACGGGTCTGCCGTGGATCTTATGGAGGACATGTTGTCGCTGCTGGGATCCGACGACGGCGGGTTCCTTTTCCTACATGTTTTTCTGCATCAACTGCCGGCTCCTGTGCGCGCGATCCTGGGGAACTCCCGATGTTTAGCCGCCGGCAACAACCGCGGCTTGGCGGAGGAGGCTGACCGCATCTTGCTAACTTCCAGAACATTCGTTGTCCAGAGTGCGACTCCGGAGCCCTTGAGGACGGCGCTGGATGACGAGGACGCAGCCGTCGTGGCTGAAGTTTCCGTGCCGAGGAGACGTAGGATGGGCCTCTGTTTTTTCCACCAGCGATTTGGTAATAGGGCACGGCGGTGTGTTCCGCCCTGCTCGAGACCGGGAAATGGCGGGGGCCGGCGCTCAGTAGCAGCTGTGGGCGCCGGCGGTCGCCCACAGCTGTTGTTCGTCATGGACTCGAAGTCCGGGCTCAGGTTCCTGGTTGACTCTGGATCGCAGAAGAGCCTGCTTCCACCGACAAGGGAGGACATGCGGGCCAGAGGTAGCGGACCGCTGTTGGGCACGGCGCATGGGTCCGCCATAGACACCTTCAGTTCACGGTCGTTATCGGTTTGCTTCGATGGCCGCCATTTTGAGTGGGAGTTTGTGATCGCCGCCATTACGACCCCAATTATCGGCACAGACTTTCTGTGCGCCAACGGCCTGTTAGTAGACGTCGCAAACCACCGTCTTATCGATGCAGTGTCTTTTGCCACCTATCCCTGTGAGATAGAGGGGTTTGGGCTACGTTCACACGCCAATTTTTTGGTTTCAGGGGATGTTTATCATCGGTTATTGGCGGAGTTTCCGTCGCTGACGACGCCCACATTTTCCACTGGTTCATTGAGACACGGAGTGGAGCATTTCATCCCCACGGCAGGGCCGCCGGTTTTTGCGCGGCCAAGGCGCCTGGACGCTGCCAAACAAGCGCCTGCTCGGGAGGAGTTCACTACTATGGAGCGTTCGGGGATCGTGAGGCGGTCTAATAGTCCGTGGGCATCCCCACTTCACATGGTACCCAAGGCCGATGGATCTTGGCGCCCGTGTGGCGACTATCACAGGTTGAACAATGTGACCATGGGCGACCGTTACCCCATTCCTCACATCCAGGACTTCTCCGTGCGACTGTCAGGCGCCCCCATCTTTTCCAAGGTTGACCTGGTGCGTGGTTATCACTAGGTACCCGTACACGCAGAGGATGTGCCCAAGACCGCGGTGATCACCCCCTTTGGTCTGTTTGAATTTCTTTTTATGCCCTTCGGGTTGAAGGGGGCCGCCCAGACCTTTCAGCGGCTCATGGACTCGGTGCTGCGTGACCTCCCGTTCGTATTTGTTTACCCCGACGACATTCTGGTGGCCAGTCCATCGGTAGATGCGCACCTGGAGCACCAAACTCAGGATGTTCCGCCGCCTAGCTGAGCATAGCCTCATTATCAACCCGGCTAAGTGTCAGTTTGGTCTTTCGGCTATTGATTTCTTAGGGCACCGCATTTCACCGCAAGGCGCAGTTCCGTTGCCATCGAAGGTGCAGGCAATTACTGATTTCCCGCATCCGGAGTCGGTCAAAGCACTGCAGGAGTTCTCAGGCATGGTCAATTTTTACAACCGTTTCCTCCCTCATGCTGCTCACCTCCTTCGGCCGCTGTACGAAGCTTTGCGTCCCCCACGTGCACGGGGATGCAAAGACGGGGTTGACTGGACTCTGGAACGGGTTCAGGCTTTTGACAGGGCTAAGCGCGCCCTGGGGAAGGCGGCCCTTCTCGCCCATCCTGCGCCCATGGCGCCGATAGCATTGACGACTGATGCGTCTGATGTGGCAGTGGGGGCTGTGGTCGAACAGTGGGTGGCGGATACCTGGCAGCCGCTTGCCTTCTTTAGCCGCAAACTGAGGGACAGCGAACGGAAATACAGTGTTTTCGACAGGGAGTTGTTGGCCCTGCATCTGGCCACGCGGCACTTCCGTTTTCTTTTGGAGGGTCGTTCCTGGATCACAAGCCATTGACTTTCGCCATGGCGAGGGTTGCCGAGCAGTGGTCTGCCCGCCAGCAGCGACACCTTGCAGCTATGTCAGAGTTCACTACGGACATTAGGCATGTGGTGGAGAAGTGCAACCCTGTAGCAGATTGCTTGTCGAAGGTCCTCGTCTGTTCTGTGCATGTCAGGATCGATTTTGCAGCTATGGCCGCGGACCAGCCCGGTGACACAGATGTCCTTGCACTGCAGTCATCCTGTACGGGTCTGGTGCTGGAGGATGTGGCTGTTCAGGACGGTAGCTCTGCACTTCTCTGCGATGTCTCCACAGGCCGGCCCCGACCGGTGGTCCCCGAGGTTTGGCGGCGTCGGGTTTTCGACTCTGTGCACTGGCTCTCACACCCAGGAGTCCGCGCGTCGGTGAAACTTGTGTGCGCCAAGTTTGTCTGGCCCGGCATTCGTAGGGATGTGAAGGAGTGGGCTGCCGCGTATGTGGCATGCCAACGTGCCAAGGTTCATCGGCACGTAAGAGCACCCCTCGCGCCTTTCACAGTTCTGGCCAGGCGTTTTGACCATGTCCATGTCGACCTGGTAGGCCCTCTACCCCCTTCGCAGGGTTTCACCCACCTACTCACCATTGTGGATAGGACTACTAGGTGGCCTGAGGTGGTCCCGTTGTCCTTCACAGCTGCTACGGACGTGGCTCAAGCATTTCTGTCTCTTGGGTTGCCCGTTTTGGTACCCCATCAGATATTACTTCGGGCAGGGGTCCACAGTTCGTGTCGTCGCTCTGGTCGGCATTGGCTGTGTCTTTGGGGACGACGGTGCACCGTACGACGGCGTACCACCCTCAGGCTAATGGCTTGTGCGAGCAGTTTCACCGGTCCCTGAAGGCGGTGTTGCGGGCTGCGCTCTCCGACGACAATTGGGTGGACCGTCTACCGTGGGTCTTGCTGGGGTTACACTCCGCTCCTAAAGATGCCTCCTTGATGCCTCCCCCGCTGAGCTGGTGCTTGGTCAGCCACTGCGTGTGCCAGTTGAGTTTTTGCCTGAGAGGTCTGCTCCACCTGTCCGGCCGTTTGCATCCCTAGGTTTGCGGGTTCTAGACCCGGCCCACCACTGTTTCCTGCGGTCTTTTGTGCCAGTGGAGCTCGTGTCTGCTCGTTTCGTGATCGTTAGGCATGACGCTCACCGCTCACCTCTGCAACCCCCATACGATGGGCTGTTCTGGGTGCTGGAGGCAGCCACCAAGAGTTTTGTTTTAGACATGGGCGGGCGTAGGGAGCGCGTCACGCTGGATAGGTTGAAACCGGCGCACAGAGTGCCAGGTGAAGATCTGTCCCCTTTCCAGGTACCCCGCCGGGGCCGCCCCCTGTCCAAGCCCGCGGTGCTGCCCATGCAAACCCAGCGTCCGGCCCCTCCTGTTGTCGTACCTGAGGGACGTCGGAGCCGTTTCGGCAGACTCATCAGGACTCCCGTGCGAGCCTAGTAATGTTTCCTGAGTCCCTTCTGGGTGTTTGGGGGGGGAGCTGTGTGGCGGACACAAAGGGGTGTGGTCTCTCACCCCACGGGACCAGGGGTCAAGGGGCGTGGTTAAGCCAGGTATATATAGACGGTCCCGGACGTTCAAATTTCAGTGTTATTTGTTGGTGTTTCAATAAACATTCAAATTCCTCTAACGCTTCCGCCATCGTTCATCGCCTGAAACACCACAACATCACAACATTTCATAGGAAAAATGTCTCATTTGACTATGTTGTTTATAAAAAAAAAATGATAAACCATGTTTATCAATTATGTAACGTTAGCTCACAGGCTTTTTCTGCCTGTAGTGCGCTTCCTGGTGGATAGTTAGCATGGTAGCTTTTATGACACGTAGTGAAGTGTCTCTCCACTACGTTTTGACGTCACCACACTCGCCCCGCAAATGAGACACACACAGGTTTCTTTCATAGTTGTATAAAAGAACTCCTCCCATTTGTTGTGAGCATTGAAGCATCTATCTGCGCTGCACCTGCTAACTTACTATCCACTAGCACCGGTTTTGTTATGTGCACAATACTGACTTTTGAACTAGAGGTCTCCTAAACTTATCGAAAGTTCATGTATAATGAGCATATTTTTAAGACATTGTCATTTTCAAATCTATATAAATGCAAGTGTGATTTAAAAAGAATAGCAACAGAAGATTTTAGACATAGCCCACTAGTTAGTTGCTTTTTTTAGAACAGCCTGCACGCGACTTATGTTGTTGTTGGGGACGTCCCGGTTTCTGCGGGCAGTTTGTTGGTAGCCCCTGGTTTAAAGGGTATGCATTTCATTTCAATTCCTCATGGCAATAGATACAGATTGCTCTCCATTTACTAAGTTCTTTTTTTTTTTTGTGCTTTTACATTAAGTTGTGTTTTTTTTTTCATTTGATATTGATCCATTTCAGATATGTAGTTTGTCACAGAAACAGTTTGTTCTGTAGTTAGTAGCAAAGCCAGCTTCTTTGTCCTACAGTTCAAAAACTAATTCAAATTTAGTTAAATATCTTCACACAGTGTATGTTAGCAGTTAACAAAGGAAACATTTACAACAGCATGATTAATTAAGTCTGATGGAAAGTAAAATTGTCTTACTTTGAACATGGATCCCTCTTCCCCTGGGGTCACCACCCACAGGAAGGGCCAGTGGGGTCGGGTGCAGGCGGTAGATGGAAGGGGGACCTTGGTGATCGGATCGCTGCAAAAGCTGGCTTTTTGAACATGGAATGTCACCTCTCTGGTGGGGAAGGAGCCCGAGCTGGTGCGTGAGGCTGAGAGATTTCGACTATGAAAAGTCTGACTCACCTCGACGCCCAGCGTGGGGTCTGGAACCAGGCCTCTCGAGAGGGGCTGGACTCTTTTATTCTAGACTTGCCCCCGATAAGAGGCACTGGGCAGGTGTGGGCATATTGATTGTCCCCCGTCTCACCGCCTCCACATTGGGGTTCAACCCAGTGGAGGAGAAAATAGCCTACCTCTGCCTTCGGGTGGGGGGACGGGTACTGACTGCTGTTTGTGGCTATGCACCCAACAACAGTTCAGTTTACCCACCCTTCTTGGGGTCCCTAGAGGGGCTGCTAGAGAGCACTCCTATCGGGGACTCCCTATTTATACTTGGAGACCTCAATGCTTACGTGGGCAACAACAGTGCAACTTGGAAAAATCGATTGGGAGGAATGCCCCCCAGATCTGGTGGTGTTCTGTTTTTGGACTTCTGCGCTCACCACAGATTGTCCATAACAAACACCATGTTCAGGCATAAAGGTGTCCATATGTGCACTTGGCACCAACACACCTTAGGCCACAGTTCTTTGATTGACCTTGTGGTAATATTGTCGGACTTGCGGCCGTCAATATCAACTGATCATCACCTGGTGGTGAGCTGGCTCTGATGTTGGGGGAGGATGCCGGTCAGACCTGGCTGCTGGGAAGAAGGAGTTTCAACTCTCACCTCTGGCAGAACTACAACCATGTCAGTATGAATTTGAAAGAGAACGGTTGTATTTGTTGCTCAGTGTTTTAAAGGTGACCAGTCTACATTAAATCCCACCTCTGTCAAATGTAATGAGATACAACAACCAGTGCCTCTATATTGAATGACTTTGACGTTTTTTTTTTTGGTTATTTATTTATTCATTTATTTATTATCTTAATTTCTCATGGATTTAGTAACAGCAGCATAAAACACATTAATAGTGGTCCATAATTTAGTCAGGTGCAAATGTAATTGTTAGCAAAACATGTCAGCACCCAGAGAACTGGCTAGGTGATAATCCCTAAATGGTGTTATTTACCAACAGCTGATTTCTTACCTTGTTTAGGGTATTTGCTAGATAATCTCGTATTAAGGATAAAATAGGTTCTAGCAAAATGAAATAATTTATTGATTTATTTTCATATTCTTATCCTAGGCATACTAAGGTGTCATGTGGAAAATATCTGTGTTGGTATGCATCTGGCCTATTGAAATTAGTGTGATTTTGTTTCTGTTTTTTCCAACGCAGTGTTAAAAACAATATTTTGGAAATAATTTTAAAATAAGCAAGTGTGACATTCACATGGAATTCATTTGATATATATTAAAGATGTAAAAAGATTACATCATAAATATGTTGCAATATTTTCTGCAACTTTTACATACTGTATAAGGTATGCATACAGTACTTCTACAACAGACACATTTTGAAAAAAAGTAGTGTCCAAATACCCCTCCAAACCTTATTCTACAATCACATAAAGATAATTAAAAAACATATCAAGTATACTATTTTTTGTATTCCCTGTTTAGCTAAAAATTCAGTTATATTTAGTTTAAGCAGCTCATAATGTAGGACAAAGACATTTTCTTTTTTAAACCATACCTGTTTGTGGAAGCTCCGTGTGTCAAGCTTCAGAAAAATCTAAGGCCTGAATTTTTGTACCAAATAGAAATTTCCATGTCCTACCGCATGAGTTTGGAAAATACCTGACTTAGCTGTTACCATAAGGCAATGGTGGCTCAATATGTTGCAGGGCATGGTGATTTGATACAGTTTCTTCCCATGCAGATATTAAATAGATTATACATTTTTATGGCAAAACAATTAAGAGCTGACATATGATTTTTACAATTAAACTACTGAATTGTCCAACTCATCTGAATCTGTTTTCTCCTTTGGCTGCTTTTCTTTTCCTTTTCTCGATCTTCTCCCCGCTGAAACTAACATTTATATCTATATCGGGAAGTTAGTCTATCCTCAAAAGCAGAAAAATGTATTTTTGTCTGTGCTACTACTTCTTCTCATTAACAACACAATAATATTTAAAGAATAGCCAGGTTTTTCAGTCATGACCCAATTCTCTCTCTGAGGCTTATAGGCTTTTTGGGATCTTGATGGGACAATGGAAAGAGCACTTTGAAGAGCCGATGTATGTGGAAAGTGAAAGAGCGGCAAGGGTAGAAGAGGGGACTATTGTAGACCACAAAGTAGCACAAATTAGTAAAAGTGAAGTAAGGAAGGCATTGAAGAGGATGAAAAGTGGAAAAGCAGTTGGTCCTGGTGATATACCCTTGGAGGTGTGGAAGTGTCTAGGAGAGGCAGCGGTAGATTTTCTGACTAGATTATTCAACAGGATCTTAGAAAGTGAGAAGATGCCTGAAGAATGGAGACAAAGTGTTATGGTGCCTATTTTTAAGAATAAAGTGGATGTGCAGAATTGTGGCAACTATAGAGGGATAAAGTTGATGAGTCATACAATGAAGTTATGGGAGAGTAAGAGTAGTGGAAACTAGACTGAAAGTAGAAGTCAGCATTTGTGAACAGCAGTATAGCTTCATGCCCAGGAAGAGTACTACAGATGCAGTATTTGCGTTGAGAATGCTAATAGAAAAGTACAGAGAAGGCCAGAGGGAGCTGCATTGTGTTTTTGTTGACCTATAAGAAGCATATGGAAGGGTGCCATGAGAGGAACTCTGGTACTGGAAGGGATTGGAATGGTTGGAGAAAAGTGTCAGGGGTACTATGCGATAAAAGCCAGAAAGAATGGAAAGGTATACAAGACATTGGTGAGACCATGAGATGCTGTATGGCCTAGAAATGGCAACAATGCAAGTTTCAGGTTTCAGAGATGAAAATGCTAAGGATCTCTTCGGGAGCGACCAGGATGGATAGGATCAGGAGTGATTCTATCAGAGGAGCAGTACATGTTAGATGTTCTGGAGAGAAGGTCAGAGAAGCTGGAGGGAGCTGCATTGTGTTTTTGTAGACTTAGAAAAAGCATATGACAGGGTGCCAAGAGAGGAACTTTGGTACTGTACGAGGAAATCTGGATTGGCCGAGAAGTATGTTAGACTGGTGCAGAGCATGTATGCTAGCTGTGAGACAGTGGTGCCGTGTGGGGCAGGGGTAACAGAGATGATCAAGGTGAAGGTGGGACTCCACCAGGGATCAGCTCTGAACCCCTTCTTGTTTGCAGTGGTGATGGACAGGCTGACATATGTGGTTAGACAGGAATCTCCATGGACCATGAAGTTTGCTGACAAAATTTTGATATGTATTTAGAGCAGAAAACAGGTTAAGGAAAATCTAGAGAGGTGGAGGTATGCTCTAGAAAGGAGAGGAATGAAAGATAGTGGCCGCAAGACAGAGTATATGTGTGTGAATGAGAGGCTACAGGGAGTGGAGATCAAGAAGTTGGAGGATTTGAGTTACCTGGGGTCAACCAGAGCAGGGGTCACCAACATGGTACCTGCAGGCACCAGATTGCCCTCAAGGACCACATCAGTCACCTGCGGGCCCGTTCTGAAACGGGCATAGCGCCACTTGCCAGTGACCTGTACCTAATTTTTTTCTACAGTTCTTTTTTAAATCACACATGCATTGGTGTCAATTTGAAAATTACAATGGAAAATGTTTCATATTAAATGTTTTCATATTAAATTAGAGCTAGCTGATCTCTATGGCAACTGTTGCCGTAGAGACTAGCTAGCAGGGGTAATGAAAAAAAAAAAGATTTATCCCCAAAAAAAGACAGAAAAAAGACAGAAAACATATTTTTACAGTAAATGGGAGGAAGACGTCTTTTTTACGACTTTGAAAGATTCCTGCACGTATCACATCTGCATGCCGATTGTGGCGACAGCAAAGCGCCACAATGTGGAGAGACATTTCCAAACGAGTCACTCAAGGTGCCATGGGAACTACCCGCCGGGCAGCACACTGCAAGCGCAAAAACGCCAGTGAGTTAAAGGGAGGTTTGCACATACAGCAGTCTTTTTTCATGACCGGTGAAAAACTCCCAAAACGTTCAGTTATTGAAAAATCATGACAAATCTGTTTCTTACGTGTAGGATATGATAATTTTGTTAAAATGCTGTAGCTAGGGTGATTCGTTCTGTAAAATCTGAAAATTGATTTTTGTATGTCAAGTAGTTGACAATCTGTACAAACAGTGGCTAGTGAAAGTGTTGTAGAAGTGATCATTTGAAAATATAAAGACTTGCAGAAATGTATAGAAATAATGTGTTGCATGTTGATATCTATCTGTTTCCTACCTTGTTAGGATCACCTTGTCAGTGATCAGTGTCTTCACATAGATATATAATATACATATCATTATTTTTTAATAATTATATATAATTTCAAAACAGCCAACTTTACCATCCAGTGGCAAGACCTGGCTGTACAATCTCCCCCATCCTCTTCATTGTGGGAATTAACCTCCTGATAACAGCTGCTGGCAAGAAAGCCAAGGCCCAAAAATGCAATCAGGTATCTGACAACTGCTGAGAAGAGGTTACATGGACGACCTTACTGTGACCTTACTGTGACGACCAAAACTCATGTGGAGGCGAGGTGGTTGCTAACAGTTCTAGACCACATGGTAATGTGGGCCAGAATGAAGTTTAAGCTAAAGAATCCAGGTGCATGGTGATCAGGAAAGGTAATCTGATGAATTGGGTCATGCTGTATGTGCAAGGTGAAGTGATTCCATTGATAAAGGAAAATCCAATCAAATGCCTCGGGAAGTGGTTCAATGACTTACTTACTGACAGGAACAACATCAACAGCACAGAAAAGCCGACGGAGGAATGGCTAAGGAGGATCAAAATAAGCAGGGCTCCCAGTGAAGTTCAAAGCATGGCTTTACAAACATAGATCATTGCCAAGGCTCATGTTGCTGTCGACGGTGTATGAAGTTCCAATGACAAGTGTTGAAGGAGTGGAGAGGAAGATCAAAAAGTACCTTCGAAGGTGGCTGGGAATCCCTCCAAGCTTCACTTCTGGAGGCCTTTACATAAGATCAGGCCAGCTCCAACTTCCTCTGTCATCCGTGTTGGAGGAATTTAAGGTAGCAAAGTGCAGTCATAATGACAAACAGAGACTCCTAGGAGGAACAAGTCAGATAAGCATGCGCCCATCCAAAATCAGGATGCAAGTGGGCTGCTGACTCATCTGTAGCACAAGCTGAATGTTGAAGCCACGAAACATTGTTGGAATGGCATGCCCAGGAAGACAGGGTCTTGGAACTTCCCATATCCAGCAATGGTGGAAGGCAGTATCCAAGGAGAAATGGGCCATGATCGAGGAGGAAATACAGAACCTGGAGGAGGAAGGATGAAGGGCAAGGGCAGTGCAGTGTCCTAGGGAGCATGGACGAAATGGGACTTACCCAAGAGGAAGATCATATGGGGAGATCTATGGAGACTGGAGCCTTTCTGCAGCTAATTCATGCTGAGGTCAGTGTATGACACACTCTTGACTCCGACAAACTTGCACAAGTTGGGAATGAGGGAGGACCCATTATGCAAGCTCTGTGGGGAGAGGGATACCATGGCACACATCCTGTCAGGGTGTGAAACAGCACTTGTTCACGACACTTACTGACACCCTGGAGCAGGAGAGACTCAAGAAATGCCAACCATATGGAAGAGCAATGCCATCAATCAAGTTTGTAAGGGAGGGACAAAAGCCACTAACCACAGCAACAACAAGAAGCAATCTGATGCAAAAGATGAATCATGGGAAATTATGGTGGACCTAGGGGGAAGACTGCAATTCCTCCAGGTCCAGACAATCCTAGGCCTGACGCAGTACTGTGGTCTGAAGAGGCAAAGAAGATCATCCTCATTGAACTTACAATTATATGGGAAGAGGGTTGTGACAGGTGTTTGACAGGAAATACCAGGATCTCTTGCATGACTGCATGGGGAAAGGGTGGCAGGTAAGGCTCTTCCTATGGTTCTTGTTCTTTCGACTTTTCCCTTCAGGGGTTGCCACAGCGAATCAACTTTCTCCATATAACCCTATTCTCTGTATCCTCCTCTCACACCAACAACCTTCATATCCTCTCTCACTACGTCCATCAATCTTCTCTTTGGTCTTCCTCGAGACCTCTTGCCTGGCAGCTCCAATTCCAGCATCCGTCTACCAATATATTCTCCATCCCTCCTCTTTACATGACTGAACCATCTCAGTCTGACTTCTCTGACCTTCTCTCCAAAACATCTTACATGTGCTGTTCCTCTGATAGACTCATTCCTGATCCTATCCATCCTAGTCATTCCCAAAGAGAACCTCAACATCTTCATCTCTGCATCCTTTAGTTCTGCCTCCTGTCTTTTCTTTGTTGTAACAGTTTCTAGGCCATAAAGCATCACTGGTCTCACCACTGTCTTGTACACCTTTCCTTTCATACTGGCCAATAGTCTTCTATCACATAGTACCCTGGACATTTTTTCTCCACCCATTCCAACCTGCTTGGAACATCTCTTCACCCCTTTGCCACTCTCTCTGTTGCTCTGGACTGTTGACCCCAAATACCTGAAATCCTCCAGCTTCTTGATCTCCACTCCCTGTAGCCTCACTGTTCCGCCTGAGTTCCTTTCATTCACACACATATATTCTGTCTTGCTGCAACTAACTTGCAGATCACAATGTCATCTGCAAACATCATGGTCCATGGTGATTCCTGTCTAACCTCATCTGTCAGCCTATCCATCACCATTGCGAACAAAAAGGGGCTCAGAGCTGATCCCTGATGGAGTCCCACCTCCACCTGGAACTTCTCTGTTACCCCTACAGCACACCGTACCAGTGTCTCACAGCTAGCATACATGTCCTGCACCAGTCTAACATACTTCTCTGCCACTCCAGACTTTCTCATACGATACCAGAGCTTCTCTCCTGGCACCCTGTCATATGCTTTTTTTAGATCTACAAGAACACAATGCAGCTCCCTCTGGCCTTCTCTGTACTTCCCTATTAGTATTCTCAACGCAAATACTGCATTTGTAGTACTCTTTCTAGGCATGAAGCCATACTGCTGTTCACAAATGCTGACTTCTGCTCTCAGTCTAGTTTCCACTACTTTCCCCCATTACTTCATTGTATGGCTCATCAACTTATCCCTCTATAGTTGCCGAAATTCTGCACATCCCTTTTATTCTCAAAAATAGGCACCATAACACTTTGTCTCCATTCTTCAGGCATCTTCTCACTCTCTAAGATCCTGTTGAATAATCGAGCCAGAAAATCTACCACTGCCTCTCCTAGACACTTCCACACCTCCAAGGGTATATCACCAGGACCAACTGCTTTTCCACTATTCATCTTCCTCAATGCCTTCCACACTTCACCTTTACTCATTTGTGCTACTTTGTGGTCTAATGTCACCTGTACTACCATTGCCTCGCTTTCATTTTCCCCATTCATCAGTTCTTCAATTACTCTTTCAATCTTCCCATCAATAATCTGGCATCTGTCAATACATTTCCCTCTCTATCCTTAATTACCCGGACTTGTTGTACATCCTTTCCATCATTATCTCTCTGTTTTTCCAACCTATATAGATCATTCTCACCCTCCTTATTATCCAACCGAGCATACAAGTCATCATACGCCCTTTGTTTTGCCTTTCCTACCTCTATCTCTACCTTACGTAGTTTCTCCCTGTACTCCTTTCTGTTCTCTCCAGTCCTCTCAGTATCCAACTTCTTCTTTGCTAACCACTTTCTCCGTATATACTCCTGTACTTCCTCAATCCACCACCAAGTCTCCTTATCTACTTTCCTTCCAGATGACACACCAAGCACCCATCTACCTGTCTCCCTAATAACACTAGCTGTTGTTGTCCAATCATCTGGGAGCTCACCCAGAGCCTTTTTCAACTCCTCCCTGAAAATTATGCAACACTCCTCCCTTCAGCTTCCACCACTTTGTCCTCTGCTCTGTCTTTGTCCTCTTCATCTTCCTTGTCACCAGACTCATCCTACAAACCGCCATCCTATGCTGTCTGCTGACACTCTCACCTACAACTACTTTGCTGTCACTGACCGTCTTTCAGGTTACCTTGTCTATATAAGATGTAGTCTACCTGCGTGCTCCTACCTTAGCTCTTATAAGTTACCCTATGTTCCTGTTTTGTTTTGTTTTTTTTGAAAAAGGTGTTCACTACTGCCATTTCCATCCTTTTTTGCAAAATCTACCGCCATCTTTCCCTCTGCATTCCTATCCTGTATACCAAATCTGCCCATCACTTCTTCATCCCCTTTATTGCCTTCACCAACATGTCTGTTGAAGTGTGCACCAGTTACCACTCTCTCATTTCTGGGAGTATTCTGCATCAGTTTATCTAATTCATTCCAGAACTTCTCCTTCTCTTCAAATTCACATCCCACCTATGGGGCATAGCCACTAACATTGAGCATCACACCTTCAATTTCCAATTTCAGACTCATAAGTCTATCTGACATTCTTTTCACCTCCAAAACGTTCCTAACAAACTCCTCCTTCAAGATAACTCCTTCTCCATTTCTCTTCTTGTCAGTCCCATAATAGTACAACTTAAAGCCTGCTCCTAAGCTTCTAGCCTTACTACCTTTCCACCTGGTCTCCTGGACACACAGTATATCCACCTTCCTTCTCTGCGTCATGTCGACCAGCTCTCTACCATTTCCTGTCATATTCCTGATATTCCAAATCCCTCCTCTCAGTCCCAGGCTATTTCTTTTGCTCCTCTCTCTCTCTACTTCCGAACATGCCCTCCTCCTCTTCTTCTTATTCTTGTTCTTCGACCTACAGTAACCCAATTTCCACTGGTACCCTGTAGGTCATCAGTACCAATGGCGGTCGTTGTTAACCTGGTCCTAGACCGAATCCGGTATGATATGGTTATGGTTGACTCGCATTTGGCAAAAGTTTTACGTTGGATGCCCTTCCTGACGCAACCCTCTGCATTTATCTGGGCTTGGGACTGGCTCAGGGAGACACTGCTCCATACCCCCCCAAGGCAGGCTTGGGGAGACATGGGCCAGTGCCGCCCTGAGGCTGCATTACAATCCACAAGATTGACACCAACAATTTGGCCACAGTTCCATGTCTTAACTACAGCAGGCCTCTCAATGGCTGCTTGGTACTTGTCATCCAACAACCTAGTAAAAAAAAGTGCCTGCTGCTATTTATGTGTGTTATTTTGAGTGAGTATAAACAGTAATAATAAGTATTTAAGGAAATGTGCATCGGAGATAAAAAAGGACAAAGAGAAACAGCCAAGAGCTCAATATCAGTTGCACAAATTCTGATTGTTATGTTCCTACACCAGCACTGGTTCACCCAGACAGACGCTGCTCCATTGGGATTTCCCTGTTGCTTCCGCGTGCATGCGTGCGAAAGAAGAAGAAATGTGTTCCGTTGTACTCCACTCCACCGAAAGCGAATCCACCACTGGACCTGGTACAGCCCGGACGGGAAGACACAAAAAGCCATAGACCACATCCTCATCTCCCGCCGCTGGAAGACATCGGTTACCAACTGCCGTGTCTTCAGAGGCGCACAGCTTGGCAACACCGACCATCGCATGCTGATAGCCGACCTGCGGCTAAAGCTCAAGGCGGGGGCCTCAGCCAATGCCTCCCCCAAGCTGGACTCCTCCCGTCTCTTAGACCCTGCCATTATGGAGCTCTTCAGCTGCTCCATCGCTAACTGATTTAGCACCCTCACCAACGGGATGTCCCAGGACTGGCCTCACTTTAAAAGCGAGGTGACCATGGCTTCGAAGGGAGCCGCCGGGTGAACAAGACCAGCCCCCAAGAAGCCCTGGATTTCCCAAGCCACGTTGGACATTGTCAACAGCCGACGAGCTGCTCGACTGTGTGGGGACATGGCCCTGTACCGGCGCCTCAACAGCCAAAGGAACATTTCCATCCGTCAAGACAGGGAAACCTACTGGAGAAACCAGGCGACAGCCATGGAGTCAGCCTCCAAAAACAACAACCTGCGGCAGCTTTTCAATCTGCTCCGCCAAGGGAAAGCAGGCCTCCGCAAGCGCTGCTTCCTGGTTAAGGATGCGGCCGTAAACGTCCTATCCACTGAAGCTGACTGCCTCAGTCGTTGGAAGGAGCACTTCAGTGAGCTCCTAAACCATCCTCCCCTACCAGAAGCCCCCACCACCCACCCCAACAATAACCCGGACTGTCTCATCTCCCTGGTCACCCCAGCAGAAGTGAAGGCAGCCTTGTCAAAGCTCAAAAACGGCAAAGCCCCTGGCCTATGTTCCATCACAGCCGAGATGCTGAAGGCCAGGGGTAACAACATCATCCTTTGGCTCACACAAATCATCAACCATGTGTGGGTCACTGAGTCGCTGCCTGATGACTGGAGGCGGGGCATTATACTTCCCTTCTGGAAGCATAAGGGCAATCAGCTGACCTGCAGCAACCACAGAGGAATCACCCTCCTCTCCATCCCCGGAAAACTATTCACCCGCGTCCTACTAACCCGTGCTCTACCTGCAACCCAAAGCAGACGCCGCCAACAGCAAGCCGGCTTCATGACCAATCGGTCCACCACAGATCACATCTCTGCCCTCCGGCTCATAATTGAAAAGGCCCGGGAGTTCAGGAAGGACCGGCACCTCTATATCGCCTTCATCGACCTGCCTTCGACACGGTGGACCACGGCCCTCTCTGGAACATCCTGACATCCCTCGGGGTCCCGGCCAAAATAACCACACTCTTTAGGCAGCTCTACCAAGGAGCCGAAAACTGTGTGCGTGTGAATGGCCGGGACTCTGAGTGGTTCCCCATCAACAGCAGGGTGAGGCAGGGCTGTGTCGCTGCGCCAGAACTTTTTAATTGTGTCATTGACCATCTGATGACAAAAGTCTCTAAGCGGATCCCTGGGGTCCCCATAGGCAGCTACTCCCTCAGGGATCTCGAGTACGCGGATGACACCACGCTGTTCAGTGAGACCGCTGGCCAGCTTTGTGAAGCCCTCCATGTTTTTGATGAGGAGTCCAGGAAACTCGGCCTGAAGATAAGCTGGCCAAAAACTGAGCTTATGCATATAGGAGAGGGACCTGATCCACCACCACTCCTCTTTGACGGCACCCCTGTCCACTTTGTTGCTACCTTCAAGTACCTCGGCTCAACCCTGTCAAACACCGGAGATGTCAAAGTTGAGATTGACCGGCGCCATGCCCTTGGGGCGTCAGTCATGCAGTCCCTGTGGAGACCATTGTGGCGCCACCGGCACATATCCCGGGTGACAAAGCTCCGGGTCTACATGCCTCAGTCATCTCTGTCCTACTCTATGGCTCCGAAACCTGGCCGCTGAACAACACGCTGGCAGCCAGGCTTGATGGATTTGACTCCAGGGCCCTGAGGACATTAGAAGGCATCAGCTGGACCCAGCATGTCACCAACAAGACGCTAAGGGATCGAACCCAGCAGACCCCAGCATCTCGCCTCGCAGCAATGTGGCGAGTTCGATGGTATGGCCACATCATCCGCTTGCCTGCCAAACATCCCACAAGCTCCATCATGGCCTTTAATCCCCAGCTAGCCGGATGGAGAAGACCCAGAGGTGCCCCCCGCACCCGCTGGCTTGATGTTGTGGCCCAGGACCTCAGGGCCTGCGGTGTGAGCCTGGCACAGGCACGGCAACTTGCCAACGACAGACCCCAATGGAGAAACCTGGTAGCCACGGTTGGCTCTACGCATCTCGTGCAAGAGGACTGACTGACTGACTGTACTCCACTTACTGTTGAAAGTATGCTTAGTAAAGGTTATGCATAAGTTACAGGGTTGTCCACATTACGGAATACACTACATAGTCCTCCTAGACAGGGTTCCCTTCAAGGTATGAAATGTATTAGCTTTGTAAAGATACAGCTGACACATTTGACTTTTCTCCTCCATGAACTGCCACCTTACTGTGGTGGAGGGGTTTGCGTGTCCCAGTGATCCTGGGAGCTATGTTGTCAGGGGCTTTATGCCCCTGGAAGCGTCACCCACAGGAATAAAGGCAGCGCTTGCTAGTGACAGGAACATCAATGTATTTAGAGGCAGTCCTTCTTGATGCTTTCGTTTTATGAAACGCTCTGAACTGTGACAAATGGAGTTGGTAAGATACATTATTTTCGATGGAGGCGGTGCAAATTCAGGTAAGAGCTACCGATAAGTATGGTACCGTGAATTGTGAATGCACCAACTTGTTTTGGGAGTGAATGGAGTTGTCAGAACGTTGGTTTGTATTCTATTAATAAAGTTTGACTGTCTTATCTGACTGTTTTGTTGACAATCCCTTTAGTGTAGTTTCATTAAGTGGATGCATAACACAACCCCAGCCATTACTGTAGCTTCTATTATATGCGCCTTATAATGCGGTGTGCCTTATGATGCAGAAAATACGGTATACACCTCAAGGGGCAAAAATACGTGCTGGGGTCCAAGGCTCTCATTAGACGGGTGAAGATTTTCTGACTGCTCCTTCCCTGCCAGGTGATCTCTGTCAGAAAAATCACTCCACTTTCAAAAACTATTAGTTTTATATCAGTCAAGTCACTGCTCTGCAGGGATGCCTTATTACAGAGAAACATTCCAAATTTCTATACCATCTATCTTGATGTATTACATCAGACAAATAGATACCTCTGTATTGGTCACAGTGTTGACGCTATAACTAAGACCGCTGCCAAAAAAATTCTTAGACATAAGACTACAGACATAATTCCAATTCATTGTTATTTCCATAACATATCCATCACTGTTTGTGAAATGATCTGCCTGATGCATCTGATCGAGCCTATCAAGCCATCCAAGCCTCTATAGTTACGGAAGCTTTTTTATTTATTTATTTTTTTTACAGTTACAGAAGCTGAGCTGTGTAACCACAGTATGTAAATTCTGCATTCCAAAAGCAGGTTTGCCTCACTGCTTTCTGGAAAATTTGCAGGATGATGGCAGCAGTTAGCATACAGCTGTGTCCCTTTCCCTCTCTGAGAGCTATTTTTGATATAATTTAGACTTATTTCTCCCCTATCAAGACAAGATTGGTATCGATACTAAAACTAAAACAGCAGAAGAGATCAAATCACAGCTGGCTCTTCAAAATGACAACACTAATTACACTTTTTCAGCTCTCCCTAGGGCTGGTGCAGTAGCAGTAGCCCAACCTGACTTAAAGAGAAAAAATGATCAGGTCACCAGTAGCCACCCAGCTCAGCCAAGGTGAGTCCTTTGTTGTATTGTGGAGTTACTAGCTGACCACAGAGTTCAATAATCACAGTCTGGGGACTTTTTAAAGGTTTGGAAAAATCTTCAAACTGGTTCCCCTCAGGCAGTTAGACTATGAGACAATATTAAAGTGTTTCTGACCCCACCAGTAAATCTTAGAGCACTATCACCTTCACATGCCATGGGCAGGCTGATATCCAGACAATATGCTCAATATGGATATCAGAAATGCCTTTAGTATAATAATTGGTTGCACTAAGATTATTTTTTGAGTATTTTAATAATTTTGGTATCTATGTATTATATTTATGTATTATATATGCATAATGTATCACGTTTGTATTCCAGTGACGGGGCGTGCATTTTGCACCTAGGCCTTCAGTGGTGCTCCGAATAAATCAACCCCCCAATAATTAGTTTGTGGCTATAAAAAAAAACATTTTATTATGCAGAAATGCAGTATAAAGAGGAGTGCATCGCAGATAAATAACTTGTGTAGTGTTAAAATTTGCCCGCGGGAGCACATCACGTGACGACAAAGGGATGCCAAACACTCCATAATTTCCATCATTTCCATCAAGGAGCGGCGTGGCGCAGGAGGTAGAGCAATCGCCTTTTGAACTGAACATTCCTGGTTTTATTCCTGGATCCTCCTAGTGTGTGGAAGTGTTGTTTAGCAAGAGACTAACTGCTCCGCTGGTGTCGGTGGTAAGCAGCCTACTGCTCATGGTTCATCCATGATGGGTCCATTGCAGAGAACAAATTTCCCCACGAGGGAATAATAAAGGATACATTATTATTTTTTGATACATGTTTCAAAAAAGAACTAACAACATCATCTACATCTCTTTATTAAGCTCAGCCTGTCGGAGAGGAAGTACAGGTCCCTCTCAGCAGGTACACATTACAAATATTATCATACTGTTTCTCTGTTTTGCTATTGTATCAGTTTAGTATCAGGGACTTTCACAATCCCCCGTTATGCTGTTGTCTCCCCCATGTGTTGCTACCTTGTTGTGGTGGGGGGGGTTGATTGCCTCCGTGACTGAAGGCTATACCAGCGGGGGCTCATACCCCCAGCAGGTTCAACCAAGCCGGGCAGGTTTTAGAGGAGAGGCCAGACGAAAAGCAGCACCTGGCCCTCCAGGTTGGGGGTTCGGCGTGGGACTAACAACCCCACCCCATAAAAACAAAATCTGTCACAGAAACCACGACAACTGCTTCAAACATAAGGCCTACAGCAGACTCTAGCCAACCTGGCAGAATGACCACCTCTGATGAAAGCCCTCAACAGGAGCATGGAATGTACGCACCATGTACGAAACATCCAAAGTTGCCCAGGTCGTCAGTGAAATGAAAAGGTACAGGCTTGATATTTTAGGAATCAGTGAGTGTAGATGGACTGGATCTGGGCGCCAAAAAATGAATGACGGGTCTGTAATACTCCACTCAGGGCATGAAGACAAACACATACATGGCGTGGCTTTAATAGTCTCCAAAGCAAAGGCAAAAACCTTGTTAGAATGGGAACCTATTAGTGACAGAAAGAGCTTGCTTCAATTCCAAACACTGTAAACTGACCATTATACCGTGTTATGTAGAGGACAAGGATGACTGGTACAAGCAGCCACAACAGACTGTCTCCAAGGTCCCTCTGCATGATATGTTACTGATTATAGGTGACATGAATTCTAAGGTTGGGGCCGATAATGACAACTGCGATAGAGCTATAGGGAGTCACAGCTGTGATGTGCGAAACAACAATGGTGAGCGCTTCGTTGACTTTTGCCTGGAAAACAGCTGTATTGTTGGCGGTACCATCTTCCCACATAAGGACATTCACAAGCTTACTTTGAAGTCACCTGACGGTCTAACAACCAACCAGATCGACCACATCTTAATTAACAGGAAGTGGCGCAGGTCTCTCCAAGATGTAAGAGTTTGCCGTGGTGCGGATGCCAACAGTGACCACTATCTGGTAACAGCCATTATCAAGCTAAAGCTCGGGACAGCTAAACAACATGGTCAGTGCAGGAAACAATTTAACATCACCAGACTGAAATGCCCAGAAAAATCGTTTCAGTGCTATATTTTCATAAGAAATAACACAGACAAGCTATATTCAGTGCTGATATTCACACCAAGTGGGAAACAATCAAGAACACCTACGTTGAGACTGCCACCAAAGTCCTGGGATACAGAGAGAAAAACAACAGGGAGTGGCTGACACCTGGGACTTGGCAGAAAATTGAGCAAAGGAAACAGCTAAAGGCTAAGATGCTGAACACAAAGTCATTGAGGCTCCAGAAACAGGCCCAAGATGCCTATAAGAACAAGGAGAAGGAGGTCAAAAAGAGCGCAAGGCGTGGCAAAAGGGCCTTGTTTGAGATGTTAGCTCGCAAAGCAGAATGGGCAGCTGCAAGAGGTGAAATGAGTGTTGTATACAAAATCACTAAATAACTCTGTGGCAAGAAAACCGGCCAATCTGCTCCTGTGAAAGACAAGGAAGGGAGCCACCTCTTAACAGAGTATGA
The DNA here is from genome assembly GCF_037954325.1 of Fistularia commersonii. Lineage (NCBI taxonomy): Eukaryota > Metazoa > Chordata > Actinopteri > Syngnathiformes > Fistulariidae > Fistularia > Fistularia commersonii. The sequence goes on along the minus strand of NC_141285.1, from coordinate 6,375,523 downwards.
ACAAGCAGCAAGATGGGTACCGCACTTCAGTGAAGTCCTCAATTGCCCCGAGCCAGAACACCCTGCTACCCCAACACCTGCAAACAACACACTCAACATCAACACCAGCCCCCCAACTGTAACAGAAGTCAAGAGTGCCATCAAAGCAACAAAGAATGGGAAAGCCGCAGGCATAGACTCCATTCACGCTGAAATGCTGAAGGCTTACCTCAACACCTCAGGCAAGATCCTCACAGACCTGTTCAAGAACATCTGTGAAAAAATTGAAATTCCTGAGGACTGGGCCGGAGGCATGATTGCCAAAATCCCAAAGAAAGGCAATCTCCAAAACTGCAACAACTGGCAAGGCATCACATTGCTGTCCATACCATCCAAAGTCTTCTGCAGAATCTTGCTGAGCAGAATTGATGAGGCAATTGACACCAAACTGAGGCCAGAACAGGCAGGATTCAAGAAAGGAAGAGGGTGCACAGACCAGATTTTCCCAATACGGAACATCATTGAACAATGTCTGGAGTGGAACAGTCCATTGTACATCAATTTTATCGACTTCTGGAAAGCCTTTGACAGCTTACACCATGACACCTTGTGGAAGATCGTTGAATCCTATGGCGTTCCCCCTAAGATGACTGCATTGATAAAGATGTTCTACCATCAATTTGAATGTAGCATCATTGTTACACTGACAGTTTCCCTGTGGAATCTGGTGTACGCCAGGGATGCATATTCTCCCCCATACTCTTCCTGATAGCCACAGACTGGACCATGCAAAAGACCATCTCAGACAAGCCAAGGGGCATCCAGTGGACTCTCTTTATCCAGCTGGAAGATCTTGATTATGCTGATGACCTTGCTCTACTTTCCACCCACCATACTCACTTGCAAGAGAAGACTCACCGGATAGACACATTTGCCAAACAGATCGGCCTGAACATAAACATCTCCAAAACCCAAGTCATATGCATAAACTCCACACCACATGCACCAATCACTTCGGACGGGAATCCTCTCGACTATGTCGAGGAGTTCTCATATCTTGGAAGTCTCCTGAGCAAGGACAATGCATGCAGCAAGGAGATCAGCATAAAGCTCGGGAGAGCCCGCAGCACTTTTGCAAGCCTTCAGACCATCGCAGATGCTCAGGGACAAGGCTGGAAAGCGAAAGTTCGTCCAGTGGAAGTAGGCTGCAGAGGTCTCATAGCTATGTCAACATCCAGGCTACTCAGGGAGATGGGAGTAAAAGGACACGCCCACAGACAGGCAGTCAAGGACTTCTCCAGGGCTGCTGAAAATTGGAGCCAGTGGCTGCGGTTGAAGAGTAGAGATCCAACGTGGGCCTTCAGGTGAGCTGATGGCATCTAGGGAGTGAACCTGGGATGTTGGCATTCACTGCTGAACCCTCTGGAGATGTCGTGGGCCAATTAGCAAAGCATCCATGAAGGAGGGCGCTCACTTGACAACCCAAAGGAGGCCATCACTCACTTGAAACCCCACAGTCTCATCGGTGCCTTACGTATGCTTTCATCAAGGGATATCAACACCTAGTCCTACACAACAGATCTCTGTTCAGGCCTGCGGGAAGAGAGAAAAGCTACATAATCTATTAGTGCAGTCCAGTATGCTTCAGATAACACTGTAAGGGGCCCTGCAACCGTTGGAACCTCCCCTGCTGGATGTTCGTATCCTCACCCGGTATGCAATTGATGCAGCGTGTAACCATGCCTGTCATTTTGGGGCGTGTTTCTCATATCATGCAGCGCAATGGGCAGCGCTTCGAGCCATTTCATTTTGTCTTTGGAAGCTGTTATTATCTTTCGCAATTTCATTTTTAGAACCCCGCTGGCCCTCTGTACCAGTCCCTGACTTTTGGGATGGTACACTGAGTCACACTTGTGTCTGATACCGAAATGTGATTCTACCAGTCTCAAATGTTCATTCTTGAAATGTGTGCCATTGTCAGACCGAATTTCTCTAGGGTATCCGTGGCACGTCACGTAATGTTGGATCAAAGCTTTAATCACACAGCTGGAATCTTCCTTTTTGGTGGGGAATGATTCTACCTGCCCGGAGAAAACGTCCACTATTACCAACATATATCGATAACCAAAGGGAGCACCATTTCTCCCATGGGTGTCTTCCAGAATCCTTCGTCATTTTTTCTTGTCCCGTGTTCTGCCCAAACCGACTTTTCCCATGGAGTGCCTAGTTCTTGTAGCTGCTTTATTCAGTCAAGGTCCGTGCTTATCCTAGAGCTTTGTTCTATCTCTGTTTGGGAGGCTTCCTCCTCTGCCTCGTTCAGCATTAGCGGTAGTTCATCTTCTGTCGCGAATCCTGCAACTAGTTTTGTGTGTCTGTCTGCTTGTTCATTTCCTTGCGAGTTTCATCTAACCCTCCACTGTGGGCCGCAACTTTTCTGATTGACAGTTCTTCTGGTGCCAAAATTGCTTGAGCTAACTGAGTTACTAGATCTCTGTGTCTGCATGGTATGCCTGTCGATGTAGTCCAGCCAGTTCTGGACATTCTTGACAATTCCATATGGCATAATCCATATATGTATTGGGAATCTGTGCAGATTTCTCCTCTTTGGCCTTTGAGCTCCATGAGTGCTTCCACCATGGCTTTTAGTTCGTCTCTCTCGGCTGACTGTTTCTCATCCCCTTCAGCATTTGTGCTTTAACCACCTGCCATGCTCCGTCTCTTCTTTCCACAATTCGTAGCCTGCTCTTAATTCATATTTGCCATAAGGTGTGCAGTGGCAACAGCCATGGATGTACAGTACTCTTTGATCACCTTGTAGTGAGTCAGCTCGGAGGTCAGTTCGAATTTCACATCTTGGCGCATATATGTAATGGAAACCGTGAGATCTCGTCTGGCAGTAAAACGTCAGGTGTTTGGATTGAGACATTTGGTTTCAGCAGTATTTTGCTTAGTCGCCTTTTCCTTAATGCTGACATGGAGAAGGCTATGGACTCCAAGAACGCTCACACTCCATGTCTTGTGTACACTATCAGTGGGTGATGCATTGTCATATGTTCAGTTTTTTTCAATTGCTTTAGCAATGCCTGCCACTGCTCTTGTGCAGGCAGGCTGCCACATTTCAGTAGGATCCAAAGTTGAGCTGTAGTACATTAATACTGCTCTTTGATCTTTTGTCTGTCCACTCCCTCTCTGCTGAAAAATAACAGCGTTAACAACGCCCTCGTTTTCAGACACTTACAAACAAAAGGGTTTGGAATAATCTGGCATGTCAAGGGCGAGGGCTTGGCTAATCAGGCCTTTAACCGTGATGAAATGCACCTCCATTTCCTGAGTCCACCTAAGAGGGGCAGAGAGGTTGGAGTATCCTGTTTCGACAGTCATCTGTCTCAAGGTGGCCATTTGATTCATAAAATCAGGAATGTTGTGCATGTGATAGTTCAGGAGTCATGTCTCGAATTGTCTCTCGCCTAGCATATTGTAAGATTTAGGTCATTTGGGTGATTGTAAGTGAAAGCCCTGTTGGAGTAAGGAAGTGTCCGAGGAATACCACTGACTGACAAACAACCTGAAGCTTCTTCCTAGAGACCTTGTAGTCACAGTCTGCTAGTCATAGAAGGATGTTTCTGGTGGCTTCTAAACATGATTGGGGATTTGTAGCCGAAATGAGGAGATCATCCACATATTGGATGACCTCAACGTCATCAGGGAGTTGTACATCATTCAACGAAGCACGTAGGCAACAATTGAAAATAATTAGCCATGCCCTGGGGGAGTCGGGTGTACGTGGACTTATTATTGTCATATGTAAACGCGATTTGGTCTCGGCTGCCCTCATGCAGTGGGACGCAGAAAAAGGCATTGGATAAATTGAAAACTGTAAACCATGTTTAGGCTGGCGTTATGGTGTTAAGAATAGCTAGTGGATTAGGAACTCATTCTAGACCTGTTATGCACTGTGCATTAACTTCTCTTAAGTCGCGTACCATTCGCCTGGTTCCATCGGCCTTTTTGACTGACAGCAATGGGGTGTTTGAGGCTGAATTAGTGGGAATCAATACACCAGCGTCTATCAAACCGATTATGGTATCATGGATTCCCTCCGCTGCTTCTGGTCTAAGCGGATATTGCAGCTTACAAATGATGTCCTGTTTGAATGCAAGCTTGATGGGCGGGGTATCGATCATCGCTATGTCAAAACTGCCCTTAGACCACACATGGTCAGGGACCCCTTTATAGCATGGCTTCTACAGCAGGGTGGTCAGTTTTCTCTTGTCCATGGTATCTCTCTAGATCCATATCTTTTGGTGTGGAGTCATTTGTAGTCTCCAATATGATGCGATAATATGCTGTCAACAGAGAATAGACAACATTTGGTATTTGGGTAGGCACCCGGTCGATTAACAAAGACGCTTGTTTAGTCATGGGTCCTAAATTCTTGGTGTTCTTTGATGTTTTGTAAGAGCGAGCAATGTGGCACAGCTGTATTGGACATATAATACCATTCCATTTGTTCAGGTGTTAATTTAACAATCACTTCTACTCCCAGCTCCCCCATGATGATGTCATGCATATGCAACACAGGCAGAATTTGGTCAGCGGCTGCACCCCGTTGCTCCGCATCGGTCTTGTCATCCTCCCTGGTATAGTACATCGTTACATGCGGGGGCTCTGGCGATGGGCCGTATGTGCACATTTCCATTATCCACGGCTTCAAGCGCTAAAAAGTAGAAAGTAGTCTGTTGGGGAGTAATTCTAATTTAGGCTGGTCGAAGTTGAAGCCTGTAAGAGGAGACTAAGGTTTTCATAAGAAATAACACAGACAAGCGACTTCTCTTTTGAGCTCTGCAGAGGGGGAGATTCAGCACGCTCTTTGGAGGCAAGATCCAGAGAATCCTAGTGAGTTCTCGTGGCTCTGCTTTTTATTGTTTGAATTTGTATTGTGTGAATGTGTTTCTGGCGTTGTTGACAGGATCATATGCAGGGGGTGGGTAATTCCTGTTTACATTCAGGGGGGTAGGTTCCTGTTCAAAGATGTTACAGTCATTTGGCAGATGCTTTATCTAAAGCAACCTGCAGTGAAGGTGCCAGGGATTGAACCCATGCGCTCTTCCACTGATTTACATACATACATAATTATGCTAATTTGAATTTACGATCATGGGGGCACGTTCCTGTTTAAGGACAAAGGCCATTTGTGCTCAAATGTCTGGCTGTCTTCGTGTGAGTAGTTGAAATAACATAGCTAGAGAAAACTTTAACAATTCCCTCCTGTTTATGAGACTACGAACAATGTTAAACACTTCAGCATCATCACATCATATACATAGTTTACAGATAACACTTCGTACAACGTCATCATCGTCTTCCACAGTCAAATTATCATATTTATCTTTTTCTAAATCACTCATAGGCAGCGAGTCATTGGTTGGGTCTGCACTCCTATTATCGCCATCTGCACAAACACTACAGAAGCCATTTTAGCAATCATGCTTCTCAAACAAGGAATAATGCACATAGTAAGCAAACAAAACAGGGTAAGAATCACAATTACAGGTGTAAGGCATTTTAATTTGCCACCAATCCATGGCACAATCCATCCAAAAGGGTCAAACTGTGGAAATGGCGTTAAAGTATCACTGTCCTCTATACCCCTCTTGCTGGTTCTTTATCGTTTTGAGAGAGGCCCTTCTTTTCTCATTAGACTTGTCATTGTTTGTCTCTGCCTTCTCCTGCTGGGTTGGGTTCTCTTGTTTTGGCAGGCTCATCCTGGATTCTTCCAACCTAAATGGCGAGGGATCTGGTGGTTACTTCACTGACACAGCTGATGCCTTGAGACGTGTAAGACTATCCTTCTTACTCCCCTTTGTAGTCAGCCTTACCCACTAGCCAGTGTCAGTAGGATCAACAGGGAGTACCTTCAAGTGTGATTGATGAATCCAAGTGGATCGTTCTGCAATTATCACTGCGATTGATGTGGTCAGAAGTAATTGGAAGGGTCCTGAAGGGTGCTGAACTCCAACAGCTTCTATTTATGACTTTCGCGAAGATCCAATCACCAGCTTGGACCTTCACCTATGGAGCAGATTGAGATTCTGGCAAATCATTGGTGTATATTACATCTCATTGTCTTAGTGTTTTTTTTTCATGTATTCCACTAAGGTTTCTTCTGCGTGGGCCTTCTCTAGGTCTAGATGTGTTATCAGTAACCTGAATGGTCTACCATGTATTATTTCAAAAGGGATATTGTGGAACTGGAAACCTTCCCTTCTTTGGTCTTCAACTTCCTTCAGCATTATGTTTAATGCATGTTATACATTGCGCACAAAATTTTCTTAAATAGGAATTTAGGTTAATGGTAAAGAAGTGTTGTGTTATAGGTACTTCCATCTCTCCTGTCGACAAATGCCAAGGCCCATGAGTCAAAAGAGCTGCTGCTTCAAATAATGATTTCAGTAAGTGGGGTTTTGAATTTATCATTAAAATTCCATTGAAGTCTGTTGCTCCACTCTTGAGCAAGGATCTTCAGCAGCAGACGCATTCTCCTGAACATCTTTTAGTATTCATTCAGTTATTGCCAATTAATGATGGTGTGGTAGGTGTTTGTTTTGCGGCTTCCTTTGCTATGTTGTCGGCAGAGGCATTTCCTATTGTAATGCTGTCTGTTCCTGATTGATGTGTTCTGCATTTTATTACTGCTAACTTTCGTGGGAGCAGAATAGCTTCTAGTAGTTCTATTAAGAGTGCTACATGCGTCACTGTTTTTCCTGTGGTTGTCACCATGCCTCGCCGTTGCCACATTTTTTTGTGCATCTATTGTTTTCTGTTCCTCAGCGCCCCCCATATCTGACGAATGATAGCAGTGAAGATCTTTTTTGTTGATTGTGATTTGTTCAAATTGTCCTGGGAGCCAGGAGACACATACTTTCATGCCTCCTTTAACTGGAAACACTGATATTCATAATTTTGCCATTGCATCTCTTCCCAAAAGTGGGACAGGACATCTTGGATCAATTATTATCTGTACTTGGCATGATCGGCTTGTATTTGGGTGTCTTATATTAATCTTTTCAGTGAGTTTTTGCATTTTGGTGTGTCCATGGGCACTTTGGACTTTTATCTTTTTGTTTGAATATTTTATTTTCAGAGGTGCTCTTATCAAAACTGTTTTGCACGTTCCTGTATCACACAGGAAATCTGTCAAGACTCCATTAACTTCCAAATTCATGTAGGGTTTTACTGTCAAATTATTCAGTAGCTCCCATGCACTTGCTATATTTACACTTTCTAGTTCTTTTTCTTCTCCTTCTTCTTCATCCTCACCTGTATGAGGTGGGCTGCGTGTACTTGGTAAGGGTGCACACACCTCACTTTACCTATCTCTTCTGTCATTTCCTCCTTGTCTGTTTTCCCCACACTGTTGTGACCAATGGCCTGTTCTACCACAACGCCAATATGTGTCATCTCTCTGTCTATTATGTCCTTTCTCATTTCTACTCTGATATCTAAATCTTCCTCTACTCCTTCTCTGGGGTCTTTGTCCTCTATGACCTCCTTGAAACCAATCCTTCCACTAGATCTGGCTGTCGACGGGCTTCGGCGTGTCCTCCTTTACCACTCGTTGGATGTGTTGGGATCCGGGTCACCGCACCAAGTTTTGTTGGGGAGTAATTCTAATTCAGGCTGGTCTAAGTTGAAGCCTGTAAGTGGAGACTGAGGTTGTCATAAGAAATAGCACAGACAAGCGACTATTCTTTTGAGCTCTGCAGAGGGGGAGACTCAGCACGCTTTTTAGTTATCTTGCCTCTTTGGAGCCAAGATCCAGAGAAGATCCAGAGAATCCTACTGAGGTCCTCCTTGCTCCGTTTTTTATTGTTTGAATGTGTACTGTGTGAATGTGTTACTGATAGGTGTGCTGGTAGGGGATGCGGCTGCGGCACAATTCTGTGTTTGTGGTTTTGCATTTGGTTGTTGCCCTTCCATTTTCATCACTAGATTTGTGATGTGCGATACCATGCACACTCGCTCAGAGGCGATATCACCTCTCTTGGCCCATTTCCAAATGTTGCATCTCCACTTAGGCAGGCTGAATTTTCCCTCCCACTTGGCCTTTTGATAGGACACTTCCGCCTTCCCGCTCGACAACTGTGATTTAAACATGCTTGTTAGCAATCCTACGTAATCTGGCTTTGGCCTATAGGTCCGTTGTTTCTCATTTTTCTCTATTTTTTTTATTTTTTCTAGTCATCATCTGGGGGTGGTCGTATAAGCCCCAGATGTGAGCGTTTCTACGATCAACTTCCATCTCTCGGCGAAGGTGAGATATCACCTTTACCCTCCTCCGCCAATGCCATCTTATGATTGGTCTGTTTTTTTCCTTTTCTCACTCACACAGTAATCTGTCCTTTCACGCCTACTTCAACAGGCTGCCAGTTTACGTTTGCACCGTTAGGTTTCCACTGACACTGCTCCTTCAGCAATTCAGCACAGCATTCACACACAAAAAAAAAAAGTTTTTTCCTTTCAACAATCTGTGGCTACGTCTTACTCCGGCTGGCTGTCAGCTTAGCTTACCCACTCGAGGTATCCACTGACCCAACTGCCTTCAGTGGCTAAGCACAGCATTCATACCAACACAAAATCAAACATTTACTATACAATGGGAATGGTATCTTGAACACAAGCAATCCACACGGTGCAATCAGTTCCACTGATCCACTAGGTGGAGTCCTCGACTACCACTTTCATCTTTCGCAGCGTCTAAGAGGTTCTCCTAACTCGACTAATCTTACATCAAATCACCTCCTCCCTTTCTCTGTAGGGGGTATCTTGAACACTAACGGCAAGCACGGACCTTTGTCTCGCTATGTCCAATACTCCACTAGGTGAGTTATCAACTCCCACTGACTCGTTACTCAGTGTCTTAGAGGTTTTCCTAACCTCAACTGGTTACAGATTAATCACGTTCTCTGGGAGTCCTTTACTCCTCCGGAGGTTCTCTCAACCTTGACTTCTCTTTCTTTCTTTATCCATGGATCCCAAACAATGTTCCCCTTTCTCCACTTTGCTCAAACAGTTCCAATTTCTCTTTGTTTCTTTATCTGATTAATTTTCAAATTGATTTTTTAATTTTTTTCCAATTTCAGGCTCTACTCTGTATCAGATTACAGTCATCTGTCCATTCCAATAATTTAAAACATCCAATTGCAGTTTATAGAAACGGAACCTGCTTACCTTTAGCTGTGCTGGCTGTTTTAAATTGATTGATTCCATCCTCGAATACCTCTTCTCCTGCTGAGAATCATGTCAGGAGGATCACGTTAGTTGACCATCACATCGGGAGGATCATGTTGTTTAATGATCATGTCGGGGTCACCAATTTGTCCGTTTTTGCGGCCTACGTCACGGGACCGGACTTTGTCGTCCCGGTGTGTTCAGATGTGATTCAAGAAAAGCAACAAAGCTGTCAGGACCTGATTAGGTCAAGAAATACACTTACGAGATAGCCCGGGCCTGAATGAATCTCACCCTGAGGGGATTGTTCACCCTCTCTAGACATACCCTGAGGCACGCCTCGTCCGCTGTGCAGATGAGGGAGATTCGGCCCCACTGTCAGGGAGTGTACGTGACTTATACCACCATCGCGATGGTCAAGGTAACTTCCTAATAAGGAGTTGTTTTTCACACTCTTTGGGAGTGGGAAGCTAGGTGTACCAGGCTGTGTCTTGGACTGGGCCTCCAGGACTGGAAAACATCATTGCTAGTGCACTGGGGGTGTTAGTGGAAAAATACAAAGTTGGATGTACTTTTGTCATCACGTGATGTGTTCATGCGCGTGAATCTCATGCAAATTTTAACAGTACATAACACTAAACCTAGCGCCGCTGAGTGGTTGTCAACTGCTCATGGTTCATCCATCATGGCGCAAATGCAGATAAATAATTTTTCCACAAGGGATTAATAAAGCATAATAAAATGAAAATATATATATATATATATTGCATGCCATATACAAATAGTTATTCAGAGCCAATTTGATATTGCCTGATATTGCAGATACCATCAATTCACAACCTGCCTTAGATTTCAAGTAACTATGCCACATAATGAGATTCCCACACATAGACCACCCATTTTATTGTTTTTTTTTAATTCGTACAACCATAGTTTGGATCCCATAAGAAGATTCCCATCCAACCCAACAACTAAGCAACTACTGTGTTTGCCATTGATGCATAAGTCTCTTACTGTCACGCAGCAAAATTCAAGTCTGGATCTATGACATTGAAGCCCCTGATTTTATAGCTAAACTGACAATTATTTGTGTGTGCGTGCGCAAGGACACACAATCCATTACCTGTATCTGCTTTGGTTTCTTATTAGAATTTAATTTGTGCCCTCCAGAAATCTGTATTGTAGCTGGGAACAAGTTTGAGGTCCTTTCACATTTTCCGCTTATTTTTCGTCTTTCTGTAAATACCTTTGTTCTCCATATCTTTATATGAGGATCAATCCCCATCGACCAGCTATATAAGAAGTAATTTAATGATTATTTTTTCTCAGATTGTGCTTTACTAAGGATGTCATTCATTGTCAAGTTACTTCTGGATGTGAATACTCATCAACAAAAGCGCACATTATTGTACACAGAGATGTAATTGAATTACTCACTGATATCAGAACAGACAGGAGAAGCGAATGGGATTTTTTCGGTTTTCAGCAAAACAGTGTTTGAAGTGTGACAAAAAGAGTCACAAATGGTATTTAACTGTATGAAAATGAGAATACAGAGTATATCATCATAAATAGAAATATTGTGATTTGATGCCCTGTTTACAATGAATGTACCCAGGCTCCAGTCTGGTTGACTACAATTTTATTCTGTATCCAGTGCAGATTCAATCCAACTTTGACATTTCAGTTGTGATTCATTTGTACAAACTTTTTAATCTGAACATTTTCCCTCAAGTTAAAATAAAATTTACAGTATTGAGTACCAACTGAACATTTTTAATCAATCCTACATTTTTGGGCTTTATTTTGTCACATTAACAAGTAAAGGTCATACAGTTCAACCATTCACTTTTCATACCGGGGGGGGGGCTAAAACAAGCATTTTTATAACCATGTATTCATGTCTGTTAAAAAGATACTTGCAATTTTTGATGACATTGCTTTTGAATACCAATTTAGTCCTTCCAAAAAGTGTATACATTTTCTCATATTATGCAAATTTTTACCGAAATGTAGGCCATTGTGAGTGTCACGACTCATCGGGTCCCCGGGCAAGCTACACAGCAATCACGGCAATTATCCTCCGCACTTGGTGACCACGCCTCACCAGGGAACAATCCCACTAATCAGGCCTGAGAGTATTTAAGACTGACCCATGGGTTCAGTCAGCGTCCGGTCTCATTCGAGAAGCTTGAAATAAACCAACCTGCAGTTCCAAGTACCTGTGTCTGTCCTCCTGGGGGTACCGTAACAGTGATATTACACAAAATTTGATGGTATTCTTTGTTTTCTTTTATGTGTGGCTATTTGTCTAAACACAAAATCTAACCACAAGTAATTAAAGATGCAAGAATATGGTGTATATACATATATGTGTATATATATACACAAACACACATATAAATACTGTATATGTACATGTTTTTACACATATATATACATATGTTGCACATATACGGTATGCATATACGTATGTCACTGGCAGGCCGTGCAACTTAGGCCTCCAGTAGTGCTTCGCATCAATCCACCCTCAAATAATTACTTTATTGCGATAAAAGCATCTTATTATGCAGAAATGCAGTATAAAGAGAGGTGCATCGTGGATAGGTAACTCGTGTAGTGTTAAAATTCGCCTGCGGGACGGAATCACGTGATGACAAAGGGATACCCATCTCTGCACTCTTCATCTGACACCCTCTGCGCCTAATCAATCACGCAGCCTGCGGCTTTGTCCAGGCCTGGCGCGGCACCCCAAGTGCCCAAATTCCAGGACTGTGTAAAACAAGTCCATTAGGAAGTTAACCCGACTGTTGAGGTGATGGTATAAAATGGCCGCGCCCCCTTGGCGAGAGGCCAGAACCTCCTCACCTGCACATCCACTGGACACGTCTCATTGGATGTCCAGAGAGGGTGAACAACCCTCGCGGTGTCACGAATCCTCGGGTCTCCCGGGCCAGTTGAACAGCAATCACAATTATCCTCTGAACCTGGAGGCCACGCCTCACCAGGAAACAATCAGTCCGAGTATAAAGCCGGACCCAATGTTTCAGTCATTGTCTGGTCTCGTTAGAAGAAGAAGCTTATGTTGCCTTCAACTCGTCTTTGTATAGTGACGTTCCAGATTGCCAACACATTGAACTCACCTGCATTCCTACTTGCCTGTGTCTGTGCTCCTGGGGGAAACTGTAACAGAAGACCAGACCTGGTATGGAGCCCACAAGCTCTCCAGCGCCTCAGCCTCCTCAGGTCATCCATGCTGCCCTGATGGCCAGCCTGGCCACTTACTCCAGCTCCCCAGAAAGCTGTAAGGGCTTTCTGCTCCAATGTTCTCTGGTGTTTGAGATGCAGCCCGCTTGGTTCCCCACTGAGAAGTCAAAAATTGCCTACATCATCTCCCTCCTGTCGGGCAAAGCACTCCAGTGTGCTGAGGCAATCTGTAATTCCCTGGGCACAGTAACAGCCACGTCTCAGAGCTTCATGGAGCATTTCAAGGAAGTCTTCAGCCTTCCAGATGGGGATTCGTCCCTTCAGGCCCGGCTTTGCACCCTCCCCCAGGGGAAACAGCCCATCACTGAGTATGCCTTGCAGTTCAGGACACTGGCAGCCGCCAGTGGATGGAACGAACCAGCCCTCATGGCAGTGTTTCGACAAGGCCTCAACCCCTCCTTGCACCTCCACTTGGCGGCGTATGATGACACCATGGGGTTGGAGAGGTTCGTCCAACTGGCAATTCGAGTCTCGCACCGGAGAGAGACCTGCATCACTGGCCCTGGAAGGTCTACCACTGCCACGGGGCCATCCCTGAGCCAGCCGGAGCAAGCAGATCAGGCCATGGAGGTGGATACCATTCGATTGTCACCCACAGAGAGAAGCAGACGCATGGACAACCACCTCTGCCTCACTTCCCCTGACATCCATTTAAAACCATTGACTAACTCAGCCCAGCTTTACGTGTCGGACTTTACCCACCTTGTGCATGCCCTCCTAGACTCCGGCTCGGTGGGGAACTTCATGTCTTGGGCACTCTGCCAGGAGCTGCAAATTCCCCAGAACCCATGTTCCCCCACCTTCATCGTACGATCAATGATGGTGAAACCTCTCTCTCCCAGGCGAGTCAACTCACAGACCTCCTCCCTTCAGCTTAGAACAGGGGTTCTACATGTTGAAGACATTTCGTTTCATGTCCTGGAGGAATCACCGACAGATCTGGTGTTAGGCAGACCTTGGCTGATGGCGCATGAGCCTGCAGTTTCCTGGGCCTCTGGGGAAATTCTGAGCTGGGGTAAGACCTGCAAGGAGCGATGTTTCCCCCAGCTCCCTCTAAATCGAGTAGTGCCTCTCTGTGCCACATCAGTGGAAAGCCCCAAGCAAGACCACCATGCCCAGATTCCCTCTCTGTATGCCGGCTTTCAGGATGTCTTCAGGCCACTGCGCTGCCTCCACATCGTCCCTGGGATTGTGCAATAGATCTACTTCCAGGCCATCCTCTGCCAAACTGAAAGATCTACCCTCTCTCTCTCCCAGAACACGCGGCCATGGAAACTTATATAGAGGAATCCCTGCGCCAAGGCTATATCCAACCATCGAAATCCCCTGCTGCCTAGCGGTTGTTCTTCATCGCAAAGAAGGATGGGGGTTTAAGACCCTGTGTGGACTATCGAATACGGAACAAGGCCACCATCAAGTTCCGTTATCCTCTGCCTTAAGTGCCAGCTGCCTTGGAGTCCCTCCTGGGTTCCAAAATATTCTCCAAACTAGACCTCCGGAGCGCCTATAACCTGGTGCGCATCAGAAGAGGAGATGAGTGGAAAGCGGCCTTCGTAACCCCCACTGGTCACTGGGAGTACAAGGTCATGCCATATGGCCTAGCCAGTGCCCCCTCCTTGTTCCAAGGCTTCATGAATGAGATATTCCGGGACTTCCTTCAGAAATTCGTGGTCTTTTACATTGATGACATCCTGATCCACTCCTCAGATCTGTCCAGCCACATTCGCCATGTCACCCAGGTCCTCACCAAGCTTCGCTAACACCAGCTGTTTCTCAAGGCAGAGAAATTCCTGTTTCACCAGTCCACGCGCCAGTCCCTCGGCGACAACCTCCATCCTCAGGGAGTGAGTATGGATGGAGACAAGGTCAGTGCTGTCCACTCATGGCCTCAACCCCAGACCATCAAGCAACTCCAGAGGTTTCTGGGGTTTGCCAACTTCTACCGACGGTTCATAGATAACGTCAGCTGACTAGCTATGTCACTCACCTCCCTGTTGCGCGGCAAACCTAAACGCCTTCTATGGAACCCAGCCACTACACAAGCCTTCACGGAGCTCAAGAAGGCCTTCATGACCGCTCCGCTGCTGTGCCACCCTGACCCAGATCTTCCCTTCACGGTGGAAGTCGACGCTTCGACCACTGGGGTGGGAGTTGTCCTGTCCCAACCACATGGAAAGCCGGCCCGTCTCCAGCCCTGTGCTTTTTTTCAAGGAAGATGAGTTCAGCTGAGAGCAACTATGATATTGAGAATAGAGAGCTCCTGGCTATCAAGTTGGCTATAGAAGAGTGGCGCCACTGGCTTAAGGGGGCGAAATATCCCTTCACTGTGCTCCCTGACCACAAGAACTTACAATACCTAAGCGAAGAGGTTGAATCCCCGCCAGGCCAGATGGGTTCGCTTCTTCACCAGATTTCAGTTCACCATCCAATATCGCCCTGGTACACTCAATGGCTGTGCAGATGCTCTTTCACATATTCACTCACCTGAAAATGCCCCTAAAGGACCAGAAAAAATTCTGCCTGACATTGTGCTCGTGAGCCCCATCCAGTGGAGCCTGGATGAGGAAATCCGGGACGCGTCAGTGTCCGACGCAACACTCCAGCCAATCGTACCTATGTACCACAAACCATCCAGGACTCTCTCCTCACCTCTGCACACTCAACACCAGGTACAGGGCATCCAGGAATAAGTCCCACGCTGAACATTCTTCGAGACAAATACTGGTGGCCAGGTATGTTGAGAGAAGTCCGAAGATTTGTCAACCAATGCCCCGATTGTGCCATGGTGAAAACCCCTCGTCACCTACCAGCAAAGGGCTCTCTGCCCCCGCTGTGTGGATGCCCACCGAGTACAGGCCCCGACCTATGCCGTGGGGCAGAAAGTGTGGCTCTCGACACGGGACCTTCGGATGAAACACCCCTGCAAGAAACTCAGGCCGAAATATATCGGTCCCTTCATGATCTCCCACCAGATCAATCTGGTTACCTTTTGCCTTCAGCTCCCACCTGAGTTTAAAATTCACCCAGTGTTCCATGTTTCACTTTTTAAACCTTCCTACTCATCTGACTCTCATCCACTGCAGCCTCTGGGGTTGCTGTGCCTCCTCCCCTCCTGGATGAGGGTCCCATCTACACAGTCCGCCAGATCCTCCAATCTCGACAAGCCGGAGTATAAAGCCGGACCCAAGGTTTTAGTCGTCGCCTGGTCTCGTTAGAAGAAGCTTATGTTGTCTTCCACTCGTCTTTGTATAGCGACGTTCCAGATTGCGAACAAAACAGTAGCCACAATAAATGCCTTTATAGCAAACAGCTGCGACACATAAAAAGCACTAATAATAACCTTATAAACTTGCAGTATTATTTATGCAGCATTTTGACCACCAAAAATTCTGACTATTTGTAGACAAAATCCATCCTCCTTTCTTTCCTCAGAAAGAGTTCAATCATTCTATCATACAGATTATCTGTGCACTTCAGCTCCAAGCACTCCCAGCAATGCAATTAGCAGTGTACCTGGGAGCCCGTGAGCCAGGGGTACCGGTCATAGTTCGTGGCTTGAAAATGTCAGACAAATCCTTTTCTTGGTTGTGACAGGTTCGCTAGCTTAGGAGTTGCCTGACCTTTCTTGACAGTGTCCAGCTTTTCTTCAAAACCCTATCTAGAAAATCGCTTTATATTAGCCACTAAATCAGTTTCTTCTCCTCCTGCAGCCATTTCTGTTCGCAGCTCTGCAGTACACTTCTCCTTGCTAATACACTAGTCCAGGGGTCGGCAACCCTTAACACCCAAAGAGCCATTTGGACCTGGTTTCCTCGGAAAAGAAAAGATTGGGAGCGCAATTACATTTTGACGTCTAAAATAAAGGTACCACTGTATATATTGCTTTTTATTACCTTTACACTTTGTATAAACAAGTATGTTGGGTGTTGCTTCTGAAATTCATAAAGTATAACAGAGAAAATTAAATTTTATTTATGTAATGAGCTCATTTTGAGCTTTGGGCTTTCAGAGCGTGTAGGGGAGCCTTGACCTGAATTTTAAAAATAAATCAGGAAAAAATCACTGTGTCAGTAAACAATTAAAAAAAATATATTTGCAAAGTATCTTCATACATATTTATTTTACCTGGTTTATGGGACTTCTGCTCCTGAATTTCTGCGCACAGCATCTGCAAATCTGGACTTTACCGGCTGGCGGGTATACCCGCTTCCGCGAGTGTGACGTTATTTTGAACGACGAAAAATAATAAATATAATTTTATTCAATATTTCAAGATCACAATAATCTTCCAACTTAGAACTAAAAGTTGAAAAAAGGAATTAACACAAATGGAATACACTTCAATTAAATATTTATAATTTATTTTCCCAAGCTACTCGGAGCCGCAGTGTAAAGATGAAAGAGCCGCATGCAGCTCCGGAGCCGTGGGTTGGCGACCCATGCACTAGTCAACTCTCTGACCACCCAATCAGAGGGTGTGAATACACTGACGTTGATGTAGCCTAGAAGGCATTGATGTTGCCAACTCAAAATTTTATTGGTTGAAGCAACAGCGTCATCAACACTTATTTTTTTGCGTAAAGGGTTAGCAGAACTGATTTTGCAGGGCCTCCCCAGGCAGATTTCTCTTCCTCTTCGACTAGCTGTGAAGTGATTGACAATTTAACAGGCTGTTTCATTTTGCCCTTTTTGGTGACTATAGCATTACTCCACTTTAAGTGAATGTAAAAATTTAGTTCAGTTATACTATGGTCAACTTGAGAGAATATTAGCTCTGTGTGTGTGTGTGTGTGTGTGTGTGTGTGTGTGTGTGTGTGTGTGTGTACAGGTAGACTCAGGGGCTTCCAAAAGTTTTACATAATTAAGGCATTAGTTCCAAAAGGCTCTGCACAGTTCCAGTCTGCAGAGGTGTTGTAATCCAGTGTTGGCTAAAGATTTATTTATCATACAAATGATGTTGGATGAATCTCCTGACATCCAAAAAACTTTTACATTGATTGACCTAAATGTCATTGCAATGATGTATTATTGGAGACAAATTAAGTTTAAAAAGTGGCAATTTTTCAATGAAAGTTGTGAAATCTGCAATTAGAATAATTCTATCACAAGTTATCCAATAAAGCATGCTCTTCACATAGATTTAAGCCTGAAATTGTGTTTCAACTTTAAAATTTAACAGTGTCAGACATGAGGACATTAATAAATATTATGAATCAAAATTATTGGCTGAGTCATTTATAAGACTCCCAGTTTTGAATCTGGGACTGGAAAAGGTCTAAGCCCAGCATAAGTGTCTGACTGGGCTGTTGAACAGCATTGTTGGATGTTGGTGGTGGTTTTCTCTTTTCAATAGAATGTTAAGATTAGTTTCAGTGTGTAAAAGCTCCTTTTGCCAATATCAAATTCTTGTTATCTTGGTTAACGAAGTCAGCTTTATTGTTAATTGCTCCACATGTACTTGACATACAGAGGAAACGAGACAACGTTTCTCACGATCCCACGGTGCAAGCTGATACAATCTACTGGTACTGAAAGTGAAAGGATGACAGAGATTTAACAGCATAAAAACTGAAATTTAATAATATATGTAAAATGTAGAGTAGCAGCAGAGGTTTCTATACAGTTCGGTGCAAAATATAGTAAGCAACACCATACAACAGCAGCATGATTATAGCAGATAAGAAAATAGAGCTACATTAGTTGAAAGTTTATATGGATTTTTCTAAGTTGGCTTATATAGCATAACCATTAACATTTGCACATTTGCAAGGCCAGAGCTGAAGTATCTCTTTCCAATGCAATGTGTATGCTGGTGGTGTTAATTTAGTGGGAACATGATGTTCTACCTGAAATAAAAAAAGAAAAAAAGAAATTGTTTTAAGGGTTGAATATGTTAATTTACATAACTGGGCATTTAATGTTCATATTTCCATAATATACTTTTATAGTCAAGCTATGTTCTTTCACTACTTAGTTATTGATGTGCACAATGTCAATACTTTTTTGTACATGAAAACTTTCCACCAGAATCAACTGTATAATTTGTCACAGTCACCGCAAAGTGACAGTGCGAGGTAAATCAAGAAAGTTTGAGGTCAGCAAGCAACACGATATTGTAGCAAGTGTATTATTTAAATCATCCCCTGCAGGCATTGACTCTATTTCATTCAACATGTCTTTAAGTTGTGTGAATTTGCTTACAAAAATCCCCATCCATGACATTTCCTGGCTAACTTAAGAGCTGCCAAGTTTCACTGCAGGACAAGTTTACTAGTTTGTTGCAACCACTGCATTTTTAGAGAGGCATCATACAAAGCACATTTGATGCTGACTGGACGTTCATTTACACTTAATAGATGCAGAGATTTATATTTCAATTATTTTATAAAAAATATTTATATTCCTCTTCCCTCAGCCGCAGGGAATCTTCAATCTTTGTAGTTACTGCTAACAGCTAACATCTAAGACAATTTATATTTCATTATATTTCTTATTCTTCCTCCTTTCCACTATTGTCTATTACTGTTATGTTTTTACTTGAAACTCTGGCACAACAATTTCCTTCGGGATTAATAAAGTTGTTCTCATCTCATCTCATCTCTCTCTCAATATATCCACATAATCTATCACTGTCAACAAGTGTGTAGTTGTGTGTCCAGAACACTGAAGTTCTTAGCACAAGTTAGATGTTTTGGAGAGAAGCTTCAGAGAAGTCAGACTGAAATGGTTCAGTCATGTAGAGAGGAGGGATTGTAAATATATTGGTAGGTGGGTGCTTGAATTGCAGATGCCAGATAGGAGGTCTAGGAGAAGACCAAAGAGAACCTTTTTGGATGTGAGAGAGGATATGAAGGTAGTTGGTGTGAGAGGAGGATACAGAAAGGAGGGCTGGATGGAAAAGTTGATGCATTGTGTGATCCCTGAAGGGAAAAGCTGAAAGTCAAAGAAGAAGAAGAAGAATATCATGTTCTGATGGGATTCCAAATGTATCTGTATAACAGGCTTGCTCTGTTCTCGGAGTGGTAGTTTTACTTTGTCATCTGACAGAAGAGCAATGTGCTGGCCATGCAGAGAAATAATTTAATTTTTGGAGCAAATGTGAGATTATGCTGGTAACACTGAAGTTTAATGCTGCTAATGGGGTATCAGGCCTTCAGGACTTAAACCCCTTCTGTTTTGATCATGGAACTTTTTTACAGTACAGTATAGGCTTTGCAGATACACTTTTGAACCAGCCCCTCAGCACTAGAAATATATGTCATAATCTGGAACTGTTTGAGGTTTACAGCATGTTTAAGAAATTAATTAGCTGTTGATTCTTTGGAACATGTTAATGTTGTAGTATCGGATCAGTGACAGGTAATGTGATGCTTAGTCCCTCTGTGCTTATAACAGAACCGAATACAATGTCCCTTTAATTGGAAAAATTTCTATAGAAAAACTTTTATCCTGCACCAAGGCTTTGGGTGGGCTGGTTCCTACCCCAGCTGTGATTGTGTGAGAGGATGAGTTCAGCCTTTAACATGTAACTGGAATATGGTGTACTTCAACTGCCATGACAACTCAGGGTTAACAGCACCTTCATCTGTGCAGGGGGAAACCCTGCAGAGCTCCAGGCTGAAACTGAGCATTTCTGTTGATGTAGATGAGTGACAAGCAGATATTTACTGAATAATGCTCTCTTGCTATCATTCTCTTTGTGGATGTGAAATGAGCGTAGTCATCACATAAATAAAATGCATACATCACTGTAAATTAACCTAATTTACATGATAACAATTGTAACATTCATACACATACATACACACAGTTAAGATCTATGTCAGTAACATTACTGTTATAACTACAGTCACTACATGTACAGACATTTGATTGAACACAGCCAGAACAGCAGCTACCGAGCACGTCTTTGACAGTGTGGCTCTAGTTTGCTTGTGTTTCACATGCTAATATCTTAATCAAACACACAGTCATTTCATTGCAAATTCTTTTTATCACTAATTGCTCTCTGCTACAAACGTAAACAAATACATACACTCAACATCAACAGAACATGCTCTCTCCTGTCTCCAAACATGGACCCGATGTCACAGTTTCCTAGTTCACCATGTAATTAACAAACCATCAGCTATACTTCCCCACAGTATGAGGCACAGAGGGCAAAAACAATCATACTCAGATTACAATATACATTCTATTTACATTTGGAATGGATTTTAACTGAAAATTGCCATTAACTTTTTATACATATCTTTATGTATTCACCATACATGTGTATGAGTCGGACTGCTTTCAAAAGCACCTATTTCCTGTGGCATGGAACACCGCAGTGTCAGTTTGTTTTGTGTTTTTACACTGCGTTTGGAGCCTGGCTGAAATGGCAAAGCTGAAACAAGGATCTTTGTGTGTGTTTTTGTGTAGAATGCCACTGGCCACTTTTAGCCAGCCTTTCTATTTTGGTTGGAAAATAGTGAAAGCACTTTCATGCTCACACCAAGACATGTTTCTAAAATGGACTGACAAAATATTTTACTATTGGGGTGAATTTACAAATTAGGGGGTCATAACACACGCTAGCATTTGCTGTTGCTAAGAAACTGCAAAGTTAGCTGTTGTCAAGCATATGTTCTCACAAATTATCATTCATCTATCAGAAAGTCACATCAGAAAGTCGCTTCTTTTTACCTTACATAACTGACTTTGTACTCAATAATTCAAAAAATATTTGTGATATTTTGTTCACTTAGTTCAAAATGTTTTTTATATGTTTTTATATGCCATTATATGATGATAGATTTCCGTCTTCTGTGACATTGGAAACACACACACGCAAAAACCCAGCACAAAAAAGAAAATAAGAAACCTGACTGGATATCATAATGCATCCACTTTCAACACGCTGTATTGCTAGAACTTTGCACTATAGAAAGCAGTTTGCTAACTTATTCTATTTTTTTGTTATATATTTTTCAGTCATCTAACAAATGTTAAATTTGTATTTGAAAGTGGACAAAAACTGAGACTCCATCAGGACTCCAATGTACTCTTTATTTATGTGGATAAAATATTCTAATTATGAAGGAAATCAAATGTTATTCTTAAACGACAGTTCAGATGTTCCCTGTCGGTGAAATATGCATGTGTATGAGGATTTGGTTTAATGCAGCCTCAGGGCAGCACTCAGGGCAGTGTCTCCCTGAGCCGGTCCCAAGCCCGGATAAATGCAGATGGTTGCGTCAGGAAGGGCATCCGATGTAAAACTTTTGCCAAAACCAAACATGCAAATTGACCATAATAACCAGATCATACCGGATCGGCCAAGGCCTGGGTTAACAACGACGCCATTGGTACTGATGACCTACAGGGCACCAATGGAAACTGAGCTACTGTAGGTCAAAGAAGGAGAAGAAGAAGACGTGTTCGGAAGCAGAGAAAGAAGTGGAAAGGCAAGAGTCTGAGACTGAGAGTAGGGACTTTGAATATTGGGACTGTGACAGGAAAAGTTAGAGAGTTGGTCGACATGATGCAGAGAAGATTAGTGGATATACTGTGTGTCCAGGAGACCAGGTGGAAAGGTAGTAAGGCTTGAGGTGTTGGAGCAGGTGTACTATCATGGTACTGACAAGAAGAGAAATGGAGTAGGAGCTATCTTGAAGGAGGAGTTTGTTAGGAATGCTCTGGAGATGAAAAGCATGTCAGATAGACTTATGAGTCTGAAATTGGATATTGAAGTTGTGATGCTCAATGTTGTTAGTGGCAATGCCCCGTAGGTGGGATGTGAGTTTGAAGAGAAGGAGAAGTTCTGGAATGAGTTAGATGAAGTGATGCAGAAGATCCCCTGAGATGAGAGAGTAGTAATTGGTGCAGACTTTAATGGACATGTTGGTGCAGGGAATAGAGGGGATGAAGAAGTGATGGGCAGATTTGGTATACAGGATAGAAATGCAGAGGGACAGATGGTGGTAGATTTTGCAGAAAAGGATGGAAATGGAACACCTTTTTCCAGAAAAAAAACAGGAAAATAGGGTAACGTTTAAGAGCAGGGGTAGGAGCACACAGGAAGACTTGTACAGACGAGGAACCTGAAAGAGATCAGTGACTACAAAGTAGTTGTAGGTGAGAGTGTAGCCAGACAGCATAGGCTGGTGGTTTGTAGGATGAGTCTGGTGACAAGGATGATCAAGAGGACAAAGGCAGAGCAGAGGAAAAAGTGGTGGAAGCTGAAAAGGAAGGAGGGTCGTATAGTTTTCAGGGAGGAGTTGAGAAAGGCTCTGGGTGGTCAGGGAGAGCTTCCAAATGATTGGACAACAACAGCTAGTGTTATCAGGGAGACAGGTAGGAGAGTACTTGGTGTGTCATTTGGAAGGAAAGTAGATAAGGAGACTTGGTGGTGGAATGAGGAAGTGCAGGAGTATATACAGAGAAAGCGGTTAGCAAAAAAGCAGTGGGATAGTGAGAGGACTGAAGAGAACAGACAGGAGTACAGGGAGATACAGCGAAAGGCAAAGATAGAAGTAGCAAAGACAAAACACAGGGTGTGCGATGACCTTTATGCTTGGCTGGGACACGAAGGAGGGAGAGAACGATATATAAAGGTTGGCAAAACAGAGATAATGATGGAGAGGATGTACAACAGGTACAGGTGATTAAGGATAGAGAGGGGAATGTATTGACAGATGCTAGAAGAGTGATGGGAAGATGGAAAGAGTACTTTGAAGAGCTGATGAATGTGGAAAATGAATCTCACTGGGTGGGTATGTGTGTGTACAGGACTTTGGGGTTGTGGTACACAGTGACGTGCGATGAGGTTCATGGCTGGTGAGGCACTGACATCATCAGTCAGATTCACAAACATATGAACCCTACGGAGTAGCTTATTCACCATTTTATTGGCAGCAGTTAACGTGTTTTGTTTAAAATATCATATCAGCATTCTTTACATATACAAACTGTAGCATTGAAAAAGGCAAATAAAAAAAACGTTATTATCTCTTACCCTTACTTATAAATGAAGTCCATGCGCTGCTGAGCGGTTTTCCTTTACCCTAGCATTGTGGATACAGCTGTTAAGTCTTTGCTGTTCATTCAAAGCCAAATCTATCCATGACATCTTGAATGTTTTTAGCGCGATTTGACTTTGAATGTGAGTGGCCAACCGCTCATGTTTGATTGTCAGAAGTTGAGAAAATAATGCAGGAAAAGCAGAAAAGGCGCTTTCTTAATGGACATCCACACAGCCAGCCTTCTCAAGTGTACCACTCTGTTTGAAAAGACAGAGTCTTCCGTCTCGTAGTCTGAAGCAAATCCATTAGCGCCGGCGTGGGTCTTCCCTTCCTTATTATCTCCTGTTTCGACTGAAAGTCCAGTTTAGAAAATTCTTTCAGTTTAGCCATGTAATCCTCCGATTTGGAAATAAAGCCAAGCAAGAGGAAAAAAATAACTGGATGACTACACTTCACTTGCTAACTGTTTACAGTAGCTTGCGATTGCAAATTCTATTATTCTTTAGCCGAGTAGTAAAAATTTTTTTCATTTTACTTTTTTTTCTTCCCATGATGCCAGGTGAGGCCCGGCCTCACCTGCCTCTACTGACTGCACGTCACTGGTGGTACATCACGCTATGATGATAGTAACAAGCCTGCACTCTGTATCTGCAACATTGTGTTATATAAAGGAGCAGGTGATGTTGAGAAAAGATCGCGATAGTGGATCCACAGGGTCCTCTGCAGACTCAGTGTTGTTCACAATGAGCCAAAAGAATTAGTTCTGTGGCTTTTAGTTGAATATGATAGCAGTTTTTTTTTCTTACTTCTTTGGTTTCAGTCTTTCAGAGAGTGGAGACGATGCATATTCCACATCAGGATGGAAAGCCACAGGCCCTGGATGCAGTCGAGGACACAATTTGAGTCTGATGAAGAATAACTAGTTAGTGGTTAACCACAATTAAATCTCTCAGGTCAACTTATTAACAGCACCTCATGTATGTGCACCAACATTAATAAAATTTTTTTGAACCTAATGCATCTTGTTCAGTGTTGGCTGGATGAGGTTTGAAGGTATTGCTCATCTTTCTATAAACTCTTCTAGTTGAGTATCTGTTAGGTTCTCAGTCAACCAGGTCATGGTCAATAGCTATTAAATCTTATGGCAGCAACTGGTCTTAACTTCTCTCCTTGAAAACGTTTCAGCTTTCGCCAGAGAGCCTTCTTCAGTTCTAGCCTCTCGGATAAGGGGTCAAATATCTTCAGTCAAGTTGCCATGATTAGATTTGAAACAAAAATGAAAATGTATAAGTCAGTACCAAAAACCCACACCAATATGTTAATTGTAGAATTATAGCATGGTAATATCTGAATTAGGTTTCTATTTTTCATGGGGAAGGAGGTGGAATCTTGGCAAGAAAGTATTTAAGGACTGACTCAAAGGTCCCGTGGATTATGTGTATGTTAGATTACAAGATCAGGGCATCCTTCTCTTGCAGACATGCTCACACACAGACACATACACACACACACACCGTAATTGCATGACCTAGCAGGGCCACAGCTTGTGAGCCATGTTCATGCATATACAGAGTGCGCTGATGTTGTGTAAATGTATTCAATGTTAATCCAATTGTTTGGAACAGATATGTTAAATAGGCCAACAGCTGCTTCGTTGGTATTCATTCCCAGTCAACTTTGAAGTCTACCTTCCCTTTTTTATACTCTGAGATTGCGCATTTTAATGGTATTTTTATGTATGGTATTTTATGGTATTTTAATGACCACCGCATACCCATATTTATCACCCATTTATAATAGTAGGCAAAGAAACACAAGTGCCC
The DNA here is from genome assembly GCF_037954325.1 of Fistularia commersonii. Taxonomy (NCBI): domain Eukaryota; kingdom Metazoa; phylum Chordata; class Actinopteri; order Syngnathiformes; family Fistulariidae; genus Fistularia; species Fistularia commersonii. The sequence continues at coordinate 6,350,220 of NC_141285.1, read as the reverse complement.
AGGTGTTCATCATGAGGCTTTTTCATGTGTAATATATCTATAAATAAATGCAACATGTTCACCTTGTGATGGTGTGTATGTGCAGCAGGAGTGTAGGTGGGAATGATTTCGCAAAATCTACTGCTTTGTCCTCCTGCTGTCTTTGGTGTGTGATTGCTTGGTTGTATAGGTGTGTTGTTTTATAATTATTGTCTTCAGTTAGTGGATAGTCAGCTGTCTGTTCAGTTCAAAGGGGATCCTGTTGTCTGTGTTATGTCTTTTTTCTATAAGGATATTAAGTCACACAGTAAAATGCTGGAAAACTAACAGGCACCCACATTTACAGACATGGCATCCTTTTCATATCTAATCTGTCATTCCCCTTGACACACACATTGAGGCACACTGAGGCAAAGCAGAGCACACAGCTGTGAACTGACCCGGGAGCCTTTCCTTCTTTGTGTGTTTTCATGTCTTGTATGTCTGGGTTTGTGGATGTGTTACTGACAGCTTATGATACAAGGACAGGACTGAACCAGAGGTGTAAAGCAGGTCAACATGAGAATGAGGACAGAGTGAGTGTATGAACATGAGAAGAATCATGCGGGATTCATGTGTGTGCTTGTGAGTGTCTGTGTGTCTGTTGGTGTGATGAGAGGGAGTAACAAATACTGATCCAAGGAGCTATGTCTGTTTGGCTTTTCATTAGAGTCGTAATCACACACAAGCACACTCACATGTGAACTAATTAAGTCATTTTTGAGGTTGATTAATGATCATAGTCAGTGGTCAGCTTTGCTTCCTCACAACAGCTGCTCTGCCACATTCAAACACACACACATATACTGTCACGATTCCTCGGCTCCCCGGACCAGCGGCACAGTGATCACTGCGGTGATCCTCCGCACCTGGAGGTCATGCTGCACCTGAGGGGAATCAGTTAATCAGCCTGAGAGTATTCAAGGCCGACCCATGGTTTCAGTCATCCAGTCTTGTTCAAAAAGGCTTGAATAAACCATTCTGCAATACGATGTACCTGCGTCTGTCCTCCTGGGGAAAGCCGTAACACACACGCAAAAAGCCAATCGACTGCATTGTATTCAAGTCATCACAGATTTTATTTATATAGTGCCAAATCACATCAAAGTTGTCACATGACACTTAACATAGAGCCAGGGTCTATACCACATTCTGTAAAATGATTAACAGAACCTACAAGGAAAGCTGCCATTTATTGAGTAGATTGTTGAACAGATCACAACGTAATGTGGGCAGTCTTCTGCCATAGGCCACTGGGGATAAAGAGGGAGAGAGGGAAGAAAACAAGAAGAAAACAATTCGTGCCTCCCACTCTCCGCCGCGACTATAAATAATATAATGTGTCTACAAAATTGTAATAAGTACACCTCTGCATAAAATGATATCCTGATCTACATTAAAGAAAACAAATAAGAAAGAAATGTAGTTCAACTTACAACAAAGAATAAATGTATTAACATTGTTTTTAGGTCTTTCCTCACAGTGGGAAATGAGATGAGATGAGAGAGATGAGAACAACTTTATTTACCCCGAAGACACAACAATTTCCTTCGGAATAAATAAAGTTGTTCTCATCTTTCTCATCTCATCTCATCTCCCACTGTAGTCACAGTGACGCCAAGCGCCACATACGCTTCGTCATATTTCCTTGTCTTAGCTTTCGGGTGACTTTCTTTTGACTCATTATCTTCGTCTCTCTCCGCCTTTCTTTTCATCCCTGTTGAAAAAAAAAAATAATGCCGTCTCCTCAGGGTTTGTTTACTGCACTTCATATCACCTGCTCGGTGCAAAAATATAAACTAGGGGTGGGCGGATCGATCCAAATATCGTTATTATCGATACTAAACAAGTACTTGTATCGGATCGGTACTATTGTCCTGGGATCGATTCTTCGCTCCTCCACCAATTTCCTCAAAGCGCAGCTTCTCTGCTCAAATAGCGCATCCCCCTCTCTCTCTCGCCCAGCGTCGGCTGCTACTCTTTGAGTCTCTGCCTGAATGGGTGACTCAGGCAGTTAGCCCCCCTCCCTCCTCCCCCTCCAACATTTCCCTGTCTGAGCGAGACTGCAAAGAAACAGCTGGGACTAATGGCAACATCAGTACCTGCAGAAATAATTTTCTCAAAAGCAGGACAGGTTAGTGGCTCAGAGAGGAAGTGCAATAAAAGGGAAAAATGTAAACATGTTACTGTTCCTGAACAAAAACCTGTAAATCAGTTGTCACTATGGCAAGAGAGCCAAAAGGAAGTCTTCCTTGGAGCAGAGAACCAAAGGCAGGGAATGAGAGCCGATTGTGTTTACACTTTATTTGCACTACTTACTTTATTTTCAAAATATCGTGCAACGGAAGTTATTATAGTTGTCATGTTGACATTGTTATATTTGTATTTCCGTTACATTGATGCTTTTTTGGCTTGATTCTCTTGACTTTTCTTCTGAAACAGTTGTCATTGAAGTATCTTATTTTTTTCTACTGTTAAAGATTTTTACATTTTATTGTTAACACTATTGCACTACTGACTTTATTTTCAAAACATTGTGCAGTGGGAGGTATTTTAGTTGTCATGTTGACATTGTTATATTGAAATAAAGAAATTCAAGTCCAGTTGCCATGACAAGAATATATACCGTATTTTTAGTATCATAAGTGGCTTTTCTATAGTTTGGCCGGTGCGACTTATACTCTGGAGTGAAATACTCTGTGTGAAATTATTGGGCTCTCTTGCTCTAATGCAGTGGTTCTTAACCTTGTTGGAGATACTGAACCCCACCTGTTTTACATGCGCATTCACCGAACCCTTCTTTATTGGATCGAGGATCGTTACGTTGAGGGGTACAAAGAACAGGCAGAGTAGCCTTTTCATCGAATCTGGCTCCCTTCACCTTGAATTCAGCAAGCGCTATTTTCTTGTAGTTCCCATCTCCATGCAGCTTAAGGAAGCCTTTCCTTCGTTTTGCCGGTGCCGGACTAGAATTGCTCATCTTGTCATTCCAAATCATGCAGTTTGGACATCGATTCCAATCACGTTCCGTCATACATGTGAATCCGTATTGTACGTATTCTTCCGACCGCTTTCTTTTTTTGCCCGACATAATTAGTATGAAAGGATTAAAATATTAAGAAAGAAATCACATGACATACCATCACGACAGTCACTAGTTACTACAACTGAGCGCGCCAAAATCCCTGCAGCACGGATAGGCCAAGCTATGTAGCGTGATCACCTGCTGCCAGTGATGTCATCACCAATGTGTGTCTTGACCTCCGCCGAACCCCTGAGACTGACCCCTGGGGTTCGATCGGTCCCAGGTTAAGAACCACTGCTCTAATGTGTATGTCTGTGTCTGTGTGTGTGCCAGTAATATATCAGCGATCGTCACACACAGAGGCACACATGCCAACCAATCAAAATTCAGCGGGGGCGGGTCATGACAGAAGTGCGTTGTGAAAAAAAGATGCCACCTGCGCCTTCTGTACCTATGAAAATTGATCATTTCAACATTCGCGGTACCTTATAAAAATAACTGAGAAGGGCTGGACAAAAATGGCACCGGAAAAAAACATATTCTGCACTGTAGTGATGGAACGTGCGACAATGGTGCGTCAGCACTGTGCCGAGAGCTCAAGAGTGAAACCCCGTATCGGTGCGTGTATTGCTTTAAGAAAGAATCACGTGACCGACACAGGAACTATCGTTTGGATGTGACGCGCCAAAGTGTGTTTATAACGAAACAAACTGTATCAACATGTGGGTTTGTTGGATGGAGTTTTGCGTAACTGTGGATTGTTCTAAGAAGTTTTCCCCAGTGTGGAATAATATTGATCGTGTGACGCCAGACAAGTTAAATCTTTTTCTCCTTTGAGCATTGTTTACTGTTATATACTATACCTTTACGGTGGCGCATTGCGCTCACTTTATCAGTTTATCAAGTGAATGACCTGTGATAACATGATTGTCAGTTGAAGAGCCTTATAGTTGCTTTATTCATTTTATCTCGTAAAGGCTAAGGCTCTAAGGCTGAGGAGCTGGTGTCTAAGAGGAGAATTTGCCTTGGAGCAAAGACACTCCAAAAACTTTTGTTCCTCAATAAAAAATCACAAACTAATCACTTTTTTTCTCTTTTATTTCATATGATTTAACAGTTAACAAAAATGTGTACATAAGTTAAAAATTGTAACTCTGATTTGTAACTCAAATTTGCTATATTTTACATACCAACACAGTTTAGCATTAACACAAACAAGGAATTTCTTTACGTACAATGATTTTATAACTACTGCAGGGGTCACTATTGGGTGACCAACACAGTATCAATACACTGCCGACACAGTTTGCCTAGGCCTAGTGCAGGGGTGTCAAACTCATTTCTCATCGCGGGCCACATACGACCTAGGTAGATGTCAAGTGGGCCGGACCATTAAAATAATAGCATACTCAGCAATAGATAACCAAAATATCATGTCTTTCCTCTGTTTTGGTGTAAAGAAGTACAAGGACATAAGGAAAATTTTGGAATTTAATGAACAATCCTTTTACAAAACATTTCACGAAACACCTCATATTTCCTTAGACAAAAGTGCAATTTACTTTTATCATTCACATGTTTGCATTGCAATCAAGTTAATTGATGTCATGCATTTTTATGCTGTATGGATTTTTTCCTTGTGTTCAGGATGGAGTTGCTGTTTGCAGGCGAAGCCTTGGTGTGAGGCATCTCGGAGAAATATGTTATAACATCACAAATTAGACCTATTTTTATGAATTCAGTTCAGGTCAGTCCAGTTCTTCGCAGGAGAATATAATGTGTTGGGCAAGCTGGGCATTTATAGTACAGGAAACCCTATATAAGCAAAGCAAGCTCATATCCTTCAACTAAAATTCTACTGTTTTGACCTGAGCTGCTGAATTTGCAGTCACACTAACCATTAGGATTGGATTGTTGACTGCACTGCTTTTTTTCCAGTTCTGATATCTGCTGGCTGTTGTACCAACTCATGTTGGAATGTAAAGCATTGGGACAGGTGAGTTGCACAACACAGTCATAACACCTGTTTCATTGCCTTTGTGATGCTTTGTTTTCTAAGAATCACATCATGCATAATGCAGCCTCGCCGTATGAAATCACTCTGTGTTTTTGTAATGCTTTGAAATGTCAAAGGATACGATAGAATCAAATCAAAAAAACCTTTTGACAAATTCTCTCTCTCTCTCTCTCTCTCTCTCTCTCTCTCCCCCCCCCCCCCTCCCTCCACATCCACTCTCACTTTCACTCCCCCCCAACCTTTACAGGACCTACCTCCATAGTTTAAAAAGCACATCTCCCTTTTTCTGAAACCCACTGACTAAACCAACCTTACTGTTAGCAGACATTAGTGAGTTTACAGTAAGAAAAATCCTTATTGAACCTTGGTATTTTGCAAATCAGTATCAGAAATTTGGACGGATAAGGGTGAATTCCTGTCAAAATCTTCTTGCTTTTGCAACTGGACTTGAATTTCTGCACTGGAAGAAGTTTCACTGGAAGAAGACTTTTTCAGTTCACCTCTTAAGTCCAGTTGCCATGACAGGAAGATTTCAACAAGAATTCTGACATACTGTACATATATATATATTTGGGACAGTGCATGTTAATGAACACACATGAGACATGCATGTAAACACACCACTCCGGATTGTAGCCATGGGCTAATTTGCATCCGTTGTCCCACAGTTGAGCTCACATACACATTCTCATTCACCTATTGTACATGATTTTAATGGTAGGAGAAACCGGAGTACCTGGAGGGTACCTACGCAGACACGGGGAGAACATGCAAACTCCACACTGAAAGGCCCCGTCAGACCTTTCGAAACCGGGACCTTCTAGCTGTGAAGCACCCGCACTAACATGTGTGTGTATATATATATATATATATATATACACACACAGTGGTGAAACAAATATTTGATACACTGATGATTTTTCAGCTTTTCCCTCTTGCAAAGTATGTAGAGGTCTGTAATTTTATCATACTCTTCAACCGTAACGGAATCTAAAACAAAAATCCAGAAAAGCACATTGTATGATATTTACATAATGAATTTGGTTTTTAATGCATAAGTATTTGATAGTTTAGAAAAACAGAGCTTAATATTTGGTATAGAAACCTTTGTTAGCAATTACATGAAGCGGAAACACCAGGAAGGTCCTCCCGCAAAGTCATTTATAGTCATCTCCTTCACAGACGCAACTGTACTGTTGACAAGCCTCTCCCGGCAACACGTTGTGGCACATGGTTGCTTGCCACACATGGCAAGCACCCATGTGTGAACTCGTTCCTCTAGCAGTGGCAAGCTAGCTTTAAGCCCGCGATTAGCTTTTTTAGTTTTCTTCATTTCAGTAAGAGTAACATCCGCTTTTCGCCAGTCCCTTCCAAGTTTCTCAATAACTTCAAACTTTCTCTCTGCTGCTCGATCGACATTTTCGGCTGCATATTTCACTACTTCCAGCTTGTAACCTGCAGAATATAATTTTCTTTTCGGTGCCATTTTTGTTCAGCCCTTCTCAGTTGTTTTTATAAGTTAGCGCGAATGTTGAAATGAACAATTTTCATAGGTACAGAAATAGCAGGTAGCATCTTTTTTTCACAACGTGCCTCTGCCATGACCCGCCCTTGCTGAATTTCGATTGGTTAGCGTGCGTGTGTGTGACGATCACTGCCATATTAAAGACACACACGCAGACAGAGACACACACACATCAGAGCAAGAGAGCTCAATATTTTCACACATAAGTCGCTCCAGAGTATAAGCTGCACCCCCTACCAAACTATGAAAAAAAACGCGATTTATAGTCCGGAAAATATGGTAAATAAAGACGGAACCTTGATGAGAAACAAACAACCCTCATGATTCTGAAATGCAGGGCACACTTCGTTTCATCAGCAGCCTACAAATACTGTTTTGTGATACAGGTCCCAGGACCTTAATATATTTGGAAAAGTTCAAGGGGCATTTTAGTTCTGTCAAATGTAAAATTACTTCTAGAATAAATAAATTACATTGAATTGAAGGAATCATAAATCAATAAATAGTAACTTGAACCACAACTCTCCATTGTGAACATGAATACTGTATACAACAGAAAAATCAAAGATGTGGTCAAGAATTAAAGACCAAGACCTTTACTAATATATTAATACTGAGTCATGAAGCTAGTGGCGTCATGACTCACTATACTTCTATGACCTCTGGGTTTACAAGCATACCTAGATGTAACACAAGTAAATAACCACAAAATAGATGTTCAATGTGGTTTCGTATCTTTACCAGCATCATCATGACGAGATGCTCCTGTGATACGCAAACTCCTGCCCAAATACAGCATGTCTTTTCTGTATGTCTATCTGGAAGTGTTTTATATTTCAATTTTCCTTCTATCAGCATAGTCTAATCTACCTTCTTCATCCCTCTATTACGTTGTATATCAGTGTACCGTATTTTCCGCACTATAAGGTGCACCTAAAAGCCTTTAATCTTCTCAAAAACCGACAGTGCGCCTAATATATGGATCAATGTTGAGCTGCAAGAGGTCTCGCAACTACAGGAAGCAGCAACCGACTCCATTTTATTCTGTAGAAGAAGTAGCGCGGTGCATGGTGGGATATATGACTGAGGGAAGCATGCATTTTCATTTCCATTTGTGTGTGCGTGTATAGACCCCAAAACGTCTCCTTTCAAGGGACACGCATACGACGCAGAGCTTAAACTCAAGGCTTTCAGTCACGCAGTAGACCATGGGAATAGAGCAGCAGCAAGAGAATTCAACATTAACTAATCAAAGGTGCGGAAGTGGAGGAAGCAATAAGATGACCTGCGCCAAGTATAAGACCAAACAGAGTTTCCGAGGGAACAAAGCGAGACACTTTCAGTCAGAGGACAAACACGTGACTTAACGTCAATGAATTTAGAGGCGGTTGTTCTTGGTGCTGTCATTTTATGAAACCGTTTGAACTGTGACAAATGGAGTTGGAAATTCATTGTTTTCAACGAAGGCAGTGCAAATACCGGTAAGAGCTACCAGTACGTTTGGTACCATATTGTGAATGCACTAACTTGTTTCGGTTGTGAACAGAGTTGTCAGAATGTTGGTTTGAATTCAATTAATAATGTTTGACTGACTCATCTGACTGTTTTGTTGACATTCCCTTTAGCGCACCTCCATTTAGTGGATGCATAATGCAACCCAAGCCGTTACTGTAACTACTATTGCTTGTTGTAACTATTATATTATATGAATATATAATATTCATATAATTATATGAATATTATATGATTTTTTTTTTAGAATTGGCTATTCATTGAAGGTGTGCCTTGTAATCCGGTGCACCTTATAGTACGGAAAACACAGTAATCTTTCTGCCTTGAGCTTGTGCAGTTCAAAATGTTACACATTACAAATGGCTCTTCATTTTGTTATAATCATCAATTCATCCATCCAAATTTTTGCCCTAGAGTTCCAGCCATAATAAATGTATATACAATGGACCCACTTTTCGCGGGCGTAATGTTCCAAAACCCCCCGCAAAAAGTGAATTTCCACAAATTAGAGACGTGATCTTTTTTGATGGTATTCACAACGATATTAACCCACAAACTGTTATCAACCCACCAGCAACTGTATTACGTCTCCTACACTCATTCAGCACACTAAACACAAACATGTTCATGGAAGGTGTGCCTGGCCCAAACTCAAGAACACTCAGTAGGTAGGGCATCTTCAGGGGTTTACTTGAAAAGGAAGGAGAGCTCTACTGGGGCCATGCTGATTCCTGGGGGGCATCTCGGGAGCCGACGAGGAGGGGGTGTCTCGGGAGCCACAGGACCTAGGAGCCAGCAAGAAGAGGCGTCGGGAGTCGCAAGACAAAGAACAACCAACAATTTGGCACCAAAGGGTTGGCAGCAGGCTCCTCTTATCCTCCGCTTTACAAGGCCTGATCAGCCGCAGGTGTGCTGGCATCCCCACCCAGAATCCTCCACCTGCTCAATCAAGCTCGTTGGTGAAGGGGGCTGCACTCAGAGCCCTAGCCCCAGATCTCAACATTTGGATACAGCGAATCAGCTCTCTCCATCTAACCCTATTCTCTGCATCCTCCTTCACATCAACTACCTTCATATCCTCTCTCACAACTACCATAAATCTTCTCTTTGGTCGTCCTCGAGACTTCCTACCTGGAAGCTCCAATTCCAGCATCCATCTACCGTCTATTCACTATCCCTCCTTTGTTCATGACCGAACCATCTCAGTCTGGCTTCTCTAACCTTCTCTCCAAAACATTTAAAATGTGCTGTTCCTCTGATGGACTCATTCCTGATCCTATCCATCCTGGTCACTCCCAAAGAGAACCTCAACATCTTCATCTCTGCGACCTCTAGCTCTGCCTCCTGTCTTTCCGTCATTGTATCTGTTTCTAGCCCATAGAGCATTGTTGGTCTTGTACATCCACTGTCTTGTACATCTTTCCTTTCATTCTGGCATAGTCTTCTATAACATAGTATCCCTGACATTTTTCTTCACCCACTCCAACTTGCTTGAGCCCGTCTTTTAAGCTCTTTTCTTCATTCTCCATTGCTCTGAACTGTTGACCCTAAGTACCTGAAATCCTCCAACTTCTTGATCTCCACTCCCTGTAACCTCCCCGTTCCGAAGAGTTCTTCTCATTCACATGCATATATTCTGTCTTGCTGCAAATAACTTTCATTCCTCTCCTTTCCAGCGCATACCTCTGGTTCCCTAGATGTTCCACTACCTGTTGTCTGCTCTCACTACAGATCACAATGTCATCTGCAAACATCATGTTCCATGGAGTTTCCTGTCTAACCTCACCTGTCAGCCTGTCCATCACCACTGCAAGCAAGAAGGGGCTTAGAGCTGATCCCTGATGGAGTCCCACCTCCCCCTTGATCTTTTCTGTTATCCCTACAGCACCACTGTCTCACAGCTAGCATACATGTCCCGACCAAGTCTAACATAATTCTCTGCCACTCCACACTTCCTCATACAATACCAGAGTTCCTCTCTTAGCACCCTGTCAAATGCTATTTGAGGTCTACAAAACACATGCAGCTCCCTCTGGCCTTCTCCGCAATTCTGCACACCCCCCTTATTCTTAAAAATATACCATCACACTTCGTTTCCATTCTTCAGGCATTTTCTCACTCTCACTCATGCTGACTTCTGCTCGGTCTAGTTTCCACTCCCTCTATAGTTGCCGCAATTCTGTACATCCCCTTTATTCTTAAAATCACTCGTCTCTATTCTTCAGGCATCTTCTCACTTTCTAAGATCCTGTTGAATAATCAAGTCAGAAAATCTACAGCTGCCTCTCCTAGACACTTCCACACCTCCGCGGGTATATCATCAGGACCCACTGCCTTTCCACTCGTCATCCTCTTCAATGCCTTCCTAGTTTTCACTTTTACTAATCTGTTACATTGTGGTCTACAATAGTCACTTCTTAAACCCTTGCCTCTTTTTCATTTTCCACATTCATCAGCTCTTCAAAGTACTCTTTCCATCTTCCCATCACTCTTCTAGCATCTGTCAATACATTTCCCACTGTTTCCTTAATCACTTGGACCTGCTGTACATCCTTTCCATCTTTATCTTTCTGTTTCACCAACCTGTTAGATCATTCTCACCCTCCGTAGTGTCCAGCTGAGCATACAGGTCATCGTAAGCCCTTTGTTTTGCCTTTGCTACCTCTGTCTTTACCTTACGTTGTATCTCCCTGTACTCCTGTCTGTTCTCTTCAGTCCTCTCAGTATCCTGCTTCTTTTTTGCTAACCACTTTCTCTGTATATACTCCTGCACTTCCTCATTCCACCACCAAATCTCCTTATCTATTTTCCGTCCGAATGACACACCAAGTACTCTCCTACCTGTCTCCCTGATAACACTAGCTGTTGTTGTCCAATCATCTGGAAGCTCTCCCTGACAGCCCATAGCCTTTCTGAACTCCTTCCTGAAAACCCTACAACCCTCCTCCCTTTTCAGCTTCCACCACTTTCTCCTCTGCTCTGCCTTCGTCCTCTTGATCAACTTTGTCACCAGAGTCATCCTGCAAACCACCAGCCTATGCTGTCTGGCTACACTCCCACCTACAACTTCTTTGCTGTCACCGATCTCTTTCAGGTTGCCTCGTCTATACAGGATTTAGTCTACCTGCACGCTCCTGTCTCCACTCAAGTTACCCTATGTCCCTGTTTTTTCTGGAAAAAGGTTTACACTACAGCCATTACCGTCCCTTTACCAAAATCTACCACCATCTGTCCCTCTGAATCACTATCCTGTATACCAAATCTGCAAATCACTTCTTCATCCCCTCTATTGCCCTCACCAACATATCCATTTAAGTCTACACCAATTGCTACTCTGTCATCTCTGGAAATATTCTGAACTTCTCCTTCTCTTCAAATTCCCATCCCACCTGCACAGCATAGCCACTAACAACATTGAGCACAACACCTTTATTTTCCAATTTCAGACCCATAAGTCTATCTGAAATTCTTTTCACCTCCAGAACGTTCCTAACAAACTCCTCCTTCAACATAACTCCTACTCCATTCATCTTTTTGTCAGTACCATGATAGTACAACTTAAAACCTACTCTTAAGCTTCTAACCTTACTACCTTTCCACCTGGTGTCTAGGACACTCAGTATATCCACTTTCTTTCTCTGCATCATGTCTACCAACTCTCTACCTTTTCCTGTCATAGTCCCAATATTCAAAGTGCCTACTCTCAGTCCAAGACTCCTGCATTTCTACTTCTCTCTCTACTTCCGATCACGCCTTCCTCCTTGTCACGACTCATCGGGTCCCCAGGAAAGCGGCACAGCAATTACGGCAATTATCCTCCGCACCTGGTGACCACGCCTCACCAGGGAACAATCAGCTAATCAAGCGAGGAGTATTTAAGGCAAACCCAAAGGTCCAGTCTCATTTTGAATGCTTGAATAAACAAACCTGCAAGTCAACGTACCTGTGGCTGTCCTCCTGGGAGCCAACAACAACAACAACAACAACAACAACTACAACACTACTACTACTCCTCCTCCTCCACCTCTTTGACCTACAGCAGCCCAGTTTCCATTGGTACCCTGGAGGTCATTGGTACCAATTGTGGTTGTTGTTAACCCAGGCCTTGATCGATCCAGTATGGTCTGGTTATTATGGTTGATTCGCATGTGTCGTTTTGGCAAATGTTTTCCCTGACGTAACCCTCTGCATTTGGCCAGGCTTGGGACCGGCTCAGGGAGACACTGCTCCTTTTCCCTTGGAGGCTGGCTCGCAGAGACACCAGCCAGTGCTCCCCTGAGGCTGCATTCCAACATTTGGATAATTGTAACGTACAATAAACATCATATCCATCCATATCCATCATATTTCATGTAAAGTAAATATAAATTAATTTATGGAAAGAAATCAAATTTTATGTTTCTAATAAATTATTTTATGGGGAACTCACCACTTGAAATACTTTGCTGTGCCAGAACATGAATGATGAATTTTCTGTGCAGTAGTTATGGGGATGAATACTGATGAGGCACTGCAGAGCCAATGAGAGCTTTACAACTGTTTTGTTGGCGACTCCTGCGATCCACAAGGCCAAAGCATTTCCAATTTTATAATTAATTTATTTTGTCTTGTCATCACCCATTTAGCCGTTTTACTGAAGCTTAAGGTCGCTGTCTTTCTGATGTTAGCCTTGTCTATACCAGACTTTTGGGTAGATGCTGGGTGTTTACAAGGCATTGTGGACAGGTGTATCTATAGCTAGCCAACTTTATTCAGTATGAGATCTCGGAATAACATGGGTACAATGGAAGAACGAGAGTTTGCAACACTTGGTATCTTTGTTTCGCAAAAGAGGTCTCGTATTTTATTTATTTTATTAAATGAATTTCAGCATAATATTTCCATTTTTACTGTTTTTTTCTTAGGCTATTTCATCATGAATTTTTTTTTTTTCAAATACTGCAAAAAAAAACCTCTAAAGAACAATAAATCGCGAGAACCCGATTACAAAAAAAAAGGCAGCGTTGTAGCGAGGGCGTAAAAGCCGAACTGTAAAGTAGCAAGGGTCCACAGTATATGACTCCTAAGATACCAATTTCTGATACAACTACATATACATATTAATATATTATTATCAATAGTTTATCTATCAGTCTTGAACATTTTCCATTATGATAGTAGATTGAAAAAGAATACCACTGACACCAATTCACACTGTGATACACCAGTGTGTGTGTGTGGTGTGACCCTTGCATTAATGCACTGACCACAGGGTGAGCAAAGTTGTTGGGTTAATATTTAATGATGAGGCGGCTCATAATGATTTATTCAAATGGCTTCTATCTTTATCTGGGGGGAGAGACCCCTGGATTCTGCTGACAACACAAATCTCTGAGACTGGTGAGACACATATGCAAACAAACATATACGCATGCAAACGCACATGCACACACACAAACACACACACAAATACAAGTCTTTGTGTGTTACAGTCTTTTTTTCCTGTCTTTCAGCTTTGATGCCTCCTGACAACAACATGCCTCTTGAGATGCTGCCGTTGCAACGCAAACATGAGACAAAAAGCATACGGATGGATGGATCTACAGATAGATAAATTGATGAACAATGAAGGGAACAAATAATATCTTTCAGCTACATAAAATGCAACAGTGTATGATTATAGAGTGGACCAATAAGACAAATTGACAAAGCAACAAAAGACTTTCTCTGTGCTTCAGCTGTGGCTGCAATGCATTTTGTTTGGAGCACCTGAAAAGACGGAATGCTTAGACAGGCAGTAACCTAAACCTGCATTGCCAAAATGAAGAAAAGAAACACCTAAGACATTTCAGAACCTCTGCATTGCCAACAAGTAGTCCTACCTCTCTGAAAATGACTGAGATCTGAAAGGATAAAGATGAATATGGAAGTTTTAGAAGCCGAGAGATTACAGCTATCCTTTACAGTTTACCAAACTCCTTCCTCAACGCACTACTTTTATAATATCATTGTTGGGCTGAAATCATTGCTAAAAAAAGTTTTTTGCTGAATTTATATGATGGGAATACTTCTGTATCTTGAATTCAAGACTTGGTAAAGATAATCTACTTGAAATGTATTGATATCTGTGAAAATGTTGATCACATTTGGACCTCCTGTTCAAATATTGAAATGCAAATAGAAATATTTTTGCTTCCAAAAAAATCTAATATAATGTTGACTTGCATATTATTGTCTGAACACGACTTCTTAGTTTTTTTTTTACTAAACCCTAGCAGGCATCTCAACCCAGGAAGGAACATACTTTGTTCCCTTAAAATTACTATTGTCTTTGTTATTAGCAATCTAACCATCAATCTACCAAAATTTGTAAACTTGCATAATTATTCATGAATGTTCAAAATCTTTTTTTTTTAAAACAAAAGTTTTTTTGTTTTGTTTTCTTTTTTTAATTGGCAGAGTCTTAAAATAATATAGGGTTATATTAGATTTGCTGTATTGAAACACTTTTGAGAAGACACTTAAAGACAGACCTGGCGATATAACAGTTCATGTTTTGTATATCAATCTATAGCTCATAGACAGCCTACCTTTTGATCCCAGAAAGACAAGAACGATGGAGACCTCTGTTGTAAAATGTAGATAGAGTATTTAATGGCACATATCCTGGCATACCAGTAACTAAAAGAAGTTTTCTAAATATGCCATTAAACACTGGTCAACATTTGTGAGTGGTCACTTTCTCTCCTGGGTCCCAACAGGCAGTAACATCCCCTCCAAGCCCAAAGTTGTACTCTTATTGATCTACGGTGCATAGTTAACCTACACATTTAAGGAGAACATGATATTTGATATATTGCTCATATTTGTATTTTTGTGTAGATTACCAGACAAAACCTTCTCCATTTACTGCTCCCAAACTACTCTAGGCTTTATTTTGAACCACTTGCTTGTGTGGGCAATGTTAGCTAGATGATTGCAAGTCAAAATTATAGAAATAGTTTTGTAATCTTCTTTTAAAGCATAAACAGTTGGAAAACACAACTGGAGATCTTATGAATCTTATGACTGAGCATATCATATATGCAGAAGAAAGCTTTGCTAAATTACTGCTGCTTATTCAGCAGCTCACCTCCGTGAGCTGCCACCTTACCGTGGTGGAGGGTTTGCGTGCCCCAGTGATCCTGGGAGCTATGTTGTCGGGGGCTTCATGCCCCTGGAAGGGTCACCCAAGGCAAACAGGTCCCAGGTGAGGGACCAGACAAAGTGTGGCTCAGTCCCACTGCCTTGTGGGTTAGTCTGGGAAGACAAAAGGCTAGGGGAGCAGACCCTGAGAGAAAAGCACGTGTTGGGGGCACACGCAGGCGGGTCACAACAAACCGTGAACCCGCCAGCCTCCAGCAGCATGTCAGTGTGCTGTGAGGTGGCAGCCCCACCAGCTGAATAGCCATCGCAGGGCCAACTACCTGGCATGGTGAAATAAACCAGTTACGAAACCAACCAAAGCAACCAGAATAAACCGGACGGATCTTCTCGGTAACAGACCCCTGCCTGCCCCCGGACTACGCCAACTGGATCTCCGTCACAAAACCCGCATTGCCTGCTGGAATGTCCAGACACTCCTGCGCCCCGGCTATGCCACATTGCTATCCCGTGAACTCTCAAGGTATAACATCACCCTTGCTGGCCTGTGTGAATCACACTGGCGCGGAACTGGAGAGACCACTGCTGGCGACCATCTTTTCCTCTGGAGCGGCCCAAATGATGGCAGAGGCCTTTATGGAGTAGCCCTAGCCATCCCGCTATACCGGAGGAACACCGTCATCAGTTGGAAACCAGTTAGCGATCGACTGCTGTCTGCTCGCCTCCAACACCAACATGGGAAGCTGACAGTCATTGTCGCCTACAGCCCAACTGACGTCACCCCAGACCATGCCAAGGACACATTCTATGACCAACTGCAAGATGCCATCCAGGCCGCACCCCCCCATGACATTGTCATCGTCCTCACCGACGCCAATGCCACAATCTCGATTCAGGATCCGACCCTCCCGGCTGTAACTGGCCCAGTCTCCGTCGATACCACCACCAACGACAACGGCCAACGGTTACTTAACCTCTGCAGAGCCACCAACCTCTGCATCGCTGACTCTTGGTTACCCCGAAAGAGAATCCACCACTGGACCTGGTACAGCCCGGACGGGAAGACAAAAAAAGCCATAGACCACATCCTCATCTCCCGCCGCTGGAAGACATCGGTTACCAACTGCCGTGTCTTCAGAGGTGCACAGCTTGGCAACACCGACCATCGCATGCTGATAGCCGACCTGCGGCTAAAGCTCAAGGCGGGGGCCTCAGCCAATGCCTCCCCCAAGCTGGACTCCTCCCGCCTCTTAGACCCTGCCATTATGGAGCGCTACAGCTGCTCCATCGCAAACCGTTTTAGCGCCCTCACCAGCGGGATGTCCCAGGACTGGCCTCACTTTAAAAGCGAGGTGACCATGGCTTCGAAGGGAGCCGCCGGGCGAACAAGACCAGCCCCCAAGAAGCCCTGGATTTCCCAAGCCACGTTGGACATCGTCAACAGCCGACGAGCTGCTCGACTGCGTGGGGACATGGTCCTGTACCGGCGCCTCAACGGCCAACGGAACATTTCCATCCGTCAAGACAGGGAAACATACTGGAGAAACCAGGCGACAGCCATGGAGTCAGCCTCCAAAAACAACAACCTGCGGCAGCTTTTCAATCTGCTCCGCCAAGGGAAAGCAGGCCCCCGCAAGTGCTGCTTCCTGGTTAAGGATACGGCCGGAAACGTCCTATCCACTGAAGCTGACTGCCTCAGTCGCTGGAAGGAGCACTTCAGTGAGCTCCTAAACCATCCTCCCCTACCAGAAACCCCCACTACTTTCCACTACTTTCCCCCATTACTTCATTGTATGGCTCATCAACTTATCCCTCTATAGTTGCCGAAATTCTGCACATCCCTTTTATTCTCAAAAATAGGCACCATAACACTTTGTCTCCATTCTTCAGGCATCTTCTCACTCTCTAAGATCCTGTTGAATAATCGAGCCAGAAAATCTACCACTGCCTCTCCTAGACACTTCCACACCTCCAAGGGTATATCACCAGGACCAACTGCTTTTCCACTATTCATCTTCCTCAATGCCTTCCACACTTCACCTTTACTCATTTGTGCTACTTTGTGGTCTAATGTCACCTGTACTACCCTTGCCTCGCTTTCATTTTCCCCATTCATCAGTTCTTCAATTACTCTTTCAATCTTCCCATCAATAATCTGGCATCTGTCAATACATTTCCCTCTCTATCCTTAATTACCCGGACTTGTTGTACATCCTTTCCATCATTATCTCTCTGTTTTTCCAACCTATATAGATCATTCTCACCCTCCTTATTATCCAACCGAGCATACAAGTCATCATACGCCCTTTGTTTTGCCTTTCCTACCTCTATCTCTACCTTACGTAGTTTCTCCCTGTACTCCTTTCTGTTCTCTCCAGTCCTCTCAGTATCCAACTTCTTCTTTGCTAACCACTTTCTCCGTATATACTCCTGTACTTCCTCAATCCACCACCAAGTCTCCTTATCTACTTTCCTTCCAGATGACACACCAAGCACCCATCTACCTGTCTCCCTAATAACACTAGCTGTTGTTGTCCAATCATCTGGAAGCTCACCCAGAGCCTTTTTCAACTCCTCCCTGAAAATTATGCAACACTCCTCCCTTTTCAGCTTCCACCACTTTGTCCTCTGCTCTGTCTTTGTCCTCTTGATCATCCTTGTCACCAGACTCATCCTACAAACCGCCATCCTATGCTGTCTGCTGACACTCTCACCTACAACTACTTTGCTGTCACTGACCGTCTTTCAGGTTACCTTGTCTATATAAGATGTAGTCTACCTGCGTGCTCCTACCTTAGCTCTTATAAGTTACCCTATGTTCCTGTTTTGTTTTGTTTTTTTTGAAAAAGGTGTTCACTACTGCCATTTCCATCCTTTTTTGCAAAATCTACCGCCATCTTTCCCTCTGCATTCCTATCCTGTATACCAAATCTGCCCATCACTTCTTCATCCCCTTTATTGCCTTCACCAACATGTCTGTTGAAGTGTGCACCAGTTACCACTCTCTCATTTCTGGGAGTATTCTGCATCAGTTTATCTAATTCATTCCAGAACTTCTCCTTCTCTTCAAATTCACATCCCACCTATGGGGCATAGCCACTAACATTGAGCATCACACCTTCAATTTCCAATTTCAGACTCATAAGTCTATCTGACATTCTTTTCACCTCCAAAACGTTCCTAACAAACTCCTCCTTCAAGATAACTCCTTCTCCATTTCTCTTCTTGTCAGTCCCATAATAGTACAACTTAAAGCCTGCTCCTAAGCTTCTAGCCTTACTACCTTTCCACCTGGTCTCCTGGACACACAGTATATCCACCTTCCTTCTCTGCGTCATGTCGACCAGCTCTCTACCATTTCCTGTCATATTCCTGATATTCCAAATCCCTCCTCTCAGTCCCAGGCTATTTCTTTTGCTCCTCTCTCTCTCTACTTCCGAACATGCCCTCCTCCTCTTCTTCTTATTCTTGTTCTTCGACCTACAGTAACCCAATTTCCACTGGTACCCTGTAGGTCATCAGTACCAATGGCGGTCGTTGTTAACCTGGTCCTAGACCGAATCCGGTATGATATGGTTATGGTTGACTCGCATTTGGCAAAAGTTTTACGTTGGATGCCCTTCCTGACGCAACCCTCTGCATTTATCTGGGCTTGGGACTGGCTCAGGGAGACACTGCTCCATACCCCCCCAAGGCAGGCTTGGGGAGACATGGGCCAGTGCCGCCCTGAGGCTGCATTACAATCCACAAGATTGACACCAACAATTTGGCCACAGTTCCATGTCTTAACTACAGCAGGCCTCTCAATGGCTGCTTGGTACTTGTCATCCAACAACCTAGTAAAAAAAAGTGCCTGCTGCTATTTTTGTGTGTTATTTTGAGTGAGTATAAACAGTAATAATAAGTATTTAAGGAAATGTGCATCGGAGATAAAAAAGGACAAAGAGAAACAGCCAAGAGCTCAATATCAGTTGCACAAATTCTGATTGTTATGTTCCTACACCAGCACTGGTTCACCCAGACAGACGCTGCTCCATTGGGATTTCCCTGTTGCTTCCGCGTGCATGCGTGCGAAAGAAGAAAAAATGTGTTCCGTTGTACTCCACTCCACCGAAAGCGAATCCACCACTGGACCTGGTACAGCCCGGACGGGAAGACACAAAAAGCCATAGACTACATCCTCATCTCCCGCCGCTGGAAGACATCGGTTACCAACTGCCGTGTCTTCAGAGGCGCACAGCTTGGCAACACCGACCATCGCATGCTGATAGCCGACCTGCGGCTAAAGCTCAAGGCGGGGGCCTCAGCCAATGCCTCCCCCAAGCTGGACTCCTCCCGTCTCTTAGACCCTGCCATTATGGAGCTCTTCAGCTCCTCCATCGCTAACTGATTTAGCACCCTCACCAACGGGATGTCCCAGGACTGGCCTCACTTTAAAAGCGAGGTGACCATGGCTTCGAAGGGAGCCGCCGGGTGAACAAGACCAGCCCCCAAGAAGCCCTGGATTTCCCAAGCCACGTTGGACATTGTCAACAGCCGACGAGCTGCTCGACTGTGTGGGGACATGGCCCTGTACCGGCGCCTCAACAGCCAAAGGAACATTTCCATCCGTCAAGACAGGGAAACCTACTGGAGAAACCAGGCGACAGCCATGGAGTCAGCCTCCAAAAACAACAACCTGCGGCAGCTTTTCAATCTGCTCCGCCAAGGGAAAGCAGGCCTCCGCAAGCGCTGCTTCCTGGTTAAGGATGCGGCCGTAAACGTCCTATCCACTGAAGCTGACTGCCTCAGTCGTTGGAAGGAGCACTTCAGTGAGCTCCTAAACCATCCTCCCCTACCAGAAGCCCCCACCACCCACCCCAACAATAACCCGGACTGTCTCATCTCCCCGGTCACCCCAGCCGAAGTGAAGGCAGCCCTGTCAAAGCTCAAAAACGGCAAAGCCCCTGGCCTATGTTCCATCACAGCCGAGATGCTGAAGGCCGGAGGTAACAACATCATCCTTTGGCTCACACAAATCATCAACCATGTGTGGGTCACTGAGTCGCTGCCTGATGACTGGAGGCGGGGCATTATACTTCCCTTCTGGAAGCACAAGGGCGATCAGCTGACCTGCAGCAACCACAGAGGAATCACCCTCCTCTCCATCCCCGGAAAACTATTCACCCGCGTCCTACTAACCCGTGCTCTACCTGCAACCCAAAGCAGACGCCGCCAACAGCAAGCCGGTTTCATGACCAATCGGTCTACCACAGATCACATCTCTGCCCTCCGGCTCATAATTGAAAAGGCCCGGGAGTTCAGGAAGGATCGGCACCTTTACATCGCCTTCATCGACCTGAAAGCAGCCTTCGACACGGTGGACCTCGGCTCTCTCTGGAACATCCTGACATCCCTCGGAGTCCCGGCCAAAATAACCACACTGTTCAGGCAGCTCTACCAAGGAGCTGAAAGCTGTGTGCGTGTGAATGGCCGGAACTCTGAGTGGTTCCCCATCAACAGCGGGGTGAGGCAGGGCTGCGTCGCTGCGCCAGAACTTTTTAATTGTGTCATCGACCATCTGATGACAAAAGTCTCTGAGCGGATCCCTGGGGTCCCCATAGGCAGCTACACCCTCAGGGATCTCGAGTACGCAGACGACACCACGCTGTTCAGCGAGACTGCTGACCAGCTTCGCGAAGCCCTCCATGTTTTTGATGAGGAGTCCAGGAAACTCGGCCTGAAGATAAGCTGGCCAAAAACCAAGCTTATGCATATAGGAGAGGGACCTGATCCACCACCACTCCTCTTCGACGGCACCCCTGTCCACTTTGTCGCCTCCTTCAAGTACCTCGGCTCAACCCTATCAAACACCGGAGATCTCAAAGTTGAGATTGACCGGCGCCGTGCCCTTGCGGCGTCAGTCATGCAGTCCCTGTGGAGACCATTGTGGCGACACCGGCACATATCCCGGGTGACAAAGCTCCGGGTCTACAATGCCTCAGTCATCTCTGTCCTCCTCTATGGCTCCGAAACCTGGCCGCTGAACAACATGCTGGCAGCCAGGCTTGATGGATTTGACTCCAGGGCCCTGAGGACATTAGAAGGCATCAGCTGGACCCAGCATGTCACAAACAAGACCCTAAGGGATCGAACCCAGCAGCCCCCAGCATCTCGCCTCGCAGCAATGCGGCGAGTCCGTTGGTATGGCCACATCATCCGCTTGCCTGCCGAACACCCCACAAGCTCCATCTTGGCCTTTAATCCCCAGCTAGCCGGATGGAGAAGACCCAGAGGTGCCCCCCGCACCCGCTGGCTTGATGTTGTGGCCCAAGACCTCAGGGCCTGCGGTGTGAGCCTGGCACAGGCACGGCAACTTGCCAACGACAGACCCCAATGGAGAAACCTGGTAGCCACGGTTGGCTCTACGCATTTCCTGCAAGAGGACTAACTAACTAACTTATTCAGCATTTGTGTACAGGGACCCCCATGTTGAAGCAGTATTATGTTGACCCAAACCCTGCTTTCATTGTTTTTCGTTTCATGTCTTACATACCCTATATAGCATGTCATCACCTGGTGCAACACATGAATGCAAAGGGACCTGTAGGTAGTATAGACAAAATGGACCATTAAGTATTTTTTAAAGATTCTCCAGGTTTTGAGGCCTAAGAGCCTGGTATGAAAACTCATGAAATCATACATACTTGTGTCTTCTTGCTTCTGGTATATTAAATATTGAAAGCAAATATGTTTTTATGGCTAGGTATCAAGCCTGCACCTATTGAACCACAGAAGCATCTTTTATTTTCTGAATGTGAACCAGAGACAAAAGAAATCCATGACTCTACTGTGTCTTGTTGAATACAAACAAGGCCTAACAACACATTAATCCAAAAAATATCCAATCCATCATGGATTATCTCTTTACCTTGTTGTTTTTAGATTTGACAGATATAATAAGGCAGAAAGTATGATTTCCTATCTGAAAAAGTATTGTGTTTGTGGTGTTTTTTAATTCAAGAGTAGTATTTCTCCTTAGTTTCATAAACACGGAACAGAAATGTTATTATTACAATTAGTATTTTTGACTTCTTGCCATTATATAATAGCTATATAGAGAAATGTATGTAGACTCATAAAGTATCTTCATGAAAATATATATGTACATAAATACTTAAATATGTACACATACATATACATATACATACACATATTTATACATAATTATACATAATGTAATTTCCGGACTATTGAGCACACCGCAATATAAGCCGCACTGGCTAGCCGATCGCTATCTTGGGCTTCCTCCTGCGCACAAAAACTTTCAAAGTCGTCTTCTTCGGTGTCGGAGTTGAACGGCCTCAGAATTTCCTGGTCATTTCATCAGTCTGATGTGACAAGGATAAATGTTTTAGCCGCGTGAAGCTCATTAGCCTCCCTCCCCCCCAATATCCATAAATTTGCCGCATCGTTGTTTAAGTGAAAAAAGTTGCGGCTTACCGTACGGAATTTACGGTATATATGTATACATTTATACATACATGTACCGTATTTTTCGAATTATAAGTCGCAGGTTTTTTCATAGTTTGGCCGGGGGTGTGACTTATACTCTGGAGTCACTTATGTGTGAAATTATTAAGCTCTCTTGCTCTGATGTGTATCTGTCTGTGTCTGCGTGTGTGCCTTTAATATATCAGCAATCGTCACATTCATGCCCACTGATCAAAATTCAGCGGAGGCAGGTCATGGCAGAAGCACGTTGTGAAAAAAAGATGCTACCTGCTACTTCTGTACCGATGAAAATTGATCATTTCAACATTTGCGGTAACTTATAAAAACAACTGAAAAGAGCTGAACAAAAATGGCATGAAAAGAAAATCATATTCTGCAGGTTACAAGCTGGAAGTAGTGAAATATGCGGCCAAATACAGCAATCGAGCAGCAGAAAGAAAGTTTGAAGTTAGTGAGAAACTTGCAAGGGACTGAGGAAAAGCTGACATTACTCTTACTGAAATGAAGAAAATTATAAAAGCTAATCGCGGGCTAAAAGCTAGCTGGCCACGGCTAGAAGAACGAATTCACACATTGGTGCTTGAACAATGTGCAGTTGTGTCTTCAAACCCAGTTAGTTCGCAAGGAGATGAATGTAAATGACTTTGAGGGAGGACCATCCTGGTTTTACCGGTTCATGCAACGCAATCGCCTCTCTATCAGAGCACAGACACCATCCTGTCAGGATTCAGAAAGGCTAGAATAGTTGGAGCTGCAAGTGACGATGACTCTGACGTAAGCGATGCACCGGTAGAGGAGGAAGCGGCGCATTGTCTACCTTTGGAGTTGGCGGTGTTGTTCAGAAGTGACACCGAAGAGGAAGATTTCGTTGGATTTAGTAATTAAGAGTGACAACGATTGTTTGGTTGTAGCATGTGCTATATGCTATAGTTATTTGAATGACTCTTACCGTAATATGTTAGGTTAACATGGCCTATCAGGCATGTTCTCAGTTTGTTGTTTATGGGTCATATAGGCAATGCTAGGCTGTACTTATTCAGCCTGTTGTTCTCTATTCTATTTTTATTTTAAATTGCCTTTCTTGATGTTGGATTTTATCAAATAAATTTCCCCCCAAAAATGCGACCTATACTCCAGTGCGACTTATATACTTTTTTTCGGTCTTTATTATGCATTTTTGGCTTATAATCAGGATCTCAGGATCTTGACGGCTGGGTCAAATTGAGAATCAGCGCCAGCTGCAGCAGCGGCCAGCTGCCGCTAATCAACGTCCCCATAAAGAGCAGCGGCACGCACTGCTCTGGCACCAGAGAATTGTAACTCTGCTGGGACCCTCCGCCTGAGGGACCCTCCGCCTGAGGGACCCTCCGCCTGAGGGACCCTCCGCCTGAGGGACCCTCCGCCTGAATAAAGAGATCTGATCGGATTCCAGCCCTGTTGGTGTGGTTCCCTGCCCGAGTCCGCCCCCGACCCGTGACAGAATTCTCTGGCCCTCATGGACTCGGGGGGCCCGGTCTCGGCCCTGAGGTGAATCTGCAAGCAGCCCTGACCATGCAAGGCCAAATTCTTGGACAACATGAAAGGAATCTGAGAGAGCTAGCAGATGCTGGACGTCAGTCCCAAGGCAAGTTGGAATCCATCTCCTACCAACTCACGCAGCTAGCCACCACCTTCGACACATTGGATCAGTACAGCCAGACACTATACGACCTAGCCACCTCCCTACACCAGACTCAAGACCAAATTGAGAACATCTTCGCCCAATTAAGCCAAATCTCCCCAGAGATCGCTGCAGCAGAATCCACCGGCCCCTGTTACGGAACCAGCCCCCGCCCCTCGACATCAACCCGCGAAGGAACCTCATGTGCCAGACCCCCCGCAATACTCTGGAGACCAAGGAGAATGTGGAGGATTTTTGCTACAAGTCTCACTATTGTTTGGCTTGCAGCCAATGACCTACCAGACAGATGATCAGAAGATAGCATACCATCAGTCTACTCACCGGAGCTGCACTACGCTGGGGGTTGGCGGTGTGGCGGAGAGACGGACTGCTGTACCGGTCCGATGCCGCTTTCACCTCCGAGATGAGAGAAGTTTTCGACCACCCTCTCCAGGGAGACGACGCAGCGACACGCTTGGGCGACCTCACCCAAGGGGGACAGAGTGGGGCTGAGTATGCTGTTGAGTTGCGGACCCTGGCGGCAGCGTGTGACTGGACCGACCCGGCACTACGATACGCCTTTCAGAGGGGACTCAATGATGAGCTGGCGGCGAGGGACGGACCTCCGGACCTGCATGCACTGATCAACCTCGCAATCCGGATAGACAATCGACTCCGCGAGAGGCGGCGGGAGAAGAAAGCCCAGGGACCCCCTTCAGACCGAGCCCGAACCCCAGTCCTGCCTCGCCCCTATCCCGGCTCCCGTAACCCCACTTCACCACTCCGCCCGAATTCATTTGCCCGTCCTTTGCCCTCAGCCCCGGGTCCCGCCGCGTAGGGGGAGGAGCCCATGCAGCTGGGCCGAGCGCACCTCACTTCTGAGGAGAAGACTGCCTGGCGGTGCCAGAACGCCTGTCTCTACTGTGGTGAGGTGGGCCACTACGCCGCCACCTGCTCGGCCAAGCAGGGAAAAGCCGAGGCTCGCCAGTGACCGGGGGGGTCCTGGTGAGCCGTATGGTGATCTCCTACCCGCTGGCCCACCTACGGGTGCCAACCTCGCTGGAGTGGGGCATGCACCAGTGCTCAGTCTCGGCGCTGGTAGACTCAGGGGCAGAGGGCAACTTCATAGACGAGGCCCTGGTTAAAGAGCTCCTCATCCCCACCACAGCTATCCAACCACCCCGCTGCGCTCTGTCATTGAAAAACCGCCGGCTGGCCCATGTACAGCGCCAGACCGTCCGCATCCGGATTTCTGGTAACCATTCCGAATCAATCTCCTCCGCCATCCTATCTGGACTTCATTCCCCCCTGGTGCTCGGGTTCCCCTGGCTGAAACTACATGATCCCCACATCGACTGGGCCGCTGGCAAAATCCGGACCTGGAGCACATCATGCCATGCAACCTGTCTGACCTCCGCCCCAACCCCCGGTAGTCCCGCAGCCCCAGCTTGACCATCAACCCCGGACCTATCCTGCGTCCCTTCAGAGTATCATGACCTCGCCCCAGTCTTCGACAAGGATAAAGCCCTGACCCTCCCCCCTCACCGGCCTTATGACTGTGCCAAAGACCTCCATCAGAATGCAGTTCTACTGGAGTACCTGCGGACCACCAAAAGATTGAACCGCAGATGGGCACTCTTCTTCGATTGTTTTAGTTTCTCTTTGTCATACCGACCTGGTAATCGAAACATTAAGCCTGATGCCCTGTCCTGCCTCCACTCTAAAGAGGAGGGTTCCGAGCCCATCCTGTCTCCATGCCACCTGGCCTGCTTGGTCTGGGATGTAGAAACCGCGGTCAGGTATTTCTGGAAGCCGGTCCCCCAGGGACGACGTTCGTCCCGGAGACAGCCTGGGCCGACGTCCTCCGGTGGGCCCACTCCAGCCAGCTGTCATGCCACCCAGGGAGGTATAGAACTCTGAGGGTGGCGCAGGGGAGATTCTGGTGGCCCTCCATTTCCCACGACTGCCGCCGGTACGTTTCAGCCTGCTCAGTCTGTGCTCAGAATAAGTCCTCTACTCAACCTACCTCGCGATGGCTATTGCCCCTCCCGATTCCCCGGCGACCTTGGTCCTATATTGCCTTGGATTTTGTTACTGGTTTACCCCCTCTAAGGGGCACACAGTTATCCTGTCCATCATTGATTTTTCTAAATTCGCACTTTATTCCACTTCCCAAACTTCCCTCCACACTAGACACGGCTAAATTATTAGTTTCTCACATTTTCCAGGCTCATGGCATCCCTGCAGACATCATTTTCGATAGAGGTCCCCAGTTCATGTCCAGCGTTTGGAAGGCCTTTTGTTTAGCAATTGGGGCCAAGGTCAGCCTGTCGTCCGGTGTCCACCCCCAAAGTAACGGCCAGATGGAGCGGCTGAACCAGGAGATGGAGGTGGCCCTCCGCTGTGTCACATCTAGAAACCCCAGCTCCTGGAGTGATCACCTGGTGATTCTGGACCCCTCATTAATCCGGCAACTCCGCCGCGACCACCCAGGCCAGCTCCGTGGGGCGCCGGGAGGCGCCCGTCGAGGGAGGGAGGAGGGGGGGGGGGTACTGTCAGGATCTCCTCTCGGCTGCCGAGAGGAGACACGGCTGGGTCCAAGTGAGAATCACTAGACACCCTCACTGAGCTCAGAGCCTTCCTTGGTTTTGCGTCTTACTATCGTGTTTCATGGAGGGATTTGCACAGCATGCTGGTCCCCTCCACCGCCTAGTTGCAGAGGCACAAGGAAAAGGCTAGAGAGCGCTTCCATGAATACTTACTGGGGCCAAGTTTGTGGTTTAAACAGATAACAACCCACTCAGTCATCTTCAGCAGTGGAACAGAGATGGGCCTCTCAGCTGGCAGCCTTTGACATTGATTTGAAGTACTTTCCTGAAACTGCTAACAGAAATGCGGATGTCCTTTCCCATCAGACTCCTGAACCACACCCTCAGTCCATCACAATAGTGTTCTCTGGTATTACCATCCCCCTAGAAGTGACCACCACCGTAAGCGTAAGAGTTAGGTCAGCTGAGCCTGACAGCCACGACCTGGGCAGTTAATGCTATCCCTGTCCGCCAGCCAGCTGATCTACAAGGGTCAAAGATCCCATGATTGGCGCTTTCTTGCATTACTGGAGGCGAGGTCAACCACCAACTTGACAGGAAAGAGCCAGAGTCATGGGGAGTGCTTGAGTTGAAACGGCAATGGCGCAGCATAAGGGAAAGTGAAGGCGTCCTGTACCGGTAAGTGGAAATGCCACCAGCACGAGATGTGATGCCTCAGCTGTTACTACACACTGTACAAAGAGGTCTTGACCAGTCTACATAATGATCATGGTCATCAAGGTGTCAAAAGAACAACAGAAATAGCACAGCTAAGGTGCTTCTGGCCAAAGATGCACCGTGACATTGAACAATAGTGTAAACAGTGTGACCACTGTCTTTTGGCCAAGAGGGTAGTTCCAACTGTGTATACCTCCTCTGAGCATTGCTTGCCTTTCAGATCCCTGGAAGCCATCGCCTTTGATTTCACCTTAACGGATAAAGCGGGTGATGGACATAAGAATGTTCTCATCATAACCGACGTCTTTTCCAAGTTCACACAGGCCTATCCTTACATGAACCAGCGAGCAGAGACAGTGGTCAAGATCCTCCCTGAAACATGGCTTTACTGCTTTTGAGTACTCAAACTGATTCATTCTGACCAGGGGTGAGCTTTTGAGGGTGAATTATTAAAACAGCTGTGTAGACTGTATGACATAAAAAAAAGCAGGACCACCCTGTACAATCCACAAAGAAATGGGCAGTGTGGGCACGTTAATGGACAACTCCATGACATCCTGTGCACTCTTCCACCTGACCAGAAGAGGAAATGGCCTAAAGCACTGCTGCACCTGCCTCTTGCTTACAACCCCACTGTCCACTAGTCCACCAGCCATTCCCCACCAGTTGTTGTTTGGCCAAAAGCCTCAACTTCCAGTGGACTTTTCGCTAGGCCTAGTGAGGAAAGGCCCGGTAACTGTTCCCCCTGAAGACTAGGTCACAGCATACAAAGATCATTTGGCTGACGTTTATTGTAGTGCCAAGAGTCGCCTGGAAGCTGCCGCAGCATCCCCAGAGATGAGAACAACTTTATTAATCCCGAAGGAAATTGTTGTGCCAGAGTTTCAAGCAAAAATCATAACAGTAATAGATAATAGTACAAAGGAGGAAGAATAAGAAATACGATGAAATATGAATTGTCTTAACTGTTAACTGTAACTACAAAGATTGAAGATTCCCTGCGGCTGAGGGAAGAGAAATTAAAAAGTCTGATAGCCTCAGGTAGGAAAGACCTCCTGTGGCGTTCAGTGGAGCTCTTCGGTGGTTTCAGTCTACGACTGAAAGAGCTCTGACAGGACATCAACGTGGCATGCAGGGGGTGATAGATGTTGTCCATGATGCTGAGGAGCTTCATCATCCTCCTCTCTGAAACCTGCACAACAGACTCCAGCTCTACTCTCAGGACAGACCCAGCTCTCCTGATGAGCTTGTTGAGTCTGTTGGTGTCAGCTGTCTTGAGCCTGCTGCCCCAGCACACAACAGCGTAGAAGATGGCGCTGGACACCACCGAGTGGTAAAACATCTGCAGCATGGTCTTGGAGACGTTGAAAGATCTGAGCCTCCTGGGGAAGAACAGACGGCTTTGGCCCTTCTTGATGATGGCATTGGTGTTAAACGTCCAGTCCAGTTTATTGTCCAAGTGGGCACCCAGGTAGTTATAGGTGTCCACAATGACCACATCAGTACCCCTGATGGTGACCGGATTCAGGTGGGTCCTTTGTTTCCTGAAATCCACCACCAGCTCCTTTGTTTTAGACACATTGAGCTGCAGGTGGTTCAGTCCACACCACTCCACAAACCTGTCCACTACGCTCCTGTACTCCTCCTCCTGGCCTCCGTTGATGCAGCCCACGATGGCAGTCATCTGAGAATCTCTGCAGATGGCAGGACTGCGAGGAGAACCTGAAGTCTGAGGTGTAGAGCGTGAACAGGAAGGGAGACAGGACCGTCCCGTGTGGCGCTCCCGTGCTACTCACAATGGTGTCCGACGTTATGTTCCACAGCCTCACGTACTGCGGCCGACCTGTGAGGTAGTTGTTGATCCTGGTCGCGAGTGGAGCATCCACCTGCATGTCCAGGAGCTTCCTGTTCAGCAGGGCAGGTCGAATGGTGTTGAAAGCACTGGAGAAGTCAAAGAACATGACTCTCACAATGCTTCCTGCCTCCTCAAGGTGGGTGTATACTCTGTGCAGCAGGAAGATGATGGCGTCTTCCACTCCAATCCAGGGCTGGTAAGAGAACTGCAGGGGGTCCAGCGAAGGTCCAACAACATTACGAAGTTGCCTCAGGACGAGCCTCTCCAGCGACTTCATGACGTGTGATGTCAGGGCCACTGGTCTGTAGTCGCTGTGTGTGCTGGGATTCTTCCTCCTGGGCACTGGGACCAGACATGAGGGTTTTCCACCAGTCAGGGACAACCATCTGGATTAGGCTCAGGTTAAAGAGGTATGTGAAGATCCCACACAGCTGAGAGGCACATCCTTTCAGCACTCTAGGGCTAAGTCCGTCAGGGCCGGCTGCTTTCCTGGGATGAAGGCGACTGAACTCTCTCCTCACCTCCTCAGTGCTGAAGGTGACAGGAGGGGGTGGAGAGAGTCCCAGTGGGGGGCAGGAGGGCTGAGGTGTAAAGCGAAGAGGTGCATGGGGGAGGGGTAAAAGTCTTAGAGGTGAGGGCACAGGGGGAGGAAAGTCCTGAGCGGAGCTGGAGGGAGGGTGGGCAGAGGCTTCTTCATCAAATCTGTTGAAAAACAGGTTTAATTCATTGGCCTCATGCAGGTCTCCTTCCATCATCTGGCTTCCTTGTTTTCGATGGCCAGTGATGGTTTTCAACCCACTCCACACCTCCCTCATGTTGTTCTGCTGGAGTTTGCTCTCCAGCTTCCTCCTATAACTCTCCTTGCCCTCTGCAATCTTCTCCCTCAGCTCAGTCTGCACCTTCTTCAGCTCCTCCTTATCTCCACTCCTGAATGCCACCTTCTTCCTGTTCAGCATGGCCTTAATGTCCTTAGTCACCCAGGGTTTGTTATTTGTGAAACAACGCACAGTCTTGGTGGGGATGATGTTGTCAGTGCAGAAGTTCACATAGTCCGTAATGCAGGCAGAGAGTTTTTCAATGTCCTCTCCCTGATCCTCACAGAGCACATACCAGTCAGTCGTCTCAAAGCATCCCTGAAGAGTCAGTTCTGCCTCCTGAGACCAACTTCGGACAGTTCTGGGGATCACAGGTTGCTGCTGGACTTCAGGCACATAGAGAGGCTTTAGATGGACCAGGTTGTGGTCTGCCCTGCCCAGGGCAGGGCAGGGAGAGCTGTGCAGGTGTATGCATCCTTGGCATTTGCATACAGCAGGTCCAGGGTTTTATTGTCTCTTGTCTTGCAGTCCACAAACTGTCTGAAAGTAGGCAGAGAAGATGACAATGTGGCGTGGTTGAAATCCCCAGATATGGCAATGAAGGCGCTGGGGTGCTGAGTCTAGAGTCTTGCGACCGTTGAGCTGATGACGTCATTAGCCCGCGGTGCAACGGCAGGATGTAAACCGATAAGATGATGGCGTGGGAAAACTCTCTGGGCAGATAGTACAGCCGGAGGCTCACTGCCAACAGTTCGATGTCCGGGCTGCACACACGCCCCTTTACTGTGATGGGTCCGGGGTTGAACCACTTGTTTACAAACACAGCGACACCTCCTCCTTTCTTCTTGCCGCTGCAACTCCGGTCCCCTCGCACCAACTGAAAGACGGGTAAACTCACCAGAGTCCGGTATGTTGCTGTTTAGCCAAGTCTCTGTAAAGCACAACACTGAGGCCTCACGCAACACACCGTTGCTCTGTGTGAGTGCTGTTAGCTCCTCCAACTTATTGCCCAGCGATCTCACGTTTCCCATCACAATGGAGGGGAGATACGGTCTGTATCGCCTCTTCCTCAGCTCCCCCCTCGGCAGCCCCGGTATGTCCTCCATAGCTCCTTAGGGATTTTGTGCCTTTCCCCCATCCCGCCGCTGCATCTCAGCTCCATCAGCTGATCCCAGGTGTGAACAATGGCGCCATTGCGCAGCTCCGCCAGGAA
Organism: Fistularia commersonii; assembly: GCF_037954325.1. Lineage (NCBI taxonomy): Eukaryota > Metazoa > Chordata > Actinopteri > Syngnathiformes > Fistulariidae > Fistularia > Fistularia commersonii. The sequence goes on along the minus strand of NC_141285.1, from coordinate 6,318,698 downwards.
TGGGATATGGCTCGAAAAATGTGCTCAAGCACCGCGAAAACAAGAAATAGCGAATGGAGCAACATCTCTTGTTTTGGTAAATTCAATTAACTTAATAGTTACTAAAGCAAGAAGAAGTAATAGAAAAATAGAAGTAGAGAATTTAGGAAAGAGACACTAAGGTAAAGAGAAACTCTGGCAGGCAGCCGCCCGAGACAGCGCCGGAAGTAGATGCGTTAACAATGCTAACACATAGTGTAGTAACATACGTGAGCTAAGAAATTCACAATAATGTCACTAAAACATAAAAAAAAAAAAAAAAGTAACAGCACCTCATTTAACATTGTCACATCAAGAAATAAACATGGCTGACAACATTGATGAGAGTGAACCACATGACTGTGAAGAGAGAGTAAACAAGGACATCAAAATAAGGGCAGACCTACAAACAAATCTCCCAAATGAAGGGGAAACATTGTTTATGGGTGGCTCCTGTTACAACTCTATGAAGGGTTAAAAGCAGCACGAGCAGTAGTGAGGCTGACAGGATGGTTTTGAGGAGGTGATAACACAGAAAGTGGAGGGAAAGGAGTCAGCACAAGCTGCTGAACGGCAGATAATGATAAAAGCATTAGAGTGGTAGGAAGGAAAGGATGTAAACATCTATACAGATTCAGCATATGTTGTGAGAGTAATACAGGTGGTGCTCAGCCAGTGGACCATTGCTGGATTTGTGACTGCATCAAAGACTCCTTTTAAGCGAGAGACATTCGACAACTGTCTGGTGTATAGATGAAACCATGCTTGGCTGGCCATGATTAAGTGTAAAGGACATAACAAAACAAACTCAGAAATTGCACCAGGAAACAATTAAGCAGACTGAGCAGCGGACTACATAACCCAGCATGTAATGTTGCAAACAGAGAAAACTATGCACGACATGTTGCCCTCGTGATGTAAATATGTTGATAGAACAAGAAAAAGCTTACCCCCCCAGACAAAAATGTGTGGTTAGAATGCAGGGCACAGAAGCAAGAAGGAGTCTGGAGGGCCCCGGATAGAAGACCAGTACTCCTACTGGGTCTGATGAATACCATGTTACAAAAAGCACACGGATTGACTCATTGTGGAAAGACACAGATGCAGACACCTGACTCCGTGGTGACATCCATTTCCTCCTGTAATGCTAGAGAATCACATGAAAGAATGTGATATCTGCAGTTCATATAATGTGAAACCCACCATCAAACAATAGGAGGGAAAATTTGCCTACCACAGTTAACAGGCCAGGAAAACATTGACTACAAAGACATGATTGCAAGCCGGGATAAATGCAGAGGGTTGCGTCAAGAAGGACATCTGGCGTAAAACTTGCCAAAACCAAACATGCGAGTCAACCATAGCTATATCATACTGGATCAGTCGTGGACCGGGTTAACAACGACCGCCATTGGTACTGATGACCTACAGGGTACTAATGGAAATTGGGCTACTGTGGTTCGAAGAACAAGAGTGTGTGTTCAGAAGCAGAGAGAGAAGAGGAAAGGAAAGCGCCTGGGACTGAGAGTAGGGACCTTGAATACTGGGACTATGACAGGAAAAGGTAGAGTTGGTCGACATGATGCAGAGAAGGAAGGTGGATATACTGTGTGTCCAGTAGTAAGGCTAGAAGCTTAGGAGTAGGCTTTAAGTTGTACTATTATGGTACTGACAAGAGAAATGGAGTAGGAGTTATCTTGAAGGAGTTTGTTAGGAACATCCTAGAGGTGAAAAGAATGTCAGACTTATGGGTCTGAAATTGAAGGTGTGATGTTCAATGTTGTTAGTGGCTATGCCCCACGGGTGGGATGTGAATCTGAAGAGAAGGAGAAGTTCTGGAATGAATTAGATGAAGTGATGCAGAATATTCCCAGAAATGAGAGTGGTAATTGGTGCAGACTCCAATGGACATGTTGGTGAAGGCAATAGAGGGGATGAAGAAGTTGGTATCCAGGATAGGAATGCAGAGGGACAGATGGTGGTAGATTTTGCAAAAAGGATGGAAACGGCTGTAGTGAATACCTTTTTCCAGAGAAAAAAAAAAAAAAAACAGGAACATAGGGTAACTTATAAGAGTGGAGGTAGGAGCACGCAGGTAGACTACATCTTGTATAGATGAGGTAACCTGAAAGAGGTCAGCGACTGCAAAGCAGTTGTAGATGAGAGTGTAGCCAGACAGCATAGGATGACTCTGGTGAGAAGATGAAGACGACAAAGTGGTGGAAGCTGAAAAGGGAGGAGTGTTGCATGGTTTTCAGGGAGGAGTTGAGAAAGGGTCTGGGTGAGCTTCCAGATGATTGGACAACAACAGCTAGTGTTATCAGGGAGACAGGTAGAAGAGTACTTGGTGTGTCATCTGGAAGGAAAGTAGATAAGGGGACTTGGTGGTGGAATGAGGAAGTGCAGGAGTATATACAGAGAAAGCGGTTAGCAAAGAAGAAGTGGGATACTGAGAGGACTGAAGAGAACAGACAGGAGTTCAGGGAGATTCGGCGAAAGGTAAAGATAGAGGTAGCAAAGGCAAAACAAAGGGCGTATGATGACTTGTATGCTTGGTTGGATAGTAAGGAGGGTGAGAATGATCTATACAGGTTGGCAAAACAGAGATAAAGATGGAAAGGATGTACAACGGGTCCGGGGGATTAAGGACAGAGAGGGAAATGTATTGACAGATGCTAGAAGAGTGATGGGAAGATGGAAAGAGTTCTTTGAAGAGCTGATGAATGTGGAAAATGAAAGGGAGGCAAGGGTAGAAGAGGGAACTATTGTAGACCACAAAGTAGGACAAATTAGTAAAAGTGAAGTAAGGAAGGCATTGAAGAGGATGACGAGTGGAAAAGCAGTTGGTCCTGATGATCTACCTGTGGAAGTGTCTAGGAGAGGCAGCAGTAGATTTTCTGACTAGATTATTCAACAGGATGTTAGAGAGTGAGAAGATGCCTGAAGAATGGAGACAAAGTGTGATGGTGCCTATTTTTAAGAATAAAGGGGATGTGCAGAATTGTGGCAACTATAGAGGGATAAAGTTGATGAGCCATACAACGAAGTTATGGGAAAGAGTAGTGGAAACTAGAAGTCAGCATTTGTGAACAGCAGTATGGCTTCATGCCTAGGAAGAGTACTACAGATGCAGTGTTTGCGTTGAGAATGCTAATAGAAAAGTACAGAGAAGGCCAGAGGGAGGTGCATTGTGTTTCTGTAGACCTAGAAAAAGCATATGACAGGGTGCCAAGAGAGGAGCTCTGGTATTGTATGAGGAAGTCTGGAGTGGCAGAGAAGTATGTTAGACTGGTGCAGGACATGTATGCTAGCTGTGAGAGGGGTAATAGAAGTTTAAGGTGGGATTCCATTAGGGCTCAGCTCTGAGCCCCATCTTGTTTGCAATGGTGATGGATAGGCTGACAGATAAGGTTAGACAGGAATCCCCATGGACCATGAGGTTTGCAGATGACATTGTGATCTGTAGTGAGAGCAGACAGCAGGTAGAGGAAAATCTAGAGAGGTGGAGGTATGCTCTGGAAAGGAATGAAAGTTAGTCGCAGCAAGGCAGAATATATGTGTGTGAATGAGGGGAACTCTGGTGGAACAGTAAGGCTACAGCGAGTGGAGATTAAGAAGCTGGAGGATTTCAGGTACTTAGGGTCAACAGTCCAGAGTAACAGAGAGTGCGGAAAAGAGGTGAAGAGACGGGTCCAAGCAGGTTGGAATGGGTGGAGAAAAGTGTCAGGGGTATTATGTGATAGAAGACTTTCAGCCAGAATAAAAGGAAAGGTGTACAAGACTGTGGTGAGACCAGCGATAATGTATGGACTAGAGACTGTTACAATGACCAAAGATCTGCAAGCGGTTGAGTCTCACCTGGGCCTGGAGCAGTTAATCACCCTCAATCCCAAGGCAAAGTAGAGAGAATAAACAGAGCCCTAAAAAGCAAAATTAGCAAAATCTGCACTCAGACAAAACTCAACTGGCTTAAAGCTCCTCCTCTTTCTCTGTAATCAGTAAGGAGTTCTGTCCGCTCTTGTCACGGGACGCAGGGCAGACTCGGGCAGGGAACCACACCCTCAAGTCTGAAATTGGGGTTGGTCGGCAGGCAGGTAGGGTGTTGCTGGAAATTCCCTGGCCCCGAGACAGAGTCGCACAAGGCTGGGTCTCACCAGGACGGGCCCCAGGCAGGGTGGCAGGGAAGGGCCCCAGGCAGGGTGGCAGGGAAGGGTCAAGGCAGGATCTCGGGCTGGGTCAAGGCCTGGGCCACAAGGGGGTCGTGGGGATAAACATGGCAAAGGGGGAGTCCGGGGCCCGCGGCTAGGTTCAGTCACGACAGGGGTCATTGGGCAACCCCGGCACCAGGCAGAGCGTGCCACTGCCCTTTTTAGGGATCTTGATTAGCGGCTGCTGCTGCAGCTGGCGCCGATTACGAATTGAACCCAGCTGTGAGACCCTGACAGCTCTATCACTAGGTTCACCCCCCTATGGGCTCCTGATGGAATGTCAGTTCCCGGGACCCAGTGCAGGCAGTATCACAAGTAAATCTGATACTCCTATAAATCATACTACGATCAACTAATGGCTCTTGTCCTCGCTTTCTCTGAACAGGTCTCAAAGGCAAACGGGGGTGGAACCGAGGGAGCACCTCAAATAGCAGAGTGGGTCCTCCTAAAGGTAACCAAACAGAAGTGGTCTGAACCAAGGTGGCCAGGACCCTATAAGGTGGTAGAAAAAACATCTCACGCTGTCTGGCCACAGAGAGAAAGAAACAGCTGGTTTCACTGGTCTCAGTGTACAGCTGCAGATCCTCTCAGTAGGACACTGGGGGAAGTCAGGACTGCCCCAAAGCCCGTTGAGCAATGAGACATGCCCTATGACTGTGGGGTGTAGAAACATTTCAAAAAAAAAAACCAAAAACAAACAAACCCTTAGAATCATTCATTACATGATCACGTGTTACTTTTGAGTTGTTCCTATATGAACTTAAGGTCAGAAGGTTTCAAGTTCTCTCTAGTCAGTGTTACTGGGCAAGACACAAGGATACTTGGGAAGGGTCTACAGAAAGGAAGTTTTACTGCCTCTACATTTTCTTTTCATTCATATACACAAGCACCAGTTTTACTTTTTACTATTGTTACATAGCACATTAGATTATGGGGTGGGTATAACTTTTACTGTTATGTGGGGTTTTCTGTAGTGATTGTGTTGCCAACTTCACTGTGGGTTGAATACCACTGCTCACCTAACTCTCCTACTTGTTTGGCTCCAGGTTCTTCGATTCACCTGAACAGGACCAGGAGTTCAGTATCCTCTTCCCCTCCGTCAGAACCCTGTCTCTTACATTATGGAGGTTAGGCATTAGACTATACATTGGGCTCAACCACAACCTTCTCTTTCAATTTGTCATTAATTGTAATGGAGGGGACCTGGCATGGAGAGGGTATGACATGTATCTTTGTGAATTCCCATTGGGAGATTCTGCTTCAAACCCTTTGTGTCACCACTGGTCAGATGCAGTTACTTATACGGGACCATGGAAACCCCCAGGTTACTGGTATAACACATCCGTCCTCACATGACAGCATGTGGCGGACATATGCCCCATAACCGTCTCCACTTAACGATAAAACAGCTCCCCCAAAATCCATGGCCTGTAAAGAACATCACTGTCCCTCCTGTTTTCAAACCCACTGCTGGCAACTTCACCTGTTTTGTGCACAAAATGTCTCCTGTGGCACCTTGCTTGGTGAAGTTGATCCCTCATGGTGTGCGCACACTGTTAACATTTCTACCCGGTCGAATGCCTCTTCTATGGTCTGGGCTCGGGCAGATTTATTCTGGTACTGTATTACTAATTTTTTGCATTTGCAGCTTCCCAGTTACTGTTCTGGTGTCTGCATCATGGTTTGTTCAGGCCTGCCGCTTTTACTTATAGGACACGCCCACAATCTCACGCGGTCTGCTCGTTCAAATCACTCTATGGCTTTGGTATCCCGCATGGTGTACCTGACGAATATAAATCGGCAAATCAAGTTTCTGCAGGATTTGAGAATCTTCCCCTAATTAGTGCCTTCTTCTCTGTCACCCTCAACGAAAAAAACAAATCTAATTAACTACTGTATGTGTGCTATAATATTCTCAGACTGGCAAATGCTACACATGATGCTGTTACTGGCCTATTTGAACAATTGGTTGTCACTTCCCTAATGACTGTCCAAAACAGAATGGCTCTAGATATGTTGTTAGCACAAAAAGGAGGCACTTTTTCAGGAAGAACCGTATATTCACTCACACTCTAAACTTTCTAGCTCTAACAGAAACATGGATTACACCAGAAAACACATATGTACGCATTCACTCACACCCCCTCAGCAAATGAGCATGGCGGTGGAACCGGCCTGTAAATCTGCCCGGAATAGAAATCCTCTCCTGTTTCTGTCCCACACTTTCTTCCATCCTCCTTTGAGTTCCATGCTGTCCTTGCCACTCATCCGCTGAGAATCACTATTTGGTGTGTACCGTCCACCTAGGCCAGGGGTCGGCAACCCGCGGCTCTGGAGCAGCATGCGGCTCTTTCATCTTCACACTGCCGCTCCGACTGGCTTGGGAAAATAAATCATAAATATTTAATTGAAGTGTAATTCATTTGTGTTAATTCCTTTTTTTAACCTTTAGTTCTAAGTTGGAAGATTATTATGATCTTGAAATATTAAATAAAATTATATTTCTTATTTTTCGCAGCTCAAAATAACGTCACACTTGCGGAAGCCGGTATACCCACCAGCCGGTAATGTCCCGATTTGCAAATGCTGTGCGCAGAAGTTCAGGAGCAGAAGTCCCATAAGCCAGGAAAAATAAATATTTATGAAGATATTTTGCAAATATTTATTTTTAATTGTTTACTGACACAGTGATTTTTTTCCGGATTTATTTTTAAAATTCAGGTCAAGGCTCCACTACACACTTTGAAAGCCCAAACCTCAAAATGAGTTCATTACATGAATAAAAATTAATTTTCTCTGTTATACTTTGTGAATTTCAGAAGCAACACACTACACACTTGTTTATACAAAGTGTAAAGGTAATTAAAAGCAATTTATACAGTGGTACCTTTATTTTAGACGTCAAAAAGTAATTGCGGCTCCCAGTCTTTTCTTTTCCGAGGAAACCGGGTCCCAATGGCTCTTTGGGTGTTAAGGGTTGCCAACCCCTTACCTAGGCCCTTCGGATTATTTCTGAAGGAACTTGATGCACTCATATCACACTTCCCCATTGACGATTCCACTCTTACTCTTCCTGGTGACTTCAACTGTGGGGAAAAGGACAAGCTAGAACCACTAGTTTCTCTCCTCTCCTCCTTTGGCCTCCTCCCTCTGCCCTCCGACTAACATTTCGGTCATGCCTGTTGATGAGAAACAGCTCTCAGATCACCATTTCATCACCTGCACCCTAGCTCTCTCCCTCTCTCCCTCAACTCCCCCCACTGCCCACCTGATTTCTACATGCAGACACCTCTGTTCACTGAATCCTATGGACTTTGCCTCATCCACTACCGGCTCTCTCCCCTCGATCAATTCATTTTCCCTCCTCCCCGCTTACGAAGCTACTGACACACTGATTTCCACCCTCTCCTCCTCAATATAACAACTCTGCCCCCTCACCTCTAGACCTGTTTGCTCAACCCAACCAGCTCCATGGCTATCTGACACTGTGTGACAGACGGACCCTCAGAGTGGCTGAACACAAATGGAAGAAGTCCCTACTCCCTGATGACCGACAGAGACAGCCCTCCTTGCGGTGTCATAATCACTGAAGGAAGCGAGAGCGGCCTCTCTTTCGTCTGTGCATACACTTCTTGACCTGTCAGCTGCGTTCGACACAGTCAACCACCAGATCCTTGTCTCCACCCTCAAGGGTCTGGGTGTCACAGGCTCTGCACTCTCTCCGTTGGCATCCTACCTGACAGGTCGCTCCTACCAGGTGACATGGCGGGGGGCTGTGTCTGAACCACACAGACTGTCTACCGGTGTTCTACAAGGTTCGGTTTTAGGCCCTCTCCTCTTCTCCCTGTAAACATCACTTGGTTCTGTCATTCGCTCACATTGCTTCCCTTACCACTGCTATGCTGAAGTCATACAGCTGATCTTGTCCTTCCCTCCATCAGACACACAGGTGGAAACCAGAATTACAGCTTGCCTGTCCGACAACTCAGATTGGATGGAAACTAACCACCTGGAGCTCATCCTATACAAGACAGAGCTGCTCTTTCTCCCGGGGAAAGGTATTCCACATAGAGACCTAGCCATCACCATCGACAACACTGTGGTAAGGCCAACCACAACTGCGAGAAACCTGGGTGTGGTCCTAGACAACCAACTGTCGTTCTCAGTGAACGTCACAGCAGTCGCACGTTCCTGCAGATTCCTCCTTCACAACATCAGGAAGATTCGCAGATTCCTCACGGAGCATACGGGGCAGATATTCACCCAGGCTCTTGTCATCTCTCCTCTGGACTACTGCGACTCCCTCCTTGCTGCTGCCCCAGCGGTGACCATCAGGCCTCTGGAGCTTATTCAGAAAGTGACAGCCCGCCTGGTGTTCAACCAGTCTAATTCTCCCACACAACTCCCCACTACATGTCACTACAATGGCTCCTGGTAGCCTCCCGCATCAAGTTCAAGAACCTGGTGCTCACCTACCGGGCAGTGAATGGCACAGCCCCGTCATATCTTCAGGATATGGTCAAGCCACATGTCCCTACCCGTCCCCTCCGATCTGCCACCTCTCGGCGACTGTCCACCCCATCACTCAGAGCCCCTGGCTGCCGAGTGAACCAGTCTCGGCTCTTCTCAGTCTTGGCTCCTCAGTGGTAGAATGAACTCCCAGAAAAAGTCAGAACAGCGGGGTCGCTGCCCATCTTCCACTGTGAGCTGAAAACGTACCTCTTCACCAAACACTACTTCACTAGTTGCACTTATTCTCATTGAAACATATATACTTTGTCTTGTTGCGACTAACTTTCCTCTCCATTCCAGCGCATACCTCCACTTCTCTAGATTTTCCTCAATCTGTTCTCTATTCTCACTGCAGATCACAATGCCACCTGCAAACATCATGGTCAATGGAGATTCCTGTCTAACCTCATCCGTCAGCCTAACCATCACCACTGCAAACAAGAAGGGGCTTATAGTTGATCCCTGATGGAGTCCCACCTCCACCTTGAACTTCTGTTACCCCTACAACACACCACGTCACTGTCTCACTAGCTCACAGCTAGCATACATGTCCTGTACCAGTCTAACATACTTCTCTGCCACACCAGATTTCCTCAAACAATACCAGAGCTCCTCACTTGGCACCCTGTCATATGCTTTTTCTAGGTGTCTGACCTCTGTATTTCTCTACCAGTGTTATTAAGGCAAATATTGCATCTGCCTCTATCATCACTCAAACCCTCTCCCTACACCACATCACTTCTGTCCTCCAACAGCTCCATGGGCAATCACTTCAGTACCGTATTGAATTCAAAATCCTCCTGTTAGCATTCAAGACTATCCACAACCCCACCCCTTATATCTGTCCAATCTCTTCAATGTTCCCACTTCCTTCCCGCAGATCCTCTATTCTCCCGGCAGCGCAAACCAATGCACCACGCAGGGCTGACACTCTTCGCACGGGTACCGCTCCTTCCAGTGGTGTAAACTTGGCTGAGCCGCCGGTCCCACCAGCGGTGTTAGCCCGTTCAACTTGCTCGGCTGCCACTTCTCCCGGTAGTGTAAACCGGTGCACTTTGCAGGGCCACTACGCCCTCCGGCGGTGTAAACCTGGACATCCTACCGGGCCGCCACCTTACTTCTGTTATGGACTGTCCAGGAACCACAGTGGCAGGTTCTCCTCATCCTCTCAGTCCAAGACTAGGGTCTGGATCTCCTAGCCGATGATGGATGAGCCCTATTTTATCAGAGGTTGGTTTGTAGCTACAGGGAGCGCAGAGAAACAGACAGGCTGTGTCTGCTTTTCTTTCAACAAGACTCCAATTTATTGGTTATAGTGCATGCCTTTCATATAAGGAGGGAACAATATAGGTATTGAGAAGTCCTGAGCTCCTCATGAATAATAGGTGTCACAGATAAAGGAATGTGGAAAAGTACAGGTAATCTCAGAAAATAGAATCGCAACAGAAAATGATCTATATCTCTGCCTCTTGAAATTATCTGTGATGTTATGACTATGAGACCCAAGCTTGTTTTTCTGTGAATGCTTCACAGAAAAACAACTGTGATGTATTGGGTTCAGTAATACACGAAAAAATACAATTTCCCCGCCTCTTAAAGGGAACGAAGCATCCATAGTGAGCTGAAAAAATGTCATATGAAATTTAATTCCCAAGCTATTTTTAGCCACTTTACACGCCTTTTGTTGCATTTGTTTCTGCTGTTGAACATTTGTTTTCTATTGTCACCCTTGCCCCAAAACATGAAAAATGTACTTTTGTGGGTTTGCCTGTGATGGTATTTGGTACATCATAGCATTTTGGGGTCACTGTCATTGATGTAACTGTGTTGTCAGCACTGTAATTCATCACATCTTTAACAATTTAAGACACTTGAACAATTACTATTCAAATAATTTTAAACTCAGGCATGCAGAAATCTGTGTATTGTCAGAATATAATTAAATGATAGGGTTACCAATTTTCAAGAGACTTTTTTGGAAGAGATTTGATATTCTATAGGAGAGGTCAGCCAAAAAAGATGAATGACAATGTGCTTAAGATAGGGATGAATGTGGAATGGAGGACAAATCTTCGCCTCACTCAGTTTGAAGATCTCCAGGTAGAGGCTGCTACATTTATTAACACATTTAAACGGCAGGTGGAAAACGTAGACCATGTGATCAAAAGAATGATGATTGACCTGCAGAAAGCAGATCAGCAGTCAACTCAGGTGTGGCGTGTTTATCTTGATCATGTGAAACATTTGCAGTTAGTCCAGGACAAGCGGTTGTTGTCTCTGCAGCAGCAATGGGAGAGATTACTAAAAAAAATGAGCTCTAATTTAATATCCGACAAAGAAGGCATGCAAACTCATTGTCAACAGCGTCAAGATGAACTGAAGGAAGCCATCTCCACCATGCAAGAGCAGCACAAAAATAAAATCAGTGACATTCAGAATCGCTACAGAGAAAACAATGGTGCACTTCAGAGTGCCGCCGAAGGCAAAGTGGCTGTTGTGCTCCAAAAGGGTAATCAAAAACTGATGGAGAAATCTCTTGAAAAAGATGTGGCTTTGAAGAAGTACATCCCTATTGTATGCCATGTGGAAGAAATGAAGTTGAAAAACCAGCATGAGTATGAAATGCAAACAACTGCCATAAACAGAGTACACAAGCTCCAGAGTTACCTCACTGGTCTGAGAGGGAAGGTGAGCCATGCCAAGATGGAACTAAAATCTGAAACAGACAAACGGACAGCTACCAAAGCCGAGATGAGTCAAAATATTCACGAGCTTCAGTGCCAAAAGTCTCAGGAACATTCAGCAGCAAGGAAGCATCTCATTGAACTCAGTGTCCATAGTGAGAAATCAGCGAAAAAACTGCAAAAAATTATTGCCAAAGGTGAGAGGGTTTTAACAATTGCTTTAATGTGCCACAAGCTGGAGTTGGAGCAGGAGTCTTTAGCTTCCACAGATGAGTGTAATCAGGAGATTACAGAGATAGAGTTCCCAGAGTTGCAGCACCTGATGCAGCGCTACAACAACACTCTGCTACAACGAGATATTCTGAGGAAAAAGAAAGAAGAGCAGAGGCTAGAGAATGAGCAACGGAAGCTTCTGTTGCATCTCCACCTGGATGCAATGACTTTGCGCAGTGACCCCCTCAACTTACCACATTGTCTATCAACCACAAAACCTGGCACAAGTTATGCCGGTCGGCAAACAACAAACACTTAGGTTTACAGCCAAAACTGTTGGTAAAAAAAAGGATACTTATCTAAATGAGTCAAAATTTTTAATTCATATTGTAATGGGAATTTTTTTTTTTTTGTGAAATTATGCTTCTATGTGAAACTATGCTTATCTGAACCAACGTCTATGCTTTGTCTATACTCTCAGTGGAAAAGTCCTAAGCATGAAACTCACATCGGGGGGCGGTCCAAGAACTCCGAGAAGAAACGTAGCATGTATTCAGAACGATGTGTCCACCACTTTATTAATTGTTTGCCTCATAAGCATGTCCATATATAGTGTTCTTCCCATCCTGCGCCATCATGACCCAATATCCCCTGACTTACCTTCAAAATGGTGCCTCCTCTTTATGCATAAAAATCTACTCTCTTTGTGTTCTTGTACTCTCCTGCAGACTACTCTGTATTCTGTGAGACTTGTGCCTTTTAGCGCATCAAAATAAATATTCTGAGAGCATCCTGACTATTCTTTGTCATTCACTGACTTTCTTAAAGAAGCCTCCAAAAGGAAAAGAAAATTTTCACGACAGTTTGGTGTCAGAAGTGGGATTGGAGTTCCGTCAATGTGATCTCTGTGGTGTTGGCTCATGACCAGGATTATCAACAATCTTCTCCCATGTCCAATTTGAGACAAGAGGGACGGTCCAAGGAGAGAATTTCACAACCATCTAATGAGCTCCAAACCACTGTAGTGACACTGAGATAAGGAATTCTTAATTGCTGATAAAAACAAAAGAGAAATTTAAAAGTCATTTTGAGGTGATCTCCATGCTGTGTTTTTTGTCTGTAAAGACAAAGCAGGGAAGAGAATTAAGTGAATTTTGTCAAGTAAGCCAAGTGCTGATTTCTCGGAATTAGAGTGAAAGAGTCAGAAAGGCCAGGTTCGAGATGCTGTTCAATATCTGCCCAACCCAGAACATGACGGTGCCAGGTTGGCGGATGACGTGCTGACCTTCTGTCAGGAATTCAGCCCGACCATGCCTGAGCTCAGATGTCTACCCCCTTTGCAAAAATCTGTGACCTAGTCTAAGGCCAACAATATCAACATGAAATGAACTAGAGATATGCTGGAAACGCTGACTACAGGAATGCCATCGCCACCCTGTGCAATAGTTTGAAGGAAACCTTTCCTTAATCTGTGAACATCGCCAAAATCACTGAATGTACAGAGCAGGAGGATGAACCTATGGCAGAGCACTACCAGAGACTGTATGAAGAGTTCAAGGAGAACTGTGGTATGCAAGAGCCACACCCATTGCCGGAAGAGCGAGGGGTGCGGGAAAGACACCTCTGCAACGCCTTTCGCACTGATCTCCTGCCAGACATCTCACAAGCAGTGAAAAGGGCCTGCATCAACACTAACAGAGCCAAACTTAAAGAGCTTGAAGAGCCATGCCGCCCATGCCCAAGACCAACATGTGGAAAAAGAGAAACAGGAAGAGAAGCAACGCAAAGACGAAAAATGCAAAGCACAAGGCACACCTGACGGTGGTTCGAACCGTCCCGTCAGCAGCCACAACAATCTCAGGCCCGCTCCCAGGGCCCGTCCCAGAGCTATGAAAGGGGAGGGCTCCGATGGAGACCTTTGGAAGACAAGGGTAGCATGGATTATTCCAATCCAATGACTCACCTGTATTGTCTGCGGAGATCCCGGACCTTCGACAAGGGATTGCCCCCAGAGCTAAGGACCGCCCAGAGGATGAGGCTGGGGACAGGGGCTTGGCTATTTTAAGGGACGCCATGTTTGGAGGAGAAAGCCCAACATCCAGCAGCATCTGAAAAGGGAGGTGATAACACACATGCAATGCAAAGCAGCTTGCACCAAACCCCAGATAAATTGTGCAGACTCTTAATACAGCATATAGAAATACTAGAGCAGTCCCAGGTTAAAATGAAGATGCGACTTTACACAAAGTATTAGACTGAAAATCTTCAAAAATTTCCGGAGATCACCCTAGATATTAATGGTGAACACATCGTCTTTCTAGTAGACTCAGGCACCTCTCACCGCCCCACAAATCTGGAATCACAGCTTTCTGCTATCTTCCTTCTGCTCAGTGAATCTCTTGGGAAGGGATTTAATTCTCACTTTCAGTCTAAATTTTCTGTCACCTCCAGGTGACAGGGGGTTACAGGTTCTGACTTCTCGCACGTTCTTCAAAGATCACATTAAAGTTTTATACATGTATCAGTGGTTTATTCCACTCACAACGGCTAATCTTTTTATTTCTCTAATCTCCCTTAAGGTCCACGTGGATGCGGATTTTGTGAAACTAGCCCACATGCACTGTACCGCCCATTTCTCTCCTAGCCCAGACAATGACTATGCAGAGAGTTTCTTTTCTGACCTGAATCACGATATTCGAATATGTACATTTTATTGGAGCTCCTGGTGCACCGTTTTCACTCTACAGCTTACCAACGGCCAGATCCAGTACAACTGGATTTCGGATTTCTACCCACACATACTGCTGTCCAAAAGCCCCGCAGAGAGAGGGAGCGATCTGGGTCTTTTTGCATTTAAATGGACATAGATCTCTGATAATCAGAGACCAATGGTGAATATATTGGTAGACGGAGGACAGGAGGTCTATGGGAAGACCAAAGAGAAGATTTATGGACGTAGTGAGAGAGGATATGAAGGTAGTTGGTATGAGAGAGAAGGATACAGGGAATAGGGCTAGATGGAGAAGGTTCATTCACTGTGGCATCCCCTGAAGGGTAAAGCCGAAAGGAGAAGAAGAGCAACAATAAGAACAGTTTGAGCTGTACAGTGGCCTAATGAGGGGACCTTGGTAGTCTGATCCTCAGCTGTCAAAACTGGCTCTAGGACCATGGAATGTTACCTCTGGCAGAGAACAAATCCGAGTCCTCTGACAAGGTCTTGCATTGAATGGAATGAGCTCAGGTTGCTAGCTGGTTGCCAGCCTCACACAGACTTCCAAATGGTCATCAGTCATGATGGAATGGTATTTGGATCTAGATCTCAGACTAGCTGTATGCATGTCAATCAAGTGCCAAATGCCACAGTGGGGCTGACAGCAATAATTTGATGACATGCAATCTTGCAATCTACCCACACTACCTGTAATATGGTATAAACTATCCCCTTGAGAGGGGTCAGACTCTTTTCCATTCTGGAGTTTCACAGATTGTTAGGTGCCAAGCAGGCGTGGGCATACCAATTTTCCTCCATCTGGTGCCTGTTTGTACTTCTGCAACCTCACATAGAAGCAAACCAGGGTGGCCCCCCTCTTTAAAAGGGGGAACGGAGGATGCATTTTTACAATCGGGGCGTCACACTCTGGCCTCCCTGGTTAGCTCTAGCAGAGGACCTGATGATAAAGGTCAGTCAGATAGTTGAATCTTTGTGTGGTTTTATCCTGGTCACAGAACAGTGGACCAGCTCATCCAGGATGCAGGAAGGTGCATGGTAGTATGCCCAATCGGTCTAAATGTGTTTTGTAGACTAGGAAAAGGCATTTGAGTGTTTCCCACAGTGAGTCCTTTTAGTGGTGCTCCAGGAATATGCCACTATCATCTTCTGAAGTCAACAATTATGAGGTTGATGCACCCACCCAACAGCTGTCCCTGCTTCTGCTGCTGTTATCAGCATGAGATTATTTGTACCTGTTCCTTCCAATTTTCTGATCACCTCTATTTCATTTCTACCACACTCTTGCTTTACTGTCTTCTTCTCTCTCTACACCAAATGGTTGAGACAGAAGGATGCTCATACTGAATTTGGAACTGTCCAAAGTTTCAGTTTATGGTCACTGTCACTTCAAGTTTGCTCATTGGAGAAGGTGGGTTTCTGTAAACAATTGGGTTGTCTAGATATGCTTTACATGTAACGCACCATGAAACTGTTTTTTGGTGCTATGCAAATAAAATTTTACTTGACTTGACTTGACTTGACTCTGCCTCCTCTCAGTGGGTCATGTGGTTGTCATCCATGATGAGATCAACCACTGTTGTGTCAACAGCAGTCTTAACAATGTGATTAGTGATAGCCATGTTTTGTCTTCTGTCTGACACACACTGACAGTGGTCTATCAGTTAGGAAGTCTGGCAAACAGTTGTACATCTGGGTCCCATTTTGTCCACCAGATGTTGCGGAATTATAATATTTAATGTTGTACAGCAGGGACAGGGACAGCATCACTTATGAATGTTCCTCTTCTCCAGGGGTATGTCTCAGGTGAAGAGTGGGGAGATAACTTCCCTGTGGAGCGGTATGGCTGGCAGGGTGTAATATGGGAAGAGGTCTAGAGATGATGTGCTCATCAGGGTAGATCATTTCTTCAACTTTCAGCATGCATGCTTCAATGAATTTCTCCGCACAATATGGACTTAATATAAATGCAAATTTGCTTGCAATAAGGGGGCTGACCCCATGGCTGCAGGGAAATAGTTGGTTTCCCTTAGACCCGTTAACAATGCATTTACATCCACTGTTTTTTATTGTCCTTGCGATCTGTTGTATTGGATGCCCCAGAGGGTGATTTTGATCCCAATGTAGCATGGAGAAAATATGGTTTGACAAAGCAAAATTGACATTCATGAGTTAAACAGTTTACACTATAATGTCACGTTCTTCTGTTTGGGTTAAGCAGATGAGCACATCAATTGCTCATTGCTGTCATCTGCTGTTCATTTTTGTGTTACTGTATTGTATGTTTGTTTGTGTATCTGCTACTTAAAATATCAACGAGACCGTTGTGAAAACAGTTCATTTGATGTGTAAAATTTGCACTTCACATATTCATCTCAAATTAGACCTTTTGGTGGGCCAGTCTGTTTTTGACACCCCTGCCTTAAATTGTCTATCTGGAACATTTATTTGTTATACTTTAACAACAATTATATTGAGTGTCTGGAGTATAATCTTTGACAGAACAATCTTTTCTTTAAATTTGCTGATACTAAAGCATAGTGCCTTCCTGTGTTTTTCTCTGCCCTTTCCCTTGCAATTAACCACCCTGATCTGAACAAGAACAGGGTCCCTAAATCCCTTAACATTGTTCTTGCCTAACACTTGAAATAGGATAGTGAAAATATGTTGATGGACATGGTCAGACCTGACATTTCAAGTCTTGTGGAAGATAATCTCTTTGCACCTCTCTGATATATTGATGGACACGCTTGTGTTGCGGGTCGCGGGGATGGACTCGGGCAGGGAACCACACCTCAGAGCAGGAATCTGGATTGAAAGCGCTTTATTCTGATTGAACGGCAGGTAGGGTGTCGCTGGTAAGCCCCTGGCCCTGAGACAGAGTCGCACAGGGCTTGGTCTCACCAGGACGGGTTCCAGGCGGGGTGACAGCAGGTTGGAGGCGGGGAGGACTGGGTCTCACCAGGACGGGTCAAGGCAGGATCTCGGGCTGGGTCAAGGCTGGGTCAGATGTTATGCCGGCCGGTAGGTAGGGTAGGGTAGGGTAGGGTAGGGTAGGGTAGGGTAGGGTAGGGTAGGGTAGGGTAGGGTAGGGTAGGGGTCTGGGACGTCCACAATCCACCGGCGCCAGGCAGAGTGTGCCGCTGCCCTTTATAGGGATCTTGATTAGCGGCAGCTGCTGCAGCTGGCGCCGATTGCGAATAAATCCCAGCCGTGTCTCCTCTCGGCAGCCAAGAGGAGATCCTGACAGCTTGTTGAACAAACCACACATCATTATCTGATTTTTATGATGTGAGATATGTAATATATGATATTTCTTGATTTTGTATGATACTGAGATGGTTGAGTTGATTTTTGAGAAGAGTGCAGTAGTACCAAAGCAGTTACAAAGTTCAGGCACAAGACACATATTACCCTACAGCTAAATCAGACTGAAGGCTATGAAGCATTTCAGAAGTTATCAGCCCTGTGTGGATTTTGTGGATGGTAATTTGATAAGTGACAAAAAGAGTAGGTTTTGAGAGGTCAAATAAAATTGGAAGATCAAGAAAAGTGTGCTACAGGCAAAGTACCGGTATCTGACCAATCTTTATATTAAAACAATATTGATGGCTGTAGTGGAGCTCATGATTACGTATTTTGCAAAGTTCCATTGAATGATAAAACTTGTTGTATTTGTGAGGACAGGAGATAAATATATACCACTGCTAACAGGCCTGGGCACTGGTGTTTGCCAAAATTAGAGTTGCACATCTGGGTTCATTAATTCTTGATCCCAGTAATGAAGAAATGGTTGGACAGTAGTTGTCTTTTGCTGGTAATCTTGTAGGGTTGAATCCAACCCAAGGCCAGTTATGGACAGATAAATCAGACTTTGACAGATGGTTGCAGTGAGGAAAGGCATATCTGAGACTCCTGTTATCATTCATAGACACAGCAGATCATGTCAATGTGTCAATGTATTATTGGTCATGATTTGAAAAACATATTTATTTTTCTATGTAATTTATTATTTTATTTATGACGATGGTCTGCATTGTAGACATTCAAAATTTTTGCTTCTGACTATTTCTGGTGATATTTGGGATATCACAGCCCGCTATGATATCATCAACCTCTGGAATTATATACTTTACATGATGAGGTCACCACTGCTGTGATGTGATCACTAAATGACATCACTGCACAGAAACTGTATAAGGCATTTTGTAAGAGATTAAAACCTCACAGAAGATGACAAAGAAGATGAACATTCTGTATCTAACGCCAACAACTGTAAGAGTATGCAAGATGGTTGTAACAGAACTCTATGGATGCCAACCATCATAAAACCTGACAAAGGAGGACAAACAGTCCTTTAAGCTATGGAAATTTTTGTTGATTGGAAGAATGTTTACCAAATATATTGCAACAATGCAGATTTACCTGTTTTTTCCCAGTTCAATCAGCTTTTTTGATATTTAATTGAAATGGGTTCTGCAAAAAAGATGAATGAGAAGGAACTCAAGATGGGATTAGCTGTGGAATGGCGTGCCAGTCTTCGCAACTCTCGATTCAAAGATCACTATGCAGAAAGTGCTGGATTCCTTGAAAGATTTGAGCGTCAGGTTGAAAATACAGATGGCATTATCAGAAGACTGATGTACGAACTTCAGGAAGCAGACCATCAGTCATCCCAGGTGTGGTGTGTTTACCTTGACCATGTTAAACGTTTGCAGTCTATCCAGGAGAAGCGATTACTGTCTCTGCAGCATCAATGGGAAGGCTTACTGACAAAAATGAGCTCCAATTTAACATCACAGAGGGAGAACACACAGACTCAGTGTCAGCAGCGCCAACAAGCACTGAAGGAAGGCATCTCCAATATGCAGGAGCAACACAGGGAGCAAATGACTGACATTCACAATCGCTACACTGAAAGCAAATATGCCCTCAGGAGTGCTACTGAAGGCAAAGTTGCTGCTACGCTGCAAAGGGGCAATCAGAAAGTAATGGAAAAATCCCTTGTGAAAGACATGGCTATGAAGACATACATCCCTGTTGTAAGGAGGGTTGAGGAGCTGAAGTGGAAAAACCTCAATGTGTCTGAAATGCAAAAGTCTGCTTTAAACAGGGTACAGCACCTTCAGGTTTTCCTCTCTGGTCTGAAGGAACAGGTGAACCACTCCAAGATAGAACAAAAATCTGAAAGAGAGAAACGGACAGCTGCTCGAGCCAAATTGGTTCAAAACATTCATGAGCTTCAGTACCAAAAGACTCAGGAACACACTGCAGCAAGGAAACGACTCATTGACCTCAGTCTCCAAAGCCAGAAAGCAGCAAATAAACTACAGACAGTTATCAACAAGGGTGAGAGGGTTTTAACCATTGCTTTAACATGTTATAAACTGGAGTCCATACAAAGGCCTTTTTTCACTGCAATTGAGCGCAGACAGGAGATGACAGAGACTGAAAAGAACTTTCCTGAGTTACAGCAGCTGATGCAACGCTACAACAAGGCTGTTCATCAACGCGACACTCTGAGGAAAAAGAGGGAAGAGCAGAAGCAAGAGAACGAGCAGCGGAGACTTTACCTGCATCAGCATCTGGATGCGATGACTTTGTGCAGCAACCAAGTTGACCTACCCCACGGACTTTTAACAGTAAAACCTGCCCCAATCACAGCTGCTCGGGGTGCTACTAACAACCAGCGATGGCACCCTATAATTAGTGGTAATGCCAAAAGGATATTGAAAAGAACACCAATGCAAAAAAAATAATTTGATTTAGATGCTTTGTGTTGTGTGTGTGTGTAGTCTAATCAACTATGGTGACCAATGTCCTGGTCTTGGAATGCTGAGCATTCCAGGTGTGCCAATTATAATCTCCAGCTCTATGACTGGAGAATCAGCCTAAAGGACTGGAACACAGGAATGTATGCTATGTCCCCCCAAAATACCAATATATGAATCCAGAGTACTCACTGTTATTAAAGGTCAAAGGACTCTGGTGCTTATTGTTCTTTTAAGCTTGTTAAGTTTTCGCTTGGTCTCAGATTATACTCTATTTTTACCAAAATTAAAGTATAATGAACCTAGTTAATAGTTTTTCATAAATATTAATTCTGTTTTATTTGATATTTTAAGATTAAAAAGTCAGAACAGAGCCGCTGCATTTCCGTCCAAAGTGATAGTTTGTCATCTTGTTATTTGAGCAGCTTTTAAAACGTAATGATGCAAGGTTGTTTTTGTTTTTGTTTTTTTATTTACTTTTTGCTATATGTTATAGGAATATAGCCATCTAAAAGTAGTTGTAGTTCCAAAAAATAGTACAAAATACAGTAACACTTGACAAAATGCATAAAAAGATAAAAATACAATAGCATTTGCCTGTATGACACTACCTTGCTCACTAGTTTGTGCATAAACAAATACAGCAAATCTGTTGACAGATAGCCTGTGGTACTGACCACTCACAACCTAATCCTTCATGGTCTACAAGTGACAGGAACAATAGTTCTGCGCTATGATGTACATTAATTGTGGGGGAATTTGTGCATATTAAGGCTCTAATGGATCCTCATGTAAAAGAAAGGAAAAACCCTGGATTGTGCAATGTTTAATGGATCATGTAATAATGTCTGTCTAGAAAAATACTTGAAATACAGTTTGAAGGGTCTGCGGAGGTTCTCAGTCATCCAGGTCATGGTGAATTCTTGATGATTTTTTTTTTTTGACAAGAATTTCAAGATTTTTTTGAAGGTATAATTTTGTTGGTTGGTTTTGTTGGTTTAGCACAGGTAAGGTAATTGTTAACCTTCAATGTCTAACATAGTGTATGAAACTTCTCAAGGAATTCAATTTTATAACATGCCAAATCTTTATTTCTGTTCCATTCTGACATTGCAATGAAATTTGATTAAAGAAAACACATTACTTGACATGTTGGCAAAGGGGTCTTTTGACTGACTACTTCTACATAAATTAAAAGAATGGCACTCAGTATAGTGGTTTTATATTATGTATCTCTACACACAAGCTGGAATTCTTGTGATGCTATATAGAATTTAATTTGTGATAAGCCATCTTGTCAACTTTATCTTTTTTATGAGGTTTTCTAGAAGTTGGGATTCATGGTGTTGCCAAGGCAGCCAAGGTTGGCATGGATACTTGAGGGACTAAGCCACTTGTAGTGATGTATTATACAGCTATTCAGTCAGCGTGATGATGTCGCTGATGAGATCATAACCATGAGATTTAATATTGCCATGATGATTTCTACCACAGAAAAAAGGATGGATGGATGGACGGATGGATGGACGGACGGACGGACGGATGGATGGACGGATGGATGGATGGATGGATGGATGGATGGACATTCATTCATAGCATTAGTATAAAATCACTAAAAATGATTGCTGTAAAATCTTTTTTAGTTGGTTGTGCAACATCGTACCTTAAACCAGATATATGAACATACCTTCACCAGAGGCTATCAACAAAATGAAGACAAACCCACACACCAAATCTGATAAAAATACCAATACATTTATGTATTTCACTGCATTATATTTTGAGATTTGAGGCAAAATTCACAGACGACACATGTGCACATCCCCATGAACTGTGTATAATAAACACAGGGTCTCCTGCATTTTGCATTCTTTTGCATTCAGCATTCTTTTTCTGGACGGTACGGTGGCGCAGCAGTTCAGCCCCACCGCATGACGACCCTGGTTTGATTCCAACATGGGGGCCTTCTGTGTGGAGTTTGTATGTTCTCTCACAGTCCAAAAATATGCAGCAGGTTAATTGGTGAATGTTGTCTGTCTTGTATGTGGCCCTGCGATTGACTGGCGACCAGTCCAGGGGGTATCCTGCCTAATGACAGCTAAAAAACAGTGATGATAAGCCCTCAGTTATCCTGAGTGCAGGATAAACTGTGGAAGATGGATTCCTTTCTGTATTTTTATTTTGTTTTATTTGTGTATTTTGTAAGAGAACCTTAGAACCTGTTCACCCAGTTAGTTTTCCAAATGGAAGGTTCTTCCAGGATGGGAAGGTTTTCATAGTGACAGGACTTGGTCAAGCCTTTGCAGCAGCAGTTGCAGGCATGCGTGCGTGCCTGCAACTGCAGTATGCTGCAGTATGCACCCCCATCCCCACAACAATTATAATCCTGTCAGGACTTCAGAGAACATCAGAACACACACACTGCTGGCTTACTCGCACTTGCTACTCCTAAACTAACGTCAAACACTGTGGGTGAGGTCGGTGGACAGTGTTTTTTTTTCAGGTTTTTTCTGCATGTGCATTTACATTCAGCTGGCCTAGAGAGGATTATTCCTTCCATGGTGTGGCAGAGGGAGTTAAATTAGCCTTTGTGACTTACCCATTATACACTTTTTACAGGAGAGGAAAGTTTTATGAAAAATAATAATCATAATAAATGATGTCAATAAACAAAGTGCATTTCAATTTAATCATTGCTCTCATTTGTTTCTCTTCCATTATTTGATTAATCATCAATGATGACAAGAGAACTGGTCAAGAGTTTTGTTGACTAAAGTAGCCCGAAACACCTATACCTCAACATTAGCAAGACCAAGGAAGTGGTGATGGACTAGAGGGGGAACCAGAGGAGACCTATTTCAGGCACCATCCAGGGTGAGGTGATGGTGACTGTGGACTTGTATAAGTACCTTGGGGTCCACATAAACAATAAACTAGACCCACAGATGCCCTCTACTGAAAGGGACAGAGGATGTTCTTCCATAGGAGACTGAGGTCATTCGGTTTTCTGTAGCAAGCTCCTCAATACCTTCTACCTGTCTATGGTTGCCACCACTCTCCTAGTGTGCTGGTAGGTGCCAAGACTGGTTAGGTAAGACGGCTTGGTGGTGGGATTGAATTTGGTCTGGAAAGAGTGTCTGACAGGGGGATGTAAACTTGGTGCAAACCTGGAGAATCCCTCTCACTGTCTTCACAATGGCCGGCTGCTGATGGGCAGCTCATTCAGCCAGCGGATCATCCCACCCTGCAGATATGAATGTTTCAGACGTTCCTTTGTGCCCACAGCTACCAGCAGTTTTGACAGCATACAGCTCTGAAGTGATGGAGTCTCATCTCTACTTATCAGCCATTACCTGCAACTTGTTACTTTGTTATTGTGTAGCAGTATTTTTACACCTATTTATGTTTTTGTCTGTTGTTGTCTCTGTCCTATTTAATGTCATTGTCTATGAGTTATTCAATGTCAGTTTAATGTTTAATGCCTTTTTGTTACCTGTCGTCTTGTGGCACTTGAATTTCCCCGCTGGGGATCAATCAAGTATAATTTTATCTTATCTTGTCTTATTTATCTTGTCTTTAATTTAGATTTGTACTGTTTTTTAAACTAAGAAAGGATCTCTCCTAAATGTCAGAACTCTACCTAATGGCCAGAAGAAGGCAGATTTGCATCTTAGCTTCTACAACTTTGTGCAATAGAAATAGAATGAAATCGACATCCTCTGTTGTGACGCTGTCGTCAGTGAAAGTGAGCAACAGTGACAGGGAGCAAGATTTTTTTTTCTTCATGCTTCTGCTGCTATCTTGTGGTGTATGGTGGATATTACAGACCTGCAGGTCAGAGCAACATGCTGAAAGGTCCCCATTTCTCACTTTCTACAAACGTCCTTTCTTGTCTCATCCATTACTTGAATAAATGAAAATTTCGCCTGTTTAGCCAACTTAAACTACATGTATGTTAGGGAATGGCATTGGTAGTTTTATCATTTGTAAAGGCTTTTTTTGGAATGCCATTCAATGGTTGTTACTAAAACGATACTGCACTCAATGGTATGTGTCCTGTAAGTGTCCTGATCAAAGTAGTCCTTGGACGATTGTCAGGAATTTTAGATAAAGTGGAATATCGGGATCAGTCTAGATGTAATTTTCAGACACAGTTTATTATTGCTATTTTTGCAGGATGCCTTTTTATCCCTATTGTTCAAATAGCGATACCTATCCTGTTACTGTAACTGACTCCGGATTTAGTTGGACTGATAGAGTTTCTGACTAGTTTATTCAACAGGATCTTAGAGAGTGAGAAGATGCCTGAAGAATGGAGACAAAGTGTGATGGTGCCCATTTTTAAGAATAATGGGGATGTGCAGAATTGTGTTAAATATAGAGGGATAAAGTTGATGAGCCATACAATAAAGTTGTGGAAAACAATAGTGGAAACTAGACTGAGAGCAAAAGTCAGCATTTGTGAGCAGAAGTATGGCTTCATGCCTAGAAAGAGCACTACTCATGCAGTATTTGCTTTGAGAATGCTAATAGAGAAGTGCAGAGAAGGCCGGAGGGAGCTGAAATGTATTTTTGGAGACCTAGAAAAATCATATGACCGGATGCCAAGAGAGGAGCTCTGGTATTGTATGAGGAAATCTGGAGTGGCAGAGTATGTTTGACTGGTATGTTAGACTGGTGCAGGACATGTATGCTAGCTGTGAGACAGTGGTGGTGTGCTGTAGAGGTAACTGACAAGTTCAAAGTATGGGATTCCATCAGGGATCAGCTCTGAGCCCCTTCTTATTTGCAGTGGTGATGGACAAGCTAACAGACGAGGTTAGACAGGAATCTCCATGGACCATGATGTTTGCAGATGACATTGTGATCTGTAGTGAGAGCAGGAAACTGGTTAGAATGGGTGGAGAACAGAGGTACTATGCGATAGAAGACTATCAGCCAGAATGAAAGGAAAGGTGTACAGTTGGGAGACCAGCGATACTGTATGGCCTAGAAACAGTTACAATGATGAAAAGATAGGGGGCAGAACTAGAGGTTGCAGAGATGAAGATGTTGAGGTTTTCTTTGGGAGTGACCAGGATGGATAGTATCAGGAATGAGGCTATCAGAGGAACAGCATATTTTAGGTATTTTGGAGAGAAGGTCAGAGAAGCCAGGCTAAGATGATTCAGTCGTGTACAAAGGCGGGATAGTGGTTATACTGGCTCGACGGATGCTAGAATTGGAGCTGTTCATTGTGGAGGTGGAACTTCATCTGGGAGCAGCTTCTGGTGGGGTTAGTTCAATAAAATCTATCATCAAGACCACAAATGGCCTTGTCAGAAATGGATGTGCTGCCAAGGCTGTCACTTTCAGTGGTCTGCCTGAATTCTGTTGTTGGCAAATTTGGCAGGTTTCACAATATTTTGTGTTGTTACAGAGAAACCCTTTGTGATCCAGTGAGTTTTCATCTTGTCTAACATCCCTCCTTTTAGACACATGCTTTAACCAATGTGTCAGCTTAGCAAGATGTTGGAAGAAATTTTCAGACGGGCATGTATTGTCAGTAGGTCTCAATGAGTCCCTTGTAACATGGTTATAAGGGGGGGGGGGGGGGGGGGGGATCACCAGTTTTTTTTTTTAGCCAATAAGGTGAAATTTTGGAGAGATCAGCAGGTGGTATAGTGATAGATGTGTATGTGCCTGTAAAGGGTCGTAGAGAGGCAGCTTTGGCTACTCTGTCAGCTGTGGCATTTGCTTTGAGAGGGTCTGTGTGGTTTTTGTAGGCAATGGCTGATGGTGAGAGAATAGCTTCTAGGAGTTCTGCAATCAGTTTATGATTCAGAACTGGTTTCCCATAGAATTCAGAAATTTTCTGCACTTCCAGAGTACACTAAAATCGTGTACAACGCCAAATGCCTACATAGAGTCAGTGTATATAGTAACTGCTTTGTCTGTGGCCTGGATACAGGCTCCTGTGAGAGCTACCAGTTCCACTACCTTTGCTGAGTAGTGGGGGGTAGAGGTCCCGAACACACACAACCATGGTCAGTGACAACAACAAAATCCACATTATTCTTCCCTGTCTTGACCATAAGAGCAGACCCGTCAACATAAAGAATTACCATATTTTCTGGACTATACGTTGCTCCGGAGTACAAGTCGCACCGGCCATAAAATGCGTAATAAAGAAGGAAAAAACTTATATAAGTCGCACTGGAGTATAAGTTGTATTTTGGGGGGAAATTTATTTAATAAAATACAACACGATGAACAGACATGTCATTTTAAATTTAAATACCAAACAATTTAAAATGAAAATAGAATAGAGGCAACAATAGGTGGAAAGATACGTTTACGTTATATGACACAACTAAGAAAGTGCCTGGTATGTTGACATAACATATTAAGAGTTATTCTGCATGCTATTGCATAAATAGCATGCTAAGAAGTTTACCAAAACCATCCGTGTCACTCACGATTCCTGGTAACTAAAATCCAATGAAATCTTCATCCTCTGTGCCACTTTTCATCAACTCCACTAACTCCAGAGGTAGAAGATGCGGCGCTTCCTCTTCTGTGTCACTTACATCAGACTCATCGTCACTTGCAGTTCCAACTATTCCAGCGTTTTTGAACCCTGCCAGACTGGTTTTGGTTGTCACGGAAGCCCATGCTTTGTCGATCCATTCAATTACTTCCAGGAAAGTTGCACGGTGCATTCTACCAGTTGCCATGAAGCTGTGCTCTCCGTCCGTCATCCACTGCTCCCACAGGTTACGCAGGACTGCCTTAAAGCTCCTATTCACAGAGATATCAAATGGCTGGAGTATTTTGGTTAAGCCTCCAGGGATGATGGCATATATGGAGATGAATTTTTTTAATCTCTCTTTGACCTGTGGTGTGATGTGCGCTCGCATGCTATCCATCACAAGCAGAGCTTTGCGTGCTCTAAAGAAGCCATCCGAACGCTTAGTGTAGCACTTTGTTAGCCATACGTTCAGCATTTCTTGATCCATCCACCCTTTCTTATTCATGGCGACTGCAATTGAGGGGGATTGGATTTTCGGCATAGTTTTCTGTTTGAAATTGACCATTCGTGGCAGTTTTGATCCATCTCCACAACACGCCAGCACCATTGTGAAGTGTGATTTCTCTTGATCAGTTGTTACTTTATTCACACTCTTTTGCCCTTTCTCTGCAACATCTCGGCCCATGGGAATGTCAAACGTAAGGGGAACCTTGTCCATGTTAATAATATGATCTGGTGTCACGTTGTGCTCACTTACATGCCTCTTAATGAACTCATGGAAACTGTCAGCCTTGACTTGGAAGTCTGCTGGCAGTTTTTGGGACATCACTCTCCTTGCTCTGATAGAGAGGCAATTGCATTGGATGAAGCAATAACACCAAGAAGGTCCTCCTGCAAAGTCATTTATATTCATCTCTTTGGCAAATACTTGGGCTTGGAGACACAACCGCACTGTTGACAAGCCTCTCCTGGCAGCATGTTGTTCAAGCACCCATGTACCAACTCGTTCCTCTAGCTGTAGCTTTTAACCCATGATGGACTTTTTTTGTTTTCTTCATTTCAGTAAGAATAACCTCCGCTTTCTGCCAGTCCCTTACAAGTTTCTCGCTAACTCCAAACTTCCTTTCTGCTGCTCAATTATCGTTTTCGGCTAAACTATGAAAAAAAACACCACTTATAGTCCGGAAAATACGGTAGGTCAAGGTTGGTCAGTGGTGTGTTGTTTAAGTCAGTTCGAGGGTTGCAGATGTGTAGAGTTTTGGTGTACAGTTGTGAGTGTCGCAGGATTCTCTATTGTCAGGGAGAGGCATAAGGGTGGCCGGGTTGAGGGTATTACAGTGCTTCACTTCTACATTTGGCATGTTGAGGAGACAGGTGTAATATTGGAGAAAATGAACGTCAGATAAGTGGGAGGTCTTTTGTTTGAGCAGAATCATAAACACAGCATGCAGCACTTGGAGCATGAGTAAGGTGTGCAAAGGCAACAACACAGTATCTCTGGATGCCGTGAGGGCTTTCTTGCATGCTGCCACAGCACGCAGACACTTGGGAAGGCCTCCTGTGACAGGATGGAGTTTGGAGGAGAAGTAGACCCCTGGCCTTAGTTTATCTCTGTGGTATTGAAGAAGGACAGATGTCAGATAGCCAGACTTTTCGTTGACTCATCATCTACTGTTAGTAGATGGAAAACCACTTGTTTTCCTATTAGATTCGGTTGCAACTCATTTGCTGATGAAGCAAAGTGAGCAAAATGGTAAATGACCTATTGCGTCGTCATCAGCACAGGAGCGGCAGGCGTTACAATGAAGGAGAGATTAGCTCAACCTGTCCTCTGCAAAGATGGAGAACTAGAGCACAAACACAGCTTTCTTTTCTCAAAGAACTCTCCAGTCAATCTATTGGGCAAAGACCTCACTCACTGTACGGTCTTAATTCTGATCTTCACACCAGAAAGACTAAAAGTCCAAGGGAATGACCAACAAATGGTTTCACTTCCCTGTGAACAAAAAAAAAAAATGTGTTATTCATACAGTGGGGAGAACACTTTCCCCACTTGCAAAGCACGTAGAGGTCTGTAATTTTCATCATAGTTACATAGTGACAGAATTTTAAACAAAAATCCAGAGAAACACATTGTATGATTTTTAAGTAATTAATTTGCAGCAGGGATTTTGGCCCACTCCTCCATTCAGATCTTCCCTAGATCCATCACGTTTCGTGTCAGTCGCTAGGCAATATGGGCTTTCAGCTCCCCCGAAGATTTTCTATTGGGTTCAGGTCTGGACTGGCTAGGCCACTCCAGGACCTTGGGATGCTTCTTGTGGAGCCGCTCTTTAGTTGCCCTTGTTGTGTGTTCCGGATCGTTGTTGCTGGAAGAACCAGCCATGGCCCATCTTGCAGGTTCTTGATGAGGAAAGGCGGCTGTTGGCCAAGATCTTGCAAAACATGGCCCAATCCATCCACCCCTCAATACGGTGCAGACATTCTGTCCCCTTTGCAGAAAAGCATCCACAAAGAATGAAGTTTCCATCTCCATGCTTCACAGTTGGGATTGTGTTTTTGGGGTTGTACTCATTCTTCTTCGTCCTCCAAACACTGCGAGTGGAGTTTAGATGATCCAGAAGAGTAAAATCCTCTGGATCATCCAGATGGTCATTGGCAAACTTCAGATGGGCCTGGACATGTGCTGGCTTGAGCAGGGGGACCTTGTGTGCACTGCAGGATTATAATCCATGACAGCGCGGTGTGTTACTAATGGTTTTCTTTGAGACTGTGGTCCCTGCTCTCTTCAGGTCATTGACCACATCCAGTCATGTACTTCTGGGCTGATCCCTCACCTTCCTAATGATAATTGATGCCCCGCAAGGTGAGATCTTGCAAGGAGCCCCAGATGGACAGAGATTGGCTGTCATCTTGAACTTCCTCCATTTTCTAATAATCATGCCTTTAGTTATTGCCTTTTCACCAAGCTGCTTGCCTATTGTCCTGTAGCCCATCCCAGCCTTGGGCAGGTCTACAATTTTATCCCTGATGTCCTTACATAGCTCTCTGGTCTCAGCCATCATGGAGAGGTTGGACTTTGTTTGAATGAGTGTGCGGACAGGTGCCTTTTCAACAGCTAAGGAGTTGGTGCAACTGGTGCAGTTAATACAGGTAATGAGTGGAGAACAGAAGGCTTCTTAAAGAAGAACAAATGGGTTGGTGAGAGCTGCAATTCTTACTGGTTGGTAGGTGATCAAATACTTTTGCAATGAAATGCAAATGATGAAGTTGATTAATTTTGTCTCGAATAAATAAATAAATAAATACACATATAAACAAATAAATAAATAAACAAACAAACAAACAAACAAACAAACAAACAAACAAATAAATAAATAAATAAATAAATAAATAAATAAATAAAGTCCTTATTTGTAAGGCTCAATGGTATATATAGATCAGAAGAGCTCTGACTCTATTAGCTTGGCTATTGTCACAGCAAGACAGAATGACTAGATGAGAGAGAGGACCCCTACCAACAATTCACAGAAGAACAACATTACAGTCATTTAGCTGATTTACCAAAGTGACTTTATACCAAAGTAGGTAAAAGGTTACCAGACATAGAACTAAAATCAAATGAATTGAAGACAAAGTGCTGTATTTTCCGCACCAAAAGGCGCACCAGATTATATGCGCACTTTCAATGAATGGCCTATTTAAAAAAAAAAAAAAATCATATGTAAGGCACACAATATTATAAGGCGCGTACAACAGAAGCTACAAATGTGGCTGGGGTTGCATCCACTAAATGGAACTGTACTAAAGGGAATGTTAACAAAACAGTCAGATAAGTCAGTCAGACTTTATTAATAGAATACAAACCAACAGTCTGACAACTCCGTTCACTCCCAAAACAAGTTAGTGTATTCACAATACGGTACTGTACGCACCAGTAGCTCTTAACGGTATTTGTGCCGCCTTCGTTGAAAACAGTGTATTTCCAACTCCATTTGTCACAGTTCAAAGCGTTTCATAAAACGAAAGCGCCAAGAGAGATCGCCTCTAAATTCATTGATGTTCATGTCGCTAGCGAGCGCTGCTGCCTTCATTCGAATAGTGAATGTAGAGACGCCTCCACTTGCTGCTCTCTGTTTAACCCACTGTTCGAATTTGTTCTCCAACTGTTACCATCTTGTTTTGTTTTTCTCAGAATCTCTGTTTAGTCTGCTTTACTTGGTGCAGGTCATCTTGTTGCTTCCTCAACTTCGGTACCATTCATTCATTAATGTTACTTTCTCTCATTGCTGCTCTATTCCTGTGTTCTACTGCGTGACTGATCGCCTTGAGTTTAAACTCTGCGTCGTAAGCATGTCTCTTGAAAGGTGCCATTTTGGGGTCTTTGTACACACACAAGTGGTTTGGGACTGGAATTCCCCTTTACCATTTTTAAAGCTGCTGCTTCAGCGACGTGCATATGCACACTCACACGCAAATACACAAAAATGGAAATGAAAATGCACGTTTCATGCAATCATATATCCTTGCATGCACCATGCGCTTCTTCTTCTACAGGAGAAAATGGAGTTGGCGGCTGCTTCCCATAGTTTCGAGACCTCTTGAAGCTCAATATTGATCCATATATAAGACACATACAATATATGGTAAATATAGAGGTAGCCAAGGCAAAACAAAGGGCGTACAATGACCTGTATGCTCGATTGGATAATAATGAGGGTGAGAATGATCTATATGGGGTGGCAAAATAGACAGATAATGATGTAAAGGATGTTCAACAGGTCCGGTTGATTAAGGACAGAGAGGGAAACGTATTAACAGATGCCAGAAGACTGATGGGAAGATGGAAAGAATACTTTGATGAGCTGATGAATGTGAAAAATGAAAGAGAGCCAAGGGTAGAAGAGGTGACTATTGTAGACCACAAAGTAGCACAAATTAGTAAAACTGAAGTAATCGAGGCATTGAAGAGGATGAAGAGTGGAAAAGCATTTGGTCCTGATGATATACCTGCGGAGGTATAGATGCTTAGAGGCATAGAGGATATTAGAGAGTGAGAAGATGCCTGAAGAATAGCGATGAAGTGTGATGGTGCCTATTTTTAAGAATAAGGGGGATGTGCAGAATTGTGGCAACTATAGAGGGATATAGTTGATGAGCCATACAATGAAGAGTAGTAAAAGAGTAGTGGAAACTAGACTGAGAGCAGAAGTCAGTATTTGTGAACAGCAGTAGGGTTTTGTCCCTAGAAAGAGTACTACAGATGCAGTATTTGCTTTGAGAATGCTAATAGAGAAGATAGCTTGTGCCCTATTCTCCCCGCACAAATCTTGACTGGAGCCTCATTGTTTGCTTTAGTACAGCAAGTGACTGCAGTGATGCAATAGGAACAAGCCACAGAGCCATACTGCAGCAAGTGACACCTATCATGCAACCTTCATTAACAGTAAGAAGAGAGGTGCACTTTGCAAGGAAAACTCATGTCAAGGAAATCAATCCAACAGACAAAATCAAGGCTCTTGAATTTGTTTTCACAGAACACACCACAGATTACAGATTGGTTTCACAAGAAGACCTTCTCTTTTTGTTCAAAGTGAAGGAAGGTATCAGGCAGAAGGACGATGGCTACTTTGAATTCCCGCTTCCTTTCAAGACAGACAAACCTGATCTTCCAGACAACAAACTATGTGCAGTTCACAGAATCTGTTTTAGAATGATGACTGAGGAAGAATGAACAGTATTAAAAAGATAATCTCCATTTCATGAATGACATAATCATTTGAGGAGACGCTGAGAAGGTTCCACAAGCTGAACTTTTAGAACCAACCTGTCTGGTAACTTTCCGCACACAGAGTTTATCTTCCCCGCAAACCTGTGAAAATCTGTGTGGTTTTCAACTGTTCATCATGCTTTCAAGATATCTCTTTTAATAATAATCTCTTAATTGGACCTGTTCTGGCTAACACATTAGTTGGAGTCCTATGCAGATTCTGGAAAGGGCCAAAAGCTATGATGTGCAATGTAGAAAGGATGTTTCACCAGTTTCACGTGGCAAAGGAACATCAGGACTATCTTAGGAATTCCAAAGCCTCAGTGTAGCGGATGAAGCTGCACCTTTTCGGGGTAGCTTCATCCCCTGGTTGCTTCAACTTTGGATATAATCATCTGGCATCTCAGGGTCTTGGAAAGTTCAGTCAAGAGTCCATCAAGTTCATACAACAAAGCCTTTATGTAGATCAGGGGTGTCCAAACTATGGCTTTTAAAGGCCCGCAGCAAATTCTGAAAATATAGTTGAATATGGCCCACACATGGCACTTAAACTCAACTCTGTTGCACTACTCAGTAGTGAAACACTAGATGGAGTTCAAGCGCCATCTAGTGTTGAAACTCAGTAGTCTAATACTCAGTGGTCCACTACTCTGTGGTCTACTACTCAGTAGTCACTACTCAGTAGTCACTACGCAGTTACCAACACTAGATTGTGCCAGTAACGGAAAAGGT
Source organism: Fistularia commersonii (assembly GCF_037954325.1). Taxonomy (NCBI): domain Eukaryota; kingdom Metazoa; phylum Chordata; class Actinopteri; order Syngnathiformes; family Fistulariidae; genus Fistularia; species Fistularia commersonii. Next base: position 6,285,551 of record NC_141285.1, on the reverse strand, counting down.
CCTTTTCTGTTAAACAAAATTAGGCAAAGAAAAAAATTTACCACGAGCCACCACAAATGACAGCACCGAAGAAACGAAAGATGGCAAGTGAGGGCAGAAGATTTCAAACACGGTAAGACAATGAATATTTCTTCAAAGAAATCAATGGAAACTGTGTCTGTTTGATTTGCAATGAAGATGTTACTATGATGAAGGAGTATAATGTCTGTTGGCACTATGAGACCAAGCATCAGAGCTACGCATCATACACAGGTGCCGAACGAGCACAGAAATTCAAGCCAATGGCAGTTAGCCTGCAAGCTCAACAACAGTTTTTCTTTCGTGCTCACAAAATAGAGGAAAATGCCACAGCAGCAAGCTATGAAGATGCTATACTTATTGCCCAGCATTGCAAACCGTTCTCAGACGGTGATTTCATAAAGCAGTGCCTCATCAAAGTCACAGAAGTAAGTAAGTAGTCACAGATGTGCCAGGAAAAGTGCAGGATTTCAACAATGTGAGCTTATCCAGAAATACAGTGGTGCGGAGAATGGGGGACTTGTTAGCTATCCTGAAACTTCAGCTGAGAGACGAAGCTTGTGCTTTTGATCTTTACTCAATAGCATGCGATGAGAGCACAGACACCACAGACACTGCACAGTAGTTATTTTTTTTGCAGGGAGTCGATGATGATTTTTGCTGTACGGAGGAGCTGCTTGATATGATGAGCCTAAAACGCACAACCAGGGGGGTAAATATTTTTAAAGCTGTGTCAGAGGGAGTTGAAAAGATGGGGCTTAAATGGGACAAGCTCTGTGGAGTAACAACGGATGGAGCTCTGGCCATGACGGGTAAGCGCAAAGGAATGGCATCCATGGTGTGCGCCAAGGTAAAAGAGAGCGGAGGTGAAGCTGTTAGGATAATCCACCAAGAAGCACTCTGTGCCAAGATTGTACAGCTGGGTGATGTGATGAACACTGTTGTAAAAACTGTCAACATAATTCTAACTAGAGGACTGTACCACAGGGAATTTCAGCTTTCTTATCTGATGTGGATGCTGAATACAGGGATGTATTCTACCACTCTGGCGTGCGCTGGCTCAGCCGCGGCTTTGTGCTGCAGTGGTTTTATTCGCTGAGATCAGGAATCGACAAGTTTTTGAAAGAGAAAGGCCGACCTCTTCATGAACTGAGTGAACCTCTGTGGCTGGCAGACTTAGCATTTTTAGTTGATCTCACTCATCATCTGAATACACTGCACAAGAACCTACATGGCAAAGAACATCTGGTGTCACACCTGTATGCGCACATGAAAGCCTTCTGTGTAAAGCTCCGCCTCTTTGAGACACAACTATGAAGCTTTAATGCTGCACACTTCCCTACGCTGTCTGAAATCAAGTCTGCTTTTCTAAAGGCAGACCTTTCTTACATCTCTCCTGACAGAATTCAAGCAACGTTTTCAAGACTTTTCTGACATTGAAAAACAAATCAAAGTGTTCACGACCGCTTTCCTGGTAGATGCAGAAGAAGTGGAAGAGAGTCTGCAATTAGAACTGATTGAAATGCAATGTGATGATTCTCTGAATGTCACGAGGCGCGGGGGCGGACTCGGGCAAGGAACCACACCTTCGAGGCAGGAGTCAGAGTTGAAGCTCTTTATTTAGATATCCAGGCAGGTAGGGTGTCACTGGCAATTCCCTAGCCCCGAGACAGAGTCGCACAGGGCTGGGTCTCACCAGGACGGGCCCAAGGCGGGGTGAGGGCAGGACGGGCCCCAGGCAGGGTGACAGGGTTGGGTCCCGGACAGGGTCGTGGCAGGGACAATCCCCCGGCACCAGGCAGAGCGGGCCGCTGCCCTTTATAGGGCTCTTGATTAGCGGCCGCTGCTGCAGCTGGCGCCAATTACGAATTGATCCCAGCCATGTCTCCTCTCGGCTGCCGAGAGGAGATCCTGACAGTACCCCCACTCAATGGGCGCCTCCTGGCGCCCCACGGAGCCGGCCTGGGTGGTTGTGGTTCCGAGTCCATGGTGGCCGGGGGATTCTGTCACAAGGCGCGGGGGCGGACCCGGGCAGGGAACCACACCTTTGAGGCAGGAGTCAGGGTTGAAGCACTTTATTTAGATATCCAGGCAGGTAGGGTGTCACTGGCAATTCCCTAGTCCCGAGACAGAGTCGCACAGGGCTGGGTCTCACCAGGACGGGCCCCAGGCAGGTTGAAGGCAGGACGGGCCCCAGGCAGGCAGGGTGACAGGGCTGGCTCTCAGACAGGGTCGTGGCAGGGACAATCCCCCGGCGCCAGGCAGAGCGTGCCGCTGCCCTTTATAGGGCTCTTGATTAGCGGCCACTGCTGCAGCTGGCGCCGATTACGAATTGATCCCAGCCGTGTCTCCTCTCGGCTGCCGAGTGGAGATCCTGACACTGAGGAGTCAACATCAGCTTCTCTCCCTCCCTGACTTCTATCAGAGTTTGGATAATGCCAAGTTTCCTTTGATGAGACGCCACGCAAAAAGAATGATGAGCCTGTTCATCTCAATATACATATGTGAACAAACATTTTCTCCGTTAAATCAGAACAAAAGCAGACTGAGATCCAGAATGACTGATAGCCATCTCTGTGAAGTCCTTTGTGTCTCAATCACCAAACTTTCTCCTGACATCCCAGCCATCCTTCAATCCAAAGGACAGCATCACTGCTCCCACTGAGAGCAATGTTCTTGACATTATAGGTGAGTTAGAAATACACACAGTAATCAGGTGTCAATATGTCCCCTCTAGTGTGTGGCCTGAGCCTTTGCTTATTTTTCTGTGTTTGGCCCTCACCAAATAACTTTGGATACCCCTGATGTAGATGATGGGTAAGAGGAGAGGAAGAGGGTTTGCCGTCTACGTTTACGAGAAATGGTGCAACCCCGGTCACCCTGAAGGTCTCTGTATGCACCCCCGATGTGGGGCTCATATCGGTAGGACTTTGCCCCTTCTACGTCCCACATGAGTTTTCACACTCCATCCGAGTGCTCGTCTCCATTTCTCTGTATGTGGCCCTCGATTATCGCAGACTTACTGATGCACCACCCCAGTGGTCTCATCCTGGTCAGCATGAACTTCAACCATGTCCTCCTCATTTCCGTTCTTCCCACCTTCACCCAATACGTGTGCAATGTGAACGGATATAACCCTGGACCTCCTGGTGAGGGATGCATACAACTCTTACCTTCTCCCCCCTCTGGGCAACTCAGACCATAATAATAATAATAATAATTAATCCTTTATTAATCCCTATGAGGAAATTCATTTCCTGCAATTAGCCCATCGTTGATGAACCATGAGCAGAGGGCTACCATCCACCAGTGCCAGGGGAGCAGTTAGGGGTTCAGTGTCTTGCTCAACAACACTTTGATTCAAAACAGGAATGTTCAATTCCAAAGACAATAGCTTTCCCTCCTGGGACTCCTGGACACTGACGACATACAAATGGTGAAGCGGCAGGCAGCCAGCACCAGGTCTGTGATGATCTGGTGAGGAAGCCACGGAGCTGGCATCACAGGGGTGCTTCAATGTCACTGACTGGAGCCTTTTGAAAGGCCTCTCCTGTTGTTACATTACCCCCATGGACTACAGGTACTTGCAGGTGGGTTTATTCAAGGGTGTAACTTGAACAAGACCGGACGCCGACTGAGACCATGGGTCCGACTTAAATACTTGCGTGATTATTTGAATTCCTTTCTGGTGTGGCGTAGTCTCCAGGTGCAGAGGATAATTGCTGTGATTACTGTGCTGCTGGTCCGGGGACTGGAGGAATCGTGACACCCGTTGCCTAACAGATTACATCCAATGCTGTGAGGACAACATACTCCCATCCAAAAAGGTCAGTTGTTTCAATAACAACAAGTCACGGATTAACAAGGACATCAATGGTCTTCTTAACAGGAAGAAGAGAGGCCTCAGGGCAATTGACCACCAGACCCTTAGGCCTGTCCAGAGGGAGCTGAGGAGGAAACGAAGGGAGGCAAAACTCAACTATATGGAGAAGTCCAAGATGGAGCAGAACAAAACAAGAGGTTTGGAGGGAGGTGAAGAAGATGACCGGCTGGGGGAATACCACGCCTGGAAAAAGGTGGCAATAAATTTGAGAGGGGGAGTGAGATCTGGGCCCCCATCCCCCACTTCCTCACACCTCCACTGTAGGTTTAGCCCCCCCCCATCAACAGCTTCCTTCCCCCCAGCCCCTGCCCACCAGCAGCAGCTTCTGAGGACAGCTCCCCATCTCTTCAAACCTGGAAGCAACCACTACCTGCTCCCCCCGCCATCCTGCAGTTGCCATGGACACCCCCCTCCTCCACCACACTTTCCATTCCCGAGCACAGACACCAGTAGCCCCCCTGCCCACCATAAGCTTCCGCCGTCAGGCTGCTTCCCTGGACCCTCTGCAGGCAGCACATGGATGTCGAGGATGCAATCATCTTCCTCGCTCATAGGGCTCTATCGCATCTGGAGGGTACAAGAGGCACTCAGTCACCTTCTTTGACTGGAGGTGGAGATAGTGGACTCCTACAAGTACCTTGGGGTCCATATTAACAATGAACTGAACTGGACACAACACAGATGCATTCTACATGAAAGGTCAGAGCAGGATGTTCTTCCTGAGGAGACCGAGGGCATTTGGCATTTGTAGTGGGTCCCTCAAGACCTTCAGACAGTCTATAGTAGCCAATGCACTCTTCTTCGCTATAGTGTGCTAATGGGTCTGTGCCAGGACTGGTGAGGTCAACAGGCTCAACAAGCTAGTGAGGAAAGCCCGCTCGGAGGTGGGACTGAACCTGGACCATCTCCAATCGGTGGCAGTGGGGAGGGTGAAGAACAAACCGGGTGCTATCTCGGACAACCCTTCCCCGCCCCCTGCACAACGAGCTGTGGCTGATGGGCAGCTCTTTCAGCCAACGGTTCATCCCACTCTGGTAGGAAACTGAATGCTTTAGACGCTCCTTTGTGCCCACAGCCAGACTTTATAACAGCAGTCCTGACGGCACACAACTCTGACCAGCTGGGGGCTCTTCTGTTGGACCACAACCCCATGACCCCATCCCATTCCCTACCTCACCAATTCACATGTCTTACCCTAACTCTGTATTTTTTTTATCCTTGTTGGTTTCAGCCCACTCGCATTCTATCTATTTTTGTTTATTTTATTCTTGTTATTGCTATTGTCCCTCTGTTCATGTTGTTGTTTATTTTCACCCCTTACTGTCTTGTTGTTTTGGCCATTCTGTTATCCATTCTTATCTTTGATGTTGTTGCTGTTGTTCTCTCTGTTGTCTATTTGTGGATGTTTTTCTCTTGCTATTTTCTCAATTGTCTCTCTATTTACATTCATATTTATTGATAACTATTATGCTGCTGTGACAAAAGAATTTACCCTACAGCAGGGATGTCAAAGTCAAATTACACAGAGGGTCAAAAAAACAAATTTGCTACAAGCCGAGGGCCGGACTGGTTCAATGTTTATTAAAACATACAAACATTTCGTTTTGGCTCTGTCAGTACCTTCAATGGAACACATTTTCAACAGGCAAAAAGAGTAAAGTAAATGTCCTTTAAAAACAAAATATGTTTCTTAATATCAAGATAAATGCAAAAATTAAATTTCATGCATTATAAACTGAAAATGCATTATTGTGCTGCTCTGAGATCCTACCAATTACTGCTTTCAAACAGTAAAATGAGAAAATAAAAAAAAAAATGAATCAAATCAGTTGTATTCTTTCTCATGACTCTTATCTTCAATTTTCCCTAAGTCCATTCCATTGAAAAATAAATATAAATAAATGAAATACAATAAAATAAAATAAATAATAAAAATCTGGCACACAGACAAAACAATGCTTCCTTCAAAGAAAAATCACTTCTTGTAGCTGGGAAAGTGGCTCAAGTTTTCTTCCCGCATCTGCGTCTCCCACAGTCTCAGCTTGGTCTTAAACGCCTTCACTGTATTGTACATATCAGAGATGACACGCCCCCGTCCCTGCAGCTACAGATTCATCACATTCAGATGGCTCATGATGTCGCACAGAAACGCCATTTCACACTGGAACGTTTCATCTCGGAGCTCTGTTGTATCTTTCCCCTTGCTTTCCATGAAGGGACAGATCTCCTCATCCAGCTTGAAACATCTTTGCAGCACGTTTCCCTGGCTTAGCCATCGCACCTCTGTGTAAAACGGCAAGTCACCATACTCTATCTAACTCGCCAAGAAATGCCTTGAACTGGCGATGATTTAAACCTTTGGCTCTGATGATGTTAACTGCTTGCGTTATGGTGCTCAATACATCTTCCATTTTCAAGGCTTTGCCACACAACGACTCCTGGTGTATGATGCAGGGATAAGCTGTCAGCTCATCTGCGATGTTTTTCCTCCCGCATCCTCTCACGCATCCTTACCAATAATCCACTCCTGTGTCCCCACATTGCAGGTGCTCCGTCTGTTGTCAATCCTATGAGTTTTTCCCAAGGCAGCCCCATCTCATTGATACATCTGGATACCTCTTCATACAGATCTTGTCCTGTAGTTGTGCCATGCATAGGACGTAATGCCAAAAACTCTTTTGTTATGCTCAGGCTGGAGTCTACCACATGAACAAAAAATTGACAGCTGGGCAATGTCAGATGTGTCCACACTCTCATCCACAGCAAGGGTATATGCAATGAAATCTTTTCCCTTTCCCACAAGCTGTTCTTTTAGATTACTGGAAAGCTGGTCTACACGTTTAGCAACGGTGATTTAGCTCAGGCTTACATTTGAAAATAGTTGCCTTTTGTCTGAGCACACTGCGTCACAAACTTTACAGTTTGATACAGTTTTTGATAAACTCTCCTTCTGTAAAAGGGTGGGCTGATTTTGCCATCTCCTCTGCCACAATAAAACTAGCCTTGACAGGAGCCTCGCTTTGTGATTTGGCATTTGTGAACAGAGCCTGCCTGGTCTTCCACCTTCTGTAGCCTTTGTTCCGTGTCCATGTTCTTGTTTTTGTGTGTTTCTGGGACGTTTGATAGTGCCTTCTTAGATTATATTCTTTCATGACAGCCAAACTGTAGGATCAGGATCTCCTCTCGGCAGCTGAGAGGAGACACCTGATCAAAATTAAAAATCAGTGCCAGCTGTGGCAGCGGCCAGCTGCCGCTCATCAAGATCTCTATAAAGACCAGTGGCACGCTCTGCCTGGTGCCGGAGAATTGTGATTCTCCACCCGACCACCGTGGTGACCACCGGACCCCGACCCTGCGAGAGCCCCCCCTCTGGACCCCCTGTGGTTCCCTGCCCGAGTCCGCCCGGCCCGTGACAGAATTCTCTGGCCAATATGGACCCGGGGAGCCCACCACTGGGGCCCGATCCCAGCCCCGAGGGCAACCTACTAGCAGCCCTGACCATGCGAGACCAGAGGCTTGGACAACACGAGAGGACACTTTGCGACCTAGCCACCGCTCTACACCAAAATCAAAGTCCTGGTGAGCCATACGGTGATCTCCTACCCGCTGACTCACCTAGGGGTGCCGGCCTTGGAGTGGGGCATGTACCAGCGCTCCGTCCCGGCACTGGTAGACTCGGGGGCAGAGGGCAACTTCATCGACGAGGCCCTAGTTAAAGAGCTCCTCATCCCCACCACAGCCATTCAACTGCCCCCCTGCGCCGTGTCCCTGAACAACCGCCGGCTGGCCCAGGTTCAGCGCCAGACCGTCCCAGTCCGCATCCGGATTTCAGGTAACCAGAGTCAATCTCCTTCGCCATCCTGTTGGGACTTCACTCCCCCCTGGTGCTTGGGTTCCCCTGGCTGCAGCTACACAATCCCCACATCGACTGGACCGCCGGTAAGGTCCGGACCTGGAGCACATCATGTCATGTAACCTGTCAATCAACCCCAGACCTATCCTGCGTCCCTCCCGATTATCAGGACCTTGCCCCGGTCTTCGACAAAGACCAAGCCCTGACCCTCCCCCCTCACCGGCCTTATGACTGCGCCATAGACCTACAGCAGGACGCAGTTCTACCCAGAGGTCGACTATGTAACCTGTCAAGACCCGAGGGGACCGCCATGGAAGAGTATATTAGAGATTCCCTGGTGGCGGGCTTGATCCGACATCCTCCTCCCCGGCCGGGGCGGGGTTCTTCTTTGTGGGGAAGAAGGATGGGGGCCTCAGACCCTGCGTGGACTACCGGGGTCTGAACAGGATCACCATCCGGAACAGGTACCCACTTCCCCTTATTGATTCGGCCTTTACTCCCCTCCATGGAGCCCAGATCTTCACTAAATTGGATCTAAGAAACGCGTATCATTTAGTTAGGCTCTGGGAGGGAGCTGAATGGAAGACTGCCTTTAATACGCCCCTTAGGGCATTTTGAATATCTAGTAATGCCCTTTGGCTTAACAAACGCCCCCGCCGTCTTCCAGCATCTTGTCAATGACGTCCTGCGGGACTTCTTGGGCCGATTTGTTTTTGTTTACCTGGACGACATCCTGATCTTCCCCCGCGGCGAGGAGGAGCACCGGCGGCATGTGAGACAGGTGTTGGAGCGCCTTCTAGAGAACCTCCTTTTCGTAAAGGCGGAGAAGTGTGCGTTCCACGTGCCGTCGGTGGCTTTCTTGGGTTATATCATCGCTGCGGGGGAGATTGGTATGGACCCCTCCAAGATAGCGGCGGTGGAGGGTTGGCCGTAGTGGGTGTGCTCACAATAGTGGGTGAGAGGAAAGGAGCAAGTTGCTAACTCAGGAAATAAAATAAATCAAATGTCAAAAAAGCGAGGGGGATGTCTAGTCTTTGCACTCTAACACTCTCCAAAACTTAATGGCGCCCCGACATTCTGACACTGACTCCTACTTAGATATAACCTCTCTGTAACTTTATGCAGCAATTGTCCATTGCATAGAGTTCGACAATTTCCACTGCGATGCATGGCTGTTGCACACAGCAACTCCTATGGCAGGTATGTCCCATTACTGCCATAGCTTGCAGCTGGTGTCATTGTGCACGATGACAGTCCACTGCTACATCCATCACTAGCATGGGTATCTGCGTCCTCTCTGAGTAAGGTATTTTAACATAGTTCAGACCTCCTGTTTTAACATAAAGCACTTTAGTCCTCAACTAATGCTAAGATTCCATTTCACGTTTTAAAACTACTTCAAAATAACACAACAAACGATTTTCTAGTCTTAATATTAATGAAAAATCTGAACTGAACTCATAACTTTACGGTCACATTTACTCTTAAGCTCTACCAAATGTCTTATTCAGATGCTACAGTGGGCTGTCCTAACTGATGGTAAGTAAACCCTAATTTTGGTCTTGTCTTTTGGAAGGGATACTTTCTCTGTTTGACTGGTGACTGTTCCCCTTGGTCTTGATCACTGCTCACAGGTTCAGCCTGACGATCGGGGTCAGCATGTCGCAGGTTTTCACTCTCCCGTGTTTCCGCATCCTCATCGTGTTGATCCCGCTCTTTCTCTGAATCATCCTCACGCTCCAGATACTTTGGCACTGCTGGGAGCTCTTCGGGTTCATGTTCAGGTCCCCTTGTCTGCTGATGCTGTCCACTCCATCCCTTGTTGTGTGCTGGCAACACTGCAACTCCTCTCCAGTCATCCTCCCCCTCTGAACTGTGATCTTGCTCAAACTGCTCACGTCTTTTGTTGTTTTCTTGTCTTTTCTCTCTTGGTTCTGAATGTGAGTTTTCATCATTGACTTGCAAGAAATTTACACGGCAGCAAGAGATTCCTGTGGACCACACGGATTTGTCCTTTTCCATTTTCTGGCTTACTTTCATACACTGTAGTGACTCAAAAAATATGAGGACAGTCCAAACACTTGATCCTCCCAGAATGACCTTAATTGTCCTGGTCATTCTTTTTCATTTCAATTTCTGACCACCACTCTGCATCCTGGATCCAGCTCTGCACCATGGATTTTCCTGTCATATAATGTTTTTTCCTCGCTTGCTCTCTTCATGTGCTGTCTTTGCTGAGAGGTGAAGGACTCGCATGACTGATGCATACAAACTTGCCTCATAGTCACTGTGCGACAAACTTTGATCCTTCACTGCGAGATCAAACATCAAGTCAATGGGGAGTCTGGGGTTACTACCGAATAACAGGAAGTAAGGTGTGTATCCGGTGGCTTCACTGGGTGTGCAGTTGTAAGCGTGGACAACTTTTGCCAGCGATGCTTTCCAGTCTGCTTTAGCTGCCTCCGGAAGATTTCGGAGCATTGCCGGCGATGTCCTATTGAACCGCTCCACTTAACCATTCCCCTGGGGTGGTATGGTGTGGTCCTGGACCCTTTCACTCCACTATATCCTTCCAGCTTGGCCTTGTTTTCAAACTCCCTACCTTGATCATGGTGGAGTCTGGTAGGAAATCCAAATCTCAAAACAAAATCCCCAAAGATTTTCTCAGCCGCTGTTTTGGCACTTTTGTCTCGGCAGGGGTAGGCCTGGGCGAACCGTGGGAAGTGGTCCATGACGACTAGGATCTATTCACATCCTCCCTTACATTTTTCTAGATGCAAGAAATCCATAGTGATGT